>NC_053398.1:12663177-13309427 GCF_905171765.1 Bufo bufo | reverse complement strand
TATCTATCTATCTATCTGTCTGTCTATATCTATCTATCTATCTATCTATCTATTATCTATCTATCTATCTATCTATCTCATATCTATCTATCTATGTACAAAAATCAAAAGAAAAACAGCAGCTTAATGTGCAAGTCCTCAGGGATTTCAGGCAAAAAAAATTCATAAATGATATCCAGACGGCAAATGATTAGTGTTGATCGCGAATATTGGCACTTCAAGAATTCACTAATATCTAGAACATAGTGCTATATCTTCGTAATCGCGAATATTCTAGTTTTTTTCATCAGTACCCATGATCCCTCATTGCTTTTTGCTTGTGGGCCAATGAGAAGGCTGCGATATCTTTAGTAGTGTTGATCGTGAATTTCCTTATCGCAAATTTTTTGATTGCCGATTTTTGCAATCAAGAAAATAATGACTAGAGATGAAGAATTCTCGAATTCGCGAATATATGACAAATATTTGCCCAAATATTCGCGAAATATTGCGAATTCGAATAATGCTTCTGCTGCTCATCTCTGCAAATGATGAGGCATCCCTCCAACGGAGTGAAGGGTGTTAGACCCGTTTATTTCCCCAGTCGCAATGTTTCAGCCCCGCTCATGTGCATTCATGGTGTCAATTAACCACTACAGCGCTGAGCACTTTCATGCACGTGGTAATTTCATTTGATGAAATATGAATTTTAGATAAATTATCAGATATTATATATGCTACATTGTAATCATGTATTCACCAGATTTTACAATTGTTTTTATGTTAACATGGACACAAAATCCTGGTTATTGATTATTAATTAATTAATTATGTATTGCAAGTGTTCAATCATGTATCACAATTAGTTTGTGGGTATTTAAGAATGCCCATGACATCATTCCTTTGCTTGAAAAAGGGCTCATTGAGCTGGGCTGAAACGTTGCGACTGGGGAAATAAACGGTTCTAACACCCTTCACTTCATTGGAGTGATGCCTCATCATTTGCCGTTTGCCGCTTTCTTTGGAGCCGATCACTTGCCATTAGGGTCTATTTATTTGATTCAAAATCTATTAGACTTTATTGATGATATAGGGGGTTTGGGTCCGGAGAATGGCTTCCTCTGGTGGGCTTCCTTTTTTTCTCGGTTTCCGCCTGCAGCCGTGTGTCTATACATATACATTAGCTTTATGAAGAGACTGAAAGCTTTCAATTAGATTTGGCGCATTAGTACAGTGAGCTCCGGGCGCAGAGATAAGGAGATGCAAGGTCATCACTGGTCAGCATGGGAACCAGGGGCGTAACTACCATAGCGGCAGACCATGCGACATGGTGCCCAGTCTTAGTTGGGATCATCTCTTCTTCTACTGGAGGTGAAAACTTGGTCAGGACTCCACCCTCTAAAGGAACAACTTTAGCAAATAAAGCAGTGGAAAAAACGGCCCAAGGGGTCACCGAAAGGAGTTTAGGCGGAAACCCTTCTGTCGTGTGTGGGGGGGCCTGGTTTGATCCTTGCTATGGGGCCCTTACTTCTCTATGTACACCACTGATAGGAAAGTGCCTCTGCCAGTGTTAAATGCTTCTGTTTCGGTCAAGGTTTGGTCACCCAAATGATGTTCCTCCACCACCACCAGGCAAGGGCGAGGAGGGACCAGCGGCAACGCCACATTTATCATCTTTAATGACCGTTTTCTGGCCAGGGCCTGGCCTAGATATCAGTATAGGCATATGGACTGCCGCGTTCTGCGCCTAATTTATGACAGTCACCCCCCCCCCCCCCCCCCCGTGTGTTTAAAAAGGATAAACAGATTGTAGTCCAAGGGAAAAAAAAGCCGATGCAAAAATCATGTCAATATCCGAATGTATGAAAAAAATGTATAGCTCCGGATTAAAAATGACTAAACTGTGTCTGAATAGTGATGAGCGGCAGGGGCAATATTCGAATTTGCGACATTTCGCGAATATTTGGGTGAATATTCTAAATATATTCGCGAATTCGCTAATTCGTGATCTCCAGGCATTATTTTCTTGATTACGAAAATCGAATATTTGCGATTACGAATATATTTTGGGATATTCTAAATATTCACGAATTCTCGAAGTGCCGATATTCGCGATTAAAATTCGAATATTCGTGATCAACACTATGTCTGAACCATATAAAGCCGAGGTTGAACCTGGGATGTTGAACACGGTGTCTGGTTATAGAGCAGGAGGAGCTGAGCAGATGGATATATAATTTTATTGGAAAGGATCCAGTATAACTTGTATTCCAATCCACACATATAAATCTCTGCACTTGTTATACTTAGGAGTCCAGTGGGCGGTCCTAATCATAGTCATTCATGGAAGCAGGACTCCTAAGGACAGGGATTTACATGAATAAACTACAAATTGTGCAGCTCCTCCTCCCCTGTAGATCAGAGACCTGGCGGGTTCCCTTTGAAATGAAGAATCAACATGGCAGCAATCTATTTCATTATGTTGCGACCAGTTGCTCAACTGCGAAGGCCTTTTATCAGTGAAGAAGGATCAGGATACAGAAAGCGGATGGAAATGGCTTTTAATTTCCTCCTCAAAGTTTTATCGAATGTTTTCAAAAGGTTATGAAGCGACCGTTGTCATGTGACTCCTGTAAAATCTGCTACATTAAAAGATACAAAGTGACACGGCAGCTGTAAACGTGTCTGCTACTGAGCTAATGCTTCGTGATGGCGCTTTTATTGAACATCTGTGCTAGTAAAACCCAAATACCGTATGCGCAAAGAACTTCCTAACAGTCACCGAAAAAAGACCAGCGCCAGAAAAATATTTTTTCATTTGGAAATCAATGAAAACTATTTTCTTATTTTTTTTTTAAATCAAATTTAATTAATCGTGCAAAGGGAAGGAATAGATATTATGATTTACGGGTGAACGGCAGCCGTCGGCTCAAGCCAAGGTCAGTACGGCGCAATTAGAAGGATAGAAATCGGAGCCAGAAAAAGTCGATGGAAAAAAACTTTGTTCCCATAGTGACACTTTAAAAAGTAATGTAATTTCAGTAAGATATGAGCATTCTGCTTCTCTGTCAGCTCTGTACATTGTACGTTATGTCCAAAGTATTTATATATCACGGCTTATGTATAGGGATGAGCGAACCCGGTTTGGCCGAACTTCAGGTCATAGGTTCGGGACCAGGACCCTATTAAAGTCAATCGGGACCTGAACTTCACTTTTTATTATTTTCCATTATAACATGGTTATAACAAAAAATAATAGCATTCTTAAGACAGAATGCTAAATAAAATGGCCATTGAGGGGTTAAAAATAATAAAAGAAACTCACCTCATCCACTTGATCGCGCAGCCGGTATCCTCTTCTATCTTCATTCAGCAGGACCTGCGATGACGTCACATGGTGAGCGCAGTGACATCACGGCAGGTCCTTTTGCAGGTCCTGCAGAAAGAAGAAAGGAGAGGATACCGGCTGCGCGATCAAGTGGATGAGGTGAGTTTCTTTTATTATTTTTAACCCCTCAATGGCCATTTTATTTAGCGTTCTGTCTTAAGAATGCTATTATTTTCTGTTATAAGCATGCTATAATGGAAAATAACAAAATCAGCCGAACACCGAACCCAAACTTCAGTGAAAAAGTCCGGGTACCCGAACTCGTAAAGTTCGGTACGAACCTGAACTTTGCAGTTTGGGTTCACTCAACTCCATTTATGCACAGTAGCACCAACATATTCCATAGAGCTGTACATATATTGTGGTTGTCTGCTTTAGCTCCTGCCCCTATCATCTATATCTAGTGGCATAACTAGAAATCACTGGGCCCCCTTCCTCCAGCAACTTCTTCGCAACCCTCTCTTCCAATGCAACCCCCACTCCTGAGGCTGGTCAAGATCGCTTTCTCGGACCAGGCCCGGCAGCCACTCCGTCCATTTCCTACAGTGTCTCTGTATATAATGTCATTGTATAATACTGTATAATACGGTGCCTGACAATAAAATCTGTTAGTCCTCCTCCGTGATCTCTAGTCATCATTTACGGCAATGTAATATACTCGCGATAAAAATTTGCGATTAGAATATTCGCGATTAACACTAAGGGGTAGGCAACTTTCCTATTGTTGCTAGGGATGTTGCTAAGTGCCGATATTCACCATAAATTCAATACTATTCACGAATATATAGCACTATATTCTAAATATTCGCGAATTCTCAAAGTGGCGATATTCGCGATTAAAATTCACAATTCGAATATTCGCGCTCGACACTAGGTAGCGATATGCCCCCATTGTCTGAGATGAGACAACACCTTTAAGGATGTGCCCTTCTACAAAACTCTTATCTGCTCCCACTAACGCCAGCATTATGAATGCAGCTCTGGAGGCTGTAGCTCAGGATGAATGCAGGATAGGTAACGCATGTACAAATTAGTAATGTTCTGTAGTTCTGCCACAAGTTGTGTACAACCTGAACGTCCATAGTTAATCCTATACTCTCAGTTCATCCATTGTCTGAAAAGGAATAATAGACGGTAATGAGAATGTAACAGGAGAGGACACAATAACATCTGAATAATAACACTGAATATTTCATGGTGTCTTGTAACACAACAAAACCTGTCGATGCTCCTTATGGTTTCCTCACAAAATTCTATGTTAGCTGTAAAATGTGGCGAGTGCTATCCATCGCTCTTCCCCCAGGGTGCTGCAGTTGGTTATGGTGTAAATGGCTCACAAAAAGCATTTTAGTGTTTTAATCTCGAGGGATCCGCAGCCACCAACACTGATGGAGCCATAGTTTTTGCTTTATATCTACAAATTTATGTGCAATGTGTTTATGGTCTCAGCCTGGGGAAAGATTTTTTCTTTTTTGTTAACTCCATATTGGAAACTGTGACGACAATTCAAAGTTGAATTCAAGTGATTTTAAATGGTCAACTTTTTTGAAATGTTCGACAAGTTTTCACTATGGAGAAGATTAATCCAAACTAATGGTAAAGCATACCGTACCCGTAGATGCCAAACAGTGACGCTCCTTCTTCGATGGCAGCAAATGTAACGTGAAGCATTTTTATAATATCTGATAATGGTCCTCTGCTCTGTTCTTAATTTCTTTTTGTACTTTTTGCAGTGTATTGAAATGTTGATGCTATGTGGAAGCCATCATTAAGCAGGTGTGCTACTGTTTACAGATCCCGTTACAGTTTTGTTCTTTCTCTGTTTGATAATAAATAAACAAAGCTTTAATTTTCAGTTTTATTTTAATCACATTGTTAACAATCCAGGCAAGCACACAGCTCACTCACAACAGTGCACCCCTGAGCACTCGGAGAGCTAAGTAGTTCCTGGAATATGATTTGTCACATTCTAGGCTCTATAGTTAAAAGCTAACTTGGTTAAATAAGTTAAAAAATATATAGATGTTAAATTTATTGCAGGCATGCATCAGAAGATATAGCTGGAGATGGATAAATCAGTCAGCCTTCCGCAGGCTGCAATCCACAGCGCAACTAGGGATGAGCGAAACTGTGGAAGTTTGCCGGGTTTGGCCGAACTTCAGGTCAAAGTTCGGGTTCGGGACCCAAACTTGACCCCGAACCCGGACCCCATAAAAGTCAATGGGAACCCGAAGTTCACTTTATTATTTTCCGTTATAACGGAAAACAATAGCATTCTTTAGACAGAATGCTAAATAAAATGGCCATTGAGGGGTTAAAAATAATAAAAAAAACTCACCTCATCCCCTTGATCGCGCAGCCGGTATCCTCTTCTATCTTCATTCAGCAGGACCTGCGATGATGTCACCACGTGGTGAGCGCGGTGACATCATCACAGGTCCTTTTGCAGGTCCTGCAGAAAGAAGAAAGAAGAGGATACCGGCTGCGCGATCAAGTGGATGAGGTGAGTTTTTAAAAAAATTATTTTTAACCCCTCAATGGCCATTTTATTTAGCATTCTGTCTTAAGAATGCAATTATTTTCCGTTATAACCATGTTATAATGGAAAATAATAAAATCCCCCGAACCTGAACTTCAGTGAAAAAGTCCGGGTCCGGGTCCCCAAACTTGCAAAGTTCGGTACGAACTCGAACTTTGCAGTTCGGGTTCATTCAACTCTAGACACAACCACTGGGTGACCACATATAGACACTTATAGGATAAACATCTCCTGAAAGAGTATTGTAAAATATTTTTTTTTTTCAAAGCTGCTCATCTAGTGTTAAGTATCTCAAACCATTTTGCCAAGAAGAAAGGTAATGAGAGGCACAACGGTGTAGCAGACATGGGTTCGGCATGCTCAGGTGCATGTGACAAAGCAGTTGTACAGATTTACATTATGCAAAGACCTTGTATCAGAAAATATACCGCAGTTTAAGACACCCAAAAAAATATGGGGGAACTGCATCTTATGTGACAAATACTAATGAGCGCTTCCATTATGAAAGTGCTCATTAGTATCGGAGTACCGGGAAGGATGAATGCAGTACTCACCGCTTCCTGGTCCTCTGCCGTCAGCTGTGGTGTGGCTGCGCACAGCGTGAGGACACTCTGTGATCTCACGCTGTGAGTGTCAGGTCACAGCACAGCCGACAGCAGGAAGAAGAGGAGAGAGCGCTGGAGGCAATGAGCGGCTGCATCCGGGGGAAAAAGAGGTAAGATAATTTTATTTTATTTTATGTGATCTAAGGTTGGGGGCTGATCTGTGGCTGGGGGCTGATCTGTGGATGGGGGTTGTTCTGAGGCATGGGGGCTGATCTGTGGCTGGGGGCTGATCTGTAGCTGGGGGTTGTTCTGATGCTGGGGGCTGATCTAAGGCATGGGGGCTGATCTGTGGCTGGGGGCTGATCTGTGGATGGGGGTTGTTCTGAGGCATGGGGGCTGATCTGTGGCTGGGGGCTGATCTGTGGCTGGGGGTTGTTCTGATGCTGGGGGCTGATCTAAGGCATGGGGGGCTGATCTGTGGCTGGGGTTGTTCTGAGGCTGGGGGCTGATCTAAGGCATGGGGGGCTGATCTGAGACATGGGGGTCATATCTGAGGTATGGGGGTCTCATTTGAGTTCTGAATTGTTTTTTTTTATTTACGGTCATATTGGGGTCTTATTAATATTGGGGGTTTGATCTGAGGTATAATTGAGGGCCTTATTAACATTGGGGGTCTGATTGGGGCTGTCAGCTGAGGTCTGATTGCTGGTCTGATCTGAGGTCTTATGAAATTTATTTTTCTTAATGCCCTCCTCTTAAACCTAGTTGCGTCTTATAGGCTGGTGCGTCTTATAGTGTGAAAAAGATGGTAAATGCTGCATGGTTCTCACAGTTTCCTTTGATATTCGGGGAGATGTTAAACGGGTATTCTCCACTGCTGAGATAATTTCAATAGAAGTAAATGAACAAAGCCACACACTCGAGCACCCACCTCTCCATTCTTTCCCTGCATGGGTGTCTGAGACAGCCTCGTTCTCCATATTGGTGGTCTCAGAGGCATCAGAGGTTTCATGGTATCATTTTGGACATGTGACACAGAAACAAGTAGCATACAGTATCAGACTTCATGCTTTTTTAAAACTTTTAGTTAATTTCTTATTTCTTAACTTTTTGTAATAATGTTTCTATGAGGACTATGAACCCTGCACCTTCGGTTCAACTTTGCCTTTCGCTTGCTTTCAGCAACACATTTGCAGTCTTACTAGACTGACTGATCACTGCTCTAAACTTCTGCTGTTTTTCATAAGTCTCCGATGGACGATGCCATGTGATCTAAGTGACAGGTTTGCCTCTCAGTCAGCCGCAGACAAGGACCATGACACTGTGTTCCTGAGACAGACGGTGGTGTACATGCACCGTGCCACGGGGGACCTCTCGCTGTCCTAGACAGCAATGATTTTCTGTCACCTCCAAGATGATGCCATGAAAATATCGATATGCTTTAGAGTAAAAAAAAAAAGCTTCAAGTTTCCCAGGCCTGTAATGGCACATGGGGTTCCAGCTAATTAAATGGAGCCGTCTCGGAAGGTGAAATAAGACGCTTGTTCTTTACGCTATGCAGAGTTTTACATTCTGTATGGTTTGTGCGCTGTTTAGTTGCAGCAAACTTTAGCAAGCAAAACAAAAAGTAATGTTTGCTGCAGCTGTGCATTGAATGTGTCCAGTCAACATTTGCTACATCTGTATACAGTCAGGAATAATGAAATGTCGCACTGCGGTATATTATCATTAGTCATTTTTCCAGGTTTCAGTTTTATGGTGTTTAGAATAGTATAAAAAAAAGTTGATACAACTTTAAGGCAATTTAAGAGCTTCTTATATTAAAGTGACCTTGATGAGAGTTTCAAGAAATATGTACAAAATATTGTGGCACGACATACTGTACTGTACATATGTGATATGTTTTCGTACTTTAAAAGATTACATAGTAGAAAGTCCTTGGGGAAAGCTTTCATTACCAATGTGAGTGCTGCTGATCAGACAAATGGTACCTAAATGCTTATTAGTACTAATGCAGAGTTTCATTGCCGGGGGGTGGAGGGGGGGGGATTTAACACGGCCTTCAACAAAGCTTTCCTGTTGCTGTGAGTTGACCCTGATATTCAGCCCTTTGGTCACCGCAGAGAAATTCTGCTGCAAAAAGTAATGTTGTCATCGGTGAGTGAGTGCACACAAATATGGCAAATAATAATAGTAGTAGTAATAATAATAATAATAATAATAATAATAATAATACGTTGATAAATCTGCACGCTTTGCTTTAATTATTTTGTACTGACTGTGAATTTGGGCGAGATATCAAACTGGTGTAAAGTAAAACTGACTTAGTTGCTCATAGCAGCCAATCAGATTCTGCCATTCATTTTTAACAGCTCATTTGGAAAATTAAATGTGGAATTTGAATAGTTACTTAGGGCAAGCCAGTTCCACTTTACACCAGTTTGATAAATCCACCTCCCACACACACTGTGTACATACATTACCTATCCTGTATTAGTCCTGAGTTACATCCTGTATTATACTCCAGAGCTGCACTCACTATTCTGCTGGTGCAGTCACTGTGTACATACATTACTTATCCTGTACTGATCCTGACTTACATCCTGTATTGTACCCCAGAGCTGCACTCACTGTTCTGCTGGTGCAGTCACTGTGTACATATATTACATTACTTATCCTGTACTGATCCTGAGTTACATCCTGTATTATACTCCAGAGCTGCACTCACTATTCTGCTGGTGGAGTCTCTGTGAACATACATTACATTTAGGGATGAGCGAATCGAATTCGGATGAAACATCCGAAGTTAATTTGCATAAAACTTTGTTCTAATACTGTACGGAGCAGAAGCTCCGTACAGTATTAGAATGTATTGGCTCCTATGGTACCACTGTGTCATTGTCAGATGTTAGGCATGATAATTTGCATATAATTTACCCAGAAATCCAGAGGAGGGTTGTAGCCTACAATAATTGTCGCGTATATCAACTGGTCTCCAAAATAGAAATAGTACCCACTCAGATGTTACCCCTAAAGCCTTACAATTGCCTTAGGAGTAACTTCATTGTTTTCACATAGCAAAACATGCTTATGTAGTACAGCAAGTAAAACAGCTAAGGCTACTTTCACACCTGTGCTAGGTGCGGATCCGTCTGGTATCTGCACAGACGAATCCGCACCTATAAATGCAAACGATAGGATCCGTCTGCATAACAGCTATTTCAGATCTGAGTTTTCACGATCGTGAAAACTCAGATCCGACAGTATATTCTAACACAGAGGCGTTCCTATGGTGATGGGGACGCTTCAAGTTAGAATATACTAAGAACTGTGTACATAACTGCCTCCTGCTGCCTGGCAGCACCTGATCTCTTACAGGGGGCTGTGATCCGCACAATTAACCCCTCAGGTGCCGCACCTGAGGGGTTAATTGTGCGGATCTCAGCCCCCTGATGCGCCACACAGACCTGTGACTTACCAGTAGGAGGAGCGCCGGCAGGCCACAGACAGCGCATGTAAGTATAAGCTAAGTAACCATGGCAGCCAGGACTGCAGTAGCGTCCTGGCTGCCATGGTAACCGATCGGAGCACCAGCGATTAAACTGGGACTCCGATCGGAAATGCCGCTCCGCTGCCACCAATGATGGGGGGGAGGGGGGTTGTTAGCCTGTGGCCACTGCCATCGATGCTTTTAATACTGGGGAGGGAGGTAGGGGGGGCGCATTGGCCACCAATGCTTTTAATACTGGGGAAGGGGCCTGGCAGCACCCGATCAGGGGGCTGTGATCCGCGCAATTAACCCCTCAGGTGCGGCACCTGAGGGGTTAATTGTGCGGATCACAGCCCCCTGATGTGCCACACAGACCTGTGACTTACCAGTAGGAGGAGTGCGGCAGGCCACAGACAGCGCATGTAAGTATAAGCTAAGTAACCATGGCAGCCAGGACTGCAGTAGCGTCCTGGCTGCCATGGTAACCGATCGGAGCACCAGCGATTAAACTGGGACTCCGATCGGAAATGCCGCTCCGCTGCCACCAATGATGGGGGAGGGGGGTTGTTAGCCTGTGGCCACTGCCACCGATGCTTTTAATACTGGGGAGGGAGGGAGGGAGGGGGGGGGCCGCACTGGCCACTAATGCTTTTAATACTGGGGAAGGGGCCTGGCAGCACCCGATCAGGGGCCACCAATGCCGATCATTGGCCACCAATGCTTTTAATACTGGGGAAGGGGCCTGGCAGCACCCGATCAGGGGGCTGTGATCCGCGCAATTAACCCCTCAGGTGCGGCACCTGAGGGGTTAATTGTGCGGATCACAGCCCCCTGTAAGAGATCGGGTGCTGCCAGGCAGCAGGGGGCAGTCATGTACACAGTTCTTAGTATATTCTAACTTGAAGCGTCCCCATCACTATGGGAATGCCTCTGTGTTAGAATATACTGTCGGATCTGAGTTTTCACGATCTAACTCAAATCCGATGGTATATTCTAACATAGAGGCGTTCCCATGGTGATGGGGACGCTTCAAGTTAAAATATACCATCGGATTGGAGAAAACTCTGATCCGATGGTATATTAATAGGGACTCCTGACTTTACATTGAAAGTCAATGGGGGACGGATCCATTTGCAATTGCACCATATTGTGTCAACGTCAAACGGATCCGTCCCCATTGACTTGCATTGTAAGTCAGGACGGATCCGTTTGGCTCCGCACGGCCAGGCGGACACCAAAACGCTGCAAGCAGCGTTTTGGTGTCCGCCTCCAGAGCGGAATGGAGGCGGAATAGAGCCAAACGGATGCATTCTGAACGGATCCTTATCCATTCATAATGCATTGGGGATGAACGGATGCGTTCGGGGCCGCTTGTGAGAGCCCTCAAACGGATCTCACAAGCGGAACCCCAAACGCAAGTGTGAAAGTAGCCTAAGTCAGCCTCACATACAGATAACAAAAAAAAACAACATTTCTACTTGCAAGTCATTACGGGAACCTCTGATTGGGCACTATTCCTATAATGGAGAACTTTTGATACACATGACAACTATTGTAGGCTAGAAAACACTCCTCTGATTTCTGGGTAAAATATATGCAAATTATCATACCTAACATCTGCCAGCATCAGATAGGTTTAGGAAAGCTAATTTAAATATCTTTCCCTGAAACCCAGAGGCCTACATTACTGTGCACATATACTCAGTGTACCAGGTACATCACCTGGACTATAATACTGGGCATGTATACTTAGCATACCATGGGCTCTCCGACCCCCCCCCCCCCCCCCCCCCCCCCCCCCCTCCCCCCCTAGAAAATGAAGAATTTTCTCTCTTATGTTTGGTATAGTAACCTCTTCTTAATCCTTCTGATACAAATTGTATGACATGGACTCAATTAGTAGAGACAAATGAATGAAAGGCGTCTGGGCCACTTCATTGTGAGATCACTGTGTCAGAGTTACTGAGCATGTTAGTGTACCTCTGAATGCAGCAGAAGGTGGATCAGAATGCTGGCCACAAGAGAAACAGCAGGGGACGCTATCAAAAATGGAAAATGTTATGTACAGTACATCTATATTGAATCTAATATCTAGTGATATTTTTCCTGGGATCGTCCCTTTAAGAAATCACGGATTTGCAACTTTGGAATATGGCATGCATGTTTTGGAATCTAAGTTGAATGTAATTGAATTAACCAGTTCAGATCTTTTTCAAAGTGTAATCACTGAGTGTAATAAAATGCCAGCACCAAAGTATCATCCAAGCATTACTTGACCTTGCATCAAGTCTCTCACCAAAGGGATTAGCAAATGCCCCATTTTTCCAAAGCTTCTTCCAGTACTTTGATGAGCAATTAAAATGCTAATTAAAAAACAATCCGAAAGTCAATACTCAGAAGGTTATGATATAATAGGATCCCATACACTTACTGCTATTGGAAAGAGCTGGGAAGGTCACAGAACGTGGTGCGAGGCAGCAGCATCTTACAAAATCAGGTCCGTCAATTGTTTATTGTGTGTTTTGCTATTTTGTTTATTTTTGATCATTATGATCTCTGATTTCTTTGATCTCTAATCAGTCAATACAATAGCTGGTGGCAACCTCCAATTAGCAATAACTCTGTTACTTAAAGAGGATTTTGCAGAATGGATTTATGCTTTATTTTTTTGCAAAATCCATAACTATTTCAGCTATTTATTCACCTGAGCAATAATTAGGTTAGTATTTTTTAAGGAATATCCAAAAACAACTACTGTGCTTCTCACCTGCCCACCTTTAAATCTAAATAAGTCTTCATAGAAATCACATAAAATAATCATGTAATGCATTGGGCTTGGTTTAAGCTCTGCTTTTTAGAGCTCTAACTTGCCTGCTTAGAAGTAGGTTTAAAGGGATTTTCCAAGGCATATTGGGTTAAAGACAACAAGAAGTACTTACCTCATTAATTTTGTACCGCTTCTCCAGTCTCTGCTGCTCTCTACTTTCTGGTCCATACACACAAGAAATGGCTTGAGATGTGAGTTTAGCCAGGCATTTCCTGTTTGTCAGGCTGACCCCAGGAAGTGGAAAGCAGTGGGAACCGGAACAGCGGCAGAACGGCAGTGGCAGTAAATTAGTGATGTAAATAATGCGTATTTGTTACTTTTAACCTGATATGACCCTTTAAAAAATTCTCCCCTTGTAAAAACCCCTTAAAAGAGGTCTGTAAGACCTAGGATTTGACAACCCAAATGGACCTAAAGTGTGCACCATTTCAAAAAATATATAAAAATCCCCTACCCACAGTCCCACAATGCCAACATCACTGCCTTATTCCCATTCACTTCCGGGAAGTGTTTTGGTCCCATCACCGATATGGCCAATCACTGGCCTCAGCCGTCTCAAGTGCTAGCAGTGACGTACCTTTCAAGCAAATTTGACAGCTTGATTGGCTAAAGCAATGATAGGACTAAGCCACTTCCTAGCCCAGAGGGCAAGAATGAGGAAGTGGTGTGGGCACAGCAGGACCGCAAACAGGTGAATGTACATACAGTATATATATAAATAGGGCAGCTTAGGGCCATTACTAATGGCCCCTTGGGGTTGCCAGCTCCCAGTCCGAACAAACTCTTTCAATTATGAAATTAGTACTGCCTTCAGTTACCACTAGGTGGTGCTTATGAGCTTAATGCATACTGTTATATTATTGAAGTCAATGTATAAATAGTATGCAAAAAGCTTCTCAGCTCTTCCTAGTGGTCACTGGTGTCATACAAAATGTTATCATTTAGCTCTACCTCTGTATTACAAAAAAAGAACCGTGCCTGCTATAAAAATTCAGTATATTATAAAATGACTCCGAACATAATGTATTAAAGCAAGTGAATTCATTAAACCTTTGGTGAGAACTTCTAGTAATTTGCATCCTGGTAACATTCTTATATCTTGCTCTACATTTTATCCGCTGTCCTTCCTTTAAGGACTTTTCTGAAAATCATTAAGAAAATTCTATGTAAATCCCGGATGAGGATACAGGTCAGGTCTCGGCCAGTCACTCCAAAAAAGAGACTTATTTTAATGCAAAAGCTAGAAATTAGACTTATTCCTCCAGATAAAATTTGGAATATGTAACATTTGCAGAGATCGCCCCAAGGCGTATGTTTAAAGCTTAAGATATCATTGATGTTAATTTTTGCACATTTTATGCAGTATCTCAGAGAAACAAAGAACAGAGGGAACTGAAAGTTACATTAGCAAAAAATTTGATATCACAGATTTCTAAAAATGTGAGGTGAGAACCGAGCACGTCTGGAAATGTGTTATCTTTTGCATTGGGTAATATTTCCCTTTTCTTGAACAGCACCAGCTTATCCGGCAGCTCTGTATAAAGATTGCTATCCCTCACATCCGCCCCTATGCCCAACAGGGCTCAAAATATAAATTCTCAGACACTGGGGCTCATATCTATATTTGTGGAGGGTATGAATGCACAATACACCGCAGCTGTCGATACTGTACTACCATACAGTGCTCAAATAATACAAACATACCATGACCAAATTCATAAAGAGATGTCTAAGAAATCTGATATACCAAACCTCTTGGGACGATTTTGGCCTTAATGATGGGAACTAGAGATAAGCGAATCCCACAAAGTGGAATTCGATCCGAATTTTCCGGATAAATTCGATTCGCCTAGAAGCCGAATTTCCTCGTGCTTCGTGTCAGCGAATCAATTTAATCTGAAATAGTATAAAAAGCAAAACAATTCAAACTTACCTCCTCCATTTGCTCACGACGGGCCGCCAGCCTCCATCTTGCTTGAAGATCTCGGACGTAATCTCGCGCCGCACAGGATTTCGGCTGAGATCTTCAAGCAAGATGGCGGCGGCCGGCCCGTCGCGAGCCACTGGAGGCGGTAAGTTTGCTAAAAAAAAAAATTATTGATAATTTTACACTCAGATGCTGCGATCATGTATGATCGCGGCATCTGAGGGGTACAATGACGGGGGTGGCGATGACGCAGCTCCCTGTCATTGCACCCGCTACTTACAAAAATAAAATGCGCTTCGTGACAAAGTAGTTCGTCACAAAGCAAATTTTTTGTGAAATTCTGCAAATCAGCCAAATCGAACTTTAAAAAAATTCGCTCATCTCTAATGGGAACAGTAATTATTATTTTTATTTTATTTTATTATTTTGCATTCTAGTAGTCAGAGATTTATGACTTTTTGTTTAATGTAGCAGAATGAAGCTTTGTGGGATGAGTTGTACTCCATGTAAGTATCATTTTTGAACATTTTTGTCACATATACATTAAATGCGTATATGGGGGGTAGCTATTAGATCATTGAGGATCATACGGCAGGGACCCCCAGTGATTACAAGAACGGGGACTCCCTCTGAGTGTCCCGAAACGAGTGGCAGATCACGCATGCAAACTGCCACTCCATTCAACTTTGCGGGAGTTCAGGAGACAAAACTCCCATTGAGATGAATAGAATGGTGGTCTGTATTTCAGGGGGCTTCAAATGGTACAGGGTTCATGTTCTCATGATCGGTTCGGGTCCCAGCCGTATGACCTCCACAGATCTAATAGTTATTCCCTATCCTGTAAGTAGGGTTTAACTTCTAACAACTGGAATACACAGTTTAATGTTTAAAGGGGAATTGCTATCTGGATATTTCTAACTAGAGATGAGTGAAGTTTTGAAAAATTTGTTTCAGCAGCTTGACGAAGTTTAACAAGAAATTTGATTAGTTACAAATTAATTAGTCACAAATCGCTATCAGGTATATACGGCGATAAATTGTAGCAGAATCTGTAGTTTAGCAGTCTCCCTACACTCTCCCTGCAGTATCCCCGCACTCTCCCTGCAGTATCCCCGCACTCTCCCAACAGTATCCCTGCACTCTCCCTGCAGTATCCCTCCACTCTCCCTGCAGTATCCCTGCACTCTCCCAACAGTATCCCTGCACTCTCCCTGCAGTATCCCTCCACTCTCCCTGCAGTATCCCCGCACTCTCCCAACAGTATCCCTGCACTCTCCCTGCAGTATCCCTGCACTCTCCCTGCAGTATCCCTGCACTCTCCCAACAGTATCCCTGCACTCTCCCTGCAGTATCCCTCCACTCTCCCTGCAGTATCCCCGCACTCTCCCAACAGTATCCCTGCACTCTCCCTGCAGTATCCCTCCACTCTCCCTGCAGTATCCCCGCACTCTCCCAACAGTATCCCTGCACTCTCCCTGCAGTATCCCTCCACTCTCCCAACAGTATACCTGCACTCTCCCTGCAGTATCCCTCCACTCTCCCTGCAGTATCCCTCCACTCTCCCTGCAGTATCCTATTCTCTCTGTTAAGAGTTTGCACCAAAACTGTCCCTAGTGCATGAGCGTCTTGTCACATCTCTCTAACTGTGCAAAGCTGTAATACTGCAACCATAGAAGTCTATGGGGTCGTACACATAGTTATATGGAGGTTTCATGTGGCTGAGAAAATATGGCATAAGGGCTCTGCCTAGCTATGACATCATAGGGGGGTGGATATCTGCGGCTTGGCTGGGTGCATGGCATTATGGGTGATCTCGCATACCCTGGCTTGTCTCCTGTACACTTACTTTCACTTTCAGATGACTGTATGTGTTTTGCGGTCTCCAAATTGCAGATCTGCAAAACATGGATACCAGCTGTGTGCGTTCCACAAAATGCGAAACGCACGCGGCCAGCCCTATGATAGAAATGCCTATTCTTGTCCGCAATTGCGGACAAGAAAAGGGAATGATCTATCCTTTTTGCGAGGCCACAGAACGGAAGTACGGACACGGACAGCACATGGTGTACTGTCCGCATCTTTTGCGGCCCCATTGAAATGAATTGGCCAGCATCCGTTTTGCAAAATTAAGGAACGCGGACACATAAATATGGTAATGTGAATGAGCCCTAACACGTTCAGCCTCCATTTTAGAAAAACGGATTAGTTACCACGAAGCGAGAGGAAATTCAGATTTGTTTACAATCAAAGTTTTTCTAAACTTTGGACCAAATTCTGCTTCAGACATTTTGCTTCGCACAACTCTATTTATAACACATCGATAGGATATGCCAAAAATATTTTATAGGTGCAGGTCCCACCTTCGGGACCTGCGCCTATCAGAAGAATGGATCCAGTCATCAACAGAGAGCAAACCATGCATGTGTAACGCCCTCTCAATTCACTGATATGGGACTTGCAAAAAATAGCCTGTGCTCGGTAATTTTTGGATTCTGAAGGCCTTTTCTCATTAAATTAAATAAGACCACGTTTTGAATAATGAATAAATCTGCCATCTCAATATTGGGAATCAAGGCCACGTAATCTTGTTTTTGTTTCCGACTTTCATTACTGCTCTGAACTTTCACGTCTTGATCTTTGAAGTTAATTCTGCTAAATGAAATTAGTATTGTCAGGTGGCATCATCACATATTGATCAATATCGATTGACTTTGCAGAGGTTTTAATTAAGATCTGATAGAACTGTACAAACAGCCATTTATTATTCCTTCTCTGAAAGCATGATGTCTGATTTACATATCTGCGTTCCCGCATTTCACAATGTAATCAGGTCAGAAAGTAGTGTTTTGGCTGGAAGTGTGCTGACAATATGGCTGCCAGATAGTTACTGAGGGAGGTTACTGCTGACCAAGAGTAGCGTAGATGTGAGATGTCTCATGAACAAGGCTGTATTAGAGCTTCTGAGCTGTGCAAAGCTGTAATACTGCACCCATGGAAGTCTCTGGGGCCGTACACATAGTCATATGGCATTAGAGATGAGCGAATCTATTTGTAGACTAGTTCCAAATCTCAGATTTTTTAGAAACCGAATCGAACCCGGATCTTTTCTGGTTCGATTCGGACGAATCTTGCAAAGCGGTGCCCAGCGCATAAGCAATGAATAGTGTTCTGTCACCACCAGGCAGGAGGTAATTGCAGTCCGTTGCAGCCAAGCAAAAACCGCGATAAAAGTAGATACAGTTACACCTAATGCTGTATCAGAGGTGACGGGCGAGGGAAAATGAAAAAAAAAAATCACAAAAAATTTATGAAACGAGATAGGAGCTTTCATGAAAAAAAATTGTGTTTTAGAGGACTAGAGGGGGTTATATACTAATTTCCATGGCAATTGGAGCAACTTTGGTTCGGCACAAATAGATTTAGACCAGAACCGACATTTTTGAAAAATTTGTCTAATCCAAAACAAACTGAATCTTGGAAGACTCACTCATCTCTATAAGCCATGTTCCACTGGAAGCCATAATAAGGAGATTTTTCTCTCTTAGAGGCATTGATAGAAGGCAAAAATGCCTACCTTATTTTGGAGATTGTAATTTGTTGGCATTGTAACCATTATTTATGGTAAATGTGAACATTAGACATCATATAGAACATGACAGTCTCATTCCAACAAAGCAAGAACCAGCCCTGTACCTCACATGGGTCCAGAGATCTTCCCATCTGCTCTAGTTGCTCTGCTACAGTTATTTCAAGCTGGCAGCTCTTGGGGTGTGTCCATTCATGGGGGGGGGGGGGGGGGCATGCCCTTTCTGCTGCAGTTCTCTCGCTATTATAGCTCAGGGGGCATGTAATTTTGCTGCAGCTCTCTCCCTATCATAGCTCGGAGTGTGTGACATTTCTTTCTGCTGCAGCTCTCTCCCGGTAACTGTCACAGCTTCTATGGCTGGTGACAGTTGAAGAATGTAACTGAGCATGTGTGACCACCTCAGTGATATTACTTAGGTGGACAGAGAAAAAAAAAAGAAAAACATCAGGTGGCTCTATACATACAGGGAGTGCAGAATTATTAGGCAAATGAGTATTTTGACCACATCATCCTCTTTATGCATGTTGTCTTACTCCAAGCTGTATAGGCTCGAAAGCCTACTACCAATTAAGCATATTAGGTGATGTGCATCTCTGTAATGAGAAGGGGTGTGGTCTAATGAAATCAACACCCAATATAAGGTGTGCATAATTATTAGGCAACTTCCTTTCCTTTGGCAAAATGGGTCAAAAGAAGGACTTGACAGGCTCAGAAAAGTCAAAAATAGTGAGATATCTTGCAGAGGGATGCAGCACTCCTAAAATTGCAAAGCTTCTGAAGCGTGATCATCGAACAATCAAGCGTTTCATTCAAAATAGTCAACAGGGTCGCAAGAAGCGTGTGGAAAAACCAAGGCGCAAAATAACTGCCCATGAACTGAGAAAAGTCAAGCGTGCAGCTGCCAAGATGCCACTTGCCACCAGTTTGGCCATATTTCAGAGCTGCAACATCACTGGAGTGCCCAAAAGCACAAGGTGTGCAATACTCAGAGACATGGCCAAGGTAAGAAAGGCTGAAAGACGACCACCACTGAACAAGACACACAAGCTGAAACGTCAAGACTGGGCCAAGAAATATCTCAAGACTGATTTTTCTAAGGTTTTATGGACTGATGAAATGAGAGTGAGTCTCGATGGGCCAGATGGATGGGCCCGTGGCTGGATTGGTAAAGGGCAGAGAGCTCCAGTCCGACTCAGACGCCAGCAAGGTGGAGGTGGAGTACTGGTTTGGGCTGGTATCATCAAAGATGAGCTTGTGGGGCCTTTTCGGGTTGAGGATGGAGTCAAGCTCAACTCCCAGTCCTACTGCCAGTTTCTGGAAGACACCTTCTTCAAGCAATGGTACAGGAAGAAGTCTGCATCCTTCAAGAAAAACATGATTTTCATGCAGGACAATGCTCCATCACACGCGTCCAAGTACTCCACAGCGTGGCTGGCAAGAAAGGGTATAAAAGAAGAAAATCTAATGACATGGCCTCCTTGTTCACCTGATCTGAACCCCATTGAGAACCTGTGGTCCATCATCAAATGTGAGATTTACAAGGAGGGAAAACAGTACACCTCTCTGAACAGTGTCTGGGAGGCTGTGGTTGCTGCTGCACGCAATGTTGATGGTGAACAGATCAAAACACTGACAGAATCCATGGATGGCAGGCTTTTGAGTGTCCTTGCAAAGAAAGGTGGCTATATTGGTCACTGATTTGTTTTTGTTTTGTTTTTGAATGTCAGAAATGTATATTTGTGAATGTTGAGATGTTATATTGGTTTCACTGGTAAAAATAAATAATTGAAATGGGTATATATTTGTTTTTTGTTAAGTTGCCTAATAATTATGCACAGTAATAGTCACCTGCACACACAGATATCCCCCTAAAATAGCTAAAACTAAAAACAAACTAAAAACTACTTCCAAAAATATTCAGCTTTGATATTAATGAGTTTTTTTGGTTCATTGAGAACATGGTTGTTGTTCAATAATAAAATTAATCCTCAAAAATACAACTTGCCTAATAATTCTGCACTCCCTGTACACATTTGGGCAGCACGGTGGCTCAATGGTTAGCATTGGTGCCTTGCAGCGCTGGGGTCCTAGGTTTGTATGTTCTCCCCGTGTTTGCGTGGGTTTCGTACAGGTTCTCTGTTTTCCTCCCACATGCCTATAAAGTGCTGCAGAATATAGTAGCGCTAGGTTAATGCGCAAAGTAAAATAATAATAATAAAAAAAAAAATATATATATATAACTCAGTGACTATACTAAATGTTTAATTATATGCAATTCAAAAATTATTCACTTCCAGGTGCTGGTTTGAAAATGGAGAATATTGTTTATAGGACGCAAAGCTCAAGATGCAATACTAGTTATGGCCACTATGTGATGCAAAGAAACCTTCTATTCAAGCAATATGTTAAATGTATTTTCCAGGAATTAAATATTGATGATCCTAAGGATAGGTCATGAGTATCTGATCAGTGGTGGTCCGACTACTGGCGTCCCCACCGATCAGCTCTTTGAAGTAACTTGGCCTTGGTGCTCAGATAATCTCTGCAGCCTCTGCATATCACAAAATAAGGCACATGACAAATGCAGAGCTTCTCCAAAAAAACATGAAGTCAATGCGCAGGCCTCACGCAAACACATGCAAGCAATGCTTGGCAGTGTATACATGCATCCTAAATGGGGAGAGGGAGAAAGCTGCTGCCAGACTCCCACGGATAGCTGCTTATTGCCCCTGAGAATGAAAGGATGGGGGCTTGTTGAAATCCAGCTGAAACTTCTCTCCTCCAACACACCATATTGTAGGGAAAGGTAAATTATACCAGAGGGAGAGGTCTAACAAACTATACCTTGGTTGGGGGAATCATGGCGATATTAACTATTAATTGATACAATGTGGAAACCATACTGTAACACAGGAGTAGGGATGCAAATGTATTTATTTATTATACTCACTTATATAGCGCTACTATATTCCGCAGCGCTTTACAGACATCAGCATCCGACTGTCCCCAGTGGGGCTCACAATCTAAGGTCCCGAACAGTAGGTCTTTGGAGTGTGGGAGGAAACCCACGCAAACACGGGGAGAACATACAAACTCCATGCATATGAAGACTGCTTTTCCTTTCATAACTAGACTCTTGCTTTAAGATGTGACAGTCTAGGTAAGTGCAAGCTTATGACTCTGTAAGGTTCCTGGAGTCGCACGCATAATGGCTTCGATGTATTTACACCCATTGAATCCGTTTCATGTTTCGATGGTTATTTTCCTTTAAATGCCTCACAGAGAGGCGCCGCTCCGCACACGTATGATAATGGGATGTAACAACCTCGCTTCTTCACTTCTACTTTAGGAACTTACATCAAAGGAAGCAAGATAATTGTGACAATTCCCCTTTGTGGCAACACAAATCAAAGCAACAAAAGTAACAGACAAAACACTTGAGGGAATAGTATCCGCTGAACGCAAACGTGGCGATGCCGCGCACAGCCCACCCCATGGATCTCTCCGTCTTATCTGTGGAAATGTCTTTGCTGCAGTACAAATCAATCCACTGCATGACAGAACAGATGGGAGATAACCGATGAGTTTAATAGAAAGTGGATTCTGACCTTGGGTACAAGTAATTGCACAATTAACCGTCGCTGCTCTGTGGGGCCAGTACTGGTCCAGTAAGGCGTCTTGCACATCTTTCCCGGGTCACGTGCCAAAAAGCTTGACCATCAGCTAATTAGAGGGAATTGTCCAGGATAGATATTGATTTTGACTAGGGTAGGTCACCAGTGTCTGATATGGTGGGGTCACGGAGGCCAGACTCGCATAGCCATTCACAGAAGAGCGCCATTTTGCCTTTGCTCAATTCCATTCATCAGGATGCTCCGGAAGCAAGCGCAGGGATTGCTGCGCGCCCTATTTCAATGAACGGCAGAAGTGCCGGATTCTGTGCAGCAAATTTGCTGCTTGTAAATTCTCCCTTAGGTTAGGGCTCATGCACACGAAGGTGTGCTGCCCGTTCCGTGCGGTCCCCAATGCACGGGCACCGTCCGTGTGGCTGGTGCAGACGGATGCAGAACCATTCAACTTGAACGGTTCCGTGAGCCGTCCGCACCACAAAAAATAGAGCAAGTTCTATTTTATTGATGTGCGGAGGCACGGACAGAAAACCCACGGAAGCGCTCTGTGGTGCCTCCATTCCGCACCTTACAGATTGGATGTGTCTGCATCCATGATTCGGTGTACAAACGACTAGTACTCGTTGATCCTGTGCACGATATTGTGGACCGCAATACGGGCACCGGCCAACAATGGTCGTGTGCATGAGCCTTTAGGCTGGGTCACATAGCAGGCGCAGGGCGCAGAGATGCACAGCAAAAACTGCTGCATTTGCTTGTCATTCTCAGGCAAAGCACATATAACACATAAGCTTTAACTGTATCTGTCGAGAACCACTGAGTGAAAACCCAGCCTTACGGTCAATGGTTGACCACAAAGCCAACTGCATCCAACAGGAGATTGGGTGACGAGGAGCATTCCTTGCACTACTACTGCTTCCTTCTAGATTTTTGCACAGGTTACAGTGGTCAGAAATGTGACAATCATACATTGGTGAAAAGTCCTACTGGTACGTCCCAATACCTATCCGGAGACAACGCCTGAAGAAGTGGTACCTAGAAACAGTGGCTCTGTATAGTATTGCATTTACTTGACTATGCTGTGCTACAAAAGCAAATAAAGTTCATGGACAATATTGGTGCTGATTCGAGAACAAAAAGACCCTTTATCTATTTTCTTACAATATATAGCATAATGGGGGGGGGGGGTGTTTGATAGCTGCTGGTTGGGACTGGGAGAAAGCTAAGATACGGTAGTGATCTTTGGAGCTATGAGGTGTAAAACAGTTCTAGCATGGCATTATGGCAAAGGTAATTCACTAACATGATCACAATAGTTTATTTATTGCCACACTAATTAACTTAGCAGCTGCTAATTACATATTATAGCCATGTCTGGCATCGTATGGACAGCTTTGCATCTAAGGCCTCTTGCAGACAAGCATTTCTCACACTGCGAGTCCGCAACGCAGCTCCTGGCCTGAACTTCCCGCGCTGCCGGGGTCGCATAGCATTATATTGATTTATAATGCTATGTAACCCTTAGAGGTCTGGAATGTATTGGATAACACTGGCAGCATTATGTCAGTATTATCCAATAAATTCCAGAACTGTAAGGGTTACATAGCATCATAAATCAATATAATGCTAGGTGACTCCGGGCAGCGCTGGAAGTTCAGGCCAGGAGCTATCAAGGGGCCTAAATGTATTGCTAGTGTAATGAATCTAAAACACGAATAACGAATGCAAACTTTGCAAAGTAATGTTTGGTAAACGTGCTGTTTACAGTACACAGCTCCTATGCAGACCTATGCATCTCGATGGTTACAGATTACATACAAGCCATGCGATACCGCCCCTCTTCAATAATATGTAAGTTAAAACGAAAGCTGAGAAGCAGGGCCACACGTGACTGCAGGATCAGACTACACAGGGTTTGTTTGTAGTCTGTTACCGTGGAAACACAAAGGCAAAGGAGCTCATAAATGAAACAATATATAAATATTTATGCAGAATGCTGTGTCATTCTTAAATACAAGCACCTCATCCCTACTCATAGCCCATAATGTGACGCCGCTTATTGTAAAACCCAATATTTCAGTTATAGATAATGTATCAGTGACTATAGAGCATTGTATATGGGGTGAGACTGCTCGCTATAGATCACCATGTCACCTTCTGTCGGAAATTACTGTGAGAACAAAGGAATAGATAGAGATGTAAGGCTGAAAAGGTCAAGATATGAGACAATTATTTCGCTGTGTACAGCAACGAGATATCTAAGCTGCCTATTATGGTGAAATATGGTCTAATGGACTCGAGGCGGTAATGAACTTATGCTAAAGGGTTTATGGGTGCAATAAATTAAAAATATGTTCTTGGATCTTGGACGCCCCTGTTGCGTCATGTAAGGAAAGCAGAATCAATACATCAGGAGTAAGAATCACGATAAATCAGAATTAATGGCATTTTGAGGACACCTAGCATAATGACATCACAAAAAATCTGAATCGGTCAGATTTTTTTATGTTTTTATGTTTTTTTTCAATTGTATTATGTTGATCACTTTATTTTGTTATTTAATTATCTTTTGTATTGTTTTTGTGAATTGAATCATCTTCTCTGGATTCATCAAAATTAGAGATGAGCAAAATTACTCTAAACAAATCAGATTCTGGAATAATTAAAGTTGCATTCGAATCAGAATTTTTGGTTATTTGATTTGAGCATTTTTTTTTGAGGTGGGGGGTAGAAAATAATAATAATAATAATAATAATAATAATAATAATAATAATAATAAGAGAATATATAAAACGAGTGAGAGACAAAAAAGAAATATGAGTCTTAGAAGCCTTCAGAGAGTCATACACAAGTTTTTCAGGCAAATTGGGACACTTTTTACCAAGACAGAATCGATTCAGACCTGGATGGAATCAGCCAAGACAAACATGAATTGAATTTTGACCGATTCACTCATCTCTAATTAAAGTAATTTACTGAAATTGATAGAGAATAAAATTTTCAGAACTCTCCTCTTCTCTAAGTCTCGGATATAAATGCACTTTCAGATATGATATTGGAACCAAATCCCAAATTTATGAAGCTTCTTCAACAATTTTTCTGAGCATTTGTGTCTAAAAAAAAAACTAGTAGGGCTTCGGAGCTGAACTTTGTGTGACACATTTGTTACCACGATGCGCTGTTGAAAAACATGGCTGTTTTCAGTTACATTGAAAGGAAAAGGACTAAGTTCCAATGCCATACACAACCTGTGGACAAGTGTGGCGCTTCTTATCGACCATTCAAAGAAGTACACATTAAGTCTTACTGCTACTGCGAGATACACTGAAGTCCCATTTTTATGCAACTCTTGCACAACCCAACCAGTGAAATCAGAGACGTTTATGTCACGTCCAGCAGACAGCTCAATGAGGACACAAAAAAATTCTTGACAATTAAAGCAGGAAAGGCTATGGCACCAATACAAATTTAGTTGTACAAAACCAAAGTTGCATGATGGTTGAGGAACATATGTTGCAATGCTAAGTACCACTAAAATGTATCCATTGTTTGGCAGTTAAAGTCGTAGTGTGGCGCAAGTCATAGAATCTAATGCTGATAATCTAGCCTACAGCATATCCGATATGCAGCATATCTTAGGGCTCATGCACTCGGCCGTTCCGGGCATTGGTCCCCAATGCATGGGCAAAATCCGTGCGGATTCCGCAGACAGATCCAGACCCATTCAACTTGAATGGGTCCGTGATCCGTCCACACCGCAAAAAAAAATATAGAAAATGTTCTACTTTGTTTGCAAATCCCACAGAAGCAGTCCGTAGTGCTTCCATGGGGTCCCGTGCCTCCATTCCGCTCCGCACCTTCCGAATTTCTGACCCATTCAAGCCAATGGGTCTGAATCTGTGATGCGGTGAGCACATGGCCAGTGAACGTATATTGCGAACCCGCTGTTTGCACGGCCGGGCAACGGACATGTACAAGAGCCCTTACACTGTGATCTGGTACTTTTATCTTCCAGTCCAGTGAATGTAATTCTAGCAGTACAAATTGTTTTGTCCCCTGAGTCGCTAACTTTCTGCCTTTAATTGACGTTCCGTGCCACTGGGAGTCAATTCTCTGCAATTACTCTTAAATATGTCTGCAAGAAGGATTCACGCGCCATTAAATGTCTATGTGCAAGTATAAGTTACTACTAAAATGCATAATTTTACATCCATCTATATAAAACGTAATCTGCCACTTAACAGCCCTGACTGCCAATCTGTCCAAATCCTGAGCATTCCCACTGTTCATGTGGATCCTCGTGATATTAAAGCTGACAGTTCTCTACATCGTCTGGAGAGTTCATCCGAGTCCATTTTACTGATAATTATCTAGAGAGTCAGATATTTGAAAGTGTATGTCTATTTTATCTGAAAAAGTCCATAATTATGTCCTAATTTATGTAATATAAATTAATTATGGCTAGCAGAGACAGAGCTCCTAATCCCTTTCTTTGACATAGCATTAAATGATAAAATTCAAGGTAACCATCACTACCTCTAGTGGGAGCTTAAGAACATAAAGTATTAATAAAACAAATGAGAAGAGAGCCCCTGAGCTCCCTCTAGTGGTGACTGCGTGCAATCAGAATTTCATAATTTAACTCTGGTGTCCATCTAAAAGATCCCCATTCAGATACCCTAGTGTCCCCATAATAGTGATGTCAGCCCTAATTTGTTACTGATTGCATTTTGAATACAGCCATAACTTCCTCATACCTAATTATGTATGAGTGTTTTATAGCTGTCACATAGTGTATGAAACCCATACTAATACATAAAGAGACATATATCCCTGCGCCCATGAGCCTTTCACCGGACTCACATCTAAACACATACCTTCGAGGTGAAGGTTTCCCCACGTCTATGTTGAAGCCAGCATGGTGACCTAATGTGGGGGTTTCTGGTTTACAAGTTGACCAAGATCTTCCAGTCTTGATTGAAAAGACTACTGGTTAATCCAGATCAATAGTGATCAAGAACAACCGTTTACAGACTATATAGATTTATGTAATTTCAGCTACAGCTCTCTCCATATCACAGCTCAAGGGGTGTGTCCTTTCCTCTGCAGCTCTCTCCATATCACAGCTCAAGGGGCGTGTCCATTCCTCTGCAGCTCTCTCCATATCACAGCTCAAGGGGCGTGTCCATTCCTCTGCAGCTCTCTCCATATCACAGCTCAAAGGGAGTGTCCTTTACTCTGCAGCTCTCTCTCCCTGTAACTGCCAAGGCTTCTAACAGTAGATGAAGCAGGTGGCAGCTGAAGGATAAGACTGAGCATGTGTGACCACCTCAGCAGTGTTACTGTGGTGGACAGAGAGATAATAAAAAGAACAAACAGCAGGTGGCGCTATACAGATATGTTTTATTGAATAACTCACTGGATATACAAAATTTTTCATTACATCCAATTGCACAAATATTCAGATCCAGGTGCTGGTTTGAAAAATGTAGAATATTTTTCAGAGGATAACTCCTTTAAGCTAAAATTGTACTCTCATAGCACTGCTACATCCGTGTATACAGTTGGTTACCAAAGAGCCTTTGCAAGAGGGTTAGTAAGGACGCCATTCCAGGAGAGGGTGCCCAAGGCTGACTCTGCTGTGCGTCCTCCCCTCCTTTATTTTTGCCCATGTATAGACTGCAGCTATATCTTAAAAGAGTCCAGGCGCGTGGAATAATTCTGTATAACTGCGAAATTGAGAATAAAACTGAACGTTCTACTTTTACGTGTGTGGAAGCCTAGTAATAGTCTGTCTTTTATTGCTGTATGTTGAAAATGATCTGTGATATTATAAATTCTCCTGACAGTAAAAAACGATATAAAACAGCAAACATTTATTGGTATTACGAGCCAGACTGGCCAGTGACACGGGGAACGTGCGCGTATATCAAGCCTTTATACAGTCTACCCATCAGCAGTCTCCAGCCGTAATTCCCTGGCTCGGTTTCCAATGCACCTTTTCATCAGATCCCCAATTGCGCTCAATGGACATAAAAGCAGCAGCTCATCTGCTCTTAGCTGCTGAAGGGTAAAATGCTTTTCAAAACCAACAGCCTTGCAGGTGTGGACAGAGGGAAGGCAGCCTCTCCGTCCGCCGAAATTCTATACAGAAGTATATTATACAAAAAAGACAATAAAACTTAAATAAGCGAGGCCAGGAGAGCGCTCTGTGATCCTCAGCTTCTTATAGCAGGTTAAGGCTACTTTCACATCTGCTTCTTTGTCGTATCTGTAATGGGTTCAGCAAAAACACATCCGGTATATAATACAACTGTCTGCATCCGTCCAGAACGGATCCGGTTGTATTATATCCCAAATTAACAAGACTGATCCATCACTAATGCTCATTCCATTTCGAAACCCCCGGGTTTGACGAACGGCATTTCCCAAACTGCCCGGGCGCATCATTTCTTAGTTGACAGCCTGACCACTCTTCATTTCTTCCCACTAATCCTTCTAGACTTGGGGGGACTGAGATGGAGCTACTGTAGGTGCAATGGCAGTATCTCCTGGAGGAAACGTTGCCCAACGTATGCCATGTGAGTAGAGACGTTGCGTACATTGAGGCACTGCCATTCCACAAGGGAGATAATGTGAACAATTGATTGTATAGGATGTCATAGAGAAGAGGAAAAAACATGACCACCGGCCACCGTCTTTGATCCTATCCATAGGTTCCTGTCTACCCAAAAGTGATGCTCTTTTTGGACTCCATCAGGATGGTATCCATTGGCAAACCTTTAATAACTGTATAGAAAAGTGCAGTGGAGTACTTCCTTATACAATGAGCCACTGCAAAAAAGAAGTATACCACATAGCGTAGAGCATCTTCTATGCCAATATACGGCTACACAGGGGTGTACATTGGAAGCATACTGTAGGTCGGAGAATATATAAGGCTTATAGCCTTAGTGTGATATAAGTAGAGTCTTATCCGTTCTATCAGTGCAAGGGTTTTATTGCTCATGAAACCAAATGTTCCTGAATCAACATGAGCATATGATAAACTCCGAAGGATTGCAAGGCAGTTGAATCTACAAGATTGTACCGCCCGGGTCAAAATCTTATTCAAGAGAGTTATCTTCTGTACATCTTAGGTGAATAGTATAGTTATGTCAACTTGATGTCGGGCGTCTCCTTCCCACATGTAGCCCGTTCTAACCCCAGTACACAGATACACACAACATAAGGGAGGCATCTTCTCTAGTGCGTTCTTCGAGGTAATTATGTCAGGTTATACAAGCTGATCAGGATGGAAATGAGAATGCGCTTTATGTTTATTAGCAGGGAGGCTGATTTTAATCCTGCGTAGATGGTAATTACCGGAGGATTGTTTGTAAAAATGCAAAATATTCTGTAACCGCTTGTGTCGGAGAGTCAGCCTGTCGCTGCATATTGCATTATACATTAAGACGGACATAATAGAAGATGAAGAGGAAGCTAAAACTATCAAATGCATGGAGTTCTGGAGCCTATTTTTAGTTCTTGCATACATCTGCTATACCGGTGAAACGAAAGATTAGAATATCGTGCTGTAACGGAATGCCTAGCACCCCGACCGGGTACCTCCGTCGATATATGCTCCTAGTGCTTCCAGAGGACTCCAAGCACTCCACTTGACACCGTACGCACTGCAGACCCCACAAACCGCCGCAGCTTGGTTGGGGTCTCACTGTCCTCCACCCACGCTGGACCCAAGACTGGGCTTCAGCTTCCAGTGGGTGAACCTCTCCTACATCCAGAGAGCAGGAACCATGAACAAGCTCTTACAAGAGCTTATACTCAGGGGAGTATTGTGATATAGCAATCCCCAAGAGTGCAGTTATCGCATTCCCCAAACATGAGCCAAAACTTCATGAAGGTATAAAAGCAAGCACTTTATACACATCTTCCAACAAGGCCACCACCCACAGGGTTTTGTAAAAACAGCCAATCACATGCATTTACAGTATTCAAACCTCCCCAGCAATTGTACACAAAATCCCCTTCCCTCTGTCTGTAACGCAATAAACAAAATACAATGAGCATTGTCTGAGACGCAATTAACTAACACAATGAGCATTGTCTGAGACGCAATCCACAAAATACAATTACCAAACGTAATGGACTAACTTGAACCCTGGTCTAATTCGTGGGGGTGAGAGTTCAAGTTAGTCCAAGTCCTTTGTGAACAAATGAGGCCTGGCTGATGAGAGGGCCCATAATCCTGGGGCAAGAGGCTAGTAGCCAGGCCCCTCCAAAACCCAGTGGCGAGGTTGTTTTCGCCACACGTGCAAAGTTCATTTATTTCAGTAATGCAACTTAAAAGGTGAAACTAACATATGAGATAGACTTATTACATGCAAAGCGAGATATTTCAAGCCTTTATTTGTTATAATTTGAATGATTATGGCTTACAGCTTATGAAACCCCAAAGTCAAAGTTTTGAGATACCCTAAACTCAGGGGGTATGAATTAATTAGCTGACTAGAGTGTGACACTTTGAGCCTAGAATATTGAACCTTTTCACAAAATTCGAATTTTAAGCTGCATTAATGCAATTCCTTTTAATTCGCGTTACTGAAATAAATGGACTTTTGCACGATATTCAAATTTTTTCGAGTTTCACCTGTACATGCGTTTCCATGGTTACAGACTGCAAACAGATCTTTTGTGTCGTCTGATCGTGCAGTCTTGTACATTATTACGCAGTTCCATCTGACACTTTTCTCCTGCTAACTTACAAACAGTAGGAGAGGAGGCAGGAGGAGTCTAATGATCTGCATAGGAGCTGTAGACAGCGGGAATAGTATGTTTAGACATCAATGATTTCTTTAGGGAGAATGCCCATCCATATAATGCATTATGTATTATTAATTGACATGTTTAGACTCCATTGACCTTGATAGGGAGAATATTGATCCATAATGTGAATTCAGATTCTGTTGATATGGGTCAAGTCTGTTCTACAGTATGTAGAATTTTTGCATAGTTTTCATTTTTGTTTGCAGCAATTCGCAAACTTGCTGCACAAGAAACTAGGTAAAACATTGAAAGTGCATTTTGGACACTGTACCAAAGTAGAGGGCTGAATTGACACAATAAAACAGGCATGTATCAGATGTGTCTGCTCTTACCCTTCTACGTACCTATTTGTTTAAGGACATTTAGTTTCAATGTAATATTGCAACATGCTGGCAACACCCTCCACAACAATTCACAACAGATGGACACCTATGGCATAAACAGTTGCTGACAGAGTTTCAAGAAACTACATTCATTTTCAAAGCGTGTGCCTCTCATCTCAGGATATACTGTATGATACCAAAAGAAAATGTAAGAAAGGACACTGTCATCAACAGAGTCAGACTAGCATATCAGAAGACCAAATTCATGGAGTGAGATCCTGTTCTCATACAAAACCTATTCCAACCAAAGCAGGTCTGTTACTGTTGGAGTGTAGGACTTGTTCAGACATTTCATGGTTAGCTTGTTTTATGGTAAGAGTATTCCCAGAATGTGCATTGATCACAATAATTTCCTAAAGGTGATTTCCCATATGGACAACCTTTGACTGAATCCAATCCATGGTCAGAAGTCTGGCCTTTCTAATCCTCTGAACAGTCATTGTAACCGGGAGAGCTCAGTGAATGTTCAACCATGTAGTGCAAAGATATGCTGAGTCTGTCAAAGGTGGTCTTTGGATTGTAGTGGTTCACAATCTGCTCCATCAGACACTGCTCCTTAGGGCTTTAAGACCAGAAATCCATCCCCAATGTGAGGAACACTGTTCCATAGAAACAGGAAGGTCCAAGTGATGCAGAAACCAATCAAGCTATGACATTCCAGACAGTAGAGTGACCAGCTACAATCATATTTACAGAAACTGCTGCAATGTGGGGGACAATGAGTTAAGACACCCATCACCATAAGCCAAGTCTATGCAAGGTGGGGGAGAACAAGTTAAGACACCCATCACCCCAGGGCAGGATAGGCAAATCTGAAAGCCTGCATTATGTAATGGACATTTACAGTCACACTTACCAGATAATAGCTGTAGTAAGGAAGAATCAGAAGAGAGAGAGGCTTTGTTAGCTAGTTTACCTCTAGTGCTACATAACCAGCCACCATACTTCATGATCTGGTGACAGAGAGTGCACCTTGTATTTATAATTGTTAGATGTACACTAAAGAAAGCTGTTTGTTGTTCTCTTGCATCTGCCTGATTTCTTCAACCCACATTTTTGCTGCACTAAACCCTAGGGAGTGACAGCCTAAGGGAGTACTCCATGACACAACATCTTATCTCCTCAGGGGCTTACTGCAGATGGACAACTCATTGGCTGATAACTGTATTGCACGTTTTAGGGTAGAGTCTATAAACCATCAAAAAATATTACACAAATTATACACAAAAATGTAAAAAAAGAAAATCATAAAATTGCACAAAAATTTAAAACAAACTAAGTCAGTAGACTGTAAAGGAAATGTTCAAGCTCATAGACCTGAATTTCTCCAGCAGTCAGTGTTAAGCCCTTTAATTATCTATTTTTACCATCCTCTTTAAAGCTGTTATCAAGTCCTTTCAGACACAGAAAAAAAATCATATTTTTCAATTCTTCTGTTACGATAGGGGGATAATAATATACATTATGGGCTATTACAATATCTTCTCCCATCCGTGTCTAAGAGATAGTTATGGAATAATTGTTCCTTTGTTTCCCACATATACTGTTTCATTATGACATTATCGTGCCACTTTTCTACATATATAAACAAATAATACCCTTCCTATTTTTTTGTCTAGATCTCAAATTTAAAATTCCAAAAATGAATGTCCAAAAACATTTTAGAGATTTTATTATAGAAAGCATTTAACCTTTTTTTGGGATCTACAATTTGGGAGGGAGGAGGATAGAATAAAAAAAAGATAAAACTTTGAAGCTAACAGATGTCTCTTTTAGCTCTTGCTAAGCTAGATGAATTAATCTTTTTCTAATTAGCATGGATGGTAATTGTCTAAGGGCCTGAGACAATTATTTCAACAAAAAGTCATGCTTTGTACCTCTGCATTTAAATGAACACTTCCCACCTGTTTCTGTCTTTTTCTTTGGCTGACGGAATCCCAGGCACAATGTACTCTCAAAGGACCTAAAAAACATAATACCAAAGATATATATTAGCCATGGAAAAAGGAAGAATTCAGCATTAACCCTGCCTCCTGGCTACCATAAATTGATGCCATCATAGAGACACAGACATGGAGCCTACTAGGTCTAAGGTTCTTTAAGATTCTTCAATATTTAGCATTCACCTTCTTCATGATCACCTTTTTTGTCATTTTGTGATATTGTGTCATGATGAGATGTCTATAATAAATGTGTCTTTGTGTGGCCACCAAGTCGCTAGGCTGTGAATTAAACTCTGTCAAAGGTTTCTTAAAAGGGTTATTAAAATTCAGTTAAAAACTAAAAAGAAGCCATGATTACTTTTACCGATCCCTCACCACTGCTGTTCCGATGCTTGCCAGTCTCCACTGATTTGCACTCCCTGATCCCAGATTGACACAATGCCAATTGCCATGATGGACCATTTTTCCGACCTCTGTCCGAGAGGTCTGCAGCCAGTGATTGTCTGTGTAGGCATCTCAAAGCATTTCCTTGTGTCAAGCTAGGACTAGAAAATGAAGAGCAACTGGAACTGATATGCATCGGAATGACAGTGAAAGGAGATCGTTAATGGTGATTATGGCTTCTTTTTATGTTTAATCCACTCTGGGGCATATATAAAAAACATAATACCATTAGACGACTCCTTTAACCAAAATCAAATTAAGGTAAAGGTGGACACATCTGTACATTGTAAAAGTGGCACTATGGGTCTTTTGCCAGATACCCTAGATTGCCAAGTTCAGTTGTATCCACATCTTTCCCCTGTACCAGTGTCCGATATTGCTCAATCATCAAAGTCTACAAACACCCTTAAATTAAGAGGGTGAAACCATTCCAAACAATCACTTCTTTGAGAATTAACGCCTTTTTGTTTTTGCGTTTTCATTTTAATTCCCTGTCTTCACAGAGCCATAACTTTTTTATTTTTCTATTCACATAGCTGTATGAGGGGTAGTTTTTTTTTGGGGGGGGACAAGTTGTACTTTCTAATGCCACCATTTAATATGGCATATAGTGTACCGAGAAGCTGGAAAAAATTTTAAATAAGGTGGAATTGGAAAAAATATTCAATTTTGCCAAGGTTTTACAGATTTTGTCCCTAAAGCAAAACTGACCTGTGCCCTTTATTTTACAGATCAGTATGATTACAAGGATACCATATATGTATAGGTTTTTAGTGTTTTGATACAAAAATAAAAATAAATAAAATAAAATAAAAGCATTGATTTTTTTTTTACATTCCCATATTCTGACCTCCATAACTTTTTTTTTTATAGTTAAGTCTACCAAGCTGTATGGGGGATTATTTTTGCAGGGCAATCTATAGTTTTATTGATACCATTTTGGGGTGTGTGTGTGACTTTTTTATCGCATTTTATAAAAAATTTTGGGGGTAAGTGAAGCAATTAAAAAATGATGAATCAGCCATTTTAATTTTTTTCTGTTACACTATTCACTATAAGGGATAAATAATTTTATATTTTCATAGTACAGGCATTTTCAGATGCTGCAATGCCCATGATGGTTATGCATTTATTTTTATTTTTTATTCTAGGGAAAGGGAAGTAATAATATATATATTCAAAAAATTTGTTTTTTTTGGAATATTCAAATGTCATTTTTAACTTACTTTTAGCCCCTCTAGATGCTCCAATATTTACTATTTTAACTTATAATATAGTTCCATAGAACTACAGTATAAGCTCAATTTGCAGATATCCTATGTTGGCCTGACAACTGCAGCTCTAATATGCTGGGTTTCTTCAGAACAAAGGACTAGCTTCCCCAATGGCAGCACGGGGACTCCGGTTCTCACCTGGAAGTGCATGCTTCTGGGTTTTTCCCTATTTCCATAGTGAATATATTCACCACAGCATTTAATGGATTAAATGCCTATGATTGGCAATATTGCCAGTCGCAGACATCAGCTGCGGGCCTCTACTTTTTGAAACAGCAAAGACCCGCTGGCTATGGCACCCGCTGCACTGAGTGGTCACCATATTAAAAGACCCTCCCAATGCCTTACATATCCAGTGTGTGGAGTCTAAGATTTAAATACAACATTTTAAAGAATAAATAAATACAAGAAGTTTTTGTTTCTGATTTTCCAAATAAACAAATAATAATAATAATAATTATACTTGTCCAGTCAAGATCACTGAGGACTCTTTTTTTCTCAAATACCACAGAAAAGGTTCTAGAACACAAGAGAGAGACAGGTGGCTCAATGGTTAGCACTGGTGCCTTGCAGCTCTGGGGTCCTAGATTTGAATCCGACCAAGGACAGCATCTGCATGGAGTTTGTATGTTCTCCCTGTTTTTGTGTGGGTTTCCTCCAGGTACTCTGGTTTTCTCCCACACTCCAAAGACATACTGATAGGGACCTTAGATTGTGAGCCCCACTGAGGACAGTTGGATGCTTATGTCTGTAAAGTGCTGCGGAATATAGTAGCGCTATATAAGTGCATAAAATAAATAAATAAATAAATAAAATAATTCTGTCCGTGAAAGGTGTAAGTCGGTTTTCATTGTAAAAGGACAAGATTACTGAGTATCTGAAGAGAAAATTGCCCTGGTTAGTTGAGTGACCTTAGGGGTGCTATTTCTCTTTAGGGAGACCACCTAGTATGCATGATTAGTATTGTAGTACAGCCACAGCTGATCTGCGTTTCTGGGAAATATATATGCAAATGAGTATATATTATATATGCTGGCATCACATATATTTAGTGTTCTTTTCTATTTGGAAAGAAAGCTAATTTGCATACCTTTGGGTTTCTGTGAAAGATATTCAAATTAGCTGTCCTTCCAAAAAGAAAAGAACACTAAGCTTATCTGATTGCTAATGATGGTGGTCTCCCTAAAGAGAAAGAGCACCTGCAAGGCCCCTCAGCTACCAAGGGCAGTTTTGTCTTGAAATATTCAGTACGCTTGCCATTTTCTAAGGATAAATATTATGTGTGGGTCTTTCTTTCTGTGAGATTTGCCTGAAATGAATAAAAAAAAGTTCAGGTTTGTTAGAATCTGAATGTTTTTGGAAATGCAGGATGAATTCCAAATCAGAAGAATTGATTCACTTCTCTGTATTTCACAATATGCTAGGAAAACCCCTGACAGTTTGTAAGCCACATCACCACCATAGACATGGTAACATAGACAACTCCCAACAGTATCACATATTTTTTATTTTATTTTTAAGAAACAGGTCATATTGTGCTAAACACCTCAGGATATGTTGAGCTAAAATAAAAGATAATGGTTGGTGTAAGTCACTAGGAGGGAAATAAAATGGCCAAAATTGTTGCTCCATTTGCCAGACCTGTGGACACTTTTAATGCATGTGAGGTTTCAGGGTCAAAAAGGAAACCTGATGCTCATAATACAGTTTATAACATAACCATCCTGCTCATCCCACCAACAATTGTGCTGGAGAAGCATTGATGACATAACTTTGCTTGCACAGATAATCCTTCTCTGAGACTAACATCCAATCGCTTATTTTTGTAGCTCGCACTTTGGCTGTTGATTGGATCCTCAGTTTCCTCGGTACACAATACAGATTGATGGAGCACTCTCCTGTAGGCTGTCTTCTTACAATAGCAGGTTGTATTCTAAGGCCGGTGGCAAGAAGACTGACTGCTGATCAAATCCCCCCTGCTGCAAACGTGGGGCTCCTTGTCAGTTCTCTTCTGTTTCGAGACAACCAACTCACAGCACTCTTTCACAACGGCCCTTTGTTCCTTTACTTCCATCTAGTGTGCTATCTTCAAAGCACTGAGCCCGGCAGTATAGGCTGAGAAGACTTTTCTTCCACAATAATAAAAGAGAAAAGGGAAAAAACAGAGTCTATTTGCTTTTTTGAAACCTGAGTTCAGTGCACATAACGTGGAAACTTCAGGAGGCCAAACAAAAAGTTTGAGAGTTCTGAGACTGGAACAGCACGAAGATCATGGAACAATGATTAATACAAGATGGTCAATTTACACTGTGATGTCACATTCAACTCCGTGGTCAACCACTACTTGGCCCTCTTCTATCAAAAGGAGCAATGAAGATCATTGAGGTATGAGTTTTAAGGTGTCTTCTGCACCGTGTAATTGGAGCCTGTACTCCAGCAAAATGGTCCCTTATTTTGGAGCCAGTCGCACTATAATATGCCACCATGCACTATATCTCCATAATATTACCTCAATACTACTGCATGTGGTGGTACATGTCATGAAAGCACATGGGCATACATTATGGGCACCATATTACATTGTGCTCCCCAAACAAATACACCACATCAGGTAGAACAAACTGTACAATAGTGCAGCATGTTTCGAGGATGAGATTCCCTTCTTCAGACAATACAGAAAGGGAGAAGAGTTTGATCTTGTCTTCTGTACCTTTTGGAGAACATAGTATATGGTATCCATAGTGTATGTCCATGGTTGTGTTCCAACAGATAATGATGATAAGGGGAACTTGAACATTTCAAGAATGTGCAAAGTTTGATATTCTTTACTGTACATTTTGGGGAAAATAGTGTAATATGGTGTCCATAACGTATGTCTGTGGGCTTTGATGGCATGTTCCAGCAGATAATGAGCAGAAGGGGAACATAAAACGTGTTGCACGAATGTGCAGAGGTTTATATTCTCTACTGTACCTTTTGGGGGAACATAAGGTAATATGATATCCATAATGTATGTCTGTGTGCCTTCATGGCATGTTCTGCCAGATAATGAGAACAAGGGGAAACATGAAACTTGTACGAAAGTGCAGAGCTTTATATTCTCTACTCTACCTTTTAGGGAACATAGTGTAATAGTATATTCATAATATATGTCCATGTGCCCTCATGGCATGTTCCAGCAAATTATGAGGAGAAGAGGAACAAATTCCCAAATCCGTTGCCTCTTGTGTCATAAATAGCACAAAGAGGACCTTGTCAACAGTAAAATTACTTAGGAACTCAGTCCAAGGGCAAAATGAATCCTTAAGCTGTGAGATGGACATCATAGTAATGGGCCAACCCAGAAGCTCCTATACTCTACATACCAAGCATGGCAAGTGGTTCAGCCAAAGAAGGTAAACTTTGCAAAAAACTTTCCCCAAGAAGAGCTTGCTGATGTATAGTGAGTAAAAGGTCACCTTTCTACATATATGGACCTATGATATGTGTAGATTTACCCTATATACCAAGGGCTTCCTGGTGCTTATTCCATGGCCAGGGGAAAAGGCTATATGAATAGGGCCATACAGAAACGTTAGTAGCTGACTCTTTGTATCTTTATAAGAACTTTGCAAAATATGGCCTGTGTTTGTCTCAAGTCTCATGACACTCATTTATTGACTGTCACCTTCATATGGGATTCTCACGGGTAGATGCCGTGACCGAGCGGCCAGAGTTACAATAGCAGCAGAAGCTTCTTCTTTGCAATAATAGGCTATTGCAGTTAAAAAATAACTTGCAAGTTAGACATTTGTGGAGAATGAGGGAATCTTCCTCCCAGATTATTATAGCTTCAGTCATATCTAGAGCACCTAATAATCTCTCAGAGTCAGTATCTGTACCCATCAATTACAAGGATGGCCAAGGGGAAAACCTCTCTCTTCCCTCCCTCGCAATTCTCCCTTCAGGTGTTAGGCTGATGTACAGTATGTCAGACTTACTAGACTTGGTCTCTACTTTTTCCAACACCTGTATATTTATCTGAAGCCATGGATACTGGACTGTACAGCACACTCAAGACCTAAGCTTAATGACTAAGGACAATGGTTGATTGAAAGTGGACTTGTCATTAAAAGGGGTTGATTACTTTTTGGCGACCAATCCTTCTGGGCAGACCTGCAAAGGGAAACATACTTACCTGCTCCTCAGTGCTGTCCCAGCTCCTTCGCTCCCTGTCTTCGGCTGCCCCATCTGTTAACATCTGCTTTGACACCACTGCAGCCGATCTCTGGCCACAGCGATGAACTGTTGCCCTTGCATCACATGACTAATAGACATGGCTGCAGTGGTGTCAAAGCCAATCTTGACAAAGGAGGCCCAAGCAAGGCAGCCAATGCTGGGGAGAAAAATAGCCAGGACTCAGCACCTTAGAGCAGATAAGCTTCCCTTTGCAAGAGGATGGGTTTGCAAAAGACCCCCCCCCCCCCTTTCCATAAAGGTGGCTAACCCCTTTAATTTTATGGACCCCATTCTAAGGACTAGAGCAATGTTATACTTGGGTTGAGTAAACAAGTGATGGAGCACTCTCTGGTCATGAGTCTACAGGTGTTCTACGAATGTCTAAAAGTGTTGACCAGCAGGGCAAAAAAACAAAACAAAATAATTTACTCACCACACTGATTCCCGAAACATCTGCTCTGATGTTTACCGGCTCCCCATTGCTATCCACTTCCAGTTCCTCCTTTGACACCCAGGAAATGCCAGGAAGAGCCTACTACAGCAAATCATTGGCCGCAGCGGTGACCTACCGCTGCCACTGGCTGGCTGAGTGGACTTTCCTGGCATTTCTTGTAAGTCAAGACTCAACCAGAAAGAAGGTCAATGGGGCCCGCATAAGCATCAGAGTGGTAGTGGTGGGAGATTAGTTAGGATGGGCACACATTGATTACTTTACAATATTTTCCTCATTGAAAAACCCCTTTAAATAACCAGTTTGCTTTGAATAAAAGTGAAACATGGTTAGGACAACACTATGGTACCAGGAGCCTAGCTATGGGATATGCAGAGGGGCAGTAATTCCCAGGTCCTAGTGTTCGTGGAGAACCAATGACTCTCTTTTTGGGGAATGTAATGCCCCCTTAGGCCCCTACATCAGCATTGTCTAGTAAGTAAGAAATCCCATAACACCATTTTTTATAGGTGTACCTCTTTAGTATTAGATCTAAACTGTGAACAGCACAACATTCATGGATATGGGTGGCACATGGCAGGCACAGTGCATCACGGCTCACATCACTCAAAGCTGAAAACACCTGTCATCAAAGCACAAACTCTGTGTCACCCTCATGATTGATAGATGATGATAGGGCAGTGTTTAGCAGTACAGGTGCCCTCCGCAATAGGATTAAGTGTGCACTGAAATAGAGGTTGTCCCGTCAAAGCCATTGTTTCCTGCTTAACGTCCTCATCATTTCACTATTACATTTACAGATATGTCCTTCCTTTCCTTTCCTCTTGGCTCAACATACAGTATTTTGAGATGAGTGGTGTGAGATGACCACCTTTGAAAAACAACATGTCGGGAGTTGTTTATGCTATATGTGTCTATTTGAGTCAGTGGTTGTGATTGCAGCCTGTTTTACCAGCATACAGGTATAATGTATTGTATTTGTACCTGAGATCTACTACTTCTAGACAACTGGACAATATCTTCCCAAAATTAGGCAACCCCCACCCCAAAGATCAGCTAGTGGCTAGAGACTAGGTTCTTTTACCCTAACTTTTATCATTATGGACAATTAATCATAACATGCCACCCATCAATGGTCACCATGGTACATGTAAAACATGGCACCAAACAGGACTGGAGGTGCTTGCGCAATCGCTGCTGCAACTGTCACCCTCCTCATCTCCAGGCATTTCCTCAAGCCAGAACCAGAACCAGTGGGAACCCAATAAGTGTTGGAAAGGGATTTGGTGAAAGTATTTCTTACTATTTTATACCACTCGGTGCCACTTCTGAAAGAATCCCCCTGACAACCCCTCCACGACTTAGGTACATTGCTTTGATCTACACAGACCACTCTACGGACAGTTCATAAAACTCTTTGGAGGATGAGAGTTGTATACTCACCCCTTGCAGTCACCTTCCTATCTGATCTAGATGAATAGTCATACCGCTCTTTGGTTACTGTACGTCACCGTTACTGATCATGTATTTATAGCATCCTTAGGCACTACCCCTGATGATGACGCCACCATCGCTATCTGCCACCAGTCGAAATCAAATGCAGCAAAGAATACCAAGACCCAAGTCGTGAGAATAGTGGGTCCTACCCCTTGAAATCTTAAATTTTTTTTTAAATTTGTTCTCTGGGTATCATAGAAACAGGCTTCTTACAAGAATAACTCCATATGATTCCATTATGATGAATGGCTGCCATGTATTACATTGTATTACATGGTCCTCCAGAGCTGCACTTTGCTAAGGTCCATCTCCTCTGGCCCATAGAAGGGAGTTCCAAGAGCTACTCAATCACCCCCACCACCATCATCACCTATGATATTTGGATGCCCTAAGAGTTGCCTTCATGAGACAACCTTTATTATGTTATTGTTCTTTTCGTTCTCTTTATTATTTCAATGCAGAACTTCTTATTTCACAGACCACTGCCCAACATCTAGACTCCACATGATGCATGATACTGACAGGAACCTTCCATCCCGATCAGTCAGTGTATGCCGTGGCTCAATGTCTTTTTATCCAGCTTCCTATTCGTCATACCCCTTTGCCTTGCTGCACAGCATGATAACAAGCTAGCTTTGGCAGGAGACTCACTCAGCCCATTCCTTCCGGCAGAGGTCAGTATGAATCCATCTGTCATTGAATCTCCCATATTATGGAACATGCATTGGCTTTCCAGTCACTGAGTCGAGGCTCCTCAGCCAGAAAACATTAGCTTTTCTCATCCTGTTTGCTTTTGGGCAGTTGCCTAAAGCATCAGGTCCACGAATGCAATGGACTTTTCCTTCCTACCAAGGAGGTTCATGCTTTTTTTAAAAAAGAAATTGAAACATTTCCGAGGACGACAGCCGATGGTTTATTTTGTGCTATTTACCCATCCTAGGAATGGCTACAGAGAGAGAGAGATTGAGAGATTGAGAGATTTTAAGTCATCGTACTTGCTTTGTCAGTACACTTAGGTAGCAGTGATGAGTTTGTCTTTTGGCACCATAATAATGTTCTCTGCCTTCCTTGCTGTTCAGAACTGAGATTGTTAATGTAGCAAAACTGTGTCAGTTGACATAATTTATTACTTATTCTGCTTTCACATCTTTTTGATTCAGCCTGTTCCTTAAAGGGGCACTCCAGGCCACAGATATTGATGAACTTTACTCTAAATAGGTTACATATATCAGATCAGAAGGGGTCTGACATCAGGCACCCCCAGAGACAGAGGCGTAGCTATAGGGGGTGCAGAGGTAGCAGTCGCTACCGGGCCCAGGAGCCTGAGGGGCCCCAAAGACCCTTGTACAACATGAGAAGACACCTGTTTTATAGAAGGTGCATGCTGGTCAAGTTACACCTCTGGCTGGAGGGAAGGTGTTAGGTCAAGAATGTTTGGGATGTCACTGAGCTGGAAGCTATAAGGTGTGCAGAGCTGGAGGCAGACAGCTCCATACACTGTGCAGTGGCTGTGCCAGGGTACTGCAGCTCAGCATCCATTCAACACATGAGCATAGGTCAGTCTACCTGCATGCCATCTAGAGGCATTGCAAGGTATTGCATCTTTGTCCTATTCACTAGATTAGGACAAAGTTGCAATATCCTGCACCATCAACATGCAGGTAGACCACTCCATGCAAACAATGAAATGGCTGCAGCACTCACAAGAGTGCCATGGCCCCTTCAAACTGCTCAACCTAATAACACACAGTTGTACTGTTCATGTCTTCTATTGAGCACCTTGAGTAAAGATCAGCAAAAGTACACAAAGAAAACGTAAGTGAACCTCTGTGTTAACTTCCCGAAGAGCTAATTGCGTGGATTTTACAGGCGCTATAAAAAGGCACACAAAGCCTGGTTACTGACTCTGTTTTTCTCATGAAAGATTTTTTTATTTTTTTTTGTGCGAACCATGGTTCAATACAAACAACTTTCTGAAGACCTCACAAGACGTGCTATAGAGATGCATGAAGCTGGAAAAGGCTATAAAGAACATGGCTAAACCCTGGGGTGTACAGAGCTAACTGGTAAAGCAAATTATCTTCAAATGGAGAAAATTTAGGACTGGTGCTAAGAGTAAGAATCTTTACCACGAGAGCACAAAGGGCAATCCTGAGTGGTGAGAAAGACATCAATGCAAAACATCTACAGACAACTCTAAAAACTGCAAAAAAAACTCTGTTCACAAGCACCAAAGAAAAATGTTGTTTCATGGAAGGTGCCGTTGTCCAAAAAAACAATTGCTGCCAATTTGAAGCCCATCCACAATGCATCTAGCACGGGGGTGAACCACCAATGAGGTGTGGCGATTGCCTCAGGCAGCACCAGGTAGGGGCAAGAGGGGGGCAGCGGAAGGGGGATTATCTGTTTCTGCAGTACAGTATTGGAAAGCACAGTGGGCACAGTATGTGGTGCTGTATTACCCTGTATGTTTTGTAGCTCTGTATGTACTGTTTTCCAAGTATGTCTTATAGTGTTGATTGCTAATATTCTAATCGCAAATTTTTATCGTGAATATTGGCACTTCGACAATTCGCGAATATCTAGAATAGAGTGCTATATCTTCGTAATTGCGAATATTCTAGATTTTTTTTTCATCAGAACCCACGATCAATATCTTTGACTTTAGGAGTAGTGTTGATTGCAAATTTTCGTATTGTGAATTTTTGTATGTCTAATTTTTATCACGAATTTTCCGATTGCCGATTTTCGCAATCAAGAAAATAATGGCTGGAGATCACGACTTCTTGAATTCGCGAATATATGACAAATATTCATCCAAATATTCACGAAATATCGTTGGAGGGAAGGGGTTAGGTTGAGAAATTGGCATTGGGGGGTTGGGGCGCTGTTTCAGTTTTTGCCTCAGGCAGCAGAAAGGCTAGGTGCACCCCTGATGTAGCAATATGTTCTATGGACAAATGAGATTAAAGTTGAACCTTTTAGCAGAATGCAGAACACTAAGGAGGGAAAAAAAGAAAACTGCGCACCAACACCAAAACCTCATCGAACCTGTAAAGCCTGGTGGAGGGTGCTTCATGGCTTGGGTCTGGTGGAAGGCACATCATGGTTTGGAGATAGTGGAAGGAGCATCATGGTTTGGAGATAGTGGAAGGAGCATCATGGTTTGGGGCCAGTGGAGGGGGCATCATGGCCTGGAGCTGGTGGAGGATGCTTCATGGTTTTGGGCTGGTGGAAGTAGCATCATGGCTTGGGTCTGGTGGAAGGGACATCATGGTTTGGAGATAGTGGAAGGAGCATCAAGGTTTGGGGCCAGTGGAGAGAGCATCATGGCCTTGAGCTGGTGGAGGGAGCTTCATAGTTTTGGACTGGTGGAAGTAGCATCATGGCTTGGGGACAATGGAGGGAGCTTCATAGTTTGGGGTTGGTGGAAGGAGCATAATGGTTTGGGGATGGATGAGGGAGCATCAAGGTTTTAAGCTGGGGAAGGGGGTATCATGGTTTGGTGTTGATGGAAGGGGCAACATTGTTTGGGGCTGGTGGAGAGAGTTTAATGTTTTTGGCTGGTGGAGGGAGCTTCCATCTTTGGGGCTGATGGATGAAGCATCCTGTTTTGGGAATGATGAAGGGATTATCATAGTTTGGGGTTACTTTGCTGCTTCAAGCATGGATAACTTGCGATCACTGAGGGAATAATGTATCCTAAGATGTATGAAAACATTTTACAGGAGAATATAAGGGCAGCATCCAGTATCCTCAACCTGAAGAGATGGGTGATGCAAGAAGAAAAAGATTTGAAAAGGAATGTGCTATGGAATGGCCAAATCATAGTCCTATGAAGATGCTGTGGCATGATCTGAATGCAAAGCAATCCAGAAATATTGATGGAATGAAACACATTTGCTGGGAGTAAGGGTTCAAAATTTCTCCTTAATATTGTTCAAATCTTAGTTGTGGCTATAGGAAATGTTTGTGGAGGTCATTACTGGTTAAGAGGGATCTACAGGTTATTGAATTCAAGGGTTCACTTAATTTTTCCACTGCACTGTGGATGTGTCGCATCAATGCAATAATGATAGAAATTTGATACAATTTAAAGAGGAGGATGACCCATTCCTCACTGAGCCTCTATGCACCCTATACATATGGTATAACCACCCCGCACAGACCCTCAAAAATCTTCAATCCTTCTTTAATTCTCTTAACTTCTTGCCATAATATGATTTTTGCATCGTTTACACTGCAGGTAAATAACCTCTTTATAGGATAATTCTTCAACCAAAAAGGATAAAATGCAGCGGTTTTATGGTAATACCTAAGCCCTGTGTATAGCCTATCTTTGCCCAATTACAGGAAAATCTTTATTAATTAGTAAACTCTTTTGAAAGCACAATCTCCAACCTCTTAGAGCTAAGCCTCACACACATGTTGAGTTTCAAAGGGCTACCGGGGCCTATGATCTCAAATTAATTAATACCACTGAGAAAATGCTACAAAGCCTCCTATCTAATGTCCATGGGAGCTCCGGCAACGGACACCAATTATGAAAGAGCAGCTTCGTAATTATCTCTAAACAAAGCTAAAACATGTTCCAAGTGACTCATGAACCAGATTTAACTCTGACTGTTGAGAGATCTTTAACCCCTTGCATACTGGAGGGCTAAAATTCCCATATCCCATAGCCCTTTGAAGGTGCCTGGCTCACATTAAGCTGTGGGGGTCATGTCTCCGGTTGGAAGGTCCATATTAGGGAGGTGAATTTTGAAAACAATTATTAATATTTTGTCAGGAATTAAATTGCAACCGGCCATATATTGTTTTATACATCCCACTGGGACACAGCAGAGTATTAAAGTTATTCCATGCCATAGGTATCATGAATGCCTACCCTTGAATTCTATTTTTTTAATCTAAATTCTGCAAGGATTACATTCGTAATTAGAGATGAGCGAATCGAATCCCACGAAGTGGAATTCGATCAGAATTTAAGGATAAATTCGATTCACCTAGAATCTGAATTTCTCATGCTTCGTGTCAGCGAATCGATTTACCCTGAAATAGTATAAAAAAACAAAAAAATTCTAAACTTACCTCCGCCATTTGCTCCGAAATCCCGTGCGGCGTGAGATGACATCATCTCCAGCCGGCGCGATGACGTAATCTCGCGCCACACAGGATTTCGGCCGAGATCTTCAAGCAAGAAGGTGGCGGCTGGCCCGTCGCGAGCGAATGCAGGTGGTAAGATTGCTAATTTTTTTTTTTACTTATTATACTAGTTAAAATATGTCCCTGCACAGTCTTACACTGGCAGCACTTTCCTTCCCCTTTTCTCAGCCTCACTGCATCCAGGCAGGATGTTTACATGGAGAACTTCCTGTTTTCATCAGCCTCTTGCTGAGTTTGCTAACCAAACCCAGCATGCTTTGCTCCTTAATGTTTCTCAGGACTTTGTCCATCTGCCACATTGTGAATTATTACTGAGTGAAGCATGCTGGGTTTGGTTAGAAAGTCCAGGAGGAAGATGATGAAATCAGGAAATTTTGTATGTAAACATTCAGCCAGGATGCAGTGATGCTGTGAACAGGGGAAGGAAAGTGCTGACATGAAAAACAGGTATATGTGACAGAGATATGCAGTGTTAAGGGTACTCTATGCAGATAAAGAAAATAATATCAATCTGAAATCAGAGAACCCCTTTAAGGCTCTCTATATACTGTATATTTTTTGAGTCCACTTTCTGGTTCCATAATTATTATTTTTTTATCTGCTCATAATACCCCAAACTATTTCTTCATGTCAGCACTTTCCTTCCCCTGTTCTCAGCCTCACTGCATTCAGGCAGGATGTTTACATGCAGAACTTCCTGTTTTCATCAGCCTCTAACTGACCTTGCTGGGTTTGGTTGGAAAGTCCAGGAGGAAGCTGATAAAACAGAAAGTCCTGCATGTAAACATCCTGCCAGGATGCAGTGAGGCTGAGAACAGGGGAAGGAAAGCACTGACATAAAAACCTGGTATATGTGACAGAGATAAGCAGTGTTTGGGGGGTACTCTGGGCAGATAAAAATAAAATCATTATGAAACCAGAGAACCCTGTAAGGCTCTCTATATAGTGTATATTGTTTTGATTCAGTCCCATAGACAATTCGCTTCTCCTTGTAAACTTTAACTCATCTGTGGTTCCCTCGGGGTTAGATTTTTATGTGTACAGTAAAGATTTCTGTCGGGACTAGAATGCTAAAAGGCCTCTGAAGGTCTCTGCTCTGAGAGGTGGGAGGAAAGCACATTTACTGCTCTGCTCCCTCATGTCCAGCAGGCAAGTTTGTGGGAAGGGGGGGGGGGGGGTGTTAGGGTTTGAAAAGAGCTGGTCTGCTTAGTATTCAACACATATGACAAAGAGGATTTCACTTAACTCTAAACAGGAAAATTTTGTCTGCAATGAAATAAAGACGGGAGGAAGCCGAGGATCCTGGTCTCTGTTAATTAAACATTTAAGATCCCACCAGGACTCAGTAAGGAAGAATGACCGAGCCAGCGTCCAACATTTCAAAATGCCCATTCAGGCTGCTGACGAAGGCAAAATATCACCGCCACGTGTCATTATTATTCAATGGTGTTATCAGTCAACGCTCCCTGTTAATTATGCATAAAATGCCACTGGGGATATTTACGAGGCTTGAGGTGTTATTTATGTGTTCCCGAGAACCAGCTCGTTCTTGCAGCTGAAAGCGTCATCCATCCTCATGTCTTTTTAGCTCAAGGTATTGGAAATAAATAAAAAAAATAGCCAGCAAACCATATCATCCCTATCACCATATGCCGAGTGTTGTGAATACATAAGGGGTCTTTTTAGGAACAGCACCACTCCTGTCCGTAGGCAGTGTCTGGTATTACAACTTAGCGCCATTCACTATGTGCTGTTCTTGGGGGAAAAGGCAACTTTTTTTTTATAATTCAGTTGGACCCCTTTAACATATCTTTTGTATAGCTTTGCATATAGGATAGATAGATAGATATGAGATAGATAGATAGATAGATAGATAGATAGGAGATAGATAGATAGATAGATATGAGATAGATAGATAGATAGATAGATAGATAGGAGATAGATAGATAGATAGATAGATAGATAGGTAGATAGATATGAGATAGATAATAGATAATAGATAGATATTCATACATCCAACTGGATGGGTATAAGTTGTTATTTTTAATAGCATCTGGAGCCCTCCCCCCCCCCCCCCCCCGCCCCCTTCTGCTGGAATACCCTGTTAAATATTAACACAGAATCATCTGATTATTGACATTTTAATGTCAATTTGCACCAAATAATGAAAAATAAATACATTGGGGTCTAATATACAGGTAGGACAGGCGGATCGTTTCTGGAGAAGTTTAGTAAGTTTTTTAATGCATTTTTATTTCTGTCTTCAAAGATAGGGACATTTAAAGGTTGCTTCACAAAAAATATTCTACATTTTTCAAACCAGCACCTGGACCTGAATACTTTTGTATTTGCATGCAATTCAAAATTTAGTACAGCCAGTGAGTTATTCACAAAAAAATAAAAATCTATCTGTATAGCGCCACCTGCTGTTTGTTCTTTTCCTTTTTCTGTCCATCTCACTGAGGTGGTCGCACTCGCTGAGCTTAAATCTTTAACTGCCGCCAACCACATGTTCTTTTAAAAGCTGTAGCAGTTACAGGGAAAGAACTACAGCAGAAAGGACGCGCCCACTGAGAAAGGACACACCCCCCCCCTGAGCTGCCAGCCTGAAAATAATCTAGGAGAGCAATTGGAGCAATGAATGGGGAGATCTCTGGATCCATGTGAGGTGCAGGGCTGGTTCTAGCTTTGTTAGAAAGAGTCATGTTCTATAGCAGGCATGCTCAACCTATGGCCCTCCAGCTGTTGTAAAACTACAACTCCCACCATGCCTTGATGTAGGTTGATAGCTGTAGGCTGTCCAGGCATGCTGGGAGTTGTAGTTTTGCAACAGCTGGAGGGCCGCAGGTTGAGCATCCCTGTTCTATAGGATGACCTTTTGACTTTTTTTTTTTTTTTACATCAATCATAGGATAAGCCCTTTAAGGAGCAAAAAGTGACAAAGGGACTTGGATTAAAAAGAGGTACTGTCCTCTTAGAGGCACTCGGGAGGCCTGGACGCTGGCATTCCTCTCGAGTGACTTATTTTTTGACCTTTCTGCAGTTCTTTCCTAAGTATGGCGTTGATTTGTTATGCAGCAAGTACAACTTGGCAGAAAGTAGATACGTCCATTCCTGCGGGATATAAACCTATAGATGACTGGAGAAATTAAAGGGTTCAGCACAAGGTTCTCTTCCTCCTGCCCAATTACATTAAACAGTCCCTGTCGCTCTCACAGGTAATAAATCAGCGTCCTCTCCTGTAATATTGTTTATTTAGACAATCAGCGCCAATGTGAAGCTCGCCGTCTGACGGTTCCTTCAGGTGAACAATAATACTTAGGCAGAAAGAGCTGCACATCATCTTGGCGTCCACTAGGAACGGGCCGTTCATTCTCTGCTGATATTTCCTGTCCTTACCACAACAGAATTTACAGAATAAATCGATTGAAAGATGCATTAGTAACATTTACTGTTGCTTAGATTCACTTACAGCTATTTTGCTTCATTGGTCACCTGACATGGATGACACAGAGTACAAATGGGTGATAACACCCAGTTGGACCCTATTAAAAACTGTGCGCAATACATTCATAAACTTCTAGTAGGAATAAGAGAGGAAAGTCTCAACTTAGAATGATATGAATAGATGTGGCAGAATTGCTATTATATGTGGAGAACAAGTAGTTAATTAAACGCAAGTAATTCTCTTTAAATCCTAACATTTTCGATGCCTGCTGCCACCACTAGGGGGAGCTGAGTAGCTTATGGTATACATGTTTGCTATTAAAGCGGTTGGCTCATCTCAGACACTGATGGCATATTGCTAGGGCAAACAATCAATGTCAGATAGATGCGGGTCCCACCACTGGGACCTGCCCCTATCTCCAGAATGGGGTCCTCAAAGTGAACCCTCTGTTCACCTTTATGAAATTTTAGAAAAAAGTCAAGAGCGCACCATGCAAGCATGGCTACTGTTCTATTCACCCATATGGGACTGGTTGGCTATTTTCAGAACTACCATAATGGTGAACAGAGGATGACAGTGAATGCACGGCTGCACTGCGCGGGCCCTGTTTTAGTGATAGGAAAGGGTCCCAGAGGGGGGGGGGGCTGAACTTATCTGACATTAATGGCATATTCTAGCAATATGCCACCAATGTAGGAGATGAGTCAACCATAGTGCATGTTAAGAAGCTGAGTGGGTGCCATAGCGACCAGGTTACTGCTGTTTAAACAGCAGACACCCAAAGGCAATGTCCATGATCGGCGGTATCGCCAATCATGGACTTTTAACCCAATTAGGGAGTTTAAACCCATTTAATTCTGACTACAGCATCTGAACAGGGAAACCCTGGGGAGCGACTGTGCCGAGATCGAGGAAGCTGCTCAATTGCTGTGGCAGCCTTGGGCGCTCTGAAGAATCTGAGGCCTGTCACAGCTGTGTTGCTATGGAGACCTGCCCACGGCAGGGCTCCATAGGAACATAGTAAATCTCCCATAGACTGCAATCGTATGGGGGACTTAAAAATGGGGGGAAAATGAATAAATAAATAAATAAAGTATATTTAAACAATAAAAGAATATAGAAATTCAAATCACTTCCCCGTATTAAAAAGAAAAGTAAATAAACAATAATAAATAAAGATAATAGGCATGTCAACTTGTCCCAAAAATGCCCATATTATATATAAAGCATTTATTTGGTGAACACCGCAACGGTGGAAAAAATTACATTTGCCGATTTGCAGTTTTTTTTTCTCGCTTCATTTCCCCAAAAAATTTTAATAAAAAATTATCAAATAGCCATACGAACACCAATATGGTAATAATGAAAACCACACATCGCCCCCCCCCCAAAAAAAAAGCGGGGGGCATCACACAGCTCTATGGACATAAATATAAAAGAGTTATGGGGTCAAGATATGGCGATGCAGAGAAAAAATTGGTTTATTTCAAGGTTTCTATTTTTAAGTATTAAAATGTAACAAAACCTATATAAATGTATATATAATGACTATATAAATACAGTATAAGGCAACGGGTCAGTTTTACCTCGTATGGGACACCGTAAAAACGAAACCCATAAAACTGTGGCGGTAATGCATATATATATTTTTTTTTTGCAATTCCACCCTATTTGGATTTTTTTTTTTCACCTTTCCTCTCTACATGTTCTGAAATATGAAATGATGTCATTATAAATTACAACTTGTCCCACAAAATATAATTTATGTGTATGTAAAAATATAAAAGTTATGGCTTTAGAAAGGCAAGGTGTAAAAAACAAAAATGAAAAAAAAAACTGAGAATCATTCCATCAAGAAGGGGTTAATGAGGTAGTATGCAATAAGCTCCCTATAGTGGTGACTTCCGACAGCAAGAATTCTTTCTATGCAGGGGATTTAGAACTCTGCATCACAAAGAAATACATTAAGACAGTAATCAACATAGTATTTTTTGTTTTTTCACTACAACACTTGACATTTTTGTGATCTTCTCAAGGTCGCTTGAAAATAATTGGAGTTTCATTGTCACCATAGATTTTTCATTTACTACAATTTTCTGCCCCCCAAAATAATAATAGTAATAATAAGTGCCCCCTTCTTCATAGACGCTAAAAAAAATTAAAAAAAAGAATGCTATATTGGTGCAGTAATGTTGTGGTGATCCCTATTGCTCCTGGGTAACTCATGTTGATTTTCATAAAGATGCGTTGCCTTTAGTCTCAGTCTCATTCATCCCCACATTCCTATTTTTTTTATTTTTGAAAGATCACAAAGAAAATAACAGAGATATCAGATGGTCAAGGGAGGAAGAAACAAAATGCACAGAGGGTAAAACAGGAGAACGGAGCAGATTGCAAGTTCTAAATGAGAATCCTAGAACAGGACAGCTTTGTAACTGCTCACAACCAGCTGCTTCTGGATCTAATGCTACAGGACAGCTATATATAATGAGGAGTTCCCCTTTAACCTGTCATTGCCAGGCTATTATGGAAGTCTATGCTGGAAGTACGCTGTGGGACTCTGTGTTAGTGGAGACATAACCAGAGTGCTCAGTAGGTGGCAGCATTATAGGGTAAATCTACTTCTGCACATGTGATGATTTGGCAGTAGGCGACATGACTTGGGTGGCGGACACTTCTAAAAAGGGGAGGCACTGATATATTTTTGGGGGGCATGTGGCTTAGCTGTCCCTTGGTTGGAATGTGGCTGCACTCAGCATACACCTGAGCAGATTGTGGCCACACAGGTCCTTGGAGCCACAGGACTGCACCGGTTCTTGGGTGCATTAGGCTGCATTGTTTCCTGGAGAAGACATGTGACTACATCAGTCTTCCAGAGGGTTTAGGGCTGAACCATGTGGCTCCAACATTCTTTGATGCATGAGACTGCAGTGATCTTTGGGAGCATGACACTGCACTGTTTCTGGGGGGGCACGTGACTGCATTGTTGAGAGCATCTACTGTAGATGACTAAAAATGTGCAGGCATGTGATTATACAGATTCTTGGAGGCATCTAGAGAGACCAATTCTTGGGGACAGAAAATGTTGATAATTTCATGCATTGGGCTTCACTGTTTCTCAGGGTTATTGGTTTGACCGCACGAATCCTTTGAGCAATAGAACTAAGATGCTTCTGGAGGACATGTGGCTGATCTATTTCTTGGAGTGACTGGGTCCACCCTGTTTCTTGGGGAGTAGTGTTGGGTGAGCATGCTCGGCCAAACACCAGTTCGGCTCGAGCATCGATATGCTCGGCCGAATATCGCGTGTGCTCGAGTCAGTGTATTTAAATCTAATTTAGACTCTATTTATGAAAAGTTTCTGGTGGGATTCAAACTCACAACCTTCTACATTACAGCCAAGAATATTAATCACTACACTACAGAGCTGCATGGCCAGTTGCTTAAAAAAAATTATAAAAATATGAGACTTCTGCTGTATGGAAATACTAGTAAGTATTTCCATACAGCAGAAGTCTCATGTTTTTAGTTTTTTTTAGCAGGCATCCCCTGGTCTGAAGATGGGAGGGTTTCGGGACTCTAGTTCGGCTTAAGAGTCCCTGCTCTGGAGTCAGTGCTTGGGGACACCCCAGTGTATTTAAATCTAATGTAGCCTCTATTTCTGAAAAGATTCTGGTGGGATTCAAACTCACAACCTTCTACATTACAGCCAAGAACATTAACCACTACACTATAGAGCTGCATGGCCAGTTATTAAAAAAAATAATATGAGACTTCTGCTGTATAGGACTACAGCAGAAGTCTGATATTAATTTTTTTTTAGTAACTGGCCATGCAGCTCTATAGTGTAGTGGTTAAGGTTCTTGGCTGTAATGTAGAAGGTTGTGAGCTCGAATCCCACCAGAATCTTTTCAGAAATAGAGGCTAAATTAGATTTAAATACACTGGGGTGTCCCCAAGCAGGGACTCTTAAGCCAAACTAGAGTCCCGACACCCTCGCCTCTTCAGAGCAGGGGGGTCCTGGTTTAATGCTCAGGTTCTCCCATTGACTTCCATTGTGCTCGGGTGCTCTGTAGAGTAAAGCACCCGAGCATCGGGAAGTGTTCTACTCGAGCACCAGAGCACACAAGCACATTGGTGCTCGACCAACACTATTGGGGAGCATGTAACTCCACAGTTTCTTAGGGGTATATGACCAAACCTGGGGACATGAAACTGTAGTGATTCTTGGGGGCATGAGATTGCACATTTCTGGGGGGCATGTTGCTGGACTGATTGTTGGGGGCTTCCAGCTGAAAAAAATATTGGAGACATGTAGCAACATAGTTTTTCAGAAGCTGGGGCTGCACTCACTTCATGGATATGAGACTGCACTGATTCTTGGGGACATGCGACTGCATTGATTCTGGGGGACAAGATTTTTGGGTTCTTGGGCTGAACTGTTTCTTATGAGGCATACCACATATCAGTCCTTGGGAGCATTTGATAAGATGCATCTGGAGGGCATATGGCTGAGCCAGGTCTTGGTAGGCATGGTCTGCACTGTTTTATGGGGACTAAGGCTGCCCCACTTCTTGGGGACATGAGATTGCACTGATTTCTTGGGAATATAAGACCGCACTGATTCTTGGGGACATGAGACTGCGTGCAGTGATTTTTGGGTTCCTTGGGCTGCACTTTTTCTTAAGGGCATATCACTGCACTAGTCCTTGGCAAACATCTGCACTGATATTCTCCTGGAGGCCGTATATTAGTGGCACCACTGAGGCCCCCATTTTCCACTTTGTTGCCCACCATTGCATAAAATAGTAAGGGACATGTAAAAGTAATTTGTGGCCTCTCCTCTGCCTCCACCACAAGGATCTGTCTAATGCAAGAGCACCTTGACCAGTATAATCTGTAGTTGTGTGGTGCGCACACGTTGCAAGCTTGTGAAGGTGACTGCACTCGGATTAGGAAATGATTCATAAATGAGGGAAAACAATGAAGAGAAATGAAATGCGCTGCGTTAAACAATGAGGAGTCAGGCCGCACATATGAAGTAGGCTTTATTTTGTATCAGTGCTACCGGAGATGACAGCTTTGTAATACCTACTTTGAAGAATGCTGCTTTTTGGCATGGGGATGCAGATCCCTCGGCCCAGCAGAACTGCGTACACTTGTAGAGAGCATCCCAATGTCACCGGCTGCGTGACGTCTAATGCAATAAGTAGTAAATGGTTACTGTAAAGCAGGTGCAGAAGCTGAATTTGCATTTGGATCAGTACAATATTTGTCTAAATATCCCTAACAGTTCCCCAATTCCACACTTGAAATTGAGATATGTGGAGCTGTTGAAAAGCATTCAGGCATGGTTAGTAATGATTTTCTTTCTGTGTAGTGATATACTGGTTTTGTTGGCATTTTTATTGCTCCAATGCATTTATAATGCAATAATGTAAATAGTAACAATTAGAAATCTCTAACCGTTTTGTGTAGAAAATCCCTATGCAGACCTACAGTACAGACCAAAAGTTTGGACACACCTTCTCATTCAAAGAGTTTTCTTTATTTTCATGACTATGAAGGCATCAAAACTATGAATTAACACATGTGGAATTATATACATAACAAACAAGTGTGAAACAACTGAAAATATGTCATATTCTAGGTTCTTTAAAGTAGCCACATTTGGCTTTGATTACTGCTTTGCACACTCTTGGCATTCTCTTGATGAGCTTCAAGAGGTAGTCCCCTGAAGTTTTAATGCTTTCAGTGTGAATCTACAATTTTCATAGTCATGAAAATAAAGAAAACTCTTTGAATGAGAAGGTGTGTCCAAACTTTTGGTCTGTACTGTATGTGTCTCCATGGTGACAGACTACAAAAGAACCCTGTGTAGTCTGATAAGCCACAGACAGTAAAAGAGCAGAGTAATACAGGACCACAGGATCAAACTGCAAAGCGCTTGTTTCTATCTAGTCTGTAACTATAAAGCACATAGTTCTGCATAAAAACAGTAGGAGATTTACTTATCAAATCTAACAGTGACGTTAAGTCATTTTGTTGTCATTTCGCTATGGCAACAATACAAATGTTTGCAATATTCAGAACCTTTTATCTGGTTCTTCCATGGCAAACCCATCTAAAAACTTGTAAATGAAAATCAGGCTTAGCTGGAAAAGAGTCCAGGACTCTTCCGATGAAGACATGGATGGTACACGTTGCCCCAGTCCATGCTCAGTAAAACAAGATGTACTGTCCTCAACTTCATCCCGCCCGATTCTCCTGGGAAAGAGTACTAGAGTCCCTGATCTACAATTCTTTGCATGGGTTTGGTTTGGGCATGTTTGGGACCCTAAATCCCAGCTGCATAATGGGAGGCTAATGGTTTGAAGACCCCCAAACCAGGTGTTTTCTAGTTAATTTGGGAAGATCAATTCAGCTCACCGCTCACTAAGAGGCCCTTGCCAGTGAACTCCCTGTCTTGGATAATTTCTATACAGTTGTGCTCAAACCATCAACAGGAGGCTATTCCAGGAATGAATGAGTTAACACAGATCTGAAAACCTAGCATGTATGAATGTAGACGTACATGGAAACACTGATCCCAGCCATAGGAAGACATAATGTAAGATTTGCGTGGCAGGGGGACATTGCATGACCTTTACATACGAGTGTATGATGCATACATTCTCATAGACACATAGTGCTGGGCAATGTGGGGGGGGGGGGGGAGAGAAGTTTTATGGAAATGCAACCTTTTCCACCTCTTCTAAGGATAATGTGAGCTTTAATTCCCACAGGCGTAATAATACATCCATGAATAATACCATCCATGGACACGTGTTTGGCCGACGTACGCGGAGATGCCGCTAATCCATGTCTTATATCTTGGCACGTTCTGTACTCATAGATGGCTTAGACCAGGGAAAAGCCCATCCATAGTCTCCAATATCATAACTCCACCATTATCCCATCATATATCCTTATTAAGGGCTGCAGTTGTCATATACCGAGCTCCAAATCCTCTGTGTCCCGTTACACAATCCTGATCTTAATATGGATGACCTGTCCCCAGGATAGGCCATGAATACTCAATCGGGAGTGGGGATGGCGTCCTATACTCTACAACACATCAGCTGTTATTACCCGACCAGAAAATATACAACTCAGTCCATTTAAGTGAATGGGAGCAGCGCTGCAGTTACCAGCTTCGTCCACTACACCGTGAAGGGAGCTGTGTAGTTCTGGCACTGGAGCTACAAGGTATCGGCAGATCAGAGGTGGGGGGCAGGGCATCGGACCACCGTCGATCTGATATTGATGGTCATCAATAACAAAATCCTGGACTACTCCTTTCAAGGGTTTGTCTCATCAGGACAGCTCATGACCTATCCACAGTCTGATGTCTAATCATTGGGGATAAGACTTCTGGGGCCCTCAATGAAACAGGGGCCCTGTTTGAATGGCACAAGTGCATGTCCTCCACTCTATGGGACTGCCAGAGATAAGTACAGGCACTCACCTATCTCCGGCAGCCCCGTAGAGCTAAACGGAGCAGCTGCATGACTGCCGCTCCATTCCAATGGGGGAGCATGGGCCCTTATTGTTGTGATCCACAGGGGACCCCCCCCCCACGATCAGACACATCCCCTATACTGTGAATAGGAGATAAGTTGTCTTAATGGGAGAACTCATTTGCGGTGGCCAAACCAGTAACTTCCTGCCATCTAATGTGTAGATTGTGCAGTTGTATCTCAACATGCCCGATCGTTCTGTTTTCTATGGATTTAAGCTGCCTTCGTGCATGCATTGGTCGAAGGGGGGGGGGATCCAAAGAAGTGGCTGTTGGCCGAACTAATGACCGGGTCTGTAAACAAGGTTTGTCTTCATGGGGCGGCCATATTATGCAATAATATTAATATTACTCAGTTTAGAAAAGGGGGCAGTTTGTGAGTTGCACATTTCCGATCGATAGCGTTACAATGTATTTATGTACGGCTGAGTGTATACAGGATCTGATACTATCGGTATACGCTATGGAAATGAAGCCGGCCTATACCGTGCAGGGGCTTTGTGTATCGGGCTCCCCTGGCAGCTGCAGTGTTAAGGGCAGATCATCCCCTAATCAGAGCTATTAGCCTTTGCGAAGGGGTAATTCCGCCAAGCCGCTGATAGATAATAAGGGAGCGAGATCTCACATTTAATAGCTCTGATAAGCAGCTGAAATCGAGCTCGGTATAATTCAGCTATTCAGATAGCAAAGAAATCCCATCAGCTCGAAAGAATATTCCGAGCGGCTGAGACAGAGCGGGCTTTAGTAACGTCAATTGGTCTGACTGGCAGCCGGGTCTCTGTTACTCCCATAATTAACAGCTCAGAGGCCTGTCTAAGAGACTCACAATGAGCAGACGCAATGTGACATGTTCGGTGCAGCCACTCCATGGAACAATGCAACAACTGCCAAGGACCCACCACAAAAAATACCATTCAGTTCCCATGGCATCTGATGCAGCAGATCCAGCAATGAGGCTTCATGTTCTAGAATGTAGTGAATATGTAGTGAGTTATAACACATTGGAACATCCTGCCAGAGCTGCGCTCACTATTCTGCTGGTGCAGTCACTGTGTACATACATTACATTACTTATCCTGTACTAATCCTGAGTTACATCCTGTATTATACTCCAGAGCTGCGCTCACTAATCTGCTGGTGGAGTCACTGTGTACATACATTACTTATCCTGTACTGATCCTGAGTCCCATCCTGTATTATACTCCAGAGCTGCACTCACTATTCTGCTGGTGCAGTCACTGTGTACATACATTACATTACTTATCCTGTACTGATCCTGAGTTACATCCTGTATTATACTCCAGAGCTGCACTCACTATTCTGCTGGTGGAGTCACTGTGTACATACATTACTTATCCTGTACCAGTCCTGAGTTACATCCTGTATTATACTCCAGAGCTGCACTCACTATTCTGCTGGTGCAGTCACTGTGTACATACATTACTTATCCTGTACTGATCCTGAGTTACATCCTGTATTATAGTGCAGAGCTGCGCTCACTATTCTGCTGGTGGAGTCACTGTGTAAGGGAGATAAAATGTGATGTGCCTACACAGTCACTCCACCAGCAGAATAGTGAGTACAGCTCTGCAGTACAATATAGGATGTAACTCAGGATCAGTACAGTATATGTAATGTAATGAATGTACACAGTGTCTGCACCAGCAGAATAGTGAGTGCAGCTCTGGAGTATAATACAGGATATAACTCAGGATCAGTACAGGATAAGTAATGTAATGTATGTACACAGTGATTGCACCAGCAGAATAGTGAGTGCAGCTCTGAAGTATAATACAGGATGTAACCCAGGATCAGTACAGGATATGTAATGTATGTACACAGTGACTCCACCAGCAGAATAGTGAGTGCAGCTCTGGAGTATAATACAGGATGTAACTCAGGATCAGTACAGGATAAGTAATGTATGTACACAGTGACTGCACCAGCAGAATAGTGAGTGCAGCTCTGAAGTATAATACAGGATGTAACCCAGGATCAGTACAGGATATGTAATGTAATGCATGTACACAGTGACTGCACCAGCAGAATAGTGAGTGCAGCTCTGGAGTATAATACAGGATGTAACCCAGGATCAGTACAGGACAAGTAATGTAATGCATGTACACAGTGACTGCACCAGCAGAATAGTGAGTGCAGCTCTGGAGTATAATACAGGATATAACTCAGGATCTGTACGGGATAAGTAATGCAAAGCTTTGAGAAAAAGTCTGGGTCTCAATGTAGTAGTGTCTCCTCCAGGGATTAGATTACTTTATCGGTCATTGCAGCTGTATATTCTATATGTTTCATTTTCCTCTTCGCCAGTTTCCCTCCGCTGCCTCCCTGTATACCGTAGCCTTCGCTCCTTCTATATGTATACACTGTATATAGAGCAGCCTCCAGTTAAGCCCGGCTAATTGTTTCCCTCGACGTTAACTGATGCCTATGTAATAGAGGAGACCATGTTTTGTTTCTGTAGTGAAATGACCTTGAAATAAAGCGAAGAAATTGGAATTAAATAGCATGTAAAGCGCTGACAGGTTGTCTCGGCTGTGGAGGCTCCTACAGACCACTGCAGATGGAGAACATGCAGCGTGGCTGCTCTTTTCCTGCAGCCGTCCTTTTTTATTGTGTTCTGCCAGCCTGGGACTTCCTAATGATCAATTATCCAAGAATGAAGGGTTCCGTCACTTTAAATACAGTATATGATCATGCAACATAGTAGAGAATATGAGGTATTATAGGAAACTGTACACAGGGCGACGGAGTAAAGAGCAAAATTACGTCCTCAACTTAGCCTCCATTATGATGTCAGGAATTGCCACCCAGAACTGAAGGATTGGTGTTTGGTTCCTCCTCTATGACCCTTAAGTCAGTCCTCCACCCCTTGTTTGCTGACCTTGCAGTTCTGCAAAGGTTTTTGAATCCCAATAGCAAAGAGGATGTGACCAAAAATGGCTGCGGGATCATAGCAGACGAATGGGCTCCCACCATCATGCACTCAGGCCGAGTTCACATCAGCGTTTTATTTTTATTTTTTCTGATCCGTCAGAAGAAAAAAGAAGACAAACAAAAAAAAAATACAGTTCTATATTTTAAGCATCCGTACATTTTGAATGCCGGACTTTTTTTGTGCAAAAAAAAGGATCTCCGATGGAAATGGCTCAAACAGATGCAAAACGTGCAGGACTGATGCACAGGATCCGTTTTTTTCAGTTCTTCTGAAGGATCAGAAAAACAGAAAAATAACATAGATGTGAACTCTCCAACCTTAGGCCTCATGCACACGACCGTATTTTTTTGCGGTCCGCAAAACGGGGTTCCGTTTTTCCGTGATCCGTGACCGTTTTTTCGTCCGTGGGTCTTCCTTGAATTTTGGAGGATCCACGGACATAAAAAAGTCGTTTTGGTGTCCGCCTGAGCCAAACGGATCCGTCCTGAATTACAATGAAAGTCAATGGGGACGGATCCGTTTGACGTTGACACAATATGGTGCAATTTCAAACGGATCCGTCCCCCATTGACTTTCAATGTAAAGTCAGGAGTTAATATACCATCGGATCGGAGTTTTCTCCAATCCGATGGTATATTTTAACTTGAAGCGTCCCAATCACCATGGGAACGCCTCTATGTTAGAATATACTGTCGGATTTGAGTTACATCGTGAAACTCAAATCCGACAGTATATTCTAACACAGAGGTGTTCCCATGGTGATGGGGACGCTTCAGGTTAGAATATACTAAAAGAACTGTGTACATGACTGCCCCCTGCTGCCTGGCAGGTGCTGCCAGGGAGCAGGGGGCAGCCCCCCCCCTGTAGTTAACACATTGGTGGCCAGTGTGGCCGGCCCCCCCCCCTCCCATGTAGTTAACTCATTGGTGGCCAGTGGGCCCCCCCCCGCAGCAGGGGGCAGTCATGTACACATTCTTTTAGTATATTCTAACCTGAAGCGTCCCCATCACCATGGGAACGCCTCTGTGTTAGAATATACTGTCGGTTCTGAGTTTTCACAAAGTGAAAACTCAGCTCTGAAAAAGCATTTATGCAGACGGATCTTCGGATCCGTCTGTATAAAAGTAACCTACGACCACGGATCACTGACACGGATGCCAATCTTGTGTACATCCGTGTTCTTTCACGGACCCATTGACTTGAATGGGTCCGTGAACCATTGTCCGTCAAAAAAATAGGACAGGTCATATTTTTTTGACGGACAGGATACACGGATCACGGTCTCGGCTGCAAAATGGTGCATTTTCCAAATTTTTCCACGGACCCATTAAAAGTCAATGGGTCCGCGAAAAAAAACGGAAAACGGCACAACGGCCACGGATGCACACAACGGTCGTGTGCATGAGGCCTTATTTGCTCCCTGGCTTCCACTGCTTGTCCCTCTATTTAAACAAGGAGAGCAGATCACTGCTGTGGCCAGCGATTGGCTGCAGCGGCGTCAAACTGGAAGTTTACATGGAGGGATCCGAGGCAAGCAGTGGAGGCCGGGGAACGAACAAGTTCATCACCAAGGAGGGTCCTGACAGCTTGAGAGGTCTTAAAATTTGTGCAAAACTCCTAACTTTTTTTGTTTTGTTTTATTTTTTTATTTTTTTATATATTTTTTTCAACAACAAAAAAAAGCAAACAAACAAAAAAAAATCGAATGACAACTCTTCTCCTGGGACTAATGTCCTTTCTCTCCTTCTGAATACCTTAAGACTCATTGCTTGCTTTAATAAACAGCCTTGTCTGAGGTCAGGAGGAGCTGAGACATTCAGCCACTTACTTCCCTTCAATAGAAGCTTTGATATCCTGCAAACGGTAGAGATTGGTGGTAATGAGCAGTGAGAGGCATCTCCAGTGCACCTCTGAGAAGATGGGCTGAGGAGCTGGTGCGTCCTGATTCATTACTGCTCCCCCTTATTACCAGGGACTGACGTCCATACTTATCTATAGAAGACATTTAGCGCTATAAATGACTCTGAATGGGGAAAAAATACTTATTGTCCAGTACTTAGCAGAGACAATCAGAAAATCACATCCATGCACCAGATAACTGGATCGTCACTAAAAGACACTGCTACACTGTATACAGCACAGAAGTACTGCTATGTGCAGTGACAGTTATAGTCCTCTAAAAAGGAGCAGTGTTATAGTAGTTATATTCTTGTACATAGTGGGCAGTATTATAGTAGTTATATTCTTGTACATAGAGGACAGTATTATAGTAGTTATATTCTTGTACATAGGAGGCAGTATTATAGTAGTTATATTCTTGTACATAGAGGACAGTATTATAGTAGTTATATTCTTGTACATAGGAGGCAGTATTATAGTAGTTATATTCTTGTACATAGAGGGCAGTATTATAGTAGTCATATTCTTGTACATAGGAGCAGTATTATAGTAGTTATATTCTTGTACATAGGAGGCAGTATTATAGCAGTTATATTCTTGTACATAGGAGGCAGTATTATAGTAGTTATATTCTTGTACATAGGAGCAGTAATATAGTAGTTATATTCTTGTACATAGGAGCAGTATTATAGTAGTTATATTCTTGTACATAGGAGCAGTATTATAGTAGTTATATTCTTGTACATAGGAGGCAGTATTATAGTAGTTATATTCTTGTACATAGAAGCAGTATTATAGTAGTCATATTCTTGTACATAGGAGCAGTATTATAGTAGTTATATTCTTGTACATAGGAGCACTATTATAGTAGTTATATTCTAGAACATAGGAGCAGTGTTATAGTAGTTATATTTTTGTACATTGGAGCAGTATTATAGTAGTTATATTCTTATACATAGGGGGCAGTATTATAGTAGTTATATTCTTGTACATAGGAGCAGTATTATAGTAGTTATATTCTTGTACATAGGAGGCAGTATTTTAGTAGTTATATTCTTATACATAGGAGCAGTATTATAGTAGTTATATTCTTGTTTATAATGCCAGTTTTAATAACTGATTACCCTGGAGGTCACTGTTTTTAAAAGATTGCCTCTGCAACAGTTTGTGCCAGTATTGTAAGTAAGCTACTTGTCTTGCTATTGATTTCCTTTTGCTGGAAGAGCATGGGGCACATTTTCATTATTTAAATATGATCCTTTGAACAAAGACGAGACTTGCAGAATGGTTGTAAGTATCTAGGTATAAATATATTTAAGAATGCAGCTGTCTTATCTATATATGACATCACTGTTGCTATATCCTGCTCCGTAGTTTAGGGGATCATCTGCGCAAACATTTTAAAATGCTCCAAAAGAATAGATCCTTGCTCCCTTTGATTTGCTTAAAATTCCGCTGAAATGTCGGCTTTTTGTTATATAGAGACATTGATGAAATAAATACACAGTACAGACCAAAAGTTTGGACACACCTTCTCATTCAAAGAGTTTTCTTTATTTTCATGACTATGAAGGCATCAAAACTATGAATTAACACATGTGGAATTATATACATAACAAACAAGTGTGAAACAACTGAAAATATGTCATATTCTAGGTTCTTCAAAGTAGCCACCTTTTGCTTTGATTACTGCTTTGCACACTCTTGGCATTCTCTTGATGAGCTTCAAGAGGTAGTCCTCTGAAATGGTCTTCCAACAGTCTTGAAGGAGTTCCCAGAGATGCTTAGCACTTGTTGGCCCTTTTGCCTTCACTCTGCGGTCCAGCTCACCCCAAACCATCTTGATTGGGTTCAGGTCCGGTGACTGTGGAGGCCAGGTCATCTGGCGCAGCACCCCATCACTCTCCTTCATGGTCAAATAGCCCTTACTTTTAAAGTTTTCCCAATTTTTCGGCTGACTGACTGACCTTCATTTCTTAAAGTAATGATGGCCACTCGTTTTTCTTTACTTAGCTGCTTTTTTCTTGCCATAATACAAATTCTAACAGTCTATTCAGTAGGACTATCAGCTGTGTATCCACCTGACTTCTCCTCAATGCCACTGATGGTCCCAACCCCATTTATAAGGCAAGAAATCCCACTTATTAAACCTGACAGGGCGCACCTGTGAAGTGAAAACCATTTCAGAGGACTACCTCTTGAAGCTCATCAAGAGAATGCCAAGAGTGTGCAAAGCAGTAATCAAAGCAAAAGGTGGCTACTTTGAAGAGCCTAGAATATGACATATTTTCAGTTGTTTCACACTTGTTTGTTATGTATATAATTCCACATGTGTTAATTCATAGTTTTGATGCCTTCAGTGTGAATCTACAATTTTCATAGTCATAAAAATAAAGAAAACTCTTTGAATGAGAAGGTGTGTCCAAACTTTTGGTCTGTACTGTATATATTTATATTTGTGACCGCGGCCACGGACCGTAAAGTGACGGGAGGGGGTCCTAACAGTGGCTGGTGTGTGCCTGGAGCCACGGGACGTGGGCCTGCCTAAAAGAGGGCAAACCCTAGGAAGACCAAAGAAAAAGGGGTGGGAAAAAGGGGGGGGGAGTAGCGCGGAGACGAGCGTGGCGAGGAAAGATCGGGCGTGGGGGTTTAAGAAGGGAGACCTGGCCCCGCCCACAAATACAGGTTGCATGCAGCCTTAACTACTTGTGACCGCGGCCACGGTCCGTAAAGTGACGGGAAGGGGTCCTAACAGTGGCTGGTGTGTGCCTGGAGCCACGGGACGTGGGCCTGCCTAAAAGAGGGCCAAAAAGACACTGAGTAGGGAAAGTGCTATCGTTTAATATACGTTACAAAGCCAAGGAACGGAACACTTGACGGGTTTCAGATTGCGGATCCGGAATGTATCGGGAGAAACAGGCAGATCTCCATCTACCCATGTGACGTATGACGTGCGGAGGTGTCCCGTGCTTGGAAGCTGCCGAAGCGGCTCCGATGCGGAAGGAATGTCCAGATATCGTTTTGGGGTCCACCCCCAACCCTGCGAACAGGGATCTGATGTGAGACATGAACTGCAGCGTGGATGGGGGTTTCCCTTGAAATGGAAGAAAAGGAGATTCAGGGTCTGAAGATGGTGTGGAGTTTAGGAGACGTTGGAGCACCAGAACCGGACACCAGGCGTTTTTGGACTCAAAGAAGCGAATCTGTATGGGAGGACCGGTTTGGGATGTCTTGGTGGAAGGAAGGCTTCCTGGCTCCAGGATAGTTGCTTCTTCTTCAGGAAGGTCGCCCTTTGGGAAGAAACTGAGAATTCTCCTGGGCGTAGGAAGCCGTAGAAGCCCAAATACATTGCGGCCTTGATGACCAGACTAAAGGAAGGGCCAAAAGGGTTACCATCTAGGGTTGCTGACAGCTGCCTGAACAGTTCGCCGGAGACCGGCCGTCGGGAAGGAGTTGAGTTCTTATGGCTCTTCTCAATGCCCCTGAGGGTGGCCTTGACGGCTTGAGATGTGAACGCCGAGCGATGCTCTGGATTCTGCAGAACTAAGAAATGTTGCGCCCCGGCGAGGTACAAGCGGATAGTGTTGGGTGCCAGCTTGAGGTTGACATGGCAATGGGCCATGAAAGCCATGATATAGGATATGAAGGCTGTATCCCGTTGGGGATGGTCCCTGGTAAATTTTAGAAACAGGTTCCAACCAGTGCGGTAATTGCAGGCCGTGTTGATGGAGAGGGACCGGTGCATGAGGTTCTTGGCGGTTGCCAGCAGTGACCTTAATCCAACACTAGGTTGCTGAAACCGGGAATCCGTGCCCCGGTCTGGTCCGCTTCTGGACATACCTGAAAAAACGTATGAAAGTTGAATCGGGATAATGCATCGGCTGCCGTGTTGCTAACACCTGGAATATGGGAACATGAAAAATGGAAGTTGTTAATCATGGACAGCCAGACCAGTTTGCGCAGAAGGGACATGATTTTGGCAGACTTGGCTCGGCCTTTGGAGATGATATCCACCAAGTCTTGACTGTCCGAAATGAACATGACACTGGAATTAGCCCAGAGGTGACCCCAGACCGTGGCAGCTGCCACGATGGGATAAAATTCCAGGAATGGAGAGGAACTGAGGGCCTGAGGGTCAGTACTGACCTGAGGCGGCCATGGACCAGCTAACCAGTGGGACCCGAAGGTGGCAGCGAACCCCCGGGAAGCCGCGGCATCAGAAAACACCCTAGCAGAGGATTGGGTCCAGGATGGGACGAACAGGCTAACCCCATTCCAGGCTGAAAGAAAGTTGTCCCACATGTGTAAATCCGCCATGGCTGCCCTGTCTAGGTGGATAATGCTGTTGGGTTCTGGGGCTGCAGGGAGGAGTGAGAGCAGACGTGAAATGAAGGCCCTACCCTGGGGCATCACCCTTAAGGCGAAGTTTAACCTACCCAGAATGGACTGTAACTCGACTTTGGTCACCTGGGAAGAGGTGATGGCCCCTGCAACGACTTCGCGGATTTGGGACAACTTCGCTTCCGGAAGCCTGGCTTCCATTCTGTCAGAATCCAGGACAATGCCCAGGAAGGTGATGGAGGTGGCTGGACCAGAGGTCTTGCCATGCGAAATGGGAATGTGTAGAGAGGAAAAGAGCTCCTGGAGGGAGTGAAGCCCTGACGGGTGGCATAGTGGAGGTTCTATGAGGAGAAAGTCGTCCAGGTAGTGGATGACCGCTGGGGCGCTGCCGTGTTGGATCAGAATCCAGTGTAGAGCCTGCGCCAGTTGGTCGAACAACCACGGGCTGCTCTTAGAGCCGAAAGTCAACCGGTTGGCAAAATAGAACCTGCTCTCCCATTGTATGCCATAGAACTGCCATAGATGTCGGGCGATTGGAAGTAGTTTGAACGCATCTGCTATGTCAGTTTTGGACAACCAGGTGCCTTTCCCAGCCCTAAGGATGAGAGCAATGGCCTCGTCAATGGACGCATATCTCATGGCAAACTCTTCAGAAGGAATTAAAGAATTGATGCTGGGGATGACGGAATCATGAGGGGCTGACAGATCATAGATCAAGCGTTTTTTATTGGAATCCTTTTTTGATACCACTCCTATGGGGCTGATCCGCCAACGAGAAAATGGATTCAGGTTGAAAGGGCCCAGGAGGAACCCCTTCTCAACCTCCGAGTTCAGGAGCTCCTGAACAGCGGCAGGATCCGACCTGGCTGACTGAAGATTGTCGCACCCCCAGTTGGAGTGGGGGAGTGCCACCATCCCAGTGTCAAAGCCGAAGCAGAGGCCGGAAATCAGGGAATCCACAAATCCCGGAACCGGATGTTCCCGTAACAGGAGGGCCAGGAGATCAATGTTACAATCAGCTAGTCATGGATGCTTGGACAACCTCTTTGGACACGTGGCCCTAGGGTGAGCCCTGAAGCAGATGGAGCAGATATGCAGGGCCCTGCAGCCACTGAAGAGACAAGAGCCGAAGTTAAAGTTATTACAGACTTGGCTGTTGCTAAGATAGACGATGGGTCTGCCTAACTTGTCAGTGGAGGAGGGGCTGCGAGAGACCCCAGAGGGGCCTGGGGTGACCCTGTCTGGTTGAGCCGTGGCCACTTGAGGACACTACTCTGTGGCATGGAATATCGACTGACAAGTCGAACAGGAGGGAGCCCGGAGACCGGCGAAATGCCGGCAGAATAACTCCATTTCCAGAGTGGCCCAGTTAACGGAGAACTGGAACTGGGTCAGCGCGGCGGCGGCCTTGGCTGAAAAGGAGCGGTGGTAATCATAGAAGGCCGTACCGCCGTACTTGTGCCCAAGATCAGTGACCCTGTATAGATACGTATCCTGCTCCTCCCGGCGAGCTGGGTAGGCGGAGCAGATTACGTCTCTATACAGGCTAAAGGCCAAAACAAACTCTGACACTGAGAGCTTGCGGTTGAGACGGGCATCCTTGGCCCGAAGGACCACCGAGATTTCCCCGCAGTCGAATGTCTTGTTGTCGGCGGCATCATGGGACGCTATCAGAATGGAAGCGAGATTCACGTCCTTTCCTGCCAAGATGTCCTTCCTGATGTTGTCCGGCACGAAGTGTGCTGGTGCCACCACGGGAGCTGCTGGAGCCGTACCTGGAGCCGGGAGCTGATACAGAGGGGGGTCAGTGAGTGGGACCACCGCCTCGGATGATGACAGTGTTCTAGCTTCCAAGTCCACCACCCTGGCCCTGATGTCGGCCATGGAAGAGGCAAGAGAATCCATGGAGGCCTGCAACTGCGCCAGGGACTGCTGGATGGACGGGGGTGAAACTTCTCCTTCCAGAGGACCGGGTTCCGTCATCAACAACCTGTATAATTCGGCCTTCCTTGCTGACGCTGGGTGCCTGATGCCCCTTCTGTTTAGCTCCGCGATGAGCCTTGGTACGGTCCATCTCCTGAGGGATTCTGGGCCGCCTTGGCCAGAGACCGAAGTACCCGGGAGGGACAAGGTGTCGTCGACGTCTGATACTTGCGACATAGCTCCGAGTACTTGAAGAGACCTTACGCAAGACCTGGAATTAAAGACAAAATATGGCAGCTGGAGAGGTCACGAGGACCGTGTTCCGTATTTACTAACAAGACAAAAACACAGAAATGAAGTGGCAATTCTGGAGGAGCTGCTCAGCCCCTGACACTGTGGCGTGTCTTTTATTGGAGGAGCAGCCCCACCGCATGTGGACCGCAATGAGCGACTAACCCCAGCAAAATATGCATACAATGGAGGATGTCGACGCGGTCCACATGCACCACAAGAGCAAACTACACTAACACCATAGTTAGAGCAGCGGCTAGGACCCTCTGCCGTGCTGAGTGACCGTGACGTGGTGCAGTGATGGGCTCCGATATTTTTCCTGACTGGAACATATTGGCGAAAGTCTCAGCTTTTAATACCTGCATTTATGACTTCCCAGTTTAGTCAGTAGCATTTCTTGTTGGTGCATTTCCTCTCTTTGTTTCATATGTTTATTTGCTACATTCTTTGTAGTTTGCTCTTGTGGTGCATGTGGACCGCGTCGACATCCTCCATTGTATGCATATTTTGCTGGGGTTAGTCGCTCATTGCGGTCCACATGCGGTGGGGCTGCTCCTCCAATAAAAGACACGCCACAGTGTCAGGGGCTGAGCAGCTCCTCCAGAATTGCCACTTCATTTCTGTGTTTTTGTCTTGTTAGATTTGGGTGTGTTTGGACACTCTGTTGCACCTGGTAACCTCCATCACATGGTCTGGCATAGGTGTGGCTCACAGCCTGGCCTCATTCACATTGTATTGCCACAGTACTCATGCTGGGCTTCTGTGTGGAGGCTTGGCTGTGAGCTGAATTATATCACCCCCAGACCGTGTTCACACCATAGTTAGAGCAGCGGCTAGGACCCTCTGCCATGCTGAGTGACCGTGACGTGGTGCAGTAATGGGCTCCGATATTTTTCCTGCCTGGAACATATTGGCGAAAGTCTCAGCTTTTAATACCTGCATTTATGACTTCCCAGTTTAGTCAGTAGCATTTCTTGTTGGTGCATTTCCTCTCTTTGTTTCATATCCGTATTTACTAAGCCCGTGAGTAATCTTTTTTGAGAACGTACCTGTGAGAGCGAATTCAATACCCTTGCCTTACCGCTTGAGGATTGACGGAAGCGACCCGACTGGCCCTGAGGACTGGAAAAGTTAGGAGCGACGTGAGCGAGTTGCGGAGCGGGATCTAAAAACCAATGGTGATGTAGATGGACGCACCGCTGTGCTGGTTGACAAGGGAAACAGGGTGACGTGGATGAGTGAAAACAAGGAACAGAAGAGTATTTAGCGAGCCAGAAGGAGGAGTCCTGGACTGCGGCGAGAACGAGGCCTGGACGTTCCAGGTTGGGGATGTGAGTAGAGTTACCTGAACGCTTCAGGCTTAAGAAGGACAGGTAAGATACCTGACGTTACAGGCTAAGGATAGCAAAAACGGCAGAACGCTGCGGGCTAAGGAGGACAGGGACGAGACCTGAAGTTTCAGGCAGAGGTAGCCAGGGAAGACTCCTGACTGCTTCAGTACCGGGAAGATACCTGAACGCCTCAGGCCAAGATGGACAGAGAGGACACCTGAACGTTTCAGGCTAAGATGGACAGAGAAGACACCTGAACGCTTCAGGCTAAGATGGACAGAGAAGACACCTGAACGCTTCAGGCTAAGATGGACAGAGAAGACACCTGAACGCTTCAGGCTAAGATGGACAGAGGAGACACCTGAACGCTTCAGGCTAAGATGCACAGAGAAGACACCTGAACGCTTCAGGCTAAGGTGGACAGAGCAGACACCTGAACGCTTCAGGCTAAGGCTGGACAGAAACATCACCTGAACACCCCTTTAGAGGTAGTACAGAATGCTGGTGGGGTGCAGCATTGACATACCTGCCTGAGAAACCCTCAAGCCTAAAAATTCCCTCGGTTGGCTGGCAGGGATCTTCTGCAGAGCCTGTGGAAAATTTTTATTTATTTATTTATTTTTAATTTTTTTTCTCTTTGAAGAGAATGTATGAACCCAGCCCAATACCTAAACCTGACGTCAGGAGGTCAAGCCACGGTACGGCGGGGACCACGAACGCTACAGGAACCTGGGAAAAGGACACAAACGTAAGAATTTTGACTGATTGAGGCCGGGGCCTGCTGGGTCCGGAGAGATGTAGGGCCGAGCAGCCATTTGTGAGCGCTGGGAACCAGCCGGAGGATGTGAGGGGTGGGAGCAGCAAGGGCCGGAACCCCTGCGATGGCCAGGATGGAAGGAGCGCAGGACTGCGTTGTGGTGTGCGGCTGGCAGGAGCGTGGAATGGGCCCCAGGACCCGCTGGTCAGAACTTGAGTGGGAGCAGAGCCGTGGAAGCCTGCGCCAAGGACAAGAGACCTGTCTACATGCTGTGTGACACTCGTGATGTGGGTAGCTACAGAGTGTGTGATGTGGACAATTGGCCTTGGGGACCAGGGGGGCACTGGTAAATGCATGGGGCTGCCAAGGGAAGGGTGAGTTGTGAGGACCGAGGAACGGAAGTGCAGGGGATCCTGGGGGCATGCAAACGGCAGACCTGAAGTGCAGTGTAGCCCTCACAGAGTGGGGCATGGAGATGCGACGCTGGGGAAGGAAAGAACGTGGACGGAGCAGCGGAGGTGCGTCTCCCCCCCCCCCCGGAGGCGGGCGCGTAGTGCGGGCGGACAGCAGCGGGGATCGGAATGCCGGCGGCGCATGCGCGCGTCCTCTCGCGAGAGGGCGGACGCTCAGAACAGGAGGAGAGGACTGGCCGGCGGTAGAGGGAGCGCGGAGATACGGGGGACCAGGAGGTGGCGAGGAGGATCGCACCATGAGGGCGACCGGGAGGAGAGACGAGGGGTGCGTCGGGTGGCGTGCGCCACAGCTTACCTGAGAGGCGCGCTTACAGGAAGTGACGTAAGTCGCCGGAAGTAGAGCGGAGATGAGCGTGGCGAGGAAAGATCGGGCGTGGGGGTTTAAGAAGGGAGACCTGGCCCCGCCCACAAATACAGGCTGCATGCAGCCTTAACTACATATATATATATATATATATATATAAAAGGAAAAGTGTGTCAGCACCAATGCACTAAAAACGTAGCGGGTGCTATGTCCAGGGTTGTCACTGCTTACCCAAAGTATGTAGATGGAAACGGACAGCACATCCAGTAGAAAAATTCTAAATTTATTCGACCACAGTGGCACAGTGAGGCGACGTTTCGGCTCAAAACACAGATCCTTTCTCAAGCATCAAACATAAGTGTAACATGGCATATCATTAGGTGTACATAATTAAGGGGTGGAGCAATCGATTAATACAATCAATGTGATAAAAATATATGTAAAAACATCATTTCAAATAAATAATGCAAAAGTCTGAGTGATATAAGTAGTGATACAACACTAAGTATAAAATATAATCATAAATTGCACAGTGATATAGCATAATATACATGTGAATATAAGTGACGCCAATTTCCATGAGCTGTTGTGTGTAAACATAATTACATTAATTTAAAAACAGGAGGAGCAAACGATGGGAGAAATGACATACCACATGTAGACAGCGTATTACCCCATGTCCGCCATAGCCAACATTGGCGTCTATCTCTAAGCAGTGCGCAGGCGTCAGGATGCGTCTCAGCAGAGTGACATCACGCTATGTGCAAGAAAGGCGCTTCGCCCGAGTCGGACACATCGAGACCGAAAGAATCCGTCAGTCTTCCAACGCGCATGCCCACATGGAATCATGTGTGGAAGCGCCATGTTGGATACTGGCAGAATGACCCAAAGTTGTAAAGTGTGTAATATACATGGCTCATGGGAGGCAAAGGAAGGAGCCGGACACCCCTGTCAAGGGGGTACAGTATCCTTGTATTGGGCATGCAATATGAGCATGATCGGCATTGCCATGTCAATCATGCATACAAATACAATGCTGGGGTTTTGTGCCAATATTGACCGTTATTTGGAACTTTTCATAATTCCCTCTAGCTTAACTAAGGCCCCAGTTCCAGCTGAAGAAGAACAGCCCCTTGGCATGATGCTGCCACCGCCATGCTTCACTGTGGGGATGGGGTTCTTCTGGTGATGGGCAGTGTTGTTTTTGCGCCAAACATATCTTTTGGAATTATGGCCAAAAAGTTCCACCTTGGTTTCATCAGACCATAACACCTTTTCCCACATTCTTTTGGGAGACTTCAGATGTGTTTTTGCAGAATGTAGCCAGGCTTGGATGTTTTTCTTGGTAAGAAAAGGCTTTCGTCTTGCCGCTCTACCCCATAGCCAAATATTATAAATCAATCTGAGTTAAAGCCGCCTGTGGGCGCACTGTCTTTATCATAATATTATAGTGAAAGAACCCTCATTCTACTATGCCGTTCTATTGTGTTATATTTGGATATCAGCTCGTACATTCCACACAATGGATTGTAAGCATCTTTTTCACATTTAAAGCCAAGCGCACATCAAAATACCACTTTTTTACCCCCAAAAAAATTCCCGTAAAAATACAAGTCCCTTCCGTATGTTGTGACATTTTCCTCACTGCGATTTATATACCTCCCCTTCACATATTGTACGGAGTGTTGCTTTAATTGGCAATTAGCAGGCGACAGGCAGAGGATGGGTTAATTCTGGAAAGGTCCCCGGATTGCAGAGAGGATTTTCGCCAGAGCTCGCTCACCGCATTACTCCTCCTGTTTCATGGCTTCTTTTGTTTGTGTAGGATTCCTTTTTATCGTCTGTCACAAAGCACTTTAGTTCTGTGTGATCCGGATGCCAAAAAAAAGCTATTTTCCAGAAGAGGCTTTTTAGTATAATAGTCGCCTATCTGAGTTTTACAGACCAAAAGGCGCTGTCCGTTTTTTTTTTTTTTTCTCTCTTCTGGTAAATTGCCTTTTGCAGAGCGAAGGAGACGTTCTGTCTTTGTCTTTTTTTGATATTTTTATTAATTTCTTCAGATAATATGAAAGTCCACATTGCACAAAAGGAACATCTCTGACAAATGGCAGCCAGCGCACTGCATACGGCGAATCTCTTCTTAATTAACTGAAAGAGGCATTTAGATGTGGAGCACGAGGGCGGCCCTATCATGGCTCAGTACGAAGTACCTTTCTACGTCTCTCATTTCAGAAGTGAAGTGAAACGCTCCATTGGATGCCACATTATGGAGCTGATCTCTTCAGACAGGGGCACCATGGGGTATTACTAGTACCTGAATATCCCCTCTGAGCAGTTCAGCTCATCTGATGATTGCAAAGGTGACAAGAGTTGAACCCCCCCCCCCCCCCTTCCCCCATCAAAATTAAGCCAATGATAGTTGTCCCATGAAATTGATCAGTTCAAGAAAAAACATTGCGTTAGATGAAAATGATTACTGTCCACTAGGGGGAGCTCACGAGATATGGAATTATTATTGAGTTCAATGACAGCTGTATACATTTCTATACAGGGAGCTCCCTCTAGTGGCAGTCTGACCTTGTGCAGATGATCTACTAAGAGGACCAGGGAGAAAAACATCAAACATCAAGTGAAATAAGGTATTAAATACTTAAATAAGGTTTTTGGTTTTAAAATACAAAGAGGACAAACCCTTCCCCCCCTCAAATAAAATTTGACCCATCCCAGCTTCCAGATGATCACCTCGGGTCTGACTGCTGGACTGTGTTGGTCACATACTTGGCATGAATGGCTGACTATTGGAGCATATTGATTCTGAATGGGACTAAAACAATTCTAATTGTAAAAAATCTGAATCATTGACTTTATACCTCAATGAGTCCTCCTGAGCCTCTACGGTGCCCATAGAACCTAACAAGGCACAAGCAAAGGAACTGTACTGACGGAGCAAACTCTTTGTATGAAGAAGTTATAGTGGTTTTCCTCTGTGCAATACTCTGTCACAAGATGTCTATACTAAGTGTGGCCACCCAGTGGTGGTGATGTGAACTGCAGACTTTCAAGGGCGCTATCATTTAGCGACATTGTGTTGAGCCCTTAATGGGGTTATTCCAAGGTTAATGAACAATAAATCAAAATCAGACATCATACAGCGCATGACAATCTCTTGTAGCAGAGCTGACTGTGTTATTTGGCACAATGAGATGAGATATCCTAGGGTTTTTTCTTAGGAGAGGCCATCAATATCAGATCAGTGAGGGTCTGTCTGGAGGCACCTTCGCCTATCAGCAGGGGCGTAGCTAAAGGCTCATGGGCCCTGGAGCAAGACTTCAGCTTGGGCCCCCCCCCTACCCTCGGTGCTTTGTGGCAAGGAGCAGGGGAGCACATAGCCTTCCTGCTGCCTGAGGGAAAACTTGAAACGGCAACCTAACCCCTTCCCTCCAGCCAGAGGACTAAATTAAACATTCTGGGCCCCAGTGCAAAATCTATAACAGAGCCCTCTCAGCATGCACTTTCAATAATACTGGTGTCTTCTCATGAGGCTCAAGGGTCCTTGGGCCCCTCAGGCTCCTGGGCCCGGTAGCGACTGCTACTTCTGCACCCCCCCATAGCTACTCCAGTGCCTATCAGCTGTTTAGGGTCCATTCACACGTCCGTATGTGTTTTGCGGCAAAACACGGACACCAGCAATGTGCGTTCCGCATTTTGTGGACCGCACATAGCCGGCACTCTCATAGAAAATGCCTTTTCTTGTCCGCAATTCCGGACAAGAATAGGACATATTCTATTTTTTTGCGGAATGGAAGTGCGGATCCGCAAAATTGAGGAACGGATGCGGACCCATTTTGCGGACGTGTGAATGGACCCTTAAAAGGACAGGGGTGCTTGTGGGAATGCTGCAGCATGTTCACTGCTTACCTCAGTCTGTCTATCTTTACGTAGTCTGTTCATTCTGGAGCTTGATGTGGTCTTATCCCAAGAACCACCACCAGTGATAGTCTCACACTTGTAAAGCCCTTTGACTGTATGTAATGGAGTAAGGTGTTGTATCGGCTTTTAGTGGATTTTTGACTCTCATATTTCCAGGTTATTTGGTCACATTGTGCTTTGTCTGACTACCTGTCCATAACATCAGCCACCGTATTAACCAGGGAGCGGTCTCTTCTTCTGTCCCTGACTTTTGGTGGATGTATTTCTAACTAAACCTGTAGTACACCAGACCAGGGGGTGCTACAAATGTAAATAGTTCTATTATATATTGTTATTTATATTATGTATGCTTGGCTGTAACTTCCAGATGTGGGGGTGGGCCGGTCCTGACTTCCTGCCAGGAGGGGGAGTTTTAGTTCAGTCTTAGACTAGAGAGGAAGCACATGCCTGAAATCCTGCTCCTAAGACAGATTCTCCAAAGAGAATAGCAGCAAAAGACAGCCTCAAGTACATCCTAGAAAAGATGGATGGCAGAGTGAACAGCTACACTCAGCATTAAAGACAATGCTGTGAAGTGAGGGACTACCGCTAAGACACCCACCCCAGACTACCACTAGCTCAGTGCTTGACAAGTGCTTAACTGCAGCCATCCAACCTGCCTCCATATCCATACCGGTGCCAGAGAACTGCACTTGGAAATTGCTGCTAATGAATGTATTTGAAGTTCTACATTGCACTGTTTTTTCTCCTCCTGTCTCTTCTGTTCTTTTACTGCTCCTCCCTGTATCATCCATTGTCCTTCTGCCTCTCCTGCTCTTCATGTTTCTTCTATTCTTCTCTGTGCATCTCCCATTCTCCTTCCCCTCCTCAAACTCCCCTCCCATTTCTCCTGCTCTTCTCCCGCTCTTCCTGCTCTTCCACCGCTCCTCCTGCTCTTCTCACGCCCCTCCTGCTCTTCTACCGCTCCTCCTGCTCTTCTCCTACTCCTCCTGCTCCTCTACCGCTCCTCCTGCTCTTCTCCCACTCTTCCTGCTCTTCCACCGCTCCTCCTGCTCTTCTCACGCTCCTCCTGCTCTTCTACCGCTTCTCCTGCTCCTCCTGCTCCTCTACCGCTCCTCCTGCTCTTCTCCTACTCCTCCTGCTCCTCTACCGCTCCTCCTGCTCTTCTCCCACTCTTTCTGCTCTTCCACCGCTCCTCCTGCTCTTCTCACGCTCCTCCTGCTCTTCTACCGCTTCTCCTGCTATTCTCCTGCTCCTCCTGCTCCTCTACCGCTCCTCCTGCTCTTCTCCCACTCTTCCTGCTCTTCTCCCGCTCTTCCTGTTCTTCTCTCTGCATCTCCCATTTTCCTGCAATTCTCCTCCTCTCCTATTCTCTCACCACTCCTCCTGTTTTTCTCCTTGCATCTACCATTCTCCTTCTGCTCTTTACATTCTTCTCCCTGCTCATCCCATTCTCCCAACATTCTCCTCCAGCTTTTCCTATTTTCCTCCTATTTCTCCTATTCTTCTCCTCCCATTTTCCATCTACTCCTCCCATTCTCCTCCTGTTCCTCCAGTTCTCCTCCTGCGTATACCTTTCTTCTCCTGTGTTTCACATTCTCTTTCTGCTCCTCCTGTCTCTCCTATTCTTCTCTCTGCATCTCCCATTCTCTTCCTTCTCTTCTCCATGCTCATCCCATTCTCCTCCTGCCTCTTCCATACTTCTCCCGATCCTCTCATTCTCCACTACTGCTGTGTGGACTTCCCCTTTAAGGACATTAATGAAATAACTCCACAGAATTAATTGGCGCTCACAAGAACGTTAAACAACAAACATATTAATGGAAGCAATAAAGGAATCAGGCGATTAAAGTGAGATCATCAATATCTAAACGGTCAATATCTGAACATCAAGCACCAGCAAATGGATTTCCCGTAACCACGGATGAACGGCTGGACGTCCCTTATATGAGAAGTCATTTGTATAGAGCAGGATAGGGGCACATACATTACACATGAACATAAAGCTGTAAATAGATTGAGCTTGTAATATATAACACGCAGATTGCTGCTCCGCATTGATCGCCCTCCTGTGGTCCTTCCTACGTGACCGTGATACGACCCCTAGTGGTGGGGACCTAAGACTCCCACAGAGACCCATCTGCAGTGTGCTTGTCTCCATGGAGGGAGGTTTTAGCTGTCATGAGTTTTCTTTAACTTTTAGAAATATTTTTTAATTTTTTGTTTGCAATTTGCGCAACTCAACGCACACAAAAGAATGTGCTAAAAAAATAAAATGTTTTTGCGATGTGCAAGTAGTTCTACCTTGTAATTCTACACATGACAGGTAATATCACACAAACACATAAAGGGGGTTCAAGGAGTCTGGAAACGTGTGAAACCTTACTGGGATTTGTATTGGCATCTGCCTTCATTATAACTCAGCTTTCTTACAAAAAGATGGGGCTGAATAAATAGATTAAAAGAAGACAACTTAATGGGGTTGTCTCACCTTAGACATTGGGGGCTAGGATATGAGAGCAGAGCCCACAAAGTGAAGGAGGGAGCACCACACAAGCATGGTCACCCTCTATTCATTCTTAAGGGAGCGCTGAAAATAGCTGAGCGGCGCGCTCCCTATTTTCGGAAGTCCCATTAAAATGAATGGGAAGTGCACCGCACAAGCACGGTCTATGGGGCTGACGGAAATAGCTAAGCCAGCGCTCGGCTATTTTTGGTACTACCATAGGAATATATAGAGGGAGGCCGTGCATGCGCGGTGCACCCTCCTTCGCTTTGCGGGCTCCGTTCTAAAGATATCAGACATTGGGGGCATATCCTAGCAATATGCCCCCAATGTCTGAGGTGAGACAACCCCTTTAAGGATCTGTTCACACTGAGGCTTTGGCTCGCGATGCCTTTGACAGATTTGTTGAGTTTAGTTAAGAATTCCAACTCTTCATGAAACAAATTGAATACAATATTTCAACATGCTAGAAAAATAGACTGCAATACACAGCACAACCACTGGGTGGCCGCATACTGACTCACATAAAATAGACATTTTACAAAATGATGTGTTTTTTTACTTCTTTTAAGCTGGTCATCATGTCCCACTACTATTTTAGGATAGGCTGAGTGAAAGAGTATCAGTAAGTATCAAAACAGGATCCTAATGGATACTAATGGATTCTTTTTCCAAATTTTAACATGCTCCTTTACATTCTTTGCTGATATAAGATAATGTCTTAACCCCTTAAGTACCGGGCCTATTTTTGGTTTTGCATTTTCATTTTTTCCTCCTTGCGTTCCAATAGCCATAACTTTTTTAAAAAAAATCTTTCCTATAGCCACATGCAGGCTCATAGGCGTCGATACAGGGGGCCCCCCCGCTGATTTCCCTTTAAAACGCTGGCCGCCGCGGGGCAAAAGAAGAAGCTGCCCTGAGCCCAGTTGCTCCTGGGGGGCCCATTGTGGAAGCGCTCATCTCCATAGTCATCTGTATCGCCGTCCTCAGGACAGTGATACAGATGGAAGTGCTGTGGCGGGGCAGGGGAGGGAGAGGCGTCTCCCTTCCCCGTTCCTCTGATAGGCACTAGGCCTGCAAGCTATCAGAGGCCGGTGCAGGCGGCGCAATAACGTCATCATGTCGCCTGAGCCGTATAGCGCAGGACACAGGCCGGAAGAGGCCTGCATCGCATCGCTGCCACCCTGATGGAGGTAAGTATAAATGTTTATTTTATTTTATATGGTACTATTACTGGCACATGATTGTGGGACATCTATGGGGGCACATGTTACTGGCACATGATTGGGGGGCATATATGGGGGCATCTGTTACTGGCACATGATTGGGGGGCATCTATGGGGCACCTGTTGCTGGAACATGATTGGGGGGGCATCTATGGGGGCACCTGTTACTCACACATGATTGGGGGGCATCTATGGAAGCACCTGTTACTGGCACATGATTGGGGGCATCTATGGGGCACCTGTTGCTGGCACATGATTGGGGGCATCTATGGGGGCACTTCTTACTGGCACATGATTGGGGGCATCTATGGGGGCACTTGTTATTGGCACATAATTGGGGGGCATCTATGGGGGCACTTGTTATTGGCACATAATTGGGGGCATCTATGGGGGCACTTGTTACTGGCACATGATTGAGGTGCATCTATGGGGGCACTTGTTATTGGCACATGTTTGGGGGACATCTATGGGGTACTTGTTATTGGCACATGTTTGGGGGACATCTATGGGGCACTTGTTACTGGCACATGATTGAGGGGCATCTATGGGGGCACTTGTTACTGGCCCATGATTGGGGGGCATCTATGGGGGCACTTGTTACTGGCACATGATTGTGGGGCATCTATGGGGGCGCTTGTTACTGGCACATTATTGGGGGGCATCTATTGGGGCACTTCTTACTGGCACATTATTGGTGGCACTTTTTTCTGGCACATTATTGGGTGGCACTATGGGGCATCTATGGGGGCACTTCTCACTGGCACATTATTGGGGGAACTATGGGGGCATCTAATGAGGCCACAAAGAAGGGGTATTTTATATGGGGGAAGGGGGAGGAGGAACACTATGGGGGAATCTACTGAGGCCACAAAAAAAGGGGTATTTTATATGGGGGGGGGGGCTCTATATAGGGGTATTTTATACTGGGGCACATTATGGTGGGTACTATGGGGAAGGGGAGAGAGGAGTACTATGGTGTCATCTATTGGGGGCACTAAGAAGGGATATTTTATACTTGCAAGTTTTGGGGGACACTGAGGGCATCTACTGGGCACTATATATGGGGCATTTTATACTGGTACATTATGGGGGGCACTAGGAAGAAGGGGGAAGAAGAGCACTATGGGGCATTTACTGGGGGCACTATATAGACCAGTACTATCTGCACATTGTAAAAAAAAATAAAAAGTAATCTGCAAAATGCTATATATTTGTGTCATAAGTTTTGCTTTTTTAATTTTTAGAATAATGATACAGACATTTTATTTTATACTTTTCTGCTAATTCTTTTTTTTTTTCTCTATAGTAAGGGACACTATAGTCACCAGAACCACAACATCTAAACGTCGTAGTTCTAGTGTCTACAGCATGTCTCTGCAAGCTTTTTAATGTAAACAGTGCCTTTTCAGAAAAAAAGTCTGTATTTACATTACTGCCGAGGAACACCTCTAGTGGCCTCTCATCATTATTAAAGTTTACTACTCTATGAGGTGTGTGTGGATTTTTTTGTGTGTGTGTTGTGGTGGAGGGCGTGATCGCATGCTAGGGTGTGGGAAGGCGGGATCTAGGGGGCCCAAGTAAATTCTTGCCCAGGGTCCAATCAATATCAAAGACGGCCCTGAGTACAGCGGCGATCTGTCAGTTTTGCCAAACTGAATGTACTGCCCATGCTGCCCACTCACTTCACTACGGGCTCCTCGGCAGTTGGCAGCCAAGCGAATCTTCCCCGGCCCACCTCAGCTGCTATTGGCTGGGAGGGAGAGGGCAGCACAGCCATTGGCTGCCTGTGTATTTCAGCCTAGCAGGGCCTGCAGAGGCAGAAAAGAATGCGGCTTGGGCATTTAACATCAGGAAACATTGTTGCTTGCCCCTCCCCCTGCCACCACGCCTAGAGGAAGAAGGCACAAGGACAGAGCACATCAGAACTGTAAGTACCTTTTTCTATCTGCAATGCACCCCTGACCAGTGCACCCTGCGTTACATACACCCCTGACCAGCGCACCCTGCCTTACATGCACCCCTGACCAGTGTACCCTGCGTTACAAGCACCCCTGACCACCGCACTCTGTGTTACACGAACCCCTGACAGCCGCTTTCTGCGTTACAAGCAGAATAAGTATTTTTTTAACGTTACACTCCAATATCAATGTTAGATGCCGCAATCAGCTATGAACGCGGCATCTGAGGGGTACAATGATGGGGGAGGCCCAATCACCGTTCCCTGTCATTGCACCCACTACTTACAAAGAAATGTCCTTCATGACGAAGTAATCCGTCTCAAAGCAAAAAAAAATCTACAATTCTGCGAAGCCAAATCGAATTTTGGAATACTTCGCTCATCAAAAGCACGAACCTTTGGATAAGGAACCATTCGTCCACAGAGAAGAAGGCAGTGATTTCACGTGATGGCATGTGTCTCCTCCCCGGCCGCTCTCCGCGCCGCTCATACGCATGTTACTGGCAATCAGCAGACATTCAGCTGTAAATTATGTTCAGTTGGGGGATAACTTCCTCCATAGATTTGGCAGAAGAAACCAATGTGCAAAATGCTGAATATTCAGAGCTCAGAAACTGTTTAGCTTTGGGTATACTGAAAAATTGAGGCACAAGGCAAATGTCAGCCAGAGTGCTCCTGCAAAGGCTCGTCTGCATCCCAGCGCACCATGCTTATCAAACCATGCATAGTCCTGACCTCTGCTGTGAATAAGGGCATCATACAGGGCACGGTGCCGATAGTCTCATCTGTGCCATACACACCATAGACTAGAGAATCTGCTAGCAGCAGGGGCATGCACAGATCTCATAGGACCCTATAGCAAAATGTATTGCCCCCTGTAGTACACAGGCACCAATCTCTCTCAGGCAATGCAAGATTTCTGATTATTTTGTTTTTCCTATTAAGTGGGAGAAATTTTAATAAAAAATAAATTTTAATTTTTAAAAAGTACTTCTTGGCTCATTCATTTTATCCAACTTCTGCATCAGCAAAGTGGAATAGGGGCTTCATAAATATGGCGCTCGTTCTGACCACCTTATTTCTCAATGTATTCATACCGGACAACTGCCTTAAATGTACTGATCAATCTTCTGCTTCCCTTCTATCACAAAGCTGGCTGCCTGCAGCCACCACTAGGGGGAGCTCAGTGCATAAAAATGTATGCAGCTGCTGTAATCATCTGTTTACAGTGAGCTGCCCCTAGTGGTAGCTGCATGAAAATGTGTTGTTTTCACATCAGAAAGAGGAGTTCAGCGCCGTGCCTCTTAGTAGTTTCATGGTCTGCCTCCATAGTAGACACTAGAGTTGAGCGAATCAAAGTTGGACGAAGTGGACTTCGATCTTAATATAAGGAAAAATGTGATTAGTCACGAGGGTGAATTTCCTCGTGCTTCATGGCAAATAATCAATTTTTCCTGAAATGGTGGTTAAAAAAAAAAAAAAAAAACATGCATACTCACCACATCCATTTGATCGCAGAGAGGTCGTCGCAGCCATCTTTATTGAAGAAAATGCGCCAAATCTCTTGCGCGCTGACCTGTGATGTCACCGCGCTATCATGCTTGCCGAGCGTGGTGACTTCACCACGTCAGCACGCGCAAAATTTGTAGCATTTTCTTCAATCAAGATGGCCACAATGGCCTCCCCACAATCAAATGGGTGATTACCCCTGATTAACCCCTGAAAGGCCTTAATGTGCCGCGATCAATGTTGAACAAGGCATCTGATGGGTTCAATTACGAGGAGGGGGGTGCGATCTCCGTTCTCTTTCATTGCGCCCGCTCCAACAATGGAATGCAATTTGTGATGAAACACTTTGTAACAAATCAAACTTCTTGTCAAAGTTTGGCGTAGCAGCCGAATCAAATTTTTGAAAACTTCGCTCATCACTAGTAGACACACCACTGGTCAGCACGATCATCCTTATGAAACTAAGCAGAACACCCGGTAGGGCTAGGTGATGTTGAGATCAGGGCTCTGTGGCCACCATATCATCACTTCTAGGACTCCTTGTTCTTTACGCTGAAGATAGCTCTTAATGACATTGGCTAGATGTAGATCTAATAAGACGCCTCCCTGATGGGTCAAGGTATGGTTTATTGGCTGCAATTCTTCCATGAAGACCACTTCTGATCAGACTTTGTTTAAAAGTAGATGGGTGTACCAGAATCCCACCGGTTTCTGCCAATTCTGAGCTGACTGCACTACTGGACATCTTCCAATTTTGAAAGGAAGTAATTATGTGTTTACTGTTTTATGAAGCTGGTGATTTAGTCAAAATTGTGTCCTCAATTCTGAGAAATACAGACAGACACTCATATAATTCCATGAGGCATCTGATTGGTCCCAAATTTATTCTGTAGCAGGACAATAACCCTAGACACACAGCAAATTATCTTCAGTGCAAAGAGGAACAAGAAGTTCTGGAAGTCATGATATGACCTCCACAGAGACCTGATCTCATCATTGCCAAGTCTGTCTGGAATTACATATGGAGATACAAGGATCTGAGCAAGCCTACATCTAGTGTTGAGGAAATTGAAGTATCCGAAGTGGAATTCGATCCAAAGTTTGGGAAAATTTAGATTTCCTAAGAATGCAGAATTTCCTCGCGTTTCATGTTAAAGAATCAGTTGTTCTTCAAATTGCTGCTGTACATGTTACCAAGTGAAAGTAAGAAGCCCGGGAATGTGATATTACCCATAATGCTGTGCAGCCAGCCAATCAGCTGTTAGCCATCCTCCTGTGATGTCACAGCCCTATAAAAGCCTCATCCCATGTGGTCTCCACCATTTCACGGTGAACTGAGCATAGGGAGAGATGTGACAAGCGCTCATGTGCTAGGGAAAGTGGTGCTGAAAACTGGTTAAAAAAAATAATATTGGATAGGGAGAGTGCAGGAACAGTGCAGGAAGACTGTAGGGAGACAGTAGGCATTCTGTTTTGCTTTCCCTCAAAATAGAAGTCTATGGGCAGCATAACGTATCCGTCCTGGTTTCTGCTATGCAGAACGAACAAAAAAGTCCGGGCGACAGGACTTTGTTTTCTGTCTTGCATAACGGGAACCAGACGGATCTGTTACGATTCCCATAGACTTCTATTATGACAGATCAAAACGGAATGCCTCTTAAAGGCTTCTGTTTTGACTTCCATCGTATGGACCATGTTATAACAGAAAGCCATAACGGAATACATAACACTGATGTGAACCCGCCCTAAGTGGGGGAGATTTCTCTAAACTGGCAGATAAATTATAGATTATCTAAACTGTTACTAAAAGGAAAAGCAGTTAAGTTGTCCATAGCAACCAATCATATTCCAATTTTAATTTTGCAGAGCTATTTCGGAAAAAGACAGTTGGAATCTGGTTGCTACAGTTAGGCAATTTTTACACTAGCGTTGTTTGAATCCGGCGTTCAATTCCGTCACCGGAACTGCCCGCTGGATCTGGAAAAACGTGTGAAAACGGATTACATTTAAATCCTGATCAGGATTTTGATCATAATGAAAAAATGCATTAGAAAAAACTGATCCGCCATTTATGGACTTTAACTTTTTTTTCACATTTTTCTGGTTTAACATGCAAAAGCCGGATCCGGTTTGACGGAACACACGGCGCCGGATCACACACGGCGCCGGATCCGGCGTTAATGCAAGTCAATGGGAATAAGGCCGGATCAGTCAAAGTGTTCCGGATTTTTGGCCGGAGGTAAAAATACAACATGCTACGGTTTTCTCAAAAAGACTGATCAGTCAAAAAGACTGAACTGAAGACATCCTGATGCATCCTGAACAGATTACTCTCCATTCAGAATGCATGGGGATAAAACTGATCAGTTCTTTTCCGGATTTGAGCCTCTAGGACGGAACTCAGCGCCGGAAAAGAAAAACACTAGTGTGAAAGTAGTCTTTAGTTAAATATTTAGCCCTGTACAAGCGTGCAGTGGACCCAAATTCACCTTCGCTAATCCCATCTGTTAGAGAAAAAAATATTCTGCCTCCGTATTGCAATCCCCGATCCCTATGACGAACAGCGTTGAGCAGGTTATCCAAGCCTGTTGGCAAAGAGTAGGCACACGGCGATCCCTTCAGTGTAGCATGCGTGCAGCCCCGGACATCTAAGGCCATCACAGACCTGTTATTGCTGAACACCACTTGTCCTTCGAAGATGTTGGACGTGAGCCGCCTGTGGACAAATAACTACTTAGCAAGGAGGAGTCTCGTCTGTTATCGGAATGAAATTCACAAATCACTCCACCAACTCAGCCCCAATTCATCGTAGCTAATCTATTCTTTTAGCGAAACAAATTAGTCTGTGTCATTATTGCAATTGTTTATGGTCGGAACTACGACGCTATTGCTAGACAAATCACTCCCCTAACTGGACCCAATTCATCATTCCTAGCTACCATGTTCGGTTAGTGAAAATTTTATTCTGCGTCATTCTGACAGCCACAACCAATTCTAAACAAATTTTATGTCACTGGGCAGCGCAACGAAATTTTAACTCGTGTGGATCTCTCCATAAGGTTCGTGATCCCTCCATACCTATGAACCTAATGGTATTTTTCTTTCAAAATGTATTAGGGTTAAAACCAGATGGGCCGAACATGGTGGATGGATCAGACATGGCTGCTGGATTATTGCCATAAGGGATAGGAGCCTGAAAACTATCTGCCATACAATATGGTGACCAAACAGGGGCTGTTGCTGGTATGAGGTAATGGCATCTGAAGGGTTAAATGTTGGTGACTGCCATTACCGCCAGCGGAGGACATTAGTACCAGGTGTCTGCTCTTTAAAATAGCAGACATGGCACACGCTCTACATGTCAGCAAGCGACGATTTTAAATGCTCGGCCGCCAACGCAAATACACTGTCAGCGGTCGGGAAAGGGTTCACTTCCAAGCCTTTAAACCGAGAGGCCTGGGTATACCTGATTTATAGCAATTTGTGATGAATTAATTTGTAAAGAATCAAACTTATTGTTGAAGTTCGGCAAATTGGCGGAATCAAATTTTTCAAAACTTTGTTCACCTCTACCTACATCCACAGAAGATCTGTGGTTAGTTCTTCAAGATGTTTCAGAGTTCCTTCAAAAAGTGTGTGCAAGTAAAACCAATTGGATCTACATTTTTCCTTTCTTTATTGACTTTGTATTTTGTTATTTGATAAAAATTTTAACTATTAACACTTCTATTTTTGAAAGCATTTTGTCCACTTTGTCCATTTTGCAACTTTTGCACAGCACTGTATATATTGGATTCCAGGCAGAACACTGGCTATTGGAACAATATCTTGTCCTATGGATATCTGACCATCCTCACACCCTACGATGCTGGTTGCAAGTGAGAATCTCCAGTCTGAGCAATCATCTCATGTAGTCATGAAACTCTCTGTTTGTGGAGACTTCAACTGTCCTTCAATGTGTGTCCACAGCTAATCACCTCACATTACAGATGCAAACTGCAAAGAAAAAAAAAGGTCCCTGGATTCGATGGAGGCCATTTTGGCACCAAAAATGATAAAAACCCAAGGGAGCCCAGCATGCATGCGGACCCTACACCCCCTGAACTTCATGGTCGCTGTCGTGGCACATTACAGGTTGAACTTGGTGTTAGGTTCCCATCTTACAGAGATCGCCTTGACGTGTGGCAGACGGGCTACAAAATATATTTACCAAGCATCTCTAAATTATAAGCATAGCATTAGCAATTTAATACATTTTTGTACTTTATTTGGTTTGCAGAATGCTGTTGCATTGTATGTTTTGTTCTACATTACAGATGCAAAGTTATCTTCATTTACGCCAGATTTCTGTTTAGGCACACGGACTGGCAGAGGATGCCTCCAATTTATAATGAAGCCTGCACCTCGCCATAAAATAGGTGCATCTTCCAGTAGGGCAGGGGTTATCATAGTCAAGCATAACATGCTGCTCTATAATATATCCCCCCAATGCCTTGTAGGGTTAGCTCAGCTGAAAGTAATGATCTCTTTCACTTAGAGATCTGTTGCATCATTCTGGAGAAAAAATAAATAAATGCAAATGAGCAGTTAAGTGCACCAAGGGTGGACCCAAGCACCTTGCTGCATCTGTTTCCTCTTTCAGCCCTTCCTGCTCTTTGTTGTATGAGAGGGTAAGGTTACTGCAAAGTCACCTCGCTTGGTCCTTACAAAAAGGAGAGGGAGAGGCTGGCAGAGGAAGCAGGAGGAGCAAGGGTGCACAGAGTGTCTTTCTCCCACCCACCATGCACTTAACTGTTTATTTGCATATGGTTTAAACGTCCTTTTTCTCAGGAATGAAGTAACAGAAGGCTAAGTGAAAAGTATAATTACATTCGGTTGAGCTAGCCCATCATGTCTGGTTTAACAGTGAAATTCCTGGTGACAGACTCCCTTCAAGTGGTTCCATTATGAGCCATATTGTTTGCGGAAAGGTTTTAAAATGTATGGCTCCTAGAATGCAGGGATAAAAAAAAAAGCAACAATAAAAAAAAATGGCTGCGACAGGAAGAGGTTAATGTATGAGTAGAAGTTGATCTTAGGTTCACCAAAGGTGAAGATTCAGCTTCATTGCTCCTTACTGAGTTTCTAGATGTTCAGTTTCTAGATTCATCGGGGAGTTTTTTAAGGACGACTTGTCATCCCACAGTTCGAAGAGTTCAAGTGACCTGTGAATTTCCAGTCATTGAACTTCTTGTGCTTTCAGGCTTGCTGGAGGGTCATTCTGTTGATTGAATTATTCATTGAAAGTCGTAAGATTGACACATAAGACCTCATGGTGTGAAAAATGGTATTCATCTACTGTAGATGTGGCCGTGCTTTTCAGCTAAAGAAGACTTCAGGCAACTGTGTAAGTGACCTGTGAACTGATAACTGATGAACACCAAGTGGCTTCATGTTGACTGGAGGGTTATTCCCTTGATTAAACATCTGCTGTGAAGACAGAGCCTTCTTAGATCAAGACCAAACATAACTTGGTTTGGAAAAAAAAAAAGGGAATGTTCATGCAGATGTGTTCTTCTTCTTTGGCTCTTGTTACATAATCTCAAGAAAAATGGCACAAGATGCCAAGCTTGGAAAAACAAACCGTTTTTACTTAGAATACCTGACTAACGCACAAGTATTATTATTTTTTTTAAATCCAGACATCTTTCACCACTTATCTGAAGATACCTATTACCAGAAGTCAAGATAAGGAAGGACAGATCTGTGTTAGCAGTCTACAAGACTTCATACATAACTTTGAAGGAGTCCCTCATACTGGCTCTTCCCTTCAGATGTGGCACAGAATGATCCTCTTTAAAAGTTTTTGGAAAAAATCCCACCTGTGGACTAAAGATTTTTGCCAGTTACTTACCCATCCGTCACACTGGCGACGCTAGCATCTGAGGTTCCTTCTCTCATGTTCTGACCGGATATGTTCCAGAGTCTTCCAGTTCAGCTGCATATACAGTATATGCAGCTGAACAGGAAGACTCAAGAACACATCCAGCTGGGACTTGAGCGGAAGAGCCCACAGTCAGTCTCAGAGACAGCGGCATTGGCAGCAAGACAGAAGGGGAAGTACTGAGGAAATAATATTCTGTCTGTAGGTGAAAATACTCCAGGATTTTGTTTATGAAAGCCCACAGAACCCCTTAAAAAAAAGAAAAAAGAAAAAACTTTTGTGTTACTCACAATGGCCGACAGAGCAATGACACATTTAGACACATATAGCATAAACAACTCAGGAAAGAATATCTTGAAATCCAAGTTGGTAACCTTGCACCAAAATTCTAGGGATATCTTGAACCAAGGTAAGGAAGGACACATCTGTATTAGTAGTCTCGAAGACTTCAGGTTTAACTCTGTAAGTGACCTGCAAATACATATAAGACAAACAAGCCACAACTAGAGATCTAGCTATTACCCAAACTCATAGGCCTGCTAAAATAGGATCGGTCTTGCCATTTAGGCCCGGTTCACATATTCTAGGAAACTGAACCATTTTTACTATTCCTGGACCATCCTTGTATGTTAGCTCAGCCTGAAGTCCTTGTCTTGTTTCACAGTGACTCTCCCTCATGCTTCCTGCTGAAGCTCTGTTTGTTCATATTGACTCTTTCATGAGAACACAAGCCCACCACAAGCTCAGCAACTAAATCTTCATGGGTGATAAGAAGATCATCAGATGGCTGACACACGTACAGGGAGATCATGGCATTTCACACTTTCAGCTCTGCTGCATCAGTATATTCTTGTGAAATCCTCTGATTCATGTGCCATGGGTGTACGTAAATGCACCAACATGTCTGGACTTATTAATATTATACAGCAATCATAAATGTGCTATAGTCCTCTACTGTCAGTCATGTTTCACCATGATCTTAAGTGCCGATCACGAAAGGTGATATGATGGGTATAGATTGATTAAACCTTCCAGCGCTATAATATATAACTGATATTACATATCTAGCAATGTTGTGCTGCTACTGCATGTCTAACACAATGTAAAAAAAGCTAAAACTAAAATAAATAAGGTATAAAGTAAAGTATAAGACAATTGAATGAAGACAAGAATTAAGGTACCATTCACCTCAGTGGGAAGATCAATTGCCACAACTAGTGTTGGGCGAGCATGCTCGGACGAACACCAGTTCGGCTCATCGCGGTGTTCGGCCGAATATCGCGTGTGTTCGAGTCAGTGTATTTAAATCAAATTTAGCCTCTATTTCTGAAAAGTTTCTGGCGGGATTCGAACTCACAACTAGTGATGAGCGGCAGGGGCAATATTAGAATTCGCGATTTTTCGCCAATATTTGCGAATTCGAGATTATTTTCTTGATCGCGAAAAATCGGCAATGTAATATTCGCGTAACGCGTGCGCAATTTCACCCCTCTGGCCCGCCCTAGGTTCTTCAGAAATCCAGCGCCACCACCGTTCACAAGATTCGCCGCACCTGCGCATTTCATTCACCATTCCGGCACATGCACATTAAACGCTCTTGTGCCACTGCCAATAATGGGGAATGAAGTGCGCAGGCGCGGCGAATCGTGTGAACGGCGCTGGTGCTTGATTTCTGAAGAACCTAGGGCGGGCCAGAGGGGTGAAAGGGGAGGGGTTTCATATGAAAAGCGACGAGGGGCCTGGGCACCGGCCGCTTAAACGCCGCCCCTGGGCACCTTCAGAACCTAATTAACATATTGAATAAAAGTGTTTTTTAGCGAAAATAAGCGACAGACAGCTACATGGTAAGTAGCATTCCAATATGGGGACTATAATGCAGATCATGGTGTTAGTGTTCTATAATGGTCAGTATAGATGAAAGACTCCCTTTAAGCTGAACTTCAGAGCAGAGGAGATGCCTGGTTTAATGCTCGGGTTCTCCCATTGACTTCCATTGTGCTCGTGTGCTCTGTAGAGCACCTGAGCATCCCAAAGTGTTCTACTCAAGCACCCGAGCACTTTGGTGCTCGACCAACACTAGCCACAACGTTAGAATCAGGGGCTCAGAAAACCCACATGCCCTTATTGAGCACATGAGGGACACAACCAAATAGCAAAAATTTCATTTTTTGCAGATGACAACTGTGTAAAGTAATTAACACGGAAGAGGACAGTATACTGTATATATACTATAGAGGACAGTATACTATATATATACTACAGAGGACAGTATACTGTATATATACTATAGAGGACAGTATACTGTATATATACTATAGAGGACAGTATACTGTATATATACTATAGAGGACAGTATACTATATATATACTACAGAGGACAGTATACTGTATATATACTATAGAGGACAGTATACTATATATACTACAGAGGACAGTATACTGTATATACACTACAGAGGACAGTATACTGTATATATACACTACAGAGGACAGTATACTGTATATATACTACAGAGGACAGTATACTGTATATATATACTACAGAGGACAGTATACTGTATATACACTACAGAGGACAGTATACTGTATATATATATACTACAGAGGACAGTATACTGTATATATACTACAGAGGACAGTATACTGTATATACACTACAGAGGACAGTATACTGTATATATACTACAGAGGACAGTATACTGTATATATACTACAGAGGACAGTATACTGTATATATATACTACAGAGGACAGTATACTGTATATATACTACAGAGGACAGTATACCGTTACAGAGGGATCTGAATAAATTGGAGGCTTGGGCAGAGAAGTGGCATATGAGGTTTAACACTGACAAATGTAAAGTTATGCACATGGGTAGGAATACTACAAGCCACCCGGACATACTAAATGGTAAAACACTCGGTAACACTGACATGGAAAAGGACCTAGGAATTTTAGTGAACAGCAAACTAAGCTGCAAAAAACAGTGTCAGGCAGCTGCTGCCAAGGCCAATAAGATAATGGGTTGCATCAAAAGGGGCATAGATGCCTGTGTTGAGAACATAGCCCTGCCACTACAAATCACTAGTCAGACCACACATGGAGGACTGTGTACAGTTCTGGGCTCCAATAAACAAGGCAGACATAGCAGAGCTGGAGAGGGTCCAGAGGAGGGCAACTAAAGTAATAACTTGAATGGGGGGGACTACAGTACCCTGAAAGATTATTAAAATTAGGGTTATCCACTTTAGAAAAAAGACGACTGAGGCGAGATCTAATAACTATGTATAAATATATCAGGGGTCAGTACAGAGATCACTCCCATCATCTATTTATCCCCAGGACTGTGACGAGGGGACATCCTCTGCGTCTGGAGGAAAGAAGGTTTGTACACAAACATAGAAGAGGATTCTTTACGGTAAGAGCAGTGAGACTATGGAGCTCTCTGCCTGAGGAGGTGGTGATGGGGAGTTCACTAAAAGAGATCAGGAGGGGCCTGGATGTATTTCGGGCTTATGTCACAGATAGAAGAGGATCTGCCAAACTTAGTCTATCAGTAGGATGGTGCTCCAGTTGGATAAGCGTAGAAACCTAAACAAAACTACCAGAACTCTGGATCAGTGCAGAATAAAAAAGATTCAACAATGCTGCTCTGGCATCCACAATCACCAGATCTAACACCTGTGACTTTTTTCTGTGGGGCTACATCAAGAACTGTGATCTCCCCCCCCCCCCCAACCACAGGATCTGAATGACCTGAGACAATTTATGACTGAAAAAATGTATTCCAAATCTGAGGATATGCTGGCAAGGGTCTGGACAGAACTGGACCACTGCCTAGACATCTGCTGCAATGCCATCAATGGAGCTCACATTTAACATTGGAAATTGAAATTTTAAAAATTGCGAATTTTTAAACATTTTTGATAAATTTGGGATTTATTTATAAATAAAGGTGAAATATATTGACTCAAATTTATGACTGTCATGAAGTACAATGTGTCACGAGAAAACAATCTCAGAATGGCTTGGATAAATAATAGTGTTCCAAAGCTATTACCACATAAAGCGACGCATGTCAGATTTGCAAATTATGACCTGGACACTGGGGCATCAATGACCTTTGGTCATAAAAGGGTTAAATACACTGATAGGATTACCCTAGTAATTCACCGAAGTCTCCTGTGACTTCGGGCGAGAAGAACTTTGGCTCCACGGAGCCCATACATCTTAATGCTGTTACGGAAACACCGAAGTTGTTGAACGAATCAAATTCGGATCTATGATCCGAAGGTTGATTCGCTCAAGCCTAATAACAACAATAACTGAAATACGTTTTAACTTAATCTACTAAAGACATAAAAAGATAAAGAACTAATATAATAGAAATGTAAGTAATGTATAATGATAAAAAAAACTATCATTCTCATAATTATAATAAAAAAAGCTAAATGCATTTAGATGTAATTTAATAAATGGATAAAAGAGAAAATACTGTGGCCCCAGAAACATCTCATTATGAAAGGGAAGCCCACATCGTTAGAAAATGTGTGGATTATTGGAAGGGTGTCGCACTGATCATTTTGTGCAGAAATCCACCTGCTCCCAATTCATCTCTATTAACGTCAGCCTCTATTTCCCATCATACAATGCTGAGAGTATAAAGGAGAAAAAAAACTCCATAACAAAATCAAAATGCAGTTTAACCAAAAGACATTATAATCTAATCACTGAGCCCAGCCTGGGACTAAAATTAGCCGCATTATGCACCAGCATTATTCCTGATTCCTGGCTCTCTTGTAGAGATTGTCATCCCTGCTCTCCTTGCTTCCTGGCTGACCCCAGGCGTCACTCCCCTCCGTTGGCTTCGAGCCAAGACTGCAGTTTTCAGTCTTGCAGGATCAGAGCAGTACTCATGCATGGCATTGTAACCTTTGTGTTGAACCTGTCTAATCTCATGGGAGCGCAAAGCGTTACTGTTCCCTTTACAAATTCCTACAGTACATGGCTCATCTCACACTGCAAAGCTCACAGCTATATCTGCTTTAATAGTGACACAAATGAGGGCAAACAGATAGCATGTTGGGAGATCAGCGCACCGCTGTACAAAAGCACGCGGCAGCTTAGTGATAGTTACCACTGGGGAAAATGATTGTGTCTGACAGATCCCAGTGGGAGCCACACAAGCCAGAGCTATGGTAAAAAAATATCATTTTGATTAATTGAGGCTCGGCATGGGACAAAAATAAATTACCCCGTGTTGGGTCTCAGAAGATCAGACTCCCAGACGTCATAGGTAGTGCCTTAGTGGGCTAATTGGTTTTGCATCTTTTGGAAAAAGGTTGAAAAACCAAATTTAATACATTCTAACGCTCAACACTCATCATGTAGTCAAGAGACCTTTGCCTATGAAAGTCCCTAATGACCTTGCAGAAAGCTCAGAAGGATTTGGTATGTGATGTTCATCTGGAACAATCAATGTCCTGGGATGGTCAATCGAAGAGTTTCCGAATGATAGGATTGTTAGAATCCCAAAGTGTGATATTTTGAAATGTATTCTTGTATGGCATGTTAAACTGCTAACAGCACAAGGTAGGGGCTGGTGAGAGTAGGACAAGCTTAACTTTTGTGGAGCTTTAATTTATCAGGAGTGGTGAGAATACTAACTTTTATTCTACCAGGTTTTGCTCCTGCAAGTACCCAGGAGGCGAAACTTCACTGTCAAATGCTTACTTCTGCTCTGAGTGACAGCTGTGCTGGTCTCCTGGTTGGATGTTACAGCATCACAGAGCAGAGGGGAGGGGCTGAGAAGCAGTTCAATGCAGAGAGCACGTCCCAATGTAGGAGCAGAGTCTGGCATAATAAAACTTCATATACATACTACTCCTGATAATAAAAAATATATATATGCTTCTGCTGCTCTCCCCAGCTCCTACCTCATGCTGTCATCAGTTTTGCATTGTCAAAACTGCTGACAGTTTCCCTTTAAAGGGAACTTGTCAGTAGATTGTTGATAACTTAATCACAGGCAGCAAAATATAATACCATGCTTCTACATTTCCAAGAATTACATTTACCATGCAATTTTAAATACAGCTGAGCAAGTGCCTGCTTTGTCATGCTCCTGATTTGCAGGTCTCTCTTGTATATAAGGAGAGACCTATTAATGAAGTGTAGTACCCCAGACCTGGGCATACTACAAACATCTTTTTGCTATGCATTGTATTTCACTGTGTGTTTTCTGGATGTTACTACCTGCAAGAAATATCGAAGGTTGACAGGAACAAGGTTAACCACCCTGTTTATCCCCTTTTGTTAGGAGTGGGCTGATCCTGCTTCCTGCCAGGAGGGGAGGTCCTGGCTACAGACCGAGTGGAGAGGGCGCAGACTGCAGTGCTCCTGCTCCTACAGAAGATTCTCCAGAGAAAACCATCACTAGATTGCCTTGAGAGGATAAAGACAGAAGAGTGAACTGCTGTATTCAGCTTCTACAGACACTTCTGTGAGGTGAGATAAACAGTCAAGCCACCCATCACCAAAGAACTACTAGGCCAGTATCACCTAAGTGCAGAATTACCACCAACCAACCTGCCTCGATATCCTTGGTGGTACCAAAGAAGATTTGCACTAAAGCCTTCTCTTACTGTATGTATTTCAAGTTCTATGTTGCTCTTAGTAAAAAAAAATACTTTGTTACCTTTAACTCTGGCCTCATTCTTCAGTGCTACAACTTTCACTGCAACTGACCCCCAGGGAGAAACTGTTTGAAGAGGCCTGGATGCTCCGTGAATGGTTAGGCTTCTTCCTAGGCCAGTAACATCCCTGTGCATCAGTCACGTGGCCTAGGAGCAGCTCACTCCCATTCATGTCAAGGTATGTCGCTGTGCTTGGTCAGTTGTGAGAATGCTAGAGGACTGATCGAAGCTCCTGAGGATAGGCCTCATTTTCCAAATTCCTGGAGAACTCTTTTAATGTCTAAAATAAAGACATCAAAAACCTAGGGAAAGATGGTAGAAGATGGACCAAATGTGTCATAGTGGTTCCCACTGTGTGATAGATTGGTTAGATGCTTTCTCCTCTTCATACCACCTTCTGACTTACTGTACTCCAGAATTTTGCACCAAAAGTATGGTGCTCGGCGCCAATAATATTTGGCACATATTTGCCACATTTTACAAGTCTGCTTAGCTATGCCTCTTTTTCTAAACACTTTTGGAAAATGTCTAATGAAGTGAAAAAACTGCCTAAAACAAGTTGTCCATGTATAATGCACAGGCCAATTCTTGATTCGAATTGTGCCAGAATTATGGTGGCTTTGGCTAACACCAGTTCCATATCTCAGACATGGCACTGCCACAATTATAAGCAGTTGTCCAAGGTTTTAAGATTTAGCCATTATTTTTTCTTTATTTTCTATTATTTCCTGCTCATAGGCCATTTTTGTAAAATCCCAATCAACCCTTTAAAAAAAATGAGGCTGCATTTTAGACAATCGGAAAGATTTTTTTGAAGCTGCTGCTCACACATTTTCATGAATCACCAATCTTGTTATGTCTCTAATGGGGTTATTTGGTTTCCAACCCTATTTTTCAATGCCCTATTAGGGAAGAGGAGGTCCTGTTTTGACTCATTTCTTAGTGAAGAGAACATCTGCAAAGAGCATCTCCTTCTCTGGAGGACCTGGCATGTTTATGCTTTACATAGACAGCCCCATTGACTTCATTAAACAATTTGCAATGCTTAATTTCATCTGTGGTGGCGCTGTAGGCGATGTGAGCACCTGCATGATGATTCCTTCACAGATTACAGCTGATTGTTTGAGGCTGCAAGAGCAAAGGAACCAAAAATAGGTTTGTCCAAAGCAGACAACCCTTTATGGTTGGATTCCTTGGGCATTGATCCCTAACAATATGAATTGGTTTTATAGACCTTAATTAAAATAAGCTAATCTTTTGATGAATTCCTCTTACACCACTCGATTGACATTAAAAAAAAGTTGCGTGAGTTCCTTCCAGCACATCTTCACAAGGTTCATTTTGGGTCACATACCCCCCTACTAAGTTGAAAGTCAGCCTTTAGGGCCATCTTGGAAGTAGACTCCATTCATTTTCTGTTTAATGCCATAGGGAGGATGAAAAGTGCTGACACACAAGGAAGAGAAGTATAGCATGATGCTGTTAGATTATACACATCTCTCTAATCTTCCTTTAGAGACCTGGGGTTGCTTTTACTCAAGGAAAAAAAAAGCCTCCAAGGACGTTGGTTAAATTCCAGGCTCCATAGAGCATTCAAAAGAGAGAAGCATAATTGTATTAATCATGTCTTTCTGATCTCAACACGTTGCTCCTACTCACCCTTAGTAAAGGTGCTAACCTTACAACATTATAGTAACATGTTTCTGAATCATTCAGATGGCAGGAAACGCTGTCCCCTAGAGGCCTAGCCTCGACAGTGCACGTAATGTGGTGGTGCATAATGCATACTGACTCGCAGGGAGCCATTGGCGACTTGGCAGCTTGTTGACAGTGGAGAAAACGAGAATCTTAACGCGCAGCAGTAAGCAAGAGTTAGCCCTTCTGGACCCTTTGGCTAGAGTTTGTTCAGTAAAATTGGTCATCTTAGGCAATGCAAATTTTATCAGACAAGACAGCCTGTCAATCATGTGGCGGGGTCGAGAACGGCAGCTTTGATGGGTTGCTGCCTGGTTTTATGTAGCCAGTAGGAGAATAAATTGTGAAATTGTTACATTCTTACAGTGATAAACTAAAATGCATCTATGTACAAGATGGAAATGCTATGAACTGCTGACAGCTTCTATGTAATATTTTAGTGAATATATTTTTTAATTATTTATATATATTTTTTTATAAATAAATTTGTATGAAATAATTTTAAATCATTTTCATCTTTTTTTTATTGCTTTTTGGTTTTTATTATTTTGTTTAATGTAAGAAGGTGCTGTCACCTCCCCTGACATGCCTGTTTTAGTAACTGTAATCATTTTAGAGCCTTTTTTTTAATTTTATATAACTCTATGGTAAGCCATTCCCCTATTACTCCTACTAAATCTGCAATCTGCAATAAAGGTCCAGGTGGGTGCTATTGTTTGGGAGGGTCCATGAACAGCCTGTCAGCTACATAAATGATTAGATAGTAGATAGAATATGCAAGAACCCACCACCAACTGGTAACACTCAGATAGACCTTTCTTGCAAACTGCTAGCAGTTGATTTAGAAATAAGGAATAACACAACATAAAATTATATGAAATGATTCACCAGAATTATTCTCAACAGGGGAGTGCAGTACTAACTTAAACAGACATGTTAGGAGAGGTCTTCTTTAAAGGATTGTCCCATCGAGACAATGCCTTCTGCGTAATGAAGCAACTCAGTGATCAGTTGATTGGTATGGGTTCAGCTTCTGAAACCTCTGACCATTAGATGGCATCGCCAGGGAGGTTGCAGCTGATGAAAACAGAATTTGGCGATACTCTGTCGGGAGATATCTACATTAAATGTCTATATGAGGACGCCCAGTGGTTGTGAGGTGAACTGCAGTTTGTTGAAAGTTTTGCTAACATTTTGCAACACTGTATTTTGAGATATTTGAGTCATTAATAAAATTCCTGAAAAGCCAATGGTGGACACATTTGTATGTCCTCCCTATTGTGAATTCAATATAACGGGGGCCTATCCTGTAGCTTACAAGACGAGCAATATATTGGCACTCATCCTACACATATAGGTGATATATATATTATTCAATAGAAGGAGTAGATCCTCTGAGAGGACATCTTTGGCGAACCTAACAGACCTAACGCTGACTCTGAACACGTTGTTATTAAGAAATACATCCCCTTCACCAAGCAGACAGAGAAGATGCTTCTGTCACCATGGAGACTTCCTCATTTTCTCCTTGAGTAACTGAGCAAATAGTCCAATAAAGGCCATTGAGACCTGTCTGCATAGAGAACCCCTCGCCTTCCCTCATGTTCAAAACCTATTAAAACGTTAACTCCTTCAAGATCCTGCCGGCTGTGAAAGGGTTAAAATCTCGACGCTGGCTTCTATACAGTCTATTTTGAGGCAGGCAGAAGCCTCTATTGCTAATATAATACCGCATGATGCACCCTGGGTACTTGTACAGGAGCCAAGCGGCTGAGCTGCACAAGCGAATGCGTCCTGCAAGGAGTGTGTGATTTACGCTGGGTATCCATGGTGCTGGAGGAAAACGCAATATCCTCTGTCTCTATACGTGTGGTTAAAAATGAGCAGCATACAGGGAGCTCCCATATGTCTTGTTTTTCCGGAACAGCCCTGGTATTTGCCGGAAAGTGCTTGGGATTTGAAATAAATCTTCCTGCAATTTCAATAAGAGAGGTAATCCCTATATTGTACAAACAGGTTGAGAATGAATATATGTGAATAGAAGGATTGTATGTTAGGTAGATAGGTAGGGAAATGTAATATGGATAGACAGACAGACAAACAGATAGATCGATAGGTAGGTAGATATAAGATAGCTAAATACAATATAAATAGATAGATATTAGATAGATAGATAATAGATAGATAGATAGATAGATAGATAATAGACAGATAGATAGATAGATAGATATTAGATAGATAGATAATGATAGATAGATAGATATATACAGTACAGACCAAAAGTTTGGACACACCTTCTCATTCAAAGAGTTTTCTTTATTTTCATGACTACGAAAATTTTAGATTCACACTGAAGGCATCAAAACTATGAATTAACACATGTGGAATTATATACATAACAAACAAGTGTGAAACAACTGAAAATATGTCATATTCTAGGTTCTTCAAAGTAGCCAGCTTTTGCTTTGATTACTGCTTTGCACACTCTTGGCATTCTCTTGATGAGCTTCAAGAGGTAGTCCCCTGAAATGGTTTTCACTTCACAGGTGTGCCCTGTCAGGTTTAATAAGTGGGATTTCTTGCCTTATAAATGGGGTTGGGACCATCAGTGGCGTTGAGGAGAAGTCAGGTGGATACACAGCTTATAGTCCTACTGAATAGACTGTTAGAATTTGTATTATGGCAAGAAAAAAGCAGCTAAATAAAGAAAAACGAGTGGCCATCATTACTTTAAGAAATGAAGGTCAGTCAGTCAGCCGAAAAATGGGAAATCTTTGAAAGTAAGGGCTATTTGACCATGAAGGAGAGTGATGGGGTGCTGCGCCAGATGACCTGGCCTCCACAGTCACCGGACCTGAACCCAATCGAGATGGTTTGGGGTGAGCTGGACCGCAGAGTGAAGGCAAAAGGGCCAACAAGTGCTAAGCATCTCTGGGAACTCCTTCAAGACTGTTGGAAGACCATTTCAGGGGACTACCTCTTGAAGCTCATCAAGAGAATGCCAAGAGTGTGCAAAGCAGTAATCAAAGTAAAAGGTGGCTACTTTGAAGAACCTAGAATATGACATATTTTCAGTTGTTTCACACTTGTTTGTTATGTATATAATTCCACATGTGTTAATTCATAGTTTTGATGCCTTCATGGTCATGAAAATAAAGAAAACTCTTTGAATGAAAAGGTGTGTCCAAACTTTTGGTCTGTACTGTAGATATAAAATAGATAGATAATAGATAATAGATATATATATAGATAGACAGATATAGTGCATTATGATTTCACATCAGCGAGCTCGTGATCCATAGACCCCTGTTCTCATCTAATGCCATGCACACCAATATTTATACATTTTGGGGGTCATTCATCATACTGAAATATACGCCTAAATTAGATGGTGGCACAAAGGCTAGTTGCACAGATACGCTCAGACCAGGTCTAAAATTGTGTGTGTGGCATGGGCGGGGCAGGGGACGTGCCAACATGCCCATCTCATGTACCATTGTCTACGCCTCTTTTAAGCATAACACAGATCCGTTCCCATTGACTTGCATTGTGGGTCATGCTGGATTCGTTTTGCTCTACATCCCAGGACGGAAAGAAAACCGCAGCTTGCTGCTCTCTGGTATGGGAACGCAACCAAACAGAATGCATTTTGTAGCACTCCGTTCTGTTCAGTTACGTTTTATCCCCACTAACATTGACTGGGGACAAAACCAAAGAGTTTTTCTCTGGTATTGAGACCCTATGACGGATCTCAATACCGGAAAATGTAAACGCAAGTGTGAACGTAGCCTTAGTTGGGTGGTGCAGAGGTAGTAGTTGCACAAGGTCCTGAAAAAGCTCAAACACCTCTCTGCCACATAATAAGACTCAACTATTATTAATAACTCATGATAGGAATTTAGGAGGAGGGGGATAGAGCATCTACATTAGGGTTCAGGGGCTTCCATACATTACTGTCTCCACCATGCACCATTTACCCCAAATGTGGGGCTGTTTAGCTTCTGTGTCATTTGACTGGAATCAGGGGCCTAATTTCTGGTTTATCAAATTGTGTCAAAAATGTTGCCTACATTTTCCAGTAGAAAATAAATTAAAAAAAGTAAATAAAATGAGATTGGTAATCTTCCTTTAGCTACAATGATTCCTTTCTTCACATATCCCACTAAAAATGCTACAGTATGTTAGGATCCTGAAACAGCGTTCTCCATGAGTCAATTTATCCATGGACCGAGGAGGGACCAATTCAGATTCCCATAGTTAGTAACTAGTAACACATTTTAGAAGGGAACCTGGGCTGGAATCAAAATACATTAAATTGCTGAGAAGAAATTATCGTCTCACTGATTTCAGTCTAGTCAAGGTGCTCTGGAGATACAAAAAATAATGATTCCAAACCACGACAAAGGGCCATAGCCCCTGAAATAATAATTAATAGTAGGTCCAGTATTTGGACTTTATATGAGAATATTTATGCAAATAAAATAATTGGTTCCTCGCTATTGAAGTCATTAGTTTAAAACTTTATCAGTTTACTGTCACATTACTGTACCATGGGATGCAAAGGGTTGAAATCATATCACAAACACTTGGATAAGCCCAAATACTCAGCAATGAGCAGAACATCTAAGGACAGATCAGAACTGAAAAACATTGGGTTACTTAAAAATAAAATGTGACTTTGTGACTCAGATGATGACACTCTTTATAGTTCAGTGACTCTTTCTAAATGTTACAGGCTGTCTATGTAACCTTTGTCTGGAGTAACAGATGGTCTTCGATGTTGATTATAGAGTCAATAAATGGAGATACTGAAGGCTTAAAAAAATGTGTGGAACTTCTACCAGAGATGTTCTTAAGATTATTCATTTGGTTTATTATAAATTCAAGAAGTTCTCCAACTCAGAGGGGTTCTATGAGACTTAAACATTGATGGAATGAAGATAGACCATCAATGTTTGGCCTGATGGGCTCTGAACTCTTGGATCAGCTTCACTTTTTGGTCATTATTATATAAATGTGTATGATTATATACTGTATTTTAAAGATAATAAACTATGTTCTAACTTAAGTCAATATCAAGATCCTGCCTGAGGTGAAAATACATGGACAATTTTAAAGTGTAACTTTTATTTGGTACTATGGTCAATTCCAATATGAGGGGGTTTTGGTTTGGTGTTTTTGTAGTTGTCTTTCCAGAGTAAAATTTAAAGTAAGATGGTTTTGATTTGATGTTCTTTGTAGGTTTTGTCTTTGTAGAGTGAATTCCACTGTGAGATGGTTTTGGTCCCTGCAAGGACTTATAGTGCTCCACCATCCTGTCAAAGGGCATTTCTGACCGGCTGATGTTAATCATAGTCTGCCAGCAGCAAGCCAATTTATCTGCAAGTCTCAAATGTGTTGAAAAGGTTCCTTCATCACAGGTAATAAAATAACAGTATCAGACACCAAATACCTTATTAACATGTGGATGAGATTCGCTTTCACATAAACCAGCCAAAGCTCAATTTACTATCCATTTCCCAGCAGCAGAAACCTGCAAAGTTCTTTGCGAAGTCAGTGAAGGGGTTAATCAATCAGTAGTAAAACATGGCAGACAGGCAGCAATTTCATTCTCTCCCCCGATATAATTTATTTGCAGTAAGTGAAACGCTGGTCCGGGCTTGATGTTTCCTTGTATTGCAAGTGTCACAGAACTGCCCACTCTAGTCTGGGAAATCATCAGACTTATTCCACCGAATGGATTGGAAACACCGAAACTCTCTCCATTATAATTTCACCTAAATGCTTTCAATGTCTGATCGGAATATAAAGGAATAAAATGTTCTACGGCTCTGGAAATAAAATGTATCTCTATGCGCTTTTCATCAGGCTGGGACACCATTAAGACCCAGTTTGGTCACATTTGCTAAGTTTTATGAAACAGCCTGGAAAGCAATTTGTTTGAAAAGTTAGTGATATCATAGGCAAGCACATTAACCTGATTGAAAGCTGCGGAGGGTACTTAATCTTGCGACATAATTTCTTTTTCCTGTAAATGTGGTGCATTGAAAGCTACTATTACACAGAATCTTAGCTGCTAAGGTAACCGACGGGTACATAGAAGAAGCATGCTCTTTTTGTATTGTACGGAGACGTCGCTAGACATTACTTAACCTGCTCCTTTTGCACCAGGATTTACTTTATAATTTTTTTTATATAGCTCTTACATATTCCAAAGCACTGTTCAGAGCTTGGTTGAATTAACCTGTATGTTTTTTTTGGAGGAAACCCACACAAACATGTGGAGAACACACTCAATGTAGATGGGTCCAAACCTACGACATCAGTGATACAAGGCAACAGCGCTATCCATTAGTGATGAGCGGCAGGGGCAATATTCGAATTTGCAATATTTTGCAAATATTTTGTAGAATATTCATCAAATGTTTGCGAATTCGAGAATTCGAGATTATATTTTTGATTGCGAAAATCGGCAATGTAATACAGGCGTGGGTCACTTTTGCTACATTTTTCAAGCTGGTATAAGTTTCCTGAGACTGAAGAAAATGGTTGACATGGCAGAACATTAGAATAGCTTTATATGCTCCAATATATTTGCGCTTGCGAATTTTCGGCAATAGTAAGAGGTAGGCAACTTTCCTATTGGTTGCTAGGGATGTTGCTAAGCTGTGGCAAAGCCTTCTCATTGGACCACAAGCTTAGAAGAAGGAAGGGATGATCACCTGATGTGTACTGTGTTGAAAAAAAGCTCATATTTGATTTTACGAATATATAGCGCTATATTCTAAATATTTGCGAATTCTTGAAGTGCCGATATTCACGATTAAAATTCTCTATTCGAATATTCGTGCTCAACACTACTAACCATTGAGCCAACATGTGCATTTGGTCAATTGATGGCATTTTGCTAGGATACATCACTTTTTGATGTATGCACAGCACTGTGCAAAAGTAAGAATGCTTTCAATAACAGAAGTTTTAATAGTTTTAATTCATTCTGCAGCAGGACAACTACTCCAAACATGCAGCCAGAGTCATTAAGAGCTATCTTTAGTGTCAAGAAAAACAAGCAGTCCTCAAAGTGATGACATGGCCCACACAGAGCCCAGATCTCATCATCATCCAGTCTGTCTGGGATTACATGAAGAGACAGAGGGATCTGACCAAGCCTACATCAACATAAGACCTGTGATTAGTTCTCCAAGATGTTTGGAGCAACTTCCCTGACGACTTCCTGCAAAGACTGTCTGCAAGTGTACCTAGAGGAAGGCAAAGGGCAGTAACACCAAGTATTGATTGGATTTAGATTTCTCTTTCTTCATTCACTTTGCATTTTATTAATTGATAAAGTTAAATTATTAATAATATAAAGGAGAAAACACAGCCGGCACTACTGAACGTGGTACGGTGCAGGTAACTTGCTCTTAGCAACCAAGCAAAAAATCGAGTGGTGCTCAGTCAAAATGAAAAACCAAATGTCATCAAAGGTAGAAGAATAAAGAGAAGGCGGCACTCACCAAATCTTCATCAAGTCGTAGCTTTATTCGGGTTAAAACATAGCGGGTGCGGGTCACAATTCACAGAAGAAAAAAGGCAACAGCCGTTTCGCGCAACAATCGCGATTTGTCAAGACTACGACTTGATGAAGATTTGGTGAGTGCCATCTTCTCTTTTTTCTTCTACCTTTGATTAAACTATTAATACTTCTATTTTTGAAACCATTCTTACTCTGCAGCATTTTCCCCAACGCCTGCCTAGGACTTTTGCACAGTACTGTCAATATTGGTGTGTCCTTTCCTCCTGGCTCAAGATATCACAAGATGAGTTGCACAAGATGGCCAGCCTTGCGAAGCAAAAGCCAAGAACTTTTGTATTACAATTCAAACATTTGTTTTTCTTTCCCAAGTTGGTCAACTTCTTTTATGATATAAGATGAGAAAGGATGGACACAACTGTAAGACTGATGTAACATCAGCAATCCTCAAAGTGAAGGGACATTGTAACGGTCGCGTACACACCACACACAGGGGGGAGGGAAGTGACCACTGCGCTCCACCCTTACCCCTGGCCCTACCTACTTGCCTCGCAAGTCCTAATGACAGGGGACAACTGGACGGCAATCCCTAGCTTGGAATAAGTGCAGGGAGGACAGACCAGTCAAACAACAGAACGTGAACGGACCGAGTCAATACCAGGAGAGCAGCGAAGTGCAAATGGAGCAAGCAGAGAATAGTCAGGAGAAGCCGGGGTCATAAATACCAGGAGAGTCGTGAAGTACCAAAGGAGTCAGCAGAGGATTGTCAGGAGGAAGCCGGGGTCAGAATACCAGGAGAGCAGCAAAAGTACACAAGGAGCAGGCAGAGGATCGTCAGGAATTCAGCAGAAGGTAAGTACGCCAGGTAAGACAAAATCGCAGGTGGAACCTAAATAACAGGCAACCTGTGGCCAGCAGGCTGCCTGTTTAAATAATGACTAGCAGGGGTCATGTGACGTGACCAGCGTCACATGACTCACCCTGCTGCATAGGGCTGAGCACCGAGTGCCCAGCTCGGTGCTAAGGCTTATCCTGGTTGCTGGGGGAACCGAGGACGCCGGCCGCGCTGAGGAGACATGCGAAGTCGGGTCTGTCCCGCCCCCTATCACCTAGGAGACGAGGACGCTGCACGCGTTCTCGCTCCTGCACAGAGGTGGGGCGCCGTCGGCGCTGCGGAGAGCGAGCGCATCGCTGGCGCCCCGTGACAGACATGAGTGCTTCAAGTTTTGCTTTGCTCAATAGGCAGCTAGAAGTGCCACTGTACAGGGGGAACAAGCTGAAGAAGCTTTACTGAATTGGTAAGGGTCCTAGTAGGCTGAGCCTCACGGATTCTAAAATTATGGCATATCCTAGTGATGTGCCATAATATTCTGTGATGATACTACCCCTTTAAATATCTTGAAAAAGGTGGAATTGCTTCCTGGTTCCCACCATTCCCAGCGGCAGGGCAATAATCCAATTTGCGATATTTCGCGAATATTTAGGCGAATATTCATCATATATTCGCAAATTCGAGAATTTGTGATCTCCAGTTATTATTTTCTTGATAGCGAAAATCGGCAATCGGAAAATTCTCAATAAAAATTTGCGATATATGAAAATTTGCGATCAACACTACTCCTGAAGTCAAAGATATTGCAGCCTTCTCATTGGCCCACAAGCAAGAAGCAGTGAGGGATCATGAGTATTGATGAAAAAAATTCGCGATTACGAAGATATAGCACCATATTCTAGATATTCACGAATTCTTGAAGTGCCAATATTCGCGATAAAAATTTGCAATTAGAATATTCGCGATCAACACCAGTTCCCACATCTCTGCCACTATTACTTGGTGGACATGCCCTTCCAGCCCTCCCCTAGCTATGCCCACCCAAGAGGAAAGGCAGGGTTTCTGTTATAGATAAAATCAACGATTTCTTCGAACTTTTCTGCAAAAAAAAGAACATTTATGTTCTGAGAGTCACTGTATGGCATACATAGTCACCGGCAAACATTTATTCGAAGCAGTGAAAAATCTTTGCTCCACCAAAATAATTTATTTACATGATTAAGGAGGCATCCATCTAGCCTGAGTTACTGCAATAGTCTTTTCAGAGATTTGCTTTACAGAAAGCGCAAGGACATAGGAAGATCAAGTCGGGAAATGGCTAATTGACTTTTATAGGAGAGTCTAGTGGACATTTTTTGTGACCTGTACAGATTTCACTGTGCAGAGAGGGGGAGGGGGAGGAGGAGCTGAGCTGTCCTCATTACCTCTTTTCAGTGGTGTGATCATAAGTTATTTGACTTCAGCTTTATAATACAGGTCTAGCCTTTCAGTGAAGACAGCCAGTTGACTGTTGACACCACCTCCAAAACACACAATAACAGGATGAAAACCGATAAGAATTGTCTATGTATTGTGAGTACTAGGGGCCACATTTATTAGGGTGGGTGTGTCTGATGCCAGTCTAAGAAAGGAAAAGGTTGGGTTGATTTGCACCAAAATTATTAAAATGTATACGTATATCTCTCACTAAAGTGATAAATCTGTCTGGAGACTAAATAAGTAACTAGTGTTGAGCGAATCGAACCACACCGGCAAACGTAATAAAAACATCTTTACATGCCGTGCGCGATTTCATGCTGGATCTTCAAGCAAGATGGCTGCGGTGACCACTTCACGCTTAACAGGATGAGGTAAGTATGATTTTTTATTTTTATTTTTTGTGTTGTTAATGAACCCCTGAAAGGCCTTAATATTCATCTCGATGAATGCGGCATCTGAGCGGTTCAATGACGGGTGGGCCGAAGCAGCTGAATTAAATTTTTGAGAACTTTTCTCTTCTCTATAAGTAACCATGCCCACTTGCAAATTTTGGTGCAAAGGGAAAATCTGCAACTTTTCTACACCAGAACACTGAGATGGACTTTCCATACATTTCCCCCCATAAATGTCTTCTTAATAAATCTAAGGCTGAATTCCCACGAGCGAGCGAGTGTCACGCTCTGTACTCACAGTGTAGCACCCGTCCTGAACTTCCACCGCTGCAGGGGTCGCATTGCCTTAGCCTTAGACATCTAAGGGTTACATAACATCCTAAATCAATATAATGCTATGTGACCCTGGCAGTTCTGGACGGGTGCTGCACTGCTATTCCGGAGCAGCTTAAAACTATAGGACTTCTCCTTGGAGAATCCACCTATTTTTCTCCTGAGAAACGCAACACATTTTTAAACAACACTGTTGCATGTGTCACAATTTGAGACTTTTTAGGGCATGGTTAAATATAAAAAAAATGGCAGAAGATGCTAATAAATGTAGACCTACAGTAAGTGTCTAGAATTAAAACAGTATTTTAATTTTTTTATCTATTTTTTATCTTCACCACATTTACCCAGAGGCAGAGTATTCACTTAAAGCGTTTGGCCACTTTCTGGTTTTTGTAGACAAGTGTGTTTATGAGATGATTAGGTGGCACTTATATAGGCTTTGTTGAAATTCTACATCATTTTCTATATTTTATAAGGTATGCCCCCTTGTATATAAAGGCTTTTGTGCTGTCGACACAGAGGTCCTGTCCATAAAATGGCTGCTGATGGGGGTCCAGGTGACCAGGCAAATCACCTCCATGAGATGCCTCCTCCATTCAAGTACACTGCACCTGTTTGAACGGAGGAGACATCACATGGAGGTGATTTGCCTAGTCACATGACCCTCCATCAGCAGCCGTTTTATGGACAGGATCTCTGTGTGGACATCAAAAAACTTTACAAACAAGGTGGCATACCTTATGAAATATATAAAATAGTGCAGAATTTCAACAAAGGCTATGTTAGTAAGTGTCATATAATCATCTCACAAACACATTGGTCAAAAGTAACTAGAAAGTGGCCAACCCCTTTAAGAGCTGCAATACCAGACACAACCTATGAGCTTCAGTGCTGTTGTTCTGAAAATTTAAAAAATGAATCTACCAGCAGCTCCCATTTTTTTCAGGCTCATAGAATCATTATCAATAAGCACAAACCAAACTTTTTCAATAGCAAATTCTGCTTATTCGAAGTAAAAATATTTTTCCCAATTTTCCTTATTGCTCGGCTCCTCTCACTCCAAAAGACATCACTTTCTATCTCATTGCTCTACAAGAAACATTCTTCATTTCTAATTAAACCAGCATGATATCAGTCCAATGGATGAAAGACTCTTGGAAATATTGAGCAGGGACTGAAGTCTCTCCTAAGTCTTACAGTCTGAGACGACTATCTCCATATCTCCCACTCTCTCTAAGTTGTTGATGAGCCTCAGACATTAGAAGTGAGGCAAAGGCTTCAGTCGATAGATTTGCCAATTTTCTAAAGGAGATACTTCAGCCTGGCATTTCATTTAGCAGCTAGATGAACGAAGGACTTGGATATCAGCCTTGAATTGATTGCAACACAGATGGCCCCTCTATGCGCTCACCACAGTCGGATTAGTGCTCTTCATTTCACCTTCAAATAACCCTGAATAGTGGGCAGAAGGATTGGAGGGCATCGTCTCCTCAAGGAGAAGGTAGGGGAGAGCAATTGGAGACCCGTTGATGGCGCAGAAGTGTTTGTATTCCTCAACTTCTACGAACAAAGTCAATGAAGAAATGTCCCCAGGACTTGGCAGCCATGGACCTGCTCAAGAAGGGCAATAAATCAAAGAAGACAACAACTCTACCATATTGAGGTTGGGATGTTTAATGGAAAATCTATTGCTCTTTCACCCTTTGGACTCCGTTCATTATTAATCACACTACCGCAAGAACGTTTTACATGAGAGAGGAAGTGTTGTGGTTCAGAGTTACTTCGGGACATCTCTGGACTTGGTGGCGCGCATTTACACGGCTTGCACTTAGTAGTCCGGATGTTCACTGGACAGAATGACCTTGTTATCCTTATCCCTCCGACTGTGAGTGAGATGTGCAAAATCAATGATCCGTGTCAGTTTAATGGAAAAGGAAATAATTTGTGGCAGAAAAAAATAATAATCACGCTTGTTCTGTTGTCAAAGCATTGGGTTGTAGTATTATATTTATAATTATTATTATTCTATCGTATTATGAACATTTGCAGGTGAAGTAATGAGAGGCAACTATAAATCAAAGCAAAAAAAAATAATCCTCTAAAAATTATTTTGACGCTGGACTACTCCTCTTAACCCCTTCACGCCCGATGACGTGCATGTACGTCATCGGGCAGTCTTTAAACATGGCGTCCGCTTGCGCGCACAGCGGGTGCCTTAGCTTAGAATTGTGTTTTTTCCTAATTCTACCCCATTTGGATTTTACCGCTTACCACTACATTATATGAAATCATAAATGATGCCATTAGAAAATATAACTTGTCCCTCAAAAAATAAGCCCTCATAAGGCTATGTGAATGGAAAATAAAAAAGTTAACACTATGGGAAGGCAGGGAGTGAAAAACGCAAAATGAAAAATGGCCCGGGCCTGAAAGGGTTAAGGATTGATTAAAAGGGGTTGCCCAGCTTCAAAATATTTTTTTTGTTGCCCTCCAATCACCCCCCCTCTCCCAACTTTGTCACTTGACCTATGATGGAAAGGATATTAACCTCCTTCTAGGTTTGCTGGTCCACTGCTCTTCTGGTCCCTGCTTGGCAACTTTCGGAATGGATGGGGGGCAGATATGCTGCTGCAGCCAATGACTGGTCATCAGCCGTGACAAGTCTCTGAAGTTGCACTTGAGACAGTGACATGCCACTGGAGGGACATGTCCCTGCTGCGGCTAGTGATTGGCTGCAGCAGCACATGTGACCCCATCCATTGTGGAAGTTGACAAGCAGGGAACCAGAGTGTGGTGAACCAACAAAGCTGGAGCCCAGCAGCAGTGATGAGCGGCAGGGGCAATATTCGAATTTGCATTATTTTGCGAATATTTGGGCGAATATTCGTCCTATAGTCGCGAATTTGAGAATTCATGATCTCCAGTCATTATTTTCTTGATTGTGAAAATCGGCAATCAGAAAATTCACGATAAAAATTCGCGATACAAAAATTTCCGATCAACACTACTCCTAAAGTCAAAGATATTGCAGCCTTCTCATTGGCCCACAAGCAAGAAGCATTGGGGTTTCATGGGTACTGATGAAAAAAATCTAGAATATTCACGATTACGAATATATAGCACTATATTCTAGATATTCGCGAATTCTCCAAGTGCCAATATTCGAGATAAAAATTCACTATTAGAATATTCGCGATCCACACTAGCCAGCAACAGGGAACTGGCATGTATCCTTTTCTCCGCAGTTTCAGAGATGAAGGGGGGGTCCGGTGAAAACTGTTTTAAATCTGGACAACCCCTTTAAAGGTACTCTCAGGATAGGTCATCAATATCAGATCGGTAGGGGTCCAAAACCTGGCACCCCCGCCGATCAGCCATTTTGGGCAGTGGACAGTGTTGGAAGCACAAGGTTTCGTCCACTGTGTAGTGGCCATGCCAGGGTACAGTTTTCATTCATGTGCATGCAGTATGCCAGTGCCGGAAACTACATACTGGATGGAACCTTCAATTTACTGTATAGCTTTCGGGGCTAGTGATTGCCTGAAACAGCTGATTGGTTGGGATGCGGCATCAGACCACCACTGATTAGATATTGATGACCTATCTCAAAAAATGAAACGGGTTAAATTTAATGTATAAACATTACGCAGTGCCCTCCTAAGCTCCCTCTAGTGGTGACTGCAGGAAATTACAATTTTATCATCTTCATACCTATGTTTTTTAGGCGATGTACGAGAAACAGGAAGCTTAAAGAGTAACTAAACTTTTATATTAAGTTTTTATATGTTGTCCCTAACCCCCTAAAAAATCTGCATGTCAAATTTCTTAGCTGAGCAGAGCAGGCAGAGGCAGGAGCCCGCTCCGCTCAGCTAATCCTAACATAGTAGATAGGTACAGGGTACCGATGTGCTATGCCAGCAGTTAGTAATAGTAAAATATGTTGGGTCCATTAAGGAAAAAAGTGAGTGAACAAAATATCTTTTGAGAAATAATTGCTGTATATAAAGTAAGTCCTGTAGGCACCTACAGATTCCCAATGCAGATGTGCATACAGTATACACCTATATTTATGGCTCTCTATGTCAGGACCTTGGAAATGGTACAGATATTGAATGTCTCTTCAGATTTTAATGACGCCTATGAAAAATGATAGTCTTCTTATTTTTTTCCTGGGCTTCAGAATACATTGTGTGAGCTAAATTCTGTCAATATACAAAATATCCCTCAACATGCCATCATTTTTGGGTAAAAAACTGGCCGCAAAAGAGCAATGTAGAAGAAAGGCTAATTTGTCACTTTGTAACTAATATGTATCTGGGGTGAAGATGGATCTTTGCACAGGGTGTCGTCAATTATTGCAGAGCTAGCAAATGAACAGGTGTCAGCTCTGTCCTGTCCTTTGTCATGCGGCTGATTATGGGACCTTGGATATGTAAAAGGGATTTATCATGGCAGCAGAAACTGTGTACACATTCCTAAGATGCATTACTCAGGAGGACTTTTAATACAATGTTTCTGTGACTCGGGGGGTTACCGCTTTTTTTCCAGGAAGATCAATAGAAGACAGATGAGCGTAGACTCCAGACAGGTGAAGGCAATGGAGCCAAGGCTTTGTAGAATAAGGCTACAGCTACATTTGGTCGCATAGTATTGACTCCATTTTTCATGTGTTTATGCCCAACCTTCCTAATGTCATAAAATATATACTTGTGCATGCTACCATAAAAATGTGTTCCCAATTATTTCCATTGAAGCAGCCTGTAGAGGGAAAGGTGATATTTAAATATATACGGTATATATATACACTCACCTAAAGAATTATTAGTGCCACCATACTAATACGGTGTTGGACCCCCTTTTGCCTTCAGAACTGCCTTAATTCTACGTGGCATTGATTCCACAAGGTGCTGATAGCATTCTTTAGAAATGTTGGCCCATATTGATAGGATAGCATCTTGCAGTTGATGGAGATTTGAGGGATGCACATCCAGGGCACGAAGCTCCCGTTCCACCACATCCCAAAGATGCTCCATTGGGTTGAGATCTGGTGACTGTGGGGGCCATTTTAGTACAGTGAACTCATTGTCATGTTCAAGAAACCAATTTGAAATGATTGGAGCTTTGTGACATGGTGCATTATCCTGCTGGAAGTAGCCATCAGAGGATGGATACATGTTCTCATTCTGTTTACGCCAAATTCGGACTCTACCATTTGAATATCTCTACAGAAATCGAGACTCATCAGACCAGGCAACATTTTTCCAGTCTTCAACAGTCCAATTTTGGTGAGCTCGTGCAAATTGTAGCCTCTTTTTCCTATTTGTAGTGGAGATGAGTGGTACCCAGTGGGGTCTTCTGCTGTTGTAGCCCATCCGCCTCAAGGTTGTGCGTGTTGTGGCTTCACAAATGCTTTGTGCAGACCTCGGTTGTAACGAGTGGTTATTTCAGTCAACGTTCCTCTTCTATCAGCTTTAATCAGTCGGCCCATTCTCCTCTCCTCTAGCATCCACAAGGCATTTTTGCCCACAGGACTGCCGCATACTGGATGTTTTTCCCTTTTCACACTATTCTTTGTAAACCCTAGAAATGGTTGTGCGTGAAAATCCCAGTAACTGAGCAGATTGTGAAATACTCAGACCGGCCCGTCTGGCACCAACAACCATGCCACGCTCAAAATTGCTTAAATCACCTTTCTTTCCCATTCTGACATTCAGTTTGGAGTTCAGGAGATTGTCTTGACCAGGAGCACCCCCCTAAATGCATTGAAGCAACTGCCATGTGTTTGGTTGACTAGATAATTGCATTAATGAGAAATAGAACAGGTGTTCCTAATAATTCTTTAGGTGAGTGTATATATATATATATATATATATATGTATGTAAATATGTCTAATATATATATATATATATATCAGCCTAGTTCTGTTATGACGTGGGCATGTGATATGCCATGGTGTAGCTTGGGGGGATGCTCTTATTTTCACCTTGGGCAGGAATTCCTTTGATTCCTTTGTCTGTACAGATCGTGAGCTAGCCTCAGGTGGCCAACTGGCAGTTCAAGCATTCCGTCACACGCCCACGATGATGTCATCACCCTCCTGTTGAAGAGGGGGGAGGTGGGCTGCTTTTGGGCTTATATTATCCCAAGCCAGGGCAAAGGCTCTCTCTCTTGTAATGGCCTAAAACAGAGACACATGGGGGCAGCTACATGAAGGAAGATGGATCGAACAGCTCCCTGAAGGAAGAGAGTCAGAGCCCCACATGCCCCTAGTTAGGTTTGTAGTGTGTTTATTGTAGTACTGTTACTATACTGCGGTGTGTACGTCTATATGTATATATATTTATATCCATTGATCTATAAATATATATATATAGATATAGCGTATTCTTAGACTTGTATAATTGTATTGAGTAATAAATATTTTTTATTGTTCATAATACAGCATATAGTGTTTTTAATAGTCGCTGCCGTAGTATAGTAGTAAGTCGCACGTACGTTAGTTCAGTGGAGTGTATGTGCAATCAGAGGTAGTTAGTTAGCTAGAAAGTATAGAGTTAGTTTCTTATTTTAGACATAAATAGGCGGAGTCATTACTAGACGACCCTATTTATGAATATTAATAATTGAGATTTGCATACATTTCAATAATTAATATTTCCTTTAACACAGCCCATGTCCAAAAGAGCTTGAATGGCCAAATACAGGTGATCAATTCTCAATGGGGTCATTCCTAAGAAAAATTCCACCAGCAACATACAAGACTAAACTGGTCGATGAAACTCATTTAAAGCGAAACCGAAACCATGAAATTCTCTATTAAAGGGGCTCTGCAGTTTGTTTTAACCGATAATCTGATCGCCGATCAGCTGTTTGAGAAGGCAGCGGCGCTATAGCAGCGCCGCGGCCTTCTCACTGTTTACCGCCGGCCCAGTGATGTCACGACTAGTATCAACTAGCATGGGCGGGGCTAAGCTCTGTTCACTTGAATGGAGTTTAGCCTCGCCCACGCTAGATAGGAGTAAGAGGAACAAAAATACTTATTTTTTTAAATCCCACAAATACAGAAGATTAAAGTGGCTTTCCTTAAATACACGTCTCTTAATGCATCTATTACTCCTAACTCACCCACTTCCAGGGGAGATTGCTTCTTCCTAAGTTGGAAATAGTGGAAAGAAATTGGGAAAAAAATATTAGTTATCTAGAACTGGCCTGCGAACGTCCAATTACAAGAGTGCAATTTATAGAGACGAATCAACGACTTTATATGAATAGAGCCGGTAATAATAAGCCCCTGCGGGTCTATAACGTGTAATGAGAATAACGCATGAGCCTAGCATGGATGCAATATCAAAAGTAATTCATAGATTTCCAACTAATCTTGCTCTTGGGTACTTTTCCACAATCTCCTAACGAGGGAATTAAAATGTGCGGCACTCTTAAAAATCACTTAGAAATAATGAAACCTGACAGTGTATTGCATATCTGTATGTAATTCAAGGCTGCCATCTACCCAGTCTTCCTTAAGACCACCCTTAATTGCTCCTCTTTCCCTAAGGCCAAGCACTGGAGAGGCGAAAAGTTGACAAAGTCTCAACCATAGGAAAAAAAAAGGGTATAACTCTAGACATTGCAAATCTGAGTTTTTTTTAAAGGGACTGGGCAGAAAATGGTTACATTTAGAGGTTTCTAGTAAAGTGCTGTATAACACATGAAGTCAAAAAATAATTAATGGTGCCATATAATGCACATATATTCATAGATGCAAGTTATTCTGGTGAGATGGATTGAAGACTGGCTAAAAAATCTAAATCTTGAACATCTGCCATACTAAGTCCCCAATAATGGACATGCATCCAGAAGTGCACCACCAGTCAAGTTATGCAAAGTTGGCATGGATGAGCAAGATGAAATAACGTATCACCGGGGGGTTTTCAGGGTAATTTGGCTATTGCTAAATGCCATATATTCTGCCATTGACTACTGATGTCCCCACCTGGTACAGGAGTAGAAAAACATGGTTGCCTTTTTTCCAAAATTTGCATCATGCCTGTCCTTGGGTTGCATCCGGTATTGCAGCTTCATTAAAGTATGTGAGGCTGTTCTACAATATCACACACAAGCTGTAGATAGTAGTGTTGAGCGCGAATATTCTAATCGTGAATTCTTATCGCGAATATCGGCACTTTGAGAATTCGTGAAAATCTAGAATATAGTGCTATATATTCGTAATCGCGAATATTCTATTTTTATTTTTTTTCATCAATACTACTGCTTCTTGCTTGTGGGCCAATGAGAAGGCTGCAATATCTTTGTCTGAGCTTAGCAACATCCCTAGCAACCAATAGGAAAGTTGCCTACCCCTTACAATATAAGAACCTCCCCAGCAGCCATATTCTGCTGTTTTCTGCAGTTCTGAGAAACAGACATCAGTGTAAGTTAGCTCATTTATATATTACAGATAGTTAGTGGGAGATAGTCAGTGTACGTTAGATAGTTATATAGTGTAGCTGATAGGTTCCAGTGCAGAGTGTTAGGTAGTGTGATAGGGATTACTCTTTCTCTGCTGTCCATACATACAGCTACAGACATAGTGCTGTGATGTTACAACAATACTTAGTGCACCGATCAGTAATATCTACTCAGACCTGATAAAATGTGAAGGTTCATGTATTGCAAAAAACATATGCGCATCATTAGTGCCGATTTGCTCAGGCTATTGTTCTGCCATGCATGCGAAATTTAAATCAAAAACAGTGCTGTAATGTAAAATTACTTACAGTGATCAAGAGTTCTTCCTCACACTCACAAAAGTTGCTGTCAACCATTTTCTTCAGTCTCAGGAAACTTCTAGCAGCTTGACAAATGTAGCAAAAAGTGAGCCACGCCTGTATTGTGCGCGCAATACACGCAAACTACATTGCCGATTTTCGCAATCAAGAAAATAATGACTGGAGATTGCGAATGATAGAATTTGCAAATTAATACGAATATTAAGCCAAAAATTTGCGAAATATCGCAAAAACGAATATTGCCTATACCACTCATCACTAGTAGATAAATGTTTTGGGATGAACGAAGTCATGTTTTTCTAATCGGATCCAATCGCTTGAACGTTTGTCAAGGGCACCAGTGTCTCATGGAATAAAATAGATACAACCTTGCTCCATCTAGTAAAAAAATATGGTTTAAATGTGTACATGAGCTATGAGTCAATCGGGGACAGATGACATCTGTAGGAGGCATTTATCCCAGTCATCCAATTAAACAATACATACAGTTGAAACCAGAAGTTTACATACACTATATAAAAAGACACATCTGCCTGTTTTTCCTCAATATCTGACATGAAATCAGAATAAACCTTTCCTGTTTTTGGTCAATTAGGATTACCATAATTATTATTATTTGCCAAATGCCAGAATAATTAGAGAGATAATGTTTTAATGCGTTATTATCAATTTCTGCAAAGTCAAAAGTTTACATACACTAAGATTACTATGCCTTTAAACAATTCTGGACTGCCCATATGATGTAATGTGTTGGAAGCTTTTGTTAGGTTTGTTGGCAACATCTGAGTTAATTAGAGACACACCTGTGGATGTATTTAAATGCACCCCTGAAACACACTGCTTCTTTGTGTAGTATCATGGGAAAGTCTAAAGAAATCAGCCAAGATATCAGGAAGAGAATTGTGGACTTGCACAAGTCTGGCTCAACCTTGGGTGCAATTTCAAGGCACCTGAAGGTGCCTCGTTCATCTGTACAAACAATTATACGCAAGTACAAACAAGATGGGAATGTCCAGCCATCTTACCGCTCAGGAAGGATACGGATTCTGTGTCCCAGGTTTGAACGTACTTTGGTCCAACGTGTGCATATCAACCCAAGAACAAAAGTAAAAGACCTTGTGAAGATGATAGCGGAAGCTGGTAAGATTGTGTCAATATCCACAGTGAAACGAGTACTGTATGAACATGGGCTAAAAGGCCACTCTCCGGAAAAAAAAAATACATAAAAAAGGAAGATTAATGTTTGCAAATGCACACAGGAACAAAGACCTACATTTTTGGAGACATGTCCTGTGGTCTGACGAAACTAAAATTTAACTTTTTGACCATAATGACCATCGTTACGTCTGGAGGAAAAAGGGAGAAGCTTGGAAGCCTAAGAACACCATCCAAACTGTGATACAGGGGGGTGGCAGCATCATGTTGTGGGGTTGTTTTGCTGCAGGAGGGACTGGTGCACTTCACAAAATCGATGGCATCGCGAGGAAAGAAGATTATGTGGAAATACTGAAGCAACATCTCAAGACATCAGCCAGGAAGTTAAAGCTTAGGCGGAAATGGGTCTTCCAAATGGACAATGACCCAAAGCATACTGCTAAACTGGTCACAAAGTGGCTTCAAGATAACAAAGTCAATGTTTTGGAGCGGCCATCACAAAGCCCTGATCTCAATCCTATTGAAAATGTACGGGCAAAGCTGAAAAGGCAGGTGCGAGCAAGGCGACCAACAAACATGGCTCAGTTACACCAGTTTTGTCAGTAGGAATGGGCCCATATTCCGACCAACTATTGTGAGAAGCTTGTGGAAGGATATCCAAAACGTTTACCCAAGTCATACAGTTTAAGGGCAATGTTACCAAATATTAATAAAATGTATGTAAACTTTTGACTTTGCATAAAGTAATAAAAATGCCTTAAAACATTTTCTCTCTCTCTCATTATTCTGGTATTTGGCAAATAATAATAATTATGGTAATCCTAATTTACCAAAAACAGGAAAGGTTTATTCTGATTTAATGTCAGATATTGAGAAAAACATGCATGTGTGTCTTTTTATATAGTGTTTGTAAACTTCTGGTTTCAACTGTATGTTAGACGTATATATTGTTTTTTTTAGTTGGGAGCTTATGATGATGGATAACCGATGGATGGCAGCTAAAGGAAGGATCTGCCAAATGTATAGGGTTTTTTTGTTAGTTTTTTTAGCTCTTGCCAGGAGATGTCAAGTTAAAAAAAGGGGGCCAACCTAAAGGTTCCTGCGGAAAAAAAGCAAGAAGAACCAACAGGAGGCAATGTGGCCAGTGTTTTCCTGGTACTTGGTTCTAGCAAATGATGGTTCACAAGACAGATGTCCTCCAATTGGGCTGTTATGATTAGGAGTCTGGCAGGTGTGTGTGGCAGTAAGCACCATGGCCAGCATCCTACTTCCATGGATACCAGGGGCCCCGAGGCCCCAACCAATTAGAGGCGAAGCCGACATGTTCAGCGTTCTGAAGTCACACACAGGATCAGAGATATCCCATGTGACCTGCAAGCACAGCCTATATGAACAGCCAACTGCTAGCCACAATTGGCTGTGAATAAGGTCTTCGGTACCTCACTAGTCTGCAAACTGTGACTGTGCTTTTATGGTTCTTGGATCTTGGATTGTCCCTGACAAGCTGCTTGATTGTTTGTCCTGGTTTGGCCTTGGCTTGGATTTGGATCTGCTTTCGTCTGACATTTTTGACCCTGACGTTAACTCTTGTGTTTGACTTTGTCTAGGTATTGTACTCCTCTATGATTTCTGATTTTGCTCTGATAGTACAATTCTGGTTTTGAGCCAGTCCATCCGACTTTATGCTTATTCTGGTTTTGAATATCTCATATCTAGGAGCCTGTCTGTCACTTTGTTTATTATTTTCTTCTTGTCTTCTGCCTTAGGTCCCATCACCTAGTCAGGAATGGACGGTTGTCCAGTTGTGTTCCGTCACATAAGACAGATCATGCAATTAGGCAAGGACAGTGCCGCATTCACTGCTGGGACATGGGCATGAATAACCTGTTCTAGTGATAGATCATCAGCGTCTCAATGTCTGTGTGTTGCATGAAAATGGCTGTGTGCAGAAAGACATGGGATCAGAGCTGTCAATCAAAATACACCCTATTTTAGGGGCTACAATATGGCAGTAGCTACCACAGAAGTAGGAATTACAGATGTGTCCTTCCTTAGATTTTCTCTTAGCTGATCATATACAGGGATGTGTGGTGCAAAATGGCCAGCTTTTTTAAAAAATAAAAAACATGAATTTGAGATTTTGTGATGCTCTGTCAGGAGATGTCTATGGTTTATGTTTCTGTATGTGGCCACCCAGTGGTTTTGATGCAAGTTGCAATCTCTCAATAGTTTTATGACACACTGAATTGGTTTCATGAGGCACTGGACTCCTTAATGGGACATTTTCTACAGACTCCCTTGCATGCCTGGATCTTAAGAGGTAATAATACTTAATACTAGCCACTGAGGAAGAGGGAGGACCCTCGAAACGCGTCTGGCTGGTTCCTGCGAGTAAAAATTACCCACCCGAATCCGATTGCAATAACCATCGGAAGACTAATACACAGCTTGTAACAACATTCTAGTGCAAACTTAGCTGGATCAAGCCATCGCGAGACTACGCGAACTCTGGAAATCACTTCCTGACTGGTGACACGCAAGGAAGCAACCTCGTGGAACGCCGAGACCGGCGAGAGGTAACTCCTGCATTGTTGGATCTTGTGTCAACCCGGGAGAACTAAGAAACCCAGCGCCTATGAGAGTGGCACCCCCAAAGAGGACAGTCACAACTAAGGGCAAGGTAAGAGGGTTTGAAGAACTAGGGGGACGCCCCAGTTTCAAAACCCGACCACTTTTTACCTAAACCCTTATCTTCTGGCGCAGAGAGGAATTGTTACTGAATGGAAACAATGTTATTACTTCATCTGAGTAATTGCTACTAGGTCTTTATAAGATCTCACCGAATCACTAACCACCAAAGATCATTATATCTTTATTTCTTGTCACACATATCCTCCACAGGATACTTTTATTTTCCACAGGATTTTTTCATTCATCTGCAGGATATCCATCCTTGATATTCTACATTGGACTTTTTCACACAGGACCTTAATGTTATTATTTGTATATCTTGGCACTTTATGCACTTATAGGAATTGACCTAGAGCCTATTATCCATTTAGTTAGTCAATAGAAGGAAGACACATAACCATATTCATATATTGTCCCCAGTGTTTCTTATGTCAAAATTTTATGTGAACATTTTATTGTAAATTTTATGTAACAATTTTATAATACTATATAAAGCTACTACTTATAGACCTGCCAGCTGGTGAGTGCCTGCTTTTATTTATAATTTATGTAATAATACTTACCTGATTCCTGATGTTGGGTTTCAGCTCCACCACCCAGTCTCCCAACATCAGTATCCATTTTGACCTGGGTCATGTGACCGCAGCATTCAATAACTGGCCGCAGCGGTGATGTGTCATCCTTCCATCAGGTCCCTGGGTCAGTTGATGCATGGGTGACATGTGACTGCTACAGCCAGTCATTGACCCGCGTTAAAGTGGATGTTGATGTGGGGAGACCTGAGACCTGTAGAGCCACTGGGCCAGCAATGGAGATGGAACTAAGCACTGAGGGAGGGGAATGGGTCTGTAGAACATGTCCCCAGGGGTGAACAACCCCTTTAACCAAATTCAAGGCAAAGTAACTGTGGACACATCTGTACATCAGATGGCAGAATACATTATTTTAATATATGTTTAACCCTTAAAACTCTTTTTGGTTGCATGATTTGTGCAAATCAGCTCTAGAACATTCATACCTCAAACACAGCAATGCCTATTTCACTTGTATCTGGATTTAAACAGTTGAACAGGGAAACAAGGCCACCATCTTCCAGCCACCTATTAATCTCCAGTCTGGATCACAGCTACAAAGGGAATTTGGAAATAAAGAGACACTAGAAGCACCCTCCAAAGCTGATATTAATACACTCCTTGCACATATTGAATCAGATAGGGAAGATTTAACGGTTTAACATGCGTATGTTTTCCGAAATGCTGTAACATTAATTCCACTAGTCTAGGTGATTAAATGCCAAGTCAATGCTGAAAAGCTGTAAAGAATCTACGAAAATGGATGGAGACCCGGCTCTGTCTCCTGAAGTATGAAAGCAACACAGCATTTCTGCAAGCACCACATAAAACAAGCGCCGAGGTATAGTACTCACATTAATCTCATAAGCCTAACACTAGGATATGGGGTGGGTGGACGCGAATATTTATTCACCTCCACCAGAAATAGAAACCACATCAATACAAACAGTTTTCCAGCTACCCAGAGCAAGGTTTAAAGTAGCTTTCTGCTATGGACAGCAGTAGCCATTTTTAAAAGTCAATCAATCCATCAATTTCCATTTTTGATGAGTAAGATATGGCATGAACCATTGCCACAGGATCTTTTTCATTTTTCTATTGCCCTATCCCCCAACCAGGACTGTACTGGACCACCAAAGGATCTTCTTATGGACCAGCAGAAGGGGATGGAGATAGAGATGACTTTGGAGGCAACCGCTTGCCACTAGAGTCTATTTTTTATGGGATGATCACTGTGGCGAAAATAGCCTCACCACTGGGTTTTGGAGGGGCCTGTTTGCCAGCCTCTTGCCTCAGGATTATGGCCCATATACTGACTTTGAAGGAGAAGACAGACCGGCCGCACAGCCTAAATCTGTGGAACTGTTTTGGGCAGGAAAGCCATGCGTGTGGTCGGTCAAATGTGACTTCCATGGAATTCTGGAACCCTTACGCGGATCTGGGTGATTTTTAGATATGTTGTTCATCCAGATCAGAGCTATCCATGGATGTATAAATTATGGGGATATGTGGGGTTTTGAGGAGTTTTCTGTGTTTTGGGGAAAAATGTGTGTTTTCTGCCTGTGAGTGATTAAGTTAGCCCATTATGTTTGGTAATTGTATTTAGTTGATTGCGTCAAAGACAATGCCTATTCTGCTATTGAGTGTGTCACAGGCAATGCTATTGTGTTTGTTAATTGCGTCACAGACAATGCCATTGTGTTTGTTAATTGTGTCACAGACAATGCCATTGTGTTTGTTGAATGTATAGTTTTTGTGTTTAAACTGTAAAACTGTAAAGGATTAGCTGCTATGTTATGTCCTCAGTTCCCAACCAGGTCCACAGGGGTGTTACCCTTGCTGGAAAATGTGTATATAAGTCAATGCTTGTTTGTTCAATAAAGAGTTCCTGTTTTACCCTTCATCATGTTGAGGCTGGTGTTTGGGTAACTGATCGACACTGGGGATTGCTATATGATGATGATTTGCTATACTCCCCTGGCTATAACTACTAGCTCTTTTAAGAGCTTTTCCTGTTCCTTGTTCCTGTGCTGGTTTTGGTGTAGAGCGGAGTGCTTGGAGTCCTCAGGAGGCGCTAGGAGCACCCATCAACTGAGGTACCCAGTCGGGGTGCCAGGAGATCCGTTACAATCACCAATACCCTAGATCTTATTAATGAGTCTTTTGAGAACAATAATAATAATGTAATTAAAAATAGATGCATACATGCTATTTATAGATGGAGACTGGGCTACTAAAATCATTACTTCTACAGGGTCCAAGGAAAAACGTTCCGACAATATCTCTTATTCTCTCTTCAACCACCCTGCTCATGGAAGTAAGGCTGTGATCAGAGAGATTAAGGAAAACAATGTGGCATAAACTGGTCTTTGATGTGGACTGAACCCATGTATTTGGGGACCAGCCAAAAATCACAAGTATGATGGTGTCCCAACTCCCCATAATAGCAGATGATTTCAATTACCCAATCCTATTCTTTTCAGGGAGATAAACCTGGCCAGGTTGCATATGTAAGGAGAGGAGAGTTCAGAAAAGGTAGCTATCAGCTCAACAGCTATTCAAAATCCATGACCAGATCTAACCCTTTTATGAAAAGGCTATAGTTCATTAAACTCCAGAAAGACATAAATCTAGGTCAAGTGCTATAATAGGGGATTGCCATTAATAAGTAACTCTGCTTTGGTCATATCACTATATGGTGGTCTTCTGCAATGCCATTGTCGTGCCTTCAGCAGTTGTGTAAATTTGTTGTACTTGTTCTTATGCAGTTATAGCTCCATCTAGTGACCGTTTGTGCAGTTTCTAGCTAGCAAGCACATTTTTTGTGTGTCCTATGTGGGCCACCTATCACCCTGGTGACATCATCATGTCAGCTCATTGCTGCCATCTTTTCCAAGATCAATTGAAAGACAAAGGAGCATATTTTGTCATCCTCCTCACCCAGACTTAATGTGGAATCACTTGTATGTTTTAGGCCATTAGTTAGCATTGTAGGATTTATATTCAGGTATATTGATATGTTATACTGATTGTAACCAGCATTTCACGCACATGTTTATGTTTGTGATTTAGGTCCTGACACTGGTCCTGTGACACATGTCGCGGCCAGGTTCGCTGAGTTATTCCATAGAAATTAATGGGATTACTGCACCCGTTGCAAGAAATCCAGCAGTGTTGGATTTCTTGCAATGGGAATGGCAATGTCATTCATTTCTATGGGATCACCTCTACACAGTGAACCTGGCAGCGACCAGTGTCTCCATGTAGCCGTACCCGTTATGTTATATGCTTTGTTATAGCATATTGTCACATGCTGATAAACAATAGTGTCCAATATATTTCTATTCATCAGTTTCATCATATTTTTGCAATTAAAGTTGAAGAGGATGTTACTCCTGTGTCAATGGGTTGCTATGAGTGATTTTAACTGTCTGTCAACTTGTCCTCACTCAACAGCCTCTCAAAGAGGTTTTTAATTATGTTTTTTACTTACAACAAAGGGGCATATCATTTACTTGAGAGACTTGGCCCCTTCATTGCAGTACTAAATATAGCTACATCTATGTGCACATATCTGGTAGTACAAGTCCACTCCATTCACTTGGGTTGAGTTGCAGTACCAGACGCAGCCACAAGGACAAGATTGATCCACTGTCATCTTCTCCATTAAAGGGACTGTGCTGCTCCAGTGAGAGTTACAATCCTTTTATTTCTTATGCTGAGATATATATCACCAATATATTCTGTAGAACTGCATAGATATCACTATTCATCACATCACAATTCAAATAACTTGTCATTATGGATACCAGAGTACCAGGAAAACCCATATATACATGGGAAGAACACTGATACTTCATCTATGGACAGATTTTAACCCAGGAACTTAGAGGTTCAAGGCAACCAATCATACACTGTTGACCAAGCATAAATATAGCCTATGTTGGAAAACTCCTTTAAACTCCAAAAAAATCCATTTTCACATTAGGGAATTTTTAGTTAATATAGGAAGATTCAGAGTGTTCCTCTATTAGTCAGTGTAGTGACAATGAGTGTCTCACCCTCTGGAGGACCCGTCCTGTCCTGCAGTACACATAGAACCAATTGATTTAAATGGGTGCAGTGTAATACTTAATTTCCTCTGTTGGGGCACTGCAGGGAAACTGGACACACTGTAAGTTATTAGCACACATTACAGCTCAGCAGGGGGACGCTTTGTGATAAGCTTATTGGACTAGAGGTAAGCAAATCAATTGTGAAATTTGGAAATTTGACCCCAATTTTTCAGAGAGAGTTTTCCAGGTAATTAAAAAAGCATTTTTGAATTGGGTACAATTTATTTTGACATATATTGAATTGAATGGGCAATTCACCCAAATCGGACGAGCATCAAATTTTCAGAAATTTGCTCATCTCTACATTGGGCCTTTCTAAACAATAGAGATTGAAAGGGATTGTAAGAAAGAGGATAACCCATTTAAATGTGTGTCAAGAACTGCATATGACAGCACTAAAGTGTTACATTTTTCACAACATCTAAACTCAAAATGTGAAAACTGGGGCAGCGATCTAAGACCTAAGTTCTAACCCAAGTCTACAACATTTGGCCTCTAATGGTGGCCAAGTTGAACATGCTGTACCCCCATTTTCCATTTCCGATTAATTCTAATTTGGTCTCACTACTGAGGAAGTATCCATCATTCTACAACTCAAATAACAAACTGTGGAAGACTTTTTTCTCTTTCTTTCTTAAATTTCATGAATTTCCTTCATATTTTGCAAGCACAAATTCACATTAAATAGAAGTCGGTAGTTGAGTGTTGCAGAACCTATGTGTTCCTTTTAGAGAGATGTAGCTCCAATAGACAGGCAGATAATCTCTGTTAGTGGGGATGAAATCAAGGGAAACCAAATTTTGCAGTCTTCTTCCGAGACCTGCAGTGTTTTAGAGCCCCCATGAGTTATTTTTAGATTTAAAAAAATATATATTTTTTTAAATCTAAACATCCTAGTGTATCCATGTGCACCTTTCTAAAAGGGTGGTGACCCAATGATGAGATGGTGATGACCCAATGATGAGATGGGCCCTTAAAAAGCCCTGGATAACACCTGCCGCTGGCCATAGGTTTCTATGCATTATTATATGCTGCTCATCAATAGGAATTAGTAGGGGGCCACCAGCTATGACATCCACATTCCCTAATAGGGTATATAGAAAGGTCTTGTCGATATAAAGCAACTCTTTCAGTTTGACTGTAGTTGTGGCAGGCAGTGTACAGATATGTTCACCGTACCTTTCCACAAATTTTATTAAGACTTATTAAGAATTTTTTTACATACAAATTCAAGACATTATCGCTAGCAAAAGTTTCAACAGGCTGAAATTCCATTTGCAGCCATTGGGTGACCACCTACAGGTACATACAGCAAAAGCAACTCCCAACAACATATCTGAAAATTATTATTACTTTTTTTTTAAAGCTGGTCATCTCACACAAGCTCTCAGTATATTTGCATGCCAAAGAAAAAGAAACATCTAGTGGTCTTGTTGGGGTATTACAAGTGAATGGGAGCTGAGCTGCTAACTACACAGTGGATGGAGCCTTCTGTCAACAGTATAGTTTACAGCACTGGTAGTGCCCCGAAAAAGCTGATTAGTGAGGGTTCTGGGTGTGACAAACTGCCACCAATATTGATGACCACAGATGAGTGAATTAATTCTTAATGAATCAGATTCAACTCAAATTTGGTAAAAATTGCAGATGCATCTGAATTTTTGGTGGTTTAAGAGACAGAAAAAAATATTTATTTTAAAAATAAAAAAGTATGTGAGTACTAGGAGACCTTTAAAATTTACTTGATTCGGATAGAATAGATTCTGACCCAAGCTGGTCAACTGATTCACCTGAATCGAATTTTGAGCAATACATTCTATTGATGAGCTATCCTGAGGATAGGCCAACAATACCTAAATACCAGAAAACCCCTTTAAGTTAGACAAGCCCCCTAAAGTAGCAATAAACAAAAAAAATACAAAAGTATAAGAAATACTAGTATATGTGTACAACCTCCATTGGCTCGAGGAAACAACACACATAAAACTTGTTAACAGCGAGTCTATAATCTTCCTATTTAAGCAGTTCTCTAAATTATTCTCCACTGAAGGTTCAAATGCCCTTGTGGATAGTTCAATGTCTCACCGGTTTAGGAGTTAATGCCTTGCTGTATGTGCGCCAGTCAGAATCCATTAGCCTCAAGTTAAAATTCCGACAGTAAGCTCGTACGCATTATTCAGAGCTGGGTGGTCCTGAAAGATACCTGACAAACTCCAGCGCCGAGGAGAGATTTTAAGCAAGTCTAAATACTATCTGAGCTGCTTTCGCACTCGGTAAATTCTGTCTATAGTTCCCTCAGCTCTTTAGACAGATTGAGCCATCTCATCGTACGTTCGGCAAACTCGGGATGACATCTCAGAATTGATTGGAAGATCTCAGCTTCTGTGGAGCGCAGAGCACATGAAAAGATGAGGGAAACCTGCTGGCGAATCAAAACGGAGAACCTTAAACGCTGAAGATCCAGAAAGAGACTTGACATAAGTTGTCGGTATTAATAGCAACCGAGTTTTTTAGAGATATTCCTTCATTTTTCTACATTTTTGCTGCTGGATGATAATGTTACATGGATATTACAATGCTGAGGTCACTTTGTGAGCGTCTTTCAAGTTAATTTCCATCCAAATTAAAGTTAATCTGTCACTGGCAAATTTGCCCTGAAAGCAGTTGTCCATCAGAAAAACATGGCTGCTTTCTTCCAAGTGCCTGTCCACAAGTTGTGTGTAGTAAAGGATTGTAGTCAATAGAGCTGAGCTGCAATGCTAGACATGAGCTGGGGAAGAAAGCAGCCATGTTTTTCTGATCCTGGACAACCCCTTTAAATAAGGCTTTGAAGGATTATCTCTAATAATAATTCCATTAACTTAGTGATCTGTTGCTTCATTCTGGAGAAAAAAGGGATTGTTAATCCATATGCAGATGAGCAGCGGACCCAAAGCACTATGTGAACCCTTGCTCTGCTTGCTTCCTTTGCAATCCCGCCCTCACCTTCTTGGTCCTGCCAATCAAAATGGAGAGAGAGGAGGGGAGCAAGGGTGCACAGAGTGGCTTGGGCCCACCATTAGTGCACTTAGGAAGGCATATGCCATACATACACTCACCTAAAGAATTATTAGGAACACCTGTTCTATTTCTCATTAATGCAATTATCTAGTCAACCAATCACATTGCAGTTGCTTCAATGCATTTAGGGGGGTGGTCCTGGTCAAGACAATCTCCTGAACTCCAAACTGAATGTCAGAATGGGAAAGAAAGGTGATTTAAGCAATTTTGAGCGTGGCATGGTTGTTGGTGCCAAACGGGCCGGTCTGAGTATTTCACAATCTGCTCAGTTACTGGGATTTTTACGCACAACCATTTCTAGGGTTTACAAAGAATGGTGTGAAAAGGGAAAAACATCCAGTATGCGGCAGTCCTGTGGGCAAAAATGTCTTGTGGATGCTAGAGGTCAGAGGAGAATGGGCCGACTGATTCAAGCAGATAGAAGAGCAACGTTGAGTGAAATAACCACTCGTTACAACCGAGGTATGCAGCAAAGCATTTGTGAAGCCACAACACGCACAACCTTGAGGCGGATGGGCTACAACAGCAGAAGACCCCACCGGGTACCACTCATCTCCACTACAAATAGGAAAAAGAGGCTAAAATTTGCACAAGCTCACCAAAATTGGACTGTTGAAGTCTGGAAAAATGTTGCCTGGTCTGATGAGTCTCTATTTCTGTTGAGACATTCAAATGGTAGAGTCCGAATTTGGCGTAAACAGAATGAGAACATGTATCCATCCTCTGATGGCTACTTCCAGCAGGATAATGCGCCATGTCACAAAGCTCCAATCATTTCACATTGGTTTCTTGAACATGACAATTAGTTCACTGTACTAAAATGGCCCCCACAGTCACCAGATCTCAACCCAATAGAGCATCTTTGGGATGTGGTGGAACGGGAGCTTCGTGCCCTGGATGTGCATCCCTCAAATCTCCATCAACTGCAAGATGCTATTCTATCAATATGGGCCAACATTTCTAAAGAATGCTATCAGCACCTTGTTGAATCAATGCCACGTAGGCTTAAGGCAGTTCTGAAGGCAAAAGGGGGTCCAACACCGTATTAGTATGGTGTTCCTAATAATTCTTTAGGTGAGTGTATGTCATAGATGCTGGGCTGTGTTTGGAAATCTTATAGAAGTGAATGAAGAGAACCACAAATGCACAGACACCTCTCCATTTACAATGGCTGTGTCACCAAGTAGGATCAGAGATAGGTGCTGCTCCCGAAGGTGGGACCTACATCTATCCGGGACATGGCAAAAAAAATTGGAACCTCTGAGATTTAAAAGGTGATAGGATTCCATGGTTTATTCATCTGTGGAGACTATTATAATCTACGGCTAATGATGTTATATTTACACAACTTCCTTCCATGATACTTGGAATAAAATAAATTCCCTAGTTATTTGAGAGCAAATAGAGGGAAATTGCCAAGGACAGCCGCCTTATTATTAATTACAGTATGCTGGAATAATTGAATAGGATTCAATTTTAAAACCAAACAAGCAATTAAAACCTCATCTAATTATTGAGTGAGACAAAGCACAGATACCTGGAATAATATCTAGTGGGTAAAACAGATCAAAAAAACCAAAAAAAAATAACGATTCACGCACTGTACATACCTGATTTTCAAAAATATAAGACACGATGACCTACAGATGTGTCGACCCGTAACTTCTGGCCAGTTTGGCTTAAGAGGTTGTGCCACCATTCTTCATGAAGAACAATTTCTTTAGTAATTTACGTTCTGTTACACAAAATGCTCAAGTTGCGAGCTATCCCATTAATTAATTACAATAGTGCTCCCTGGTGTTCAATCTGTATAGTAACGTGCATGTCCACCTACTAAGGTGGTTGCACATTCCCAGTTCCATCCTTCAATTGCTACCAGCCGCATCTCCTGTTAGGATCCCATTTTATTCATTCATTTTGTTTTCCCACAACATAAAATTTAATTTTTTAACATTTTTTTTTTTACTGTCACATCACTTTATTTTTCAAGTGTAAGGCCCCTTTCACACGGGCGAGTATTCCGCGCGGGTGCAATGCGTGAGTTGAATGCATTGCATCCGCACTGTATCCTGACCCATTCATTTCTATGGGGCTGTGCACATGAGCTGTGATTTTCACGCATCACTTGTGCGTTGCGTGAAAATCGCAGCATGCTCTATATTCTGCGTTTTTCACGCAACGCAGGCCCCATAGAAGTGAATGGGGCCGCGTGAAAATCGCAAGCATCCGCAAGCAAGTGCGGATGCGGTGCGATTTTCACGCATGGTTGCTAGGAGACGATCGGGCTGGGGACCCAATCTGTATTATTTTCCCTTATTACATGGTTATATGGGAAAATAATAGCATTCTGAATACAAAATGCAAAGTAAAATAGAGATGGAGGGGTTAAAAAAATAAACAAATTAACTCACCGAGTCCACTTGATCGCAAAGTTGCGGATCTCTGTCTTCTTCTGTAATGTTGAGCGGCCGGCTAAAGACCTGTGGTGACGTCACATCACATGATCCAATCACATGGTCCCTCACCATGGTGATGAATCATGTGATTGGACCATGTGATGAGCACAGTGACATCATCGAAGGTCCTATTCCTGTGCACAGCAAAGAAGATGACAGAAGAGATGTCGGCTGCGCGATCAAGTAAATTAAGGTGAGTTAAATTATTTTTTATTTTTAACCCCTCCAGCCCTATTGTACTATGCATTCTGTATTCAGAATGCTATTATTTTCCCTTATAACATGTTATAAGGGAAAATAATACAATCTACAGAACACCTAACCCAAACCCGAACTTCTGTAAAGCATTACAATGTTTTGCACTCGCGCGGAAAAATTGCGCATGTTCCCACAACGCACCCGCACCTTTTCCCGCAACGCCCGTGTGAAACCAGCCTAACTGAAAAATAATTTAGACACTTGTGCTTATTACTCTCTGTGATGCCTGTAAAGAAGCCTTCTTCCTTATCTTTACCTTTGGCAACCAGGGCATAGTATGGGTTAAAAGTTAGAGATTTCCCCCATTAAAGGGATAGCGTGGCGATAAATGACAGCCACACTTCTGCCTCTGTTTGCTATGTTCTGCCATATTAGTGCTCTTCATGAATCTCGCTCTCACTGGCTATCTTGTAAGAAGTTAATATATTTCTGCATTTCAAAAACTAGATTTTTTTCTTTAACTTTTTATTATTATTATTATTATTATTATTATTATTATTATAAATCAAAATGCAGACAAAAAAAAGGCAGTTTTTACTATTTGCACTGGAATCCAATAACTTGACTAGTGGTGCACCGGCTCGTTCTTCATTTCTTGTCTCATTTTCCTCACATCATTCAATCTGTTCCTTTCACTCTTGGCTAACCATAGACCTTATCTGCAGGCTCCAGTCTTTTATGCACAGGGGTTTAATTAAACAATTCAGTTCACAGAGTCTTAATGTAGCAGCTAAAATTTTTAATAGCAAGACTTTTCGGTATTTACAGTTCAACGAGGGAAGACGCTTACTTCATTGTTTTGCAGTTTTACGCAGTCACCCATTTTGCACATTTTATGTTATTGAACCTTATTAGTCAGCACTAGCACCTTCTTTTATGGACCTTAACAAAATTACCACGGATGACAAATTTGCATAAACGGTAAAATAAGGTTTTTCAACACCTTCAGGAATATGGACACAGCGCCAAAGGAGCAAATAAAAAAATAAAAAAAAACAGGAGCTTAAAGGTACACCTATGTAGTAAGATATAGTACACTTTTACAGCTAAAAGCAGAAAGTATATAGTTAAAGGATATGTTACTAAACTGTATATTAGTCTACTAGCTGCTATATAATAGATTTTTACAAAACTGAATATGTTGGCTTTTAAAAATACAGCTATGAAAAATAATACAGTTTGTAAATGAAGATAAGTAATGTATGTACGCAATGACTTTTTGTTTTATACTGTAAGTAAACTGAAATGTTATGTTCAGAGGATATACTGTATATATACATATATATATATATATATATATATATATATACACACACACACAAAAAATTTAAATATAACTACTATAAAACTATGTCCTAAGGACAACAATATAAATACCATATTACGGTCTCTATTATACAATCATATAACTAATATAATACTGCTCCTATGTACAAGAATATAACTACTATGATACTGCCTGCTATGTACAAGAATATAATTACCATAATACTGCCTCCTATGTACAAGAATATAACTACTATAATAATGCTCCTATGTACAGTAATATCTACTATAATACTGCTCCTATGTACAAGAATATAACTACTATAATACTACCTCCTATGAACAATAATATAACTACTATAATACTGCTCCAATTTACAGGAATATAACTACTATAATACTGCTCCTATGTACAAGAATATAACTACTATAATACTGCTCCTAGGTACAGGAATATAACTACTATAATACTGCCTCCTATGTACAAGAATATAACTACTATAATACTGCTCCTATGTACAAGAATATAACTACTTTAACACTGCTCCTATGTACAAGAATATAACTACTATAATACTGCCTCCTATGTACAAGAATATAACTACTTTAACACTGCTCCTATGTACAAGAATAAAACTACTATAATACTGCTCCTATGTACAAGAATTTAACTACTATAATACTGTTCCTATGTTCAAGAGTATAATTACTATAATACTGCCTCCTATGTACAAGAATATAACTACTATAATACTGCCCCCTATGTACAAGAATATAACTACTATAATACTGCTCCACTGTACAAGAATATAACTACTATAATACTGCTCCACTGTACAAGAATACAGGGAGTGCAGAATTATTAGGCAAGTTGTATTTTTGAGGATTAATTTTATTATTGAACAACAACCATGTTCTCAATGAACCCAAAAAAAAAAAAAATGAACCCAAAAAACTCATTAATATCAAAGCTGAATATTTTTGGAAGTAGTTTTTAGTTTCTTTTTAGTTTTAGCTATTTTAGGGGGATATCTGTGTGTGCAGGTGACTATTACTGTGCATAATTATTAGACAACTTAACAAAAAACAAATATATACCCATTTCAATTATTTATTTTTACCAGTGAAACAAATATAACATCTCAACATTCACAAATATACATTTCTGACATTCAAAAACAAAACAAAAACAAATCAGTGACCAATATAGCCACCTTTCTTTGCAAGGACACTCAAAAGCCTGCCATCCATGGATTCTGTCAGTGTTTTGATCTGTTCACCATCAACATTGCGTGCAGCAGCATCCACAGCCTCCCAGACACTGTTCAGAGAGGTGTACTGTTTTCCCTCCTTGTAAATCTCACATTTGATGATGGACCACAGGTTCTCAATGGGGTTCATATCAGGTGAACAAGGAGGCCATGTCATTAGATTTTCTTCTTTTATACCCTTTCTTGCCAGCCACGCTGTGGAGTACTTGGACGCGTTTGATGGAGCATTGTCCTGCATGAAAATCATGTTTTTCTTGAAGGATGCAGACTTCTTCCTGTACCACTGCTTGAAGAAGGTGTCTTCCAGAAACTGGCAGTAGGACTGGGAGTTGAGCTTGACTCCATCCTCAACCCGAAAAGGCCCCACAAGCTCATCTTTGATGATACCAGCCCAAACCAGTACTCCACCTCCACCTTGCTGGCGTCTGAGTCGGACTGGAGCTCTCTGCCCTTTACCAATCCAGCCACGGGCCCATCCATCTGGCCCATCAAGACTCACTCTCATTTCATCAGTCCATAAAACCTTAGAAAAATCAGTCTTGAGATATTTCTTAGCCCAGTCTTGACGTTTCAGCTTGTGTGTCTTGTTCAGAGGTGGTCGTCTTTCAGCCTTTCTTACCTTGGCCATGTCTCTGAGTATTGCACACCTTGTGCTTTTGGGCACTCCAGTGATGTTGCAGCTCTGAAATATGGCCAAACTGGTGGCAAGTGGCATCTTGGCAGCTGCACGCTTGACTTTTCTCAGTTCATGGGCAGTTATTTTGCGCCTTGGTTTTTCCACACGCTTCTTGCGACCCTGTTGACTATTTTGAATGAAACGCTTGATTGTTCGATGATCACGCTTCAGAAGCTTTGCAATTTTAAGAGTGCTGCATCCCTCTGCAAGATATCTCACTATTTTTGACTTTTCTGAGCCTGTCAAGTCCTTCTTTTGACCCATTTTGCCAAAGGAAAGGAAGTTGCCTAATAATTATGCACACCTAATATAGGGTGTTGATGTCATTAGACCACACCCCTTCTCATTACAGAGATGCACATCACCTAATATGCTTAATTGGTAGTAGGCTTTCGAGCCTATACAGCTTGGAGTAAGACAACATGCATAAAGAGGATGATGTGGTCAAAATACTCATTTGCCTAATAATTCTGCACGCAGTGTATAACTACTATAATACTGCTCCTATGTACAAGAATATAACTACTATAATACTGTTCCTATGTTCAAGAGTATAATTACTATAATACTGCCTCCTATGTACAAGAATATAACTACTATAATACTGCTCCTATGTACAAGAATATAACTACTATAATACTGCTCCTATAAACAAGAATATAACTACTAGGACCTTGGAGCTGAATGGCTGCTTGTTGCTGAGCTCCTCCTCCCGGCAGCCGTTTTAACCCCTATTATCAGCTATTTTCCTCGCCCAAATGGGGAAGACTAACAAGGAACGTCACACAGAAGCAGCAGAGCTGAACGTGGTTCGCTTCAAACAGCCAGATATGGGGCGGTTCCTAAAGAAACAACCCAAGACTCCCGCCTTGGAACTTGCCAAGATGGCGCCGCGGCACTCTGAAGCAGAGGACGGCTCTGAAGCAGAGGACGGCTGTTTCGGACCGCAGACCACCGCGCAGAAACACTCCTTTCTCCAAAGCTACCCTCAGGGACCTGCTTGAAACTGCCCTTGCGCCTCTAAAGAGAGACTTCGAGGAGATAAAAGAAGACCTCTGCTATATTGGGCACCGAGTAGTGTCGCTGGAGAACGCGCAGGAAGCCATCATGAAACATGAAGGCCTGATTTGCGATGCCTTACGAGCGCACAGAGACCTGCTGAACGATGCCCTACTTCGCACTGAGGACCAGGAGAACCGGGGCCGGCGTAGAAATCTCTGCATACGCGGCCTACCGCTGTCCATAGCAGCCGAGGCGCTGCGCACAGTAGCACAAGAGATCTTCTCCTCACTGCTAGGCCTGGAGCGGGCATCCTCGATTACGGTGGAACGCATCCATCGGGCCTTGCGGCCTAAACCCAAACCTAATGAGCCGCCACGAGATGTGGTGTGTGGCATCCTCAGCTATGTGAACCCCGCTGCTCTATTGAAAGCTGGAAGGGAATCGGAGCAGATCCTGTATGGTGAGACACCCATCTTATATTTTCAAGACCTGGCCCCGTCTACCCTAGCTAAAAGACGCATTATATGTTCACTACTAGAAGCACTCAAGGCCTCAGCCATCCCATTCAGATGGTTATACCCCTTTGGCCTGGCCATACAAAAAAATGGCCTCATGAGGGCATACACATATGCCCTCATGTTGGTTTTAATTTCTCCCTCCACCCACTTCTTGCTGGTCCCACAGGAGCACCCCCCCCCCGATAGATCCCGGCTGGTAGCCGTAATGAGAAAGGATCTAAGATGTTTCAGGTGCTGGGTGGGACCAGATGTTTTATTGTATGTCAACTAAGTTTTTTGATTTTCCTTTTTCTATCCCTCTGTTTCATTCCTCCCCCTCTACCCTTCTACTCTTTGCTCGGATGCCCAGATCTGATTCCATCATGCGACCAGCTAAAAGGTCTTACCCACTTCTGTCATGGCATCTATTGTAATTGCATCATTAAATGCCAGGGGTCTGAATGAGCCATGTAAGAGATCTCAAGTGTTATCTCTTCTCCAAAAAGATGATGTTTCAATTGCGCTCCTACAGGAGACTCATTTTAAACAGGGAAGCTGCCAACTTTGCCCTCTAAATTGTTCACGCAATGGTTTCATAGCACAAACAGCACAGCTAGCAGAGGTGGCAGCGTGGCAATCCACAAACGTCTACCCTTTAAGCACTCCGCAGTGTCCTCGGACCCGGAGGGTCGCTTCTTATTTGTGAAGGGATCCATTGCTGACACACCTGTCACCCTGGCCAACCTCTATGCTCCCAATAGGGGACAGACCCCCTGGCTTGTTCAGACTCTGCTTTTAGAGAAGGTATGGTCATATTAGGTGGGGATTTTAATGTGACTTTAGAACCAGCCCTTGACTCGTCTGCCCAGAGGTCAGAAACTTCTCATAGGCTTCTCCGCCGCTTGCAAACCGTGTTGAAGAAACTACAGGTTATTGATGTTTGGCGTACTATGCATTCCTCTAGCAGGGACTATACTTTCTATTCTAACGCTAAAGCTTCCTTCCACAGGTTGGATTACATATTCTTATCTTCATCCCAGGTCCCCCAGGTGCTAGATACTAGGATAGGTAACATTACGCTTATCTCTATCCTCCCTACCCAGAAAAGAACGGATTAGGCGTCTCAATGAGACTCTGATCTCTGACCCCGTAAATGCAACGAAAATATCCCGACTTATGTCAGATTTCTTCTCTCTCAACTCAATAGGAGATCCTCCCCCATCACCCTCAGTTTTGTGGGAAACACATAAGGCGGTAATTAGAGGTGAACTAATAGCCCTGGGATCCCATATCAAAAAAAGACGCTCCCAAGCGGTGAACGACCTGTTATCACGCATAGCACGTCTGGAACTGACCCATAACCAATCACAGGCTAGAGCTGTGGCTGCGGAATTGGTAGAGGCTAGGACGGAACTGAAAAACATGCTTAATTCCAAATCTGCTAAACTTATATTCCGCTCCAAATTTAAGGCATACGCTCATGGGAACAAAGGGAATAAGTTGCTGTCCGCCATGGCCAAACAGCGCCAAGCGGACTCCTTTATCCCGGCAATTAAAGATGCAAATGGCAAAAAACACAAATCAACCCATGACATAGCAAAAACCTTTAGTGCTTACTATGCTGATCTCTATAATCTTCCCACACCTAACCGTCCTGGTCCCAAGACAATTGGGCATGCCACAGAAAAATTCCTCTCTACTCTCAAGCTGCCTTCTGTAAATCCTCTCCAGGCTTCCCAACTTAGTAGCCCCTGTCTCAGAACTAGAGATTACTAAAGTTCTCTCCTCAATACCCTCCGGCAAAAGTTCAGGCCCAGATGGCCTCCCAATTTCCTATTATAAGACCTTTAAAGAAGTTCTGATCCCGCATTTCCAATCACTATGTAACTCTCTTCCCCCTCCGTCATTGGAAGCGCATATAACCATAATCCACAAAGAGAATAAAGACCCGCAGCAATGTGGCAGTTATCGCCCTATTTTCCTGCTGAATGCGGATGTTAAGTGGTGGGCAAAAATATTGGCTCAGCATATCCAGCTGATCCTGCCGGATCTTATTGATAGTGAACAAGTGGGATTTGTGCGAGGCAGACAGGGCTGTGAAAACACGATACGCTTGCTTCATATTATGGAGTGGGCTAAGAAGAAGTCCATACCCCTGGCCTTACTGAGCACAGATGCGGAGAAGGCCTTCGACAGGGTCGGCTGGCATTTTATGTCACGGGCCCTGTCGAGGTTTGGTTTTCCAGCTCCGTTTATCGCTGCTATCTTTACTCTGTATTCAGCCCCTTCTGCTAAGCTCAAAATAAATGGCACTCTCTCCCCATCCTTTGCCATTTATAATGGCACGAGACAGGGATGCCCCCTATCACCATCTCTCTTTGTTTTAGTTATGGAAACTTTGCTCTGTAGGATCCGGCAGGATCCGACTGTTGTAGGCCTCACCATTCACTCTCAGACCCACTTGACAGCCGCATTCGCAGACGATTTATTAATAATGACGACCAACCCGGAGACGTCCTTCCCCAGGTTATTGTCCATCTTTGAAGAATTTGGCTTTGTTTCCAATTTCAAAATTAACTATGGTAAATCTATGGCCCTTAATGTCACTTGCCCCAGCTCGGTGAAAGCTTCTCTACAGCAATCTACCCCCTTTCAGTGGGCGCCAAGAGACATTGTGTTTCTAGGAGTACATATATCTGCACAGGCGAAAGACCTATTCATTCTTAACTACACCCCCCTACTAACGTCTGTTAGGAAACATTTTCAGTCCCTTAAGCTCCCGTTTCTATCCTGGTGTGGAAGGAAGAGTTACCTTAAGACCTTCATTACCCCAAAATTTTTGTACCTCTTACAGGCGTTGCCTATATGACTGCCTCTTTCCTTTTTTACTGAAATTCGCCGTACCTTCTCTCTTTTCTTGTGGGGTAGTCGCCCCTCTAGGATTGCATATTCAGTATTGGTCAGGGAGAAGAGATTTGGCGGTTTTGGCCTACCCGATCTGCGTTTATATTATACAGCTTTCCAATTATTCAGTGGGATATCCCTTCTCAATGATCAATATGATGCACCTTACGTGCGCTTAGAACGCTCCTTGATTACTGTCAAAGAGAGTCGGATCCTCTGGGGTATATCCCCCTGTCCAACAGGTGGCTCTTCCTTCTCACCCATATGGAAAGGTATGCTAATGGAGTAGGCTAGACAATACAAGTCCAAAGTGATTAAATTCTCAAATTCTCGAATGCCACTCTCTTCCTTACAGTTCTACATACATCCAGAGACAAGGGAACCGTCAGGGTTATGGCCTCTTTTAGAAGATGTTCGCCTAGGTGATATTCAGACCCCAGTCGGTAACCTTGACTGGAATATGATCTGGAATAACTCCAGAGTCAAGAAGGCCTCTTTCCTCCAGGTCTTTGCCTTACAAAAATATATCAAAATTCTCAAACTACCTACTTCAGACAATTCTGGCCCTCTCTCCTGGTTAGATAACCGGATTGCGGAAATGCAGACACTTACTAAACCGCTTTCCACGATATACAAGGAGTTGCTCTCATCCTCACCCCCTGATCTGCACTTCCTTAAAGCTTGGGAGGCGGAACTCTCCACCCGCCTCTCTGATCCAGAAAAAGCATTCATACTCTCTCACTCGCACGGTTTTAGCCGCTGTATTAAAATCCTGGAAAATTAGTACAAGCTGCTTACCAGATGGTACAAATCCCCCGAATTTATGCATAGACTCAACCCTGAGATTTCGAACCTGTGCTGGAGATGTGGAAAAGTTGTGAGCTCGCTCTCACACATCTGGTGGCATTGTGAGAAAATCATTCTGTTCTGGTCACACATTAAAAAATTGATAAATGAGGTCTGTGATACTCGGGTCAAATTGGACTCTAAATTAATCCTGCTTTGGTGTCCCAGTGAATCGCTCACTCCCTCTAAATCTGACCTCCCCACCATGCTTATCACAGCAGCAAGACTGCTTATCCCGCAGCTCTGGAAGAATACTGAGCCTCCATCAGTACTGATGTGGAGAGACAAGGTTGATCAGATCTACAGGTTTGAAGAGCTGGCTCACTGGGAAACCTACACACGCCCCCACTTTCTCAAGATTTGGTCTTTTTGGAAAAATTATAGAAGGTTTAAGTAAAGAGTAGAAGGGTACCTCCCCCCCCCCCCCATACTACTTTCTCTTTTTATTGGCTTTTATCTCTCCTATCTCTTATGTTTAAAGATTAGCCCCACCACGGGCTACGCATGTGGCAATCTTTATATACTAGCAGATTAGGCTGATGGTTTGGCTTATGTAGTCCGGCGGACTTGATCAATATCTAGAGAGAGCTCTGCAGCCTTTCAACAATGGACACCTGGTCAAGAAAGTAGTTGTTATAGTAATATCTCATGTGTACTAGGCCATAGTTAACTTGTGGCTGCTACATACATACAAGACGGCTACGACTAGACACATGTATGTTTAATCTAGGAGCTTTATGTATTAGATGCCTTGATGTCCAGCGTGTGGATTGTTTATGTGCCTTTAGTCATGTTACAAGTACCTCTTATGTTATTATCATTACTCGTATTGTAGTACAACCTGTCATCCCATTATGTACCGCATGTGCCTTTATACTTGTACTTTTGTACTTTGTACCATGCATATTTGTGTTGTGCACATTATTTTTCATACAGGGAGTGCAGAATTATTAGGCAAATGAGTATTTTGACCACATCATCCTCTTTATGCATGTTGTCTTACTCCAAGCTGTATAGGCTCGAAAGCCTACTACCAATTAAGCATATTAGGTGATTTGCATTTCTGTAATGAGAAGGGGTGTGGTCTAATGACATCAACACCCTATATCAGGTGTGCATAATTATTAGGCAACTTCCTTTCCTTTGGCAAAATGGGTCAAAAGAAGGACTTGACAGGCTCAGAAAAGTCAAAAATAGTGAGATATCTTGCAGAGGGATGCAGCACTCTTAAAATTGCAAAGCTTCTGAAGCGTGATCATCGAACAATCAAGCGTTTCATTCAAAATAGTCAACAGGGTCGCAAGAAGCGTGTGGAAAAACCAAGGCGCAAAATAACTGCCCATGAACTGAGAAAAGTCAAGCGTGCAGCTGCCAAGATGCCACTTGCCACCAGTTTGGCCATATTTCAGAGCTGCAACATCACTGGAGTGCCCAAAAGCACAAGGTGTGCAATACTCAGAGACATGGCCAAGGTAAGAAAGGCTGAAAGACGACCACCACTGAACAAGACACACAAGCTGAAACGTCAAGACTGGGCCAAGAAATATCTCAAGACTGATTTTTCTAAGGTTTTATGGACTGAGGAAATGAGAGTGAGTCTTGATGGGCCAGATGGATGGGCCCGTGGCTGGATTGGTAAAGGGCAGAGAGCTCCAGTCCGACTCAGACGCCAGCAAGGTGGAGGTGGAGTACTGGTTTGGGCTGGTATCATCAAAGATGAGCTTGTGGGGCCTTTTCGGGTTGAGGATGGAGTCAAGCTCAACTCCCAGTCCTACTGCCAGTTTCTGGAAGACACCTTCTTCAAGCAGTGGTACAGGAAGAAGTCTGCATCCTTCAAGAAAAACATGATTTTCATGCAGGACAATGCTCCATCACACGCGTCCAAGTACTCCACAGCGTGGCTGGCAAGAAAGGGTATAAAAGAAGAAAATCTAATGACATGGCCTCCTTGTTCACCTGATCTGAACCCCATTGAGAACCTGTGGTCCATCATCAAATGTGAGATTTACAAGGAGGGAAAACAGTACACCTCTCTGAACAGTGTCTGGGAGACTGTGGTTGCTGCTGCACGCAATGTTGATGGTGAACAGATCAAAACACTGACAGAATCCATGGATTGCAGGCTTTTGAGTGCCCTTGCAAAGAAAGGTGGCTATATTGGTCACTGATTTGTTTTTGTTTTGTTTTTGAATGTCAGAAATGTATATTTGTGAATGTTGAGATGTTATATTGGTTTCACTGGTAAAAATAAATAATTGAAATGGGTATATATTTGTTTTTTGTTAAGTTGCCTAATAATTATGCACAGTAATAGTCACCTGCACACACAGATATCCCCCTAAAATAGCTAAAACTAAAAACAAACTAAAAACTACTTTCAAAAATATTCAGCTTTGATATTAATGAGTTTTTTGGGTTCATTGAGAACATGGTTGTTGTTCAATAATAAAATTAATCCTCAAAAATACAACTTGCCTAATAATTCTGCACTCCCTGTAATATGCAGATTCTAAAAGGAGTTGGATCCTTTTAGCACGTATTTCTTCTGCTCAATAAAAATTAATTTGACAAAGACTATAACTACTATAATACTGCTCCTATATAGTGTTGATCACGAATATTCGAAATTCAAATTTTTATCGCGAATATAGGTACTTCGAAAATTCGCGAATATTTCGAATATAGTGATATATATTCGTAATTTCGAATATTCGATTTTTATTTTTTTATTTTTTTTATTTTTTTATTTTTTATATTCGATTTTTTTTTTTTTATCAGTACACATGATCCCTCCCTGCTTCTAGCTTGTGGGCCAATAAGAAGGCTGCAATATACTTGACTTTAGGAGTAGTGTTGTTTGCGAATTTTGCTCTATATTCTTTATTTTTTTCGAATATTCGCTATATTGCTATATATTCTTGTTTTAGAATATTACGAATATTTGAAAAAATGAAGTTATAGCAATATAGCGAATATTCGAAAAAAAATGAATATAGAGCAATTTAGCTAATATGGTGCTATAATATTCTTTGTCTAAAAGTTGAAAAATTCGCAATAAAAATTCGAAAATTAGAATACGAAAATTCGCATATTACACGATCATTACCTTGCCGATTTTTTTTTGTAAAAAAGATCGTAGAGTATAACGAATATTCGAATTTGCGAATATTCAACGAATATTCTACGAAATATTCGCGAAATATTGCGAATTCGAATATGACCCCTGCCGCTCATCACTACTCCTATATACAAAAATATAACTACTATAATACTGACCCTACTATATATACAAGAGTATAACTACTATAATACTGCTCCTATATACAAAAATATAACAACAATAATACTGACCCTACTACATATACAAGAATATAACTACTAGAATACTGCCTCCTATGTACAAGAGTATAACTACTATAATACTGCTCCTATATACAAAAATATAACTACTATGATACTGACCCTACTATATATACAAGAATACAACTACTATAATACTGACCCTACTATATATACAAGAATATAACTACTATAATACTGCTCCTATGTACAGGAATATAACTACTATAATACTGCTCTTATGTACAAGAATATAACTACTATAATACTGCCTCCTATGTACAAGAATATAACTCTTATAATACTGCCTCCTATGTACAAGAATATAACTACTATAATACTGCCTCCTATATCTATGAATATAACTACTATAATACTGCCTGCTATGTATATATAGTTCATGTTCATATCTCACTTTAGTTACTCTCTAAATCCTTGTGTATTTGTGTGAAAACAATCCTAGAGCAGTCCCTGTGAATAAGATATTTCTTCCCTTATCTTAATCGCCATCTTTATCCGTTAGAGAGAGACTGCACATTTATCTAAGGTCTTTAATTCCATAGAAATGTTCAGCTGGAGGAATAAACGGCTCAAGAGCTGCGATTTAACAGAGCATCATCTGTGATATAAGATTGGCTGAAATGGACTTAAAGCTCCATCTAATATTATCTGATTTATGAACAAATATTATTTCTAAACCTCTCCTTTCGATGGAATATATCAGCACATAAAGCCATAGGCAGGGAAGGAAATTTAGATTGTACAGTCCTAGATTTTATTTTGCCTAATGTCAGCACCGGAGCGGATTACCTCCATCGACAAATCACAGATAAAGTAATTAGAGATGTCGCATTGTTGTGTAGACATTTGCACAAACACCGCTACTTTATAACATTGCTCATAAATAAGTTGGAATTAATGAAACAACTCTATCTTACAGGGGTTGTCCTTAAATAATCTGATTGCAGAATGTCTTGCTGGCGATCATCTTTTATTTACAGAGTGTTCAGTTTCCCTGCAGTGCCACCGCAGGAAAAATTAAGTATTGCATGCAATTTATTGAGATGAATGGACTGTTTATTCAACTCTTGGATATGCTACATCTGTGATGGCTAACCTCCGGCACTCCAGCTGTGGTAAAACTACTACTCCCAAGATGCCCCCTTGCTTGGCTGTTCTCAGAACTCCATTAAAATGAATGGAGCATGCTGGGGGTCATAGTTCCACCACAGGTCTAGTGCCGAAGGTTAACCAGTACTGTTCTACATCCTCCGGAGACAGGGTTATAAAGATACGTTTTATAGAATCTCTGTTCTCCATCTAATTTTTGAAGATCCAAAATGATGGACCCCATCTCTTAAAAATGTCTCATCATGATAACCTTTTATAAAAATGAATCCAAAGGTAATGTTTGGTTGGTTAGGACTGGTAGATCAGGAAGCAGTGTTCATTGTGTCTCTCTGCTTTGGCTTATAAAGATGGTTCACCATCGGGCCACCTGTCTGTGACATCAATATGCTATCATTGGAAACCATACTAATTTCAAGAAGACATCAGAATTGAAATCAAGTTAAGACACAGTGCCGTACATTGTTTAGTGGCTGCATTTGGTATTGCAACTCAGTCCTATTCATATGCCATGAACGTAATCTGACGCAGATTTCAGAATCTGTGACTTTCCCTCGCTCATATTAGGTCTAAAAAAGAGAGCGTGGTGTGGGTGGGGAGGGGGCTGGCCGGAGTGCCCCTCTTATTTAAAATGTTCTAGGCATAGAAATTTATCTAAAACTACACCAGCAAGGGAGCTGGCGTAGATTTAGAATCGACAGTGGATGCGCCTAACTTATGTAGAGGCAGGCGCCTCTACATAACAGGCGCATCATGCGCCAGTGCAAGAGTTATTAAGACCAGCGTCTAAAACGCCGGTCTTAATAAATGATCCCAATGGTGTTTCTCCCATAGATTGAAAATAAACGTTGCTATAGCAGGCCTTGCAGCCTTCAGAAAGCCCCAGTCTGCCATATCAATTGAACAGCTCCCATGTTCTTGTCGCAGGGAAGCTGTTACATCACTGGGAGTGCAGTACTCTTGGTAAATGACATCTCAGATGCTGTGGTCTCAATTGACCACAGCATCTGAGGGGTTAAGAATTAATGATTGGCATGTATTTTCAGTTTCAGTCTAACACAAAAGTAGGTAGCTGGTACACAATGAAGGGAATGCAGCAGCCCCTTCAAACAAATGATTGAGGGAACGCAGAGTTTTGGACCCCTTTGACCTGAGATTGATGGATCCTAGTTTAGCAGTTCAGAAAAAAGAAACGTTATGACATATATATCGAGCCGAAAAGTTGTTTTACCACATGGGTGAATAAAAGTGTTTTACTTTATCCTTGGAACATTGGAGTGCTGTCCACTTTTCCTTTTTTGGGTAAGTGCCTATTCCCATTGAACGCGCACCCATTTATTTACACCAGTCAGTGCTGCCATTTTTCTATTTCTTATATATATATATATATATATATATATATAACTAAATTCAGCAAAAAGTAAGACCCTTAAAAACACACTTTAATTCATCTAATTAAAAAATAAACCTAAAGTTTCCCAATACATTATTCTGATGATGGTCAACTTGAAACCTGATTTAGTATACACCAGGATGGTAACTCAGAGATACATCAGCATAAGAACACTGGGGTGGAAAAAACTTTCCCTGTGATAACCCTACAGTGGCCCAGAGAAGGCCCCTCATGACGGCCAATTAGGGTTGTTGGCAGGATAGGTATGAGGACAGAGAGTCTCCACCTTTAGGAGCCGTCTCTGAGCTAAGGGACACTGTAGGGTCATCACAGGGAAAGTTTTTCCCAACCCGGTGTTCCTATGTTGATATATCTCTGAGTTACCAGCCTGGTGTATAGTATATACCATCCTGATGTATAGTAAATCAGGTTTCAAATTGACCATCGTCAGAATAAAGTATTGGGAAACTTTAGGTTTATTTTTTAATTAGATTAATTAAAGTGTGTTTTTAAGTTTCTTACTCTTTGCTGGACTTAGTTTGATATATGTTTAATTACTCATATGTACTAATGTGGATATTGGTATTTGCTAAATTTAAAAAAAATATATATAAATATAATTTTTTTATCACATTTGCTTCAAATATTTTTTATTTGTATTTAGATTGCCTCTTTAGAATACTTCACTTACAGACACATCATATAAAGGTGAAAAAAATAAAAAATCCATTAATAAAATATTATAAAAGATATATTGGCTGATCAAAGTGGGAATTAGTCTGCGGTATTTGGCTTCAATGGCTTAGGGAAGGTTTCCCTTATCTTCAAGGAACAACATGGCCTGGTTAAACCATTGAGCGTGGCTTTCTTACTTGCTCTAAAGTTCCCCTATTAATAGGCAGGGCACATCGAGAGTAATGCACAAACACTATTTGCTTTCCTGTGTCATGCTGTCGGCCCTGCAATAAATGAAATAACTCATTAAATGGACATTCAAATTTAAAAAGCTTTTTCTCTCTCTCTCGAACAAGGGCTCCAAATGGCATTTAAAGAACGGGGTCAGCGATGAAATGGCGCCTTGTTAAGTACCGACCTCCCATGTGGAGCTGTAAATGCAGGTTGAACACTGAAGCACATTACAATTAAAGCATCCCAAGCAAATGCATCAATTTGTGTCTGAGTTATAATTTACCAGATAAGTATAATGGAGAGCAAAATTCTAAGCAGCCTTGATCATCATATTTGTAAATTTTTATGCTCCATGTCAAGAGTCATATTGGCTCATGCTGTACCTTCTTTGGCTTCCAGAAGAGCACTGTTTTTATTTTGTTTTGTTTTTTGTTTGTTTTTTACCATGGAAGATTACATCACATGTGGTATTATACTAGCACCCTATGGCGGCACAGGGAGGGTGCCATTGTAAGGGTCTGTGAATTCATGGAGCTTTAGAGACAGTGGAATGCTATGAGCAATCATATGTGTGTCGTGCTCCTATGGTGAGTCTAGCGCTGCACTATGATGGGGCAACAAGCTCTACTGACAGTGGGGCTAGTCTACCTATCAGGGAGCAGGAATGGCAAACCAATCAGGCTTGGTGCCGGTGTCACATGCATCGTGAGGGTAAATTATTTAAAAAGGGCCAGCTGCTGGCAACAGTTGCCTGTGATTGGTATTCCTGTCTCACTTGCTAGTTTTGCGTTTTACTCTGGATCACTGATCTTTCTAAGAATTTGCCTCTGACGTGACCTCCTGATATTTTACTCTGCTTGTTATTGGATGCTGTCTGGTATTAGACTCCACTAGTTTGCTTTTGCCTGTTGACTTTGTTTCTGACGTTATCACTTGGTTTTACTCTGCAGTGTATTTGACTCTGCTTTGTCTCAATCCTTTGGTTTCGACCTGACCTGTCTGACATCTCTTTACCTTCTTGTTCAGGTCTCATGCTCTTTTTCAGGTAAGGGACCGTCGCCAAGTTGTAGGCTGCCATTTAGGGCAGATCGCGCACGTAGGTAAGGACAGTGGAGCAGAAGAAGTACAGGGCTGCACTTTTCCCTTCATGTCATTACATTATGATTGAATGATTAGTGTGAGGAAGTACAACAGACAGGAACCACAGCCAGCAAAATCAAAAACAGTTTCCAATCTTCATTGCCCACTCCGGTTGTTAGGAGGCTAAGGCTATTTCTAGGTTCTTTACCAAAGCCCACTGCAAGGATGGAGGGACTAGGCTGCAAGGGACCCAGATTACATCTGTGGTGTAAGGTACTGTGACAGAAAACTGGTGCAAGCTCACTAGTAGACCTACCAAAATGATCAGGGAGGCACAAGGAGTATTTGGCAAACAGGGTCCAAAACAGATACAGACAATTCTAGACAAGAGGTTAATCCAGAGATATGGAAAAAGTCAGTACATGAAAAGAATCCAAAAAAAGCTAAATCATCAGACAAAGGCTTAATTCTGAAATAAGCCACAAACCAGTTTACCAGGAGTTCTAATACAGGAGTTGTCAGTAGTACAATGCACTGGAGCCAGGACACATACACAATAATAAGCAATGAGTCAGAATCATAACCTGGCATAAATCCCTTGCCCAGCTTTCTGATTGGATGCTGAGCCAGAGCACTGATTGCCTCATTGTCCCCTCTGTCTGATAAGTCAATCAGCCAAGGTTTGGCTGGTTGATATGGTAGCCTTTCCAGGAATGGCTTTGTGACTGGTACATGTGCAGCTGTTGATCTCCCCCAGCACCGATGCCTGGACCTGAGCGGCAGCTGCTGAGTGGAGAGGAAGACACTGTAGGTAGAGATGAGCAAATTTTTAAAAAATTAGATTCGGCCGGTTCGACAAATTTTTCGTAAAAACTTGGTTCGATCCGAATTTATTCGCAGCAAATTACATTAAAAAACGGCTATTTCCTGGCTGCAGAGAGGGGTGTAGAACACTGTGCCTTGCAGTAACACGCATAGGGAGTCTGCTTTGGTAGTGAAATAATACTGTGAGTCAGTATAACGTGCAGATGACAGGCGTTGCTCTTACAATCACTGCACACTTCACTTATTTGGGGAGTCATAGGGCCAAATATGACCAAATAACTCAAGTATGAACTCAGCCTTACAGGTCAATGTTAGCGTCAAGAAGAAGCGCACTCCTTTTACACCGTTGTCAGCTGATTCCACATAGATGTCTACAGAACCTGTTCTATTAAACGCTTATACAAGTAAAGCCCCCCCGACAGAGTGGAGAGGGGGTCAGCAGTAAGTTTGTGTTGACGTCACTGATTAATTTTCCCCATTTTCTGATCCGTCAGAACATTAACCCACAAAAAACGGATCCTGTCTGTGGAGCATACACCTTCACTCGGTCAGCATTTGATCAATAATCCATCAGTATTGCTAATGCCCAAAAAAAACAGGAGTGGATCTAAAACATAGATGACACGTGAATGGAATATTTGCATGTCTTCTGTGTTTTGTACCCACTCCTACTTTTGGCTACCAAATCATAAGCCAATTCTGATGGGACCATACAGACCTTACAGCTGCTACACAGACAGGATCCATTGTGCGTCTCATTTTTCCTTCCTTCTGACAGATCAGAAGAAGGGTCAAACAAATGATAATGATGTCAGCCAGGCCGAAAGTCAAAATAGTAGACCAGTCATGAAGTGGAGAGGGTGGGAACAGCACGAGAAGTTCACAGAGTGGACCTATCACATAGTGGTGAGGTGGAAGCAGTATGAGGAGGCCAGCGAGTGGCACAATGACCGAGTCTGGAGTTGGCAGCAGTATGAGGAAGCCACAGAGTGGCACAATGACCGAGTATGGAGGTGGCAGCATCAGGAGGAGGTCTATCACATAGTGGCGAGGTGGAAGCAGTATGAGGAGGCCAGCGAGTGGCACAATGACCGAGTCTGGAGTTGGCAGCAACATGAGGAAGCCACAGAGTGGCAAAATGACAGAGTCTGAAGGTGTCGGCAGCATGAGGAAGCCACAGAGTGGCAAAATGACAGAGTCTGGAGGGGGCAGCAGCAGCATCAGGAGGAGGCCACAGAGTGCCACAATGACAGAGTCTGGAGCTGGCAGCAGTATGAGTAGGCCACAGAGTGGCACAGTGACAGAGCCTGGAGGTAGCAGCAGCATCAGTAGGAAGCCCTAGAGTGGCACAATAACATAGTCTGGAAGTGGCAGCAGCATAAGTATGCCACAGAGTGGCACAATCACAGAGTGTCGATTGACCAAGAAGCTTCTGGGGGAACCTGATTTGGCATGACCAGGCCTCTAATAGCTACAGACAATGAGAAGACAAGGCGTCAAGATAGCTTTCAGCCTGGAAGAGTCACGAAGTTCATGAAGATACGTCACTAAAGATTTTACCGCATATAACCGCAGCACTGACCGCTAAATACATTTTGGTTTTTGACCAAAATACTTCAATAAAGATTTTACCGCATATAACCGCAGCGCTGACCACTGCATTATTTTTGTTTTGTTGTTAATGAAATACGCCCCTATACGCTTTCACCAGGACAAACATAAGCAGTGAAGTCCATATAGATTTTTATTTTTGTTGCAGAAATAGGCCAACAAACGCTTTCACCGGGAAAAAATTAAGCAGTGAAGTGCGTATAGATTTTTCTTGTTGTTACAGAAATATACCCCTATATGCTTTTAACAGGAAAAAACTAAGCAGTGAAGTGCATATAGATTATTCTTTTTGTTATGAAATACGCCCCTACAAGCTTTCAACAGGACAAAATTAAGCAGTGAAGTTTGTATCTATTATTCTTTTTGTAATTAAATACGGCCCAATACTCTTTCAACAGAAAAAACTTAAACAGTAAACTGCGTATATATTTTTCTTATAGTACTGAAATACGCCACTATACGCTTTCACCAGAAAAAACTTAAATAGTTAACTGCATAAATATTTTTCTTTTTTTACTGAAATACGCCCCTATACACTTTCACCAGAATATCCTTCCCTGCACTTGCAAATCGCTTTCCTATTACTGTCCCTAGCGCCTTCTGACGTCTCTCCCTGCACTAAGATGCTGTGTAATGATTTCTCCCTATCCTTTCCCTCCACTTATAAATCGTTTTTTCTTTTTTCTTTGCACAATCAAGTTTTTCCAATAGCTGTCCCTAGCGCCTTCTCACGTCTGTCCCTGCACTCAGAATGCTGGAAAATGGCAGAATCTAAAATGGCTGCCATATTTATTAGGGCTGTGACATCACAGTGCTGGCTGGCTACTGATTGGCTGCATGCATGCATGTCAATCTAGGTGATTCCGCCTTCCCAGAGTTCCTTTGCCCCATGTCCTCAGTGCTCACACGTGTAGCAGCCATTTTAGGAAAAATGCGATTCGTTACCATGAAGTGCAAGCAAATTCGCATTCATTGCGAATTGAATTTTTCCTGAAATTCGGATCTAATTCCACTTTGTCAGCTTCAATTCGCTCATCTCTAACTGTAGGATTGCAGTTAGTTAATTTCCGGATAATTTGACGACGCAAAATAATTTTTGTAGAATGCAACAATGGAGAAACCTCCATGACACACATTATTGAGCATCAAAAGGTCCATCAGGAGTCACCAAACAGAGGCATATAGAAAGGGGATGCATTCAAAAGAGAAATGGCTGTATCTTCTGGTCAGATATATTCCTTCATATTCAGTCTACATTCTTCACTGGTATTATAAAAATTTTCATGGTAAATTATTGTTAATATTTAATTACTGTTTGTCCAACCTCCAGGTGTAGCCCATGATCGAGTGATCTGCGGGAACGCCTATTTATCCAGTACTAATTTAATTTCTTACTCCTCAATTTGCAAAAAAATAATAAAAAAATCCCCCTATGTTGCTAACAATTGTACACTGAAGTCCTATCTACAGTGGCTTGGCAGCTGGTGTGGTGTTTGAATGCAGCTCTTTCCAACTACAGATTTTAGCATCTGCTAAAACCCTCTGGCTACAATTTTAACCCAGAAATAAGGAAAAGCAATTTAGCCTAAATGACTAAAGTCAAAAGTGCAGACCTGGAGCATTTTTATAGGATTTCATTCATGCACAAAAAATAAAAATGATGCCTATTTATGTGACTACGCAAATATTACTACAAAACCTAACTGTTCTGCAACAAAGCCATTGTTGCCAGAATTATTCCGGAGGAAAAAAGAGTCTTTCATTTCCTGCAGCTGAGCAGGAGATGTTTTATAGGGACAGTAGATTATTAGAAATGAGGCGACAATAATAGAACAGAAGATGACAATTTCACCAAGGCCTCATACAACCTGTAATGCACCATATGGAGTCCCCTTTGGCTCTGTACTAGGAAGACACAGGGATTTGTGTGCTGCCGTCAAGCGCTCCATGGGGCATCATATATAGCTCCATAATAAGCATCCGATCTGGCAGGTACAATAAAGTTTTACTAGTGTCCTATCACAGTCCCATAAATGTGTACTGTAGCTTGCACTGAGCCATAATACAACCAAGTGCCTACTGATCCATATAACGGACCCATAGGCACTCTAAGTCTTGTCTAATGGTGACACCATATGACAATATACTCTAAAAAGCATTCCTTCTAGGAGGAAATATCTTCATATAACTCAGCCTGACTAAGTATGTCCATATGAAGTTAACAGGGCATGGAGGCATCAGGTCAAATTTTTGGGACGTAGATGGTTCTTGATTGCAAGGATAACCAGGTGGACTATGAGAAGGTGCGGGTCTCCAGTTCAGATTTTATCTACCACTCTATTTCCATGGGTGATGTCAACTTATAAACTGTCTCTCTTTTTGACTACACCTCAGTGTTACCCAACATGGTCCCCAACTATAGGCTCACACCATCACTTTGATAGGAAATGTAGAGATCTGGTGGAGTAAAAGACAAAGAAACGCAACTGCGATCAATGCAGAATTCCCTGAATGTTGGTATATTTAGCAAAGCTTATCATTTTAATTACATCTTGCTGGATCTGGGATATTGGATTTTGAACTTTCATATTAGCATGAGCAGGGTCTAAAGATCCCTTTGATAGAGATCAGCTAGTTGATTTGGCACAAATTGGATTTGTTACACATTTCAAACTTCTGGGATTCATTCCTCATGAATTGCTCAAAATTTCATCCACCATTTTTGACACTAAAAACAGGGGAAAATGGCTAAATGACTTTGGGCGGTGACCCTGTTGGCTTCCACATAATGCCTCGCAGGCAACCCTCCCTCTAGCACAGTCAATAGTGAGGAACTATAGATGACTGATCCCAAGCAAGAAATGCTGGAGCTTTGTGGGGATACACATAGGACAGAGAGGACGTCAGAGATAATAAAACACAGACTACAGATAGGTTAGTATAAGTGACTGTGTTTCATAGTGAGAAGGGAATAGATAATTAGTTCTAAAATAAATTAGTTAATAATCCATTATTAATATATAATTATATATATATATATATATATATATATTATTAATAAAATACTTCTACAATAAATAACTAGAGAGATAGATTTTAGAGAGAATGATACTCAGTCAGTCTCAGTGTGACTTAGGCAGGCACAGATATCCATTGCTATACGTGAGTACCGCTGCAGCCCATACATCTGAGTTTCTTTCAATAATTTGCGCATCACCTAAATCTTCATCACATCGCTCAAAAATCTTCTTTAATAATATTAACCCTGGGGCTGATAGCATGGCGCTGCCTTCTGATACCGCTGTCACGGACAAGTAGTCACTCATTAGTTTGGGTAGTCACACGAAAAATTTGAGTTTTGTTCTTTCAATCATAAAGAGGCATTATACTTCCCTCTGTGTCTAAGGAACCATATTTTTTTTTCAAATATACTCTAATTAAAATTTAAATCTGGTGCTGATTGCATGCCACGACCTCCTGACACAAAGACCACACCACTATGTGTGACCAAGTCAGACCCAAAACTAATTTTGGGAAATTCACTCATCTCCACTGTGCTACACGTGGAGAAGACACATGAAGCCTACAGCATCCCAATTCACAAACTCAGCTCTTCTACATCTCAATAGTTTACCTGACAAAAGTTAAAGTTTAGAGCAACTCTCGCTGGAACGGAAAAAAATAAATCTTTCCTTATGAATTAATGCAAATTACCGCAACATCAACTATCAATAAGTAAAACGGGTGAACTTGTATCTGCTCTCAGCAGCCTCTCTTTATACTCTTGATGCACATAGACACAAGACCATACAAGCACAATGCCTCACATTGCAACCGCTGGCAGGTTCACCATTCCCGACTCCCTAATTGCACAAAAAGATATCGGTGTAGATCCTCTATGACGGCATTATATATGCGGCAATTTTCTTCTTCGAGCGCTGAAGACATAATTTTCAGTAATTTTATGGCATTTTGTTTGTAACTGTGAAGCAGATAATTGGCCGGTTGGTTGCTCTCTCTTCCCCGAGCGTTCTGTCATTTATCGCTGACTTGGTTTCAGAGTTGACATTCAGGAAAGTGGATAAACAAGCAGTGTGTGTAAATAAGGTTGAGACCGCCACTGGAGGAAAAGTTCCCGCTACATACTGCATTGTAAAGGGGCTGCTTTGGTAAAGAGCAAAGTGTTTCCAGGATTTTTAAATTGTGCAAAATATTAAAGGGAACCTGTCACCCTGAAAATGCAGTGCGATCTGCAGTAGTGATGAGCGGCAGGGGCTATATTCGAATTCGCGATATTTCACAAATATTTTGTAGAATATTAGAATATTATTGAATTATTGAATGCGAGAAATCATCAATGTAAAAAACGCGTAATGCGAATTCATAACGCAAAATACAGGCGTGGGTCACTTTGGCTAAATTTTTCAAGCTGCTAGAAGTTTCATGAGTTTCTCCTGAGACTGGAGAAAATGGTTGGCCCGGCAGAACATTGCAATAGCTTTATATGCAGATAAAGTCAAGTCCTCCAATATATTCGCGATTGCGCTAATCGGCAGTGATTAGAATATTTTTTCGCACTACGTACAACAGATGCTGGACATGCATATCTGTGAAAAAGATGCAGAGCGAGCAACAAGAATTAAATTGGGGCCCCAGCTGATCTTGGTTCATGCCATCACATTCTATCATCTTGAATGAAATGGTCACGACAGATTGTTGAGCTGTTCAGTTGGATTATCACAGCAGGACTGGACATATTTCTATAGGAATACATGTTTATATTTGTAAAATTTAGAAATAATATTTTTGGACTATTTTCAATTATCATCAAGTTCAAAACCCAAATTTGCACCATTGCATAGGCCAGTGTGGTCTGCTGGTGGACAGTTTATCAACTGAAGTAGTGGACACATTGAATTAACATTTTATAAGTTTCCTGAATTTTCCTGACTTGTGTTGCCATCTTGTAGACTGGATTTTGTTCCAGTTCAAGAGAAAAAAGGTTAATCCTTCCACTGACCTGAATTATTACCTGGTAACATCATTGGGAGATCAAGTATTTATATATATATATATATATATATATATATATATATATATATATATACAGTACAGACCAAAAGTTTGGACACACCTTCTCATTCAAAGAGTTTTCTTTATTTTCATGACTATGAAGGCATCAAAACTATGAATTAACACATGTGGAATTATATACATAACAAACAAGTGTGAAACAACTGAAAATATGTCATATTCTAGGTTCTTCAAAGTAGCCACCTTTTGCTTTGATTACTGCTTTTCACACTCTTGGCATTCTCTTGATGAGCTTCAAGAGGTAGTCCCCTGAAATGTTTTTCACTTCACAGGTGTGCCCTGTCAGATTTAATAAGTGGGATTTCTTGCCTTATAAATGGGGTTGGGACCATCAGTTGCGTTGAGGAGAAGTCAGGTGGATACACAGCTGATAGTCCTACTGAATAGACTGTTAGAATTTGTATTATGGCAAGAAAAAAGCAGCTAAGTAAAGAAAAACGAGTGGCCATCATTACTTTAAGAAATGAAGGTCAGTCAGTCAGCCGAAAAATTGGGAAAACTTTAAAAGTAAGGGCTATTTGACCATGAAGGAGAGTGATGGGGTGCTGCGCCAGATGACCTGGCCTCCACAGTCACCGGACCTGAACCCAATCGAGATGGTTTGGGGTGAGCTGGACCGCAGAGTGAAGGCAAAAGGGCCAACAAGTGCTAAGCATCTCTGGGAACTCCTTCAAGACTGTTGGAAGACCATTTCAGAGAATGCCAAGAGTGTGTAAAGCAATAATCAAAGCAAAAGGTGGCTACTTTGAAGAACCTAGAATATGACATATTTTCAGTTGTTTCACACTTGTTTGTTATGTATATAATTCCACATGTGTTAATTTATAGTTTTGATGCCTTCATAGTCATGAAAATAAAGAAAACTCTTTGAATGAGAAGGTGTGTCCAAACTTTTGGTCTGTACTGTATATGTTGTTACTAATGCAATACAGACCAGATATCGGTGTAGAATTTTGAGTATTATTTTTTGTGCAAAAGTCTAATTTCTCATATCTGTCTGAATGAGATCAACCACTGGGATTTGCATGAATCACTTAAACCAGAGTCCTGTGTCCACTCTTTGAATAGAGGTGGTCGCACATGCACTGTGTGACTCCTTATCAAAGTCTATGGTTCTGATAAAGACCGCCGATTGTCTTACTTAGTTATCTCCAAGTTTCTTAGATTTGGAATGGAGCTGCCATGTGCGTGCGGGCCCACCAGTCCATCGAAGTGGAGGACACAGGACCTATGCTTGGTGAGGTCCTAGCCATCAGACCCCAAACAGACTATTATCTTCTATCTTGTGGACCACTGAATATGAGATAATTGGCTGAGTGTGACCAAAAGAATAAACTGTGGATGTCACTACCAATTGCATTACACAGACTATAATGGCTTATGCACATGGGCACATTACACATTTCTGTTGCATGGCTTCCTAGTACAACTGCTACACTGCCAAGGGCCCTTTGTTCCATTGGAAACTCCTATAAAATGATGTCTTCAAAGATGGAAAAGGTGACATATTTAGATTAATAGTGGGTCTATCTATGCAACATGAAACACCAGAGGGACACCAAGTGCTGCTATATTGGCTCTGCACACCCTGTGCATTGGGGTTCTAAGTTTGAATCTGATCAAAAGAAACATCTCCAGGGAGTATGTATGTTTTCTCGTGTTTTTAAGGGTTTCCACCAGCTTTTCCGGTTTCCTTAAATCACTTGTGTTCACCGAGTTATACCAGTAGCCCTGAAAAGGTCTTGTGATAACACCTGTTAAGCAAAGCTTTACATTTCCCTGCCAAAATTATTCTGATCAGTAAAAAAGAATAATGACACATAGTGGCTGCAAACCACAGTTGAAAAATCCATATCGATAAAAATTGTAAAAAAAAAACAGATACAAGTAGAACTGAGTAAAATACATTTCAATAAACACAATTTCCGAGAAGTGTCGAAGGCGTAAAAAATAATGACATTGATTATTTTCTGCATTTTCTCCAAAGTAAATATGAATATAAAAAATTGAACTTACAATGTAACTAGAGACGAGATAATCAATTCTTTAGAATCAAAATTCAACTCAAATTTTTCAAAAAATTATGATTCATTACAATCAAAATTTCTTGAGATTCGATTTGGGCAAATTTTTTTAAATGGAGATTTTTCCAGTCATTTAAAGTACTTTTGATTCAAGTAGAATGGATTCATACTCAAATGGAATTTCTTGACAGAATCCGAGGAATCAGATCCAAATGAATTTTAGAAAATCTGTTCATCTCTAAATGTAAGTCAAGAGGAAAAGGAGGAGATTTATTATCTCTCTGCACCACTTTTGTGGCATAAAAAAAAGTTGCAAACAAATTTTGTCGCAAGTGGCGTTTCTGCATGGCCATTGTCATGCTCCATTTTCAGTGAGTGGATAGGACCAGCGGTCCCTCCACATTTATCTTTATTTGTGCCTGTTTTAAGCCAATGAAGACAGAAATCTACAGCAGCGGTAGCTTTCATTCTGGCGCACAGCCTGCCGGACGATACGCCTAATACTTAACGAGAACTGCACCTCATCATAAATTAAGCACATCATCCGGCAGCGCAGAAGATTTCAAAGACCGACATGAAATGATGGACTTCTAGACATCTAACGCAGTTCTACAGTGTGTGGACCCTACAAAAAGGCCCTTGTGTTCCAGATTCCTGGATCCCTCTCACCTTTAAAGGGAGCAAAGTTATGTGGGCTAACATTAGTGATGAGCGCCATAGGCAATATTAGTTTTCGCTATATTTCGCAAATTTTTCGCATAATATTCTCAATAAATTTGCAAATTCTAGATTTCGTGATCTCGTCATTATTTTCGCGATTGCGCAAATCGGCACTAATGATGCGCATATTTTTTGCGCAATACATACAACTTCACATTTTATCAGGTCTGAGTAGATATTACTGATTGGTGCAGTAAGTATTGTTGTGACATCACAGCACTATGTCTGCAACACAGGGATGGCCAACTTGCGGCTCTCCAGCTGTTGTAAAACTACAACTCCCACCATGCTCTGCTGTAGGCTAATAGTTGTATGCAATCTGGGCATGCTGGGAGTTGTAGTTTTGCAACAGCTGGAGAGCCGCAGATTGGCCATCCCTGCTGTAGCATGTATGTATGGACAGCAGAGAAACAGTAATTCCTATCACACTACCTAACACCCTGCACTGGAACCTATCAGCTACACTATATCACTATCTAACCTACACTGACTATCTCCCACTAACTATCTGTCTCATATATAGGAGCTAACTATCTATCTAATGTATTTGAATAAGGAATAGGATCCAGATGAAAGCACAGAGCTCAGCAATGTCACTGCTCTCTCTCAGAACTGCAAAAAAACAGCAGAAAATGGCTGCTGGGGAGTTTCTTATACGGTAAGGGATAGGCAACTCTTCTATTGGTTGCTAGGGATGTTGCTAAGTTCTGACAAAAATATTGCAGCCTTCTCATTGGCCCACAAGCAAGAAGGGAGGTTACTGATGGAAAAAAAAATCTAGAATATTTGCTATTATGAAGATATAGCACTATATTCTGCATCTTCGCGAATTCTCAATGTGCCGATATCCGCTATAAAAAATTTGCAATTTGAATATTTGCGATCAACACTAGCTAACATGTGAATTAGTGATGCCTGAAAATTTCAGGTCTGGAGAGGTGAGGCCTCTGAGGTCCCAGCTTTTTCATTGAGGATATACAGTCACCTAAAGAATTATTAGGAACACCATACTAATACGGTGTTGGACCCCCTTTTGCCTTCAGAACTGCCTTAATTCTATGTGGCATTGATTCCACAAGGTGCTGATAGCATTCTTTAGAAATGTTGGCCCATATTGATAGGATAGCATCTTGCAGTTGATGGAGATTTGAGAGATGCACATCCAGGGCACGAAGCTCCCGTTCCACAACATCCCAAAGATGCTCAATTGGGTTGAGATCTGGTGACTGTGGGGGCCATTTTAGTACAGTGAACTCATTGTCATGTTCAAGAAACCAATTTGAAATGATTCGAGCTTTGTGACATGGTGCATTATCCTGCTGGAAGTAGCCATCAGAGGATGGGTAAATGGTGGTCATGAAGGGATGGACATGGTCAGAAACAATGCTCAGGTAGCCCGTGGCATTTTAACGATGCCCAATTGGCACTAAGGGGCCTAAAGTGTGCCCAGAAAACATCCCCCACACCATTACACCACCACCACCAGCCTGCACAGTGGTAACAAGGCATGATGGATACATGTTCTCATTCTGTTTACGCCAAATTCGGACTCTACCATTTGAATGTTTCAACAGAAATCAAGACTCATCAGACCAGGCAACATTTTTCCAGTCTTCAACAGTCCAATTTTGGTGAGCTCGTGCAAATTGTAGCCTCTTTTTCCTATTTGTAGTGGAGATGAGTGGTACCCGGTGGGGTCTTCTGCTGTTGTAGCCCATCCGCCTCAAGGTTGTGCGTGTTGTGGCTTCACAAATGCTTTGCTGCAGACCTCGGTTGTAACGAGTGGTTATTTCAGCCAACGTTGCTCTTCTATCAGCTTGAATCAGTCGCCCCATTCTCCTCTGACCTCTAGCATCCACAAGGCATTTTTGCCCACAGGACTGCCGCATACTGGATGTTTTTCCCTTTTCACACCATTTTTTGTAAACCCTAGAAATGGTTGTGCGTGAAAATCCCAGTAACTGAGCAGATTGTGAAATACTCAGACCAGCCCATCTGGCACCAACAACCATGCCACGCTCAAAATAGCTTAAATCACCTTTCTTTCCCATTCTGACATTCAGTTTGGAGTTCAGGAGATTGTCTTGACCAGGACCACCCCCCTAAATGCATTGAAGCAACTGCCATGTGAGTGGTTGACTAGATAATTGCATTAATGAGAAATAGAACAGGTGTTCCTAATAATTCTTTAGGTGAGTGTATATCTCGCTTTATCATTCTCCTCTTGCTCTGACAGAAGCGGCAATGGTTGTTTTGCTGTACGATTTATATCCATTAATAATTTACACCTAGCGCTAGCAGTATACATTCTCAGACCTCATATAATTAATCAAGACTAATTTGTACCAAGCAAGATCCTGTATGGAGATTTCGGCTTGGTCCTCTGTCGGCAGTTTCTGTCTTCCTTCTTTACTATATGTTATTTATAAGAGTTATTAACTTCTTATGTCTTACGGAGACTTGGTTTGGAGATGGTAGAATATGATCTGCTTGTGATTGATTTCTCACTTGTCTAAAAGTTCATCTATTTTTTTCAGTAATCTAAAAATTAATTATGTGATATTTATTGTCCCTATGACCTCAAAAGAAAACCAGCACTTGTGTATGGAGTTACCATGTCTTGATCAAGCTATTTCGATATTAGGTTATTGCCCAACCACGGGTTTCTCTGCTCAACTGGGCAATGAGTCAACTATTCAACATTAGTGTTGATCGAGCACCAAAGTGCTCGGGTGTTCAGGTGCTCGAGTAGAACACTTTGGGATACTCGGGTGCTCTACCGAGCACCAAATCCCAACGGAAATCAATGGGAGAATCCGAGCATTAAACCAGGCACCCCCTGCTCTGAAGAGGGGAGGTTGTCTGATTCACATGAAAAGGTCAGAAATTGATGGAAACACCACTGAAATTGTTCGGGAACAGCATGGGGAGGATGTCTGGATGCATCTTCGACTCCCAGGTCGCTTCTGGGAACGATGTTGTCCGAGTAGTACGCCAATTTTACAGACTGACAATAGTACGCACAAAACCGAAGATAAAATCGATTTTAGAGGAAAAATTGTTAGGAAACATTCTTTCCTGTATATTTACTTTTATATAAAGTGCAAGTGCTGCCAAAAATTGCAAGGAAGAGGCACTCCGATACAACCTGTATATCACACAAAGGAGGGCCTCATTCACATTGTGGTACAATTGTTCAGGTAGTGGGACCCCTACACTCATAAAGCCTATGCACTAAGTGAAAGGGCAGCCAAAAATTACAAGGAACCGACAATCCAATAAACCCTTTATTACACATAAAGGAGGGCATCATACAAACACCCTTGAAAAATTATGATTGCTGGCCTGCTGGTGACCCTCTAAAACATTAGGGGCGAGGGCCTGCTGCTGATCTGACCATGGAAAAACGTATGGGCGAAGGCCTGCTGCTGAGCTGACCATCAAAAAAGGGGTGCATGGGAATAAAGTGTATTCAATACACCGTAAAAGCCACATTTAACGTGCCTTTATGTTCAGCCGCTTTCCTCTGGTGGTGGAGTAGAGAAGTCAGGGCCAAATCCAGGCTTGTTTATTTTGATAAGAGTCAACTTGTCAGCCTTTTTAGTTGACAGTTTGATGCGCTTATCAGTTATTATGCCCCCAGCAGCACTAAATACCAGCTCTGACATAACACTGGCGGCAGGGCAGGCCAGCACCTCCAAAGTGTAGAGCGCCAGTTCATGCCACATGTCCAGCTTGGACACCCAATAGTTTTAAGGCACAGAGGGATCATTGAGGACACTGACACGGTATGCTACGTATTCCTTCACCATATTCCCAAACTTTTCTCTCCTTGTGACACTAGGCCGCACATCAGGGTGAGGTTGCAGGCGGAGTGTCATGAAACTGTCCCAGGCCTTGGAGAGTGTTGCCCTGCCTCTGTTGGAACTGCTGTGTGTTCCCCTCCCCTCCCCTCCTCGGTTGCCCAAGGAACTAAGTACTCTGCTGCCAGCGTTGTCAGCTGGAAATTTTTGGAGCAATTTTTCCACAAGGATCTTCTGGTATTGCACCATTTTGCTATTCCTCTCCACCACAGGAATGAGAGATGAGAAGTTCTTTTTGTAACGGGGGTTGAGAAGGGTGAACAACCAGTAATCGGTGTTGGTCAAAATGCGTATAATGCGAGGGTCATGGGAAAGGCAGCATAACATAAAGTCAGCCATGTGTGCCAGAGTCCCAACAGACACGACTTTGATGTCCTCATCAGGAGGATGACTCTCAATCTCATCATCCTCTTCCTCCTCTTCGGCCCATCCAGGCTGAACAGATGGAATAAACCTGCTGTGGGTACTACCCTCTTCATTGTCCAATTCGCTCTGAGAAGACGGACGAAGGGTGGTCTGGCTATCACCCTGTGTAATGTCTTCTTCCCCCATTTCCACCTCTTCCACATTCAAAGTGTCCACCTTCATTGTGAGCAGTGAGTGTTTAGGTAGACACAAAAGTGGGATGGTTACGCTGATAATAGCGGCATCGCCACTCACCATCTGTGTTGATTCCTCAAAGTTGCGTAAAACATCAGAGAGGTGAGACATCCATGCCCACTTATGTGAATAGTGGAAGCTGACTGGAAAGGCGACGACCATGTTGCAGCTGGTATTTCACTACTGCCCTCTGCTGCTCACATAGCCTGACCAACATGTGGAACTTGAAGTTCCAGCACATGCTCACGTCGCACAACAGTCGGTGGGCTTGCAATTGCAAGCACTGCTGCAGCGTTGCCAGACCGGCGGCAGCTGTAGATGACTTTAAGAAATGGGCACACATGCGGCACACCTTCACCAGTAGCTCGGGCAAATTGGGTAGGTTTTGAAAAACCGCTGAACCACTAAGTTAAACACGTGGGCTAGGCATGGTATGTGTGTGAGCTTGGTGAGCTCCAAAGCCACCTCCAAGTTACGACCATTATCAGACACAACCAGGCCTGGTTCTAGGTTGACTGGTGAGAGCCACAGCTCAGTCTGGTCCCTTATACCCTGCCACAGCTCTGCGGCGGTGTGCTGTTTGTCACCTAAACATATTAGTTTCAGCACGGCCTGTTACCGCTTCCCCACTGCAGTGCTATACTGCTTCCAGCTACTGACTGATGACTGACTGGTGCTGCAAGATGAGAATTCAGAGGTGAAAGTGGAGGAGGAGGTGGAGGAGGAGAAGGGGGGGTGTTTACAGCCACTATTGTAGGTGGTGGCGGAAATCCTGATGGATTTAGGGCCCGCAATCCTTGGCATAGGTAGCACCTGTGCCATCCCAGGGTACGACTTGCTCCTGGCCTCCACAACGTTCACCCAGTATGCCGTCAGGGAAATGTAGCGTCCCTGGCCACAAGCACTTGTCCATGTGTCAGTCTTTAAGTGGATCTTCCCAAAAACTGCGTTGGTCAGGGCACGGGTGATGTTACAGGACACATGCTAGTGTAAGCGGGGACAGCACACCAGGAAAAATAGTGGCATCTGGGGACTAAGTAACGAGGGACCGCCATTATCAGGCTGCAGAAAGCCTCATTGTCCACAAGCCTAAATGGCAACATTTCCAGGGCCAGCAATTTGGAAAGGTGCGCATTTAGTGCTATGGCCTGGGGGTGGGTGGCTGGGTATTTGCTCCTGGGGGATAGACATCTGTACGCTGCGCTGGGACACAGAAGTGGATGTGCTAGCGAAGGTCAAGGTGCAGGGCGGGAGGCATCCGGGCCTGCGTCTTGGACGGGGGATTGGCCAGCACGTAACACAGGGGAAGACGATGCAGTCGTGTGACCTGCAGACACCGATCGTGGACCGAGGCGTTCGACCCACCTATTAGGGTGCTTTGATGCCATGTGGCGGATCATGCTGGTGGTGGTGAGGTTGCTAGTGTTCACGCCCCGGCTCATTTTGGTTCGGCACAGGTTGCAAATGACAATTCTTTTATCGTCCGCACTTTCCTCAAAAAAGCGCCAGACTGCGGAACACCTAACCCTTGGCAAAGGAGATGGCCGCAAGGGGGTGCTCCGGGGAACAGTTGCGGGCCTGTTTAGTGTGGCCCGCCTTCTACCTTTTGCCACCCAACTGCCTCTTCCATCCTGTTGCGGTGCTGCGGATCCCTCCCCCTCTGTACTGCTGTCCTTGCTCGGTTTGCCACCTTCCCAGGTTGGGTCACTGACTTCATCGTCCACCACCCCCTCTTCCACTTCCTCACTCTGGTCATCCTTCTGACTTGTTGACCTAACATCAACCTCTTGAGACACTAATTGCCGTTGACTTGTTGGCAACTCTGTCTCATCATCATCCACCTCGAGAAACACTAATTGCCGTTCTACACCGTCATCTTCTTGTGACTGTGGATGCTCAAGAGTTTGGGAATCGGTGCACACAATTTCCTCATGTCCCTCTTCAAGCGGGCTTGGCGAGAGGCCCAAATCAAGGAATGGCAATGAAAAGAGCTCCTCGGAATATCCAAGTGTAGGATCACTTGTTTGGTAAGACTCTCCATGGCGGGAGGAAGGAGGATCAGGATGAGGATTAGAGATAGCCTTGCGGTTCGCCTGGCGGTCGTTTCGCAACGAACTTTGCATGTTCGCGATTCGCCGAACATGCGAACATATGGAGATATTCGCGCCCGCCATATTCGTTTACATTTAGAAGAACTTTGACCCATGACACATCCATCTGGTGGTACAGAAAAGCCAATTGAGAAGTTTCAGTATATGGACATACCCCCTACCTTATAAATAAACCTGATCTTGCCGCCATTTTACATTCAGTGTTTTGCCTGTGTAGGGAGAGGTTGCTGTGTGGAGCAGGGACAGGCTGTTAGGGACACCAAACGCTAGCTAATAGGGCCACAAAAGTCCTTTTAAGGACTGTTATGGGTGCGCTATAGATAGGTGTGATACACAGAGGGGTGCGATATACTTATAATGTACTTTTTTAATGAGTCAAAAACACATAGATCTATATAGTGATCACCTGGAAGTCAGGGGCCTAGGGGCTAGGGGCTTACTAGTGCCATTTTTTTTATAGGGTAAGGTTCCGGACGGGGTCGCTCTTATCAGGGCGAGTGGTCTGTGGTTAGGCTATCAGGGCCAGAATAGCCCCCCCTGTAGGGCAATATCAGGGACAGTTCTTTGCCCACCCTGTCCTTCAATACCACATCATCATCTAGCCCAGGGATAGATGTTTTTGCTTTCCCTCCGGGATTTATGGATTTGCACTGGAACCCCCCGGATTTTGGTAGGACATATGGTTTCTGATTTGGTGCCGCCGAGCACCTGATTTAGTGCCGCCGAGCACTTGTTATTGCTTACCACATCTATGCTTTTTGCTTAACTTTAATAATTTAATTTATTTTCATTTTGAGGGATATCTTTTCCATTCACACGTCCGCAAAATGGGTCTGCAGACCCATTTATTTTCAATGGGGCCGGAATGTGCTGTCTGCATCTGCATTTGCAGTTCCGCATCCGCATTTGCGGATCCGCACTTCCGCATAAGTGCTTCCGTTTCCCCCAAAAAATAGAACATGTCCTATTCTTGTCCCCAATTGCAGACAAGATTAGGCATTTTCTATTATAGTGCCGGCGATATGCGGTCCGCAAATTGCGGAATGCACATTACCGGTGTCTGTGTTTTGCAGATCCTCAAAACACTTACGGACGTGTGAATGGACCCTCATAGTAACATAATTAAAGGTTACGTTTTATCTTTATGTATATTCTAATGGATTGCCTTCCGTGTACAATGTTATAATATATTTTCTATGTTAGAAAGTATATTATAGTGCATTTGTATTGTGCGGCAGTTGTGTGCGGTTCTGCTGCGATACCGCAGGTAGGTATATAGAGGGACAAGCGTTATTGGGACAAATCATTTCTACTGGTGTAATATACCAGTCACCCCCCAAAATAACTGATTGAAGCAGGGTGTTACATACCAATATAATTTCTTTATAGTGCATTTGGGTACTGTATAGTGCATTTGAGCATGCGCATACGCAAAAATTATATTGCCGATATTTCGCATTGAAAAAAATTATAAATGGAGATCGCAAATTCGAATAGTACATCTGGTAGGTCACTGTCCATGTTGTGGGACTATTTGCGCACTTCTAGTAATTATTTCTTGGCTGAAAATATGAGCTAAAGGTTTTTCAGGTTTGCCTGCCATTAAAATGAATGGGACCCACCATAAACTTGCGATTCGCAAACATTTGATCGTGTTTGTCCGTCCCGGCAGATGTTCATCCATCACTAGTTAGGGTTCTGTTGACCAGACTCTTGGCTACTGAGACTGGACTTTATGGAAGACAGGGTGGTGTTTAACCGATTGGAAGCATTATCTGCTACAATCCAACTGACCAACTGGTCGCACTGGTCTGACTTCGAGAGTGGTGTCCTGCACCACCCTGCAAACTGGGACATGAAGCTAGGTATCGTGGATGAATGTGTTTCTTGAGCTCTGGCAGCAGACACAGTTTCACTGCGCCCAGGGCCACGGCCTCTGCGTGTACCATCAGCAGCACGGCCCCTTGCCCATCCCTTACTGCTCGCCTTCTGCATATTAAATGGTATATATGCTTGCAAGTATGTCACACGTACAGTAGAACAGGTTTTGTAAGTGTATGCCCAAATAAATTAAACTGAATGTCAATGATATTTAGGATGTGCAAACGTTATTTACTGTGACATCATGTTTTGGATGTCATATAACTGTTATATTTTGTGTTCACAGAAGCAGAAAAAGATAATATGCCTTAAAGATTTATTTTGTAAAGTAAGGTAAGCAGTGGCACAGCAGAAACAACAGAATGCATATTGTTAACCTGTTGTTGCTGGGCAGAAGTCTAGACCAATCACAGCCAGCTTCTCACACAGCAAGGGTTTTCACCAATCACAGCCAGCCTCACACATAGCCTGTCTGGGAATTCCCTCAGCTCCTGCTGCTAGAATAATTATTCACCAGAGACAGGAGCTGAAGAGACATTCACTCCACTGAGAGCTGAGTTCATGGGAACAAGAGGCCAATATAAGTATTTAAAACAGTTATATAATGTTCATGTTGTTAGTATTATGATTAGAACTGTATACTGAACCAGTTAAATACAGTCAGGTCCATAAATATTGGGACATTTACACAATTCTAACATTTTTGGCTCTATACACCACCACAATGGATTTGAAATGAAACAAGCAAGATGTGCTTTAACTGCAGACTGTCAGCTTTAATTTGAGGGTACATCCAAATCAGGTGAACGGTGTAGGAATTACAACAGTTTGCATATGTGCCTCCCACTTGTTAAGGGATCAAAAGTAATGGGACATAATAATAATCATAAAATCAAACTTTCACTTTTTAATACTTGTTTGCAAATCCTTTGCAGTCAATTACAGCCTGAAGTCTGGAACGCATAGACATCACCAGACGCTGGGTTTCATCCCTGGTGATGCTCTGCCAGGCCTCTACTGCAACTGTCTTCAGTTTCTGCTTGTTCTTGGGGCATTTTCCCTTCAGTTTTGTCTTCAGCAAGTGAAATACATGCTCAATCGGATTCAGGTCAGGTGATTGACTTGGCCATTGCATAACATTCCACTTCTTTCCCTTAAAAAACTCTTTGGTTGCTTTTGCAGTATGCTTTGGGTCATTGTCCATCTGCACTGTGAAGCGCCGTCCAATAAGTTCTGAAGCATTTGGCTGAATATGAGCAGATAATATTGCCCAAAACACTTCAGAATTCATCCTGCTGCTTTTGTCAGCAGTCACATCATCAATAAATACAAGAGAACCAGTTCCATTGGCAGCCATACATGCCCATGCCATGACACTACCGCCACCATGCTTCACTGATGAGGTGGTATGCTTAGGATCATGAGCAGTTCCTTTCCTTCTCCATACTCTTCTCTTCCCATCACTTTGGTACAAGTTGATCTTGGTCTCATCTGTCCATAAGATGTTGTTCCAGAACTGTGAAGGCTTTTTTAGATGTCGTTTGGTAAACTCTAATCTGGCCTTCCTGTTTTTGAGGCTCACTAATGGTTTACATCTTGTGGTGAACCCTCTGTATTTACTCTGGTGAAGTCTTCTCTTGATTGTTGACTTTGATACACATACACCTACCTCCTGGAGAGTGTTCTTGATCTGGCCAACTGTTGTGAAGGGTGTTTTCTTCACCTGGGAAAGAATTCTTCGGTCATCCACCACAGTTGTTTTCCGTGGTTTTCCGGGTCTTTTGGTGTTGCTGAGCTCACCGGTGCATTCCTTCTTTTTAAGAATGTTCCAAACAGTTGTTTTGGCCACGCCTAATGTTTTTGCTATCTCTCTGATGGGTTTGTTTTGTTTTTTTCAGCCTAATGATGGCTTGCTTCACTGATAGTGACAGCTCTTTGGATCTCATCTTGAGAGTTGACAGCAACAGATTCCAAAAGCAAATAGCACACTAGAAATGATCTCTGGACCTTTCATCTGCTCATTGTAATTGGGATAATGAGGGCATAACACACACTTGGTCATGGAACAGCTGAGAAGCCAATTGTCCTATTACTTTTGGTTCCTTAACAAGTGGGAGGCACATATGCAAACTGTTGTAATTCCTACACCATTCACCTGATTTGGATGTAAATCCCCTCAAATTAAAGCTGTCAGTCTGCAGTTAAAGCACATCTTGTTTGTTTAATTTCAAATCCATTGTGGTGGTGTATAGAGCCAAAAATGTTAGAATTGTGTCGATGTCCCAATATTTATGGACCTGGCTGTATATGTTTACTTTCAGTTCCACCAAATTACAAGCATACTTAAACATACAATTGCATACAAATTCAATTGCAAGTTTCAAATTGCAAGCTACAATTGCAAGCATACCATTGCAAGCATTCAGATTCCATATTGCAATCCAAATTTCATACAACCATACCAGATCATACTCAACCAATCTGCAAATAGTCACTGCTAACTGCATACTGCAAGTGAACAGTTAGTTAGACTTTAAATATACCTCTCAGAGAGATCATAAAGTGCTTAAATAACTTAAAGTGAGAGAACAGATACTGAAGAGAGAAATATATCCACCATTTTATGTTGAATGACAAGATTGAACAGTTGAACTACCATCTTATGCATACCGCCATTTTGTGATATCTTTTCAACACGTGTTATGTACATGGACTATCTGCTGCGGAGGCTGCAGTGTTATATATGAAGAAAAGTTTAAGTTAATAATGAAGTTATTTGAAGCATTTGGTGTGCTCTTTAAACCTACTGTTTCCATAGAACGGCGCTAGAGGAATTACAGAGTAATAGACAGTCTGGTTAGACTGAAAGTCAGAGGTACCAAAATTCTTCTAATGCCACAGCGCAAAAGGCACTTCATAGTGCTGCGCCTGCCACACTGCCAGATGCAACAATAGTCCTTAAAAGGACTTTTGGGTCTCTAACACCAACCCTGCCTAACAAAAAAATAAAATTCAATTCCCTACACTATCTGTCCCTTCTACAGCACAGCTCTCCCTGACTAAGACTGGCCGAACCACGTGTCATCGGGTGCTTTATAGCACCCGATGATATGTTCCGGCCAGCCAAGCACTGTAATGCCAGTAACCAACATGGCTACAGCATTACAGTGAGTGGCAGTACTTACCTGCATGTTTATTGGTTGCATAGCAACCAACATACTTGTGGGGAGGAGACTCGAGCATCGCGCTCGAGCACATGCGGTATTCGGCCGAACACCATGATGCTCGAGCCAAACTGGTGTTCGGCCGAGCATGCTCGATCAGCACTATTCAACATTCAAGAAAATGTGATGTGTAACTTTTTTTTCCTTTTATTATACACTGCTCAAAAAAATAAAGGGAACACAAAAATAACACATCCTAGATCTGAGTTAATTAAATATTCTTCTGAAATACTTTGTTCTTTACATAGTTGAATGTGCTGACAACAAAATCACACAAAAATAAAAAAATGGAAATCAAATTTTTAACCCATGGAGGTCTGGATTTGGAGTCACACTCAAAATTAAAGTGGAAAAACACACCACAGGCTGATCCAACTTTGATGTAATGTCCTTAAAACAAGTCAAAATGAGGCTCAGTAGTGTGTGTGGCCTCCACGTGCCTGTATGACCTCCCTACAACGCCTGTGCATGCTCCTGATGAGGTGGCGGACAGTCTCCTGAGGGATCTCCTCCCAGACCTGGACTAAAGCATCTGCCAACTCCTGGACAGTCTGTGGTGCAACGTGACGTTGGTGGATAGAGCGAGACATGATGTCCCAGATGTGCTCAATTGGATTCTGGTCTGGGGAATGGGCAGGCCAGTCCATAGCATCAATGCCTTCATTTTGCAGGAACTGCTGACACACTCCAGCCACATGAGGTCTAGCATTGTCTTGCATTAGGAGGAACCCAGGGCCAACCGCACCAGCATATGGTCTCGAAAGGGGTCTGAGGATCTCATCTCGGTATCTAATGGCAGTCAGGCTACCTCTGGCGAGCACATGGAGGGCTGTTCGGCCCTCCAAAGAAATGCCACCCCACACCATTACTGACCCAGTGCCAAAACGGTCATGCTGGAGGATGTTGCAGGCAGCAGAACGTTCTCCACGGCGTCTCCAGACTCTGTCACGTCTGTCACATGTGCTCAGTGTGAACCTGCTTTCATCTGTGAAGAGCACAGGGCGCCAGTGGCGAATTTGCCAATCTTGGTGTTCTCTGGCAAATGCCAAACGTCCTGCACGGTGTTGGGCTGTAAGCACAACCCCCACCTGTGGACGTCGGGCCCTCATATCACCCTCATGGAGTCTGTTTCTGACCGTTTGAGCAGACACATGCACATTTGTGGCCTGCTGGAGGTCATTTTGCAGGGCTCTGGCAGTGCTCCTCCTGTTCCTCCTTGCACAAAGGCGGAGGTAGCGGTCCTGCTGCTGGGTTGTTGCTCTCCTACGGCCTCCTCCACGTCTCCTGATGTACTGGCCTGTCTCCTGGTAGCGCCTCCATGCTCTGGACACTACGCTGACAGACACAGCAAACCTTCTTGCCACAGCTCGCATTGATGTGTCATCCTGGATAAGTTGCACTACCTGAGCCACTTGTGTGGGTTGTAGACTCCGTCTCATGCTACCACTAGAGTGAAAGCACCGCCAGCATTCAAAAGTGACCAAAACATCAGCCAGGAAGCATAGGAACTGAGAAGTGGTCTGTGGTCACCACCTGCAGAACCATTCCTTTATTGGGGGTGTCTTGCTAATTGCCTATAATTTCCACCTGTTGTCTATCCCATTTGCACAACAGCATGTGAAATTGATTGTCACTCAGTGTTGCTTCCTAAGTGGACAGTTTGATTTCACAGAAGTGTGATTGACTTGGAGTTACATTGTGTTGTTTAAGTGTTCCCTTTATTTTTTTGAGCAGTGTATAAAATGTTTATTTGATTATTTGTAAAATGTATCTTTATATGGTTAAGAGCCCTTAAAGAGCTCAGAGTAGCTTAGAGTGCAAGGTGACTCCAGCCTAGAAGATAGAAAATCAAGCCAAGCTTACAAAGATGCACTATTCAGAAGAAATAAAAAATCACTCACATTTACAAGAATGCATCCCTCCAGGAGATGCAAAACACACCTGTACTAAGGCTACTTTCACACTTGTGGCAGGACGGATCCGACAGGCTGTTCACCATGTCGGATCCGTCCTTCCGCTATTTCACCGTGCCGCTGGACTGCCGCTCCGTCCCCATTGACTATAATGGGGAGGGGGCGGAGCCCCGACGCAGAACGGCGGTGCACGGCGAAAGACGCCGGACTAAAAAGTCCTGCATGTTCGACTTTTTAGTCTGGCGGCTATCGCCGTGCACCGCCGTGCTGCGCCGGAGCTCCGCCCCTGTCCCCATTATAGTCAATGGGGACGGAGCGGCGGTCCGGCGGCACGGCAAAATAGCGGAAGGACGGATCCGACATGGTGAACAGCCTGTCGGATCCGTCCTTCCGCAAGTGTGAAAGTAGCCTTAGAAAGTGGTACCATCCCAGAAGACGTAAAACCCTTCAACATTTACAAGCTACTACCTCAGAAGATGTAAATCCTACCCATACTTGCAAGGATGCACCTCCCCAGAAGATATCAAATCCCTCATACTAACATGAAGGCACTTCCCCAGAATATATCAAATCCCTCATACTAACATGAAGGCACCTCCCCAGAAGATATAAAATCTCTCAATTACATAAAGGCACTATCCCAGAAGATAGAAAATCAAACTAAACTTGCAAGAAAGCACTGCCCAGAAAAAATTAAACTGACCCACTCTTTTTTTTTTTTTTTACCCCCAACCCCCACCCCCCCTGTGATGACGTGCAAACTAGCTCCGACTAATCAGAACTCTGGACACTAATAGTGTTCTACCTAACAGAATCTTTTGATATTTATGGCTACCTATTAATGAAAAGTCATTCAGTAAGAACAATTTTGGCTCCAGAGGAATCCATATTTTCAATTTATGAGTAAGAAGCTTATTAATACCGTTCCAGTAAGCTCCAAGTTCTGGACAGGCCCTGATCATGTGCAGATAATCCGCACCTACAGTATCACATGGCGGACGTTTGGAGGTGTCTCTTAATCCACACTTGTTTAACCAGGTGGGGGTAACATATAATCTATGAAAAATATTAAACTGTATTAAAACATGATTAAAGTTGTGAGATAGTAAATCAAAATTAGTAAAAATACTTTCCCCCCCTACCGATTGCATATTTGGGCAATCCATCTCCCAGGCCCTTTGTGCCGGCGATTGTGTCTCTCCAAAACGTGATTTAAGTAATAGTTTATATATATTAGAAATCTTCATTCTTTGTGATATCTTCCCTAGCCACCCATTTAGCGGAGAAGTATTATCTATTTCTAACAGTGATTTGTCATTCAAGCTAAAAAGTGCTGACCGAAGCTAAAAATACCTGAACCAAGAGAGGTTCACTATGTTATGTGATAGTTCCACAAACGACTTAATCTCTCTATTCGTAACAACCTGTGTGATATAAAGAATCCCATTCTTTTGCCAAAATTGATCCGTAGCTATACCCTCTAAACTCTGTAAGTGAATATTGTGCCAAAGAGGCGTGAATGTAAGTGATCCCTTCACCCCCAACCATCCTCTAGTAGTAGCCCAGATTTTCAGTAGTGATTTTGTAGTCTCTTTATGGCCCCGGTCTCTATTAATCAGTAGGCCGGATTCCAGAAGCGTAAATATATTATTATGCGAGGAGCTTCTCACTAACCTACTCAAAAATGTACTATTTTGCCATTCATAACACATCCATAGCTGGGCAGCAAAAAAATAACCTTTGAAACAAGGGAGGCTTAAACCCCCCTGTTCCAAAGGTTTATACAAGTATTCCAATTTGAGTCTCACACGTTTTCTTCCCCAAACTAAATAATTTATTATTCTTTCCATAAGTTTAAAATATTTATCCTATATCCAGGTAGGTATATTCCTAAGAACATAGAGGATTTGAGGTAGAATCACCATCTTGACCAGTGAAAGTCGATCTGCCCTGGATAAAGGAAGTCTCAGCCAAGTCCTTACTTTTGCCCTAATTTTCGTTATCAATGGGATCAAATAGAGTTGTACACAATTTTCAACCTTGAGAGATATCATCATACTCAAGTATTGAAAAGTGTCAGCAACATCTAGCTGGGTTATCAAGGACTCCTTTTGGGGCAACGGATCTATTGGCATCAGAATTGTCTTCGTCCAGTTTATATCTAGGCCTGAAACCTTACCAAATAGTTTAACCATCCGGATAATTCTTGGGGCGGTTATTTCTGTATTATCTTTAAAAAAAAGGACATCGTCCGCATATAGGGAAATACGATCCTCCACGCCTAGTATTCCAAATCCTTTAATTTGAGTGTCCTGCCTAATAGCCAGAGCCAAAGGCTCAATATAAATATCAAATAGGAGTGGTGACAATGGGCAGCCCTGGCGAGTACCTCTATTTAAATCAAAACTGGTAGTAAGGCGCCTGTTGAGACTCAACTTAGCCGTGGGGGATCTATACAATTGTTTAATCATATTTATGAATCTCTCCCCAAAGCCCATCCTGGCCAGGACCCTCCACAGGAATCGCCACTCCACCCTGTCAAAGGCCTTAGAGGTATCCAGTGACAGGATAGAGCGAGCAGACCCCCCAGGGGCCTGTATGTTAGCAAAAAGCCGATGAAGATTATGGTGAGTGCACTTATTTGGGATAAAACCGTTCTGGTCCGGGTGGACAATGGAGGAGATGACCCCAGAGAGTCTTGTGGCCAAAATCCTTGCGAGGAGCTTTACGTCCGTGTTCAACAATGAAATCGGTCTGTAGGATCCCAAATCTGTGGGCTCCTTACCTTTTTTTGGAATTAATATTATCACAGCTTCCGACATTGAACCCGGCAGGGTCCCCTCCTCCACTGACTCAGCAAAGACCCCCAACAATTTGGGAAAAATAACCTCCTTATATTTACTATAAAATTCATATGGGAGTCCATCTGAGCTGGGGGTGGAGTTACCCAAGCAAAGTTTAATTGCCCCTTCAAGCTCCTGGATTGAGAAATCAGCCTCAAGTACCCTCCTTTGAGCCAAGGTAATAGTAGGGAAAATAATACCGTCAAGATAGACATCCATCATTTCATCCGTAATCCTACAATCAGCTCTATAAAGTTCTGAAAAGTAGTCCAAGAAAACTTTCTCTATAGAATTTTGTCCAACAACTATCCTCCCATTAGCCAATCGGATATTGTCTATATTTTTCTTGGGTTCCTGACTCGAGATCACTCTAGATTCAGTAAAGTATTTTTGGCCCTTAAAGAATAAACTCTGTTGGGCCTTCTCCAGCAGGAAGTTGGAATATACTTGTGTGGTTTTCTGCATGGTTTCCCTATTTTCCTCTGTCCTATTTATATAGTAAGATTGTGTAGCTAAGGAAGCTTGTTCTTTTAAGTTTCCCTCCTTTTCCCCGTACTCCTTTCTCAGGTTAGCAATATTACTAACCATTATTCCCCTCATATAGGCCTTAAAAGTGTCCCATACTACTTGGGTTTTTGCTGAGGTATAATTAGCCTCCCAAAATTGGTTAATTTCCTTTTGTACTATTTCATGATTTTTTATTACTGATAACCAATAGGGGTTAAGTCTAAATGGAGACCTACCTATTTGTTTATCCTGGGTCAGGCAGAGTTCAAGGAGTAGGGGCAGATGGTCCGAGAGTGACCTAGTCTCGTACCTCATTCGTTTTACATATCGCAGATATTTTTTATTAATCAAAGCATGGTCTATTCTGGACATAGATCTACCTAATTTACTAATGCATGAGAAGACCCTTCTCCCCTGTCCCAGACTTCCCCAAACATCCTCGAACCCGGCCTCCAAACAAAAACGTGCCAAGGGGGACCCCTGACCAGAGGCGTCCCCCTTGACACCAATAGAGACCCTGTCGTCCGCGGGATTGATGACACAATTGAAGTCTCCCATAATCGATGTAGGACATTCTGGCCATTTATCCATAAATTTTAGCAGAGAGTTAAGTACTAAGAAAGAAAATGGAGGTGGAATATAGACAAAGGCCAGAATACACATCTTCCCCGCCAGCTTAAAATATAGGAAGACAAATCTCCCCTGGTGGTCAACAGAGGCTGCCTCGCACATAAAATCAATCGTTCTATGAATAAAGACAGTCACTCCCCTAGAATGACTAGAGAAGGTAGAATGGTATGTGTGCGCAGCCCAGCCCCTGGTGACGACCCTGGAGGTTTCCCCCGTAAGATGTGTTTCTATCAAACATATAATAGCTGGGAGATCTGAAGGCATCAAATCAAAAACCGCTTGTCTTTTTCTTCTATCCCCCAGGCCCCTGAGATTCCAGGTAAGAATTCTGATTGACATTATAAAAATTTATAAAAAAAAAAAACACACACAACTCTTCCCCACCCTAGACACATCACAGCCCCATCCAACCCCCCAATCCAATTAATCCACCGCATAAATCAGCAGATCCCTCTCCTGTGACCATCCCCACCCCTCCGCTCGACACCTCACCGCTAGTTAACCAAAGAAAGGGAACAATATAGAGCATGATCTACCAGCTATTGATCCCGGCAAAACCTTAAGCAGTTAGATCACATATTGTTTCGTTCAAGCCACTCCGCAGCTTTCTCCGGCGTATCAAAAAATAAAGTTGTATCATTAAAAATAATCCGGAGTTTGGCTGGGAAAAAATCCGGGAAAAAAGGCCAGTCTATTACCATCATATAAAACAGGGGGACATTCCCTCGCCCGTCTTAGTACCATATCTCTGTCTCTTGAAGCCAGCATTTTAGCGAGGAGTGTCCGTGGTTGTCTCCCAGGAATTAATTTACCACCTGGGACCCGATGGGCTCTTTCTACTAGAAACAAGGGCGAAAAGTGCTCCCTCCCAAAATTTTCAAGAATCATCGACCTGTATGAATTGAGTAGGGTTCTTATCTTCCGCGCCCTCTGGGATCCCCAGGATTCTTACATTGTACCTTCCTGATCTGTCTTCCAGATCCACCACCTTTTTTTTTTAAGGCGATTAAAATCTGTCTTTAACGTTTAACTGACCCAGAATATATAATACCCACCCACATTTGCAAGGATGCACCACTCCACAACTTATAAAACCCACCCACACGTACAATGAATCACCATCCAGAAGATATAAAACCCACCCACACTTATAAGGATGCATCAGTCCAGAAGATATAAAACTTACTTGTAGAGATGAGCGAATGTCTTAAAAGTTTGATTCGGCTGATTCGCTGTATTTCGCAAAAAAAAAATTCACTTTGTCAGGAAGCACATTTTTTTGTAAGTAGCGGGTGCAATGACAGAAAGCTGCGATAGTGCCGCCCCCGTCATTGTACCCCCTCAGATGCCGCGTTCATACATGATCATTGTCCATCAGAGAAATTCCCATTTTCAATAGAGAGGAATTTTGCCTAATCTCTACTTGCCCCCATCATGCAGGATGTCCTTTTGATTTTCTATTTTAACTTAGTACATTCCAAGCTGAGTAAACATGGCTGCGATGTAAATGGCACAAAAATAAATAAATAAATACCTGTAGAGCGCCCACAAAGCTTCTACTGCGTCAGCAACTTAAAGGATAAAAGTAAACCAGGCGTCTAGAACAAAAGACTGTGCAATTTTATTACAAGGGCACATCTTTTATCTTCTAGAAATCCTTGGCCATGTCTTGTTTTTGATGTATTTTAGAACATCAAAATGGAGCAGGGAGACATTAGAGTACATCCAATGACTGGGAACGGCATTCTGTCACGATTTTCTAGAAGGTTCTAATCATTTTTCTTACTGTGGCTATGTTTTAAGTAGGACCCATAATAATACCCAATATGCAATATGTTTTAGATAAACAGCCACGGCAGCGCCCACAGTTCAGCAGAGGTCCTCCCAAATTGTTATTGCACTGTGACACTGTTTGCTGCTTCCTCCTGCAAAATGGTAATGCATTGTCAGACTGAGATAAACATTCATTCCAGCCTTGTCACTTGAATGCCCTTCACTCCAGCACATAGAGCTTGTGTGATCGGAATATAATTCCAGCCGAATCAGACGCTCCTGCACTGTTAACCCCTTTTAACGAGTTACAGAAAGGAAACCTTAAGACTAAAATTATAGATGGATAGAAAGAAATGGAAAAGTAGGTAGGTAGCTAAATATATAAATGATAGATAGATAGATAGATAGATAGATAGATAGATAGATAGATAGATAGATATGAGATAGATAGATAATAGAAAATATAGATAGATAGATAGATAGATAGATAATAGAAAATACAGATAGATAATAGATAAAAGGAAGATCGATTGATAAATTGATACACACTCACCTAAAGAATTATTAGGAACACCTGTTCTATTTCTCATTAATGCAATTCTCTAGTCAACCAATCACATGGCAGTTGCTTCAATGCATTTAGGGGGGTGCTCCTGGTCAAGACAATCTCCTGAACTCCAAACTGAATGTCAGAATGGGAAAGAAAGGTGATTTAAGCAATTTTGAGCGTGGCATGGTTGTTGGTGCCAGACGGGCCGGTCTGAGTATTTCACAATCTGCTCAGTTACTGGGATTTTCACGCACAACCATTTCTAGGGTTTACAAAGAATGGTGTGAAAAGGGAAAAACATCCAGTATGCGGCAGTCCTGTGGGCAAAAATGCCTTGTGGATGCTAGAGGTCAGAGGAGAATGGGCCGACTGATTCAAGCTGATAGAAGAGCAACCTTGAGTGAAATAACCACTCGTTACAACAGAGGTCTACAGCAAAGCATTTGTGAAGCCACAACACGCACAACCTTGAGGCGGATGGGCTACAACAGCAGAAGACCCCACCGGGTACCACTCATCTCCACTACAAATAGGAAAAAGAGGCTACAATTTGCACGAGCTCACCAAAATTGGACTGTTGAAGACTGGAAAAATGTTGCCTGGTCTGATGAGTCTCGATTTCTGTTGAGACATTCAAATGGTAGAGTCCAAATTTGGCGTAAACAGATTGAGAACATGTATCCATCCTCTGATGGCTACTTCCAGCAGGATAATGCACCATGTCACAAAGCTCGATTCATTTCACATTGGTTTCTTGAACATGACAATGAGTTCACTGTACTAAAATGGCCCCACAGTCACCAGATCTCAACCCAATAGAGCATCTTTGGGATGTGGTGGAACGGGAGCTTCGTGCCCTGGATGTGCATCCCTCAAATCTCCATCAACTGCAAGATGCTATCCTATCAATATGGGCCAACATTTCTAAAGAATGCTATCAGCACCTTGTGGAATCAATGCCACGTAGAATTAAGGCAGTTCTGAAGGCAAAAGGGGGTTCAACACGTATTAGTATGGGGGCACTAATAATTCTTTAGGTGAGTGTATATAATAGATGGATATGAAGATCGATAGATATATCGATTGTTAATAGATAGATATGAGATAAATAAATAGATAGATAGATAGATGAATAGATATATAATAGATGGATAGGAAGATAGATAGATAATAGAAAATACAGATAGATAATAGATAGAAAGGAAGATCGATAGATATATAGATTGTTAATAGATAGATAATAGATGGATAGGAAGATAGATATGATATTAGATAGATAGATAGATAGATAGATAGATAGATAGATAGATAGATAATAGATAGATAGATAGATAGATAGATAGATAGATAGATAGATAGATAGATGGATAGATAATGGAGAACAATATGATCAGGTCTGCTGGACAAGCTATATTGCCGCCATGACAGCTTCCATTAGGGTTACTCCCATAATAACAGTTCTCCTAGTGTCTCGCCTGTGCAGGTTCCATTTTACACAGTAGTCCTGATATATTATAACTGTGAACCAGGAGGCACAGGATGAACGGGGCTGTATATCTTTTACAAATATGGATATTGGTAACTAAGACAGAAATCTTTGTGTCCTCCCCCAGTAGCTTCTCTAATAATTTTGGCCTAGAGGTTTCCATGAAGAATTTTCTACTTCAATAAAAAGTTCCTTTACCTTCCTCTACCCTTGGACATTTTGAATATGAATTTTTCCTACTGTGAATTTAAAAAAATCAGTTCCCCTCAGGCACAAAGGTGCTATGAACAAGAATCCAATGAAGAATTACATTAACACGTCTCGGAATGTTCCGTGTATTCTTCCGAGACACAGCTGCCATCAACACCCAATAACTGCAATGGAAGTTACGAAATGCTTTAGTCCTTGAGAAAACTTTGCAGTCCCCTGAGTTTCCGCCATGACTGAGGCAGACTGGAGGAATCTGTCACCTGAGGACTGGGGTTAGAAAAGGAGAAAGGACCATAGATTTTCTGTCAGATTCATCCATGAGCTACAATAATTTCTCTGCCAAAACACATCTATAGATATTCTGGGCAGCGAGTTTGATGAGATCCTTCTCAGAAAGCCTCGGGGCCTGTTGCACTGGTGTAGAAATCATCACATTTACTTTCAGTTCACAACTGTGAAAAATGTGGCTTTCTTCTTGACCGAATCATTAGACCTCCGAGAGGCAAGCGGAAAAAACTCTGTGTCTAAAGCAAAACATCCCCTCACAGTTCACAGATATACTCCGGCATCAGACATTCAGTAGTTTGTTCTTAACAATGGAATTGTCAACAGGGATAAAGTCATGAAATAAAAATGAAAGGATAAAGGCACTTTCACTCTAGCGGTTTTCTGGCAGAGAGTTCCGTCCTAGGGGCTCAATACCGGAAAATAACTGATCAGTTTTATTCCCATGCATTCTGAATGGAGAACAATCTGTTCAGGATGCATCAGGATGTCTTCAGTTCAGTCACTGAACGGCGTCTTGGATGGAGGAAATACCCGATCAGTTGCTGGAATGCCGGATCCGGCATTAATTTACATTAAAATGTATTAGTGCCGGATCTGGCATTAAAAATACCGCAATGCCAAATCCGTCCTTCCGGTTTGCGCATGCGCAGACCTTTAAAAATGTGAAAAAAGAATAGCATCTGTTTGTCCATATGACAAACGGAGAGACGGATCCGTTCTTGCAATGCATTTGTGAGAAAGATCCGCATCCGATCCGTCTACAAATGCTGTCCGGTTGCATGCAGATTGCCGGATCACTCTGCCGCAAGTGTGAAAGTAGCCTAAGAATAATATCAAATGTTATAAAGTATCTATCTCTCATCTATCTATCTATTATCTATCTATCTATCTATTATCTATCTATCTATCTATCTATCTATCTATCTATCTATCTATCTATCTATCTATCATTATCTATCTATCTATCTATCTATTATCTATCTATCTATCTCCTATCTATCTATCTATTATCTATCATCTATCTATTATCTATCTATTATCCATTAATGTATTTTGCATTGTCCTAATTTTGCAACTTTCCCAGTTTCAGAATCTCTGTTTTTAGCGAAGGGCACCCCCATCATGTTAACGTTATTTTGCTGGGGGGCTGTTTCCTTTATACCTCCTTCAATCTCCTTTAATAAGTGTCTCTTAATACTGCGGGATGCTGCCGTCCCTTGTAAGATGTCTAAGTTGTCAGGCATTACACTTTCCATCTCTTCTGTATAAGTTGTAAGATGTAATAGATAATCATAACATTAAATACACCATGGGCCATAGTGCTGAGAGCTCGATCAACTGGACCTTATGTTGCACTGGTGCAGAATTTATCACTTGTACTTTCAGTTCACAACTGTGAAAAATGTGGCTTTCGATTAGCTAGTCCAGGGATGCCCAACCTGCCTACAGCAGGTCATGATGGGAGTTGTAGTTTTAAAACAGCTGGAGGATCGCAGGTTGAGCATCCCTGAACTAGACCTTATGTGCCATGTTTATGAAGTTGGTGGTCCACAAGACCTTCTGTCTGTAAACTACAAGCTACAATCCCATCTGGAGGTGCATCTGTACAGGTGAGGGTTACATCTAAACATTGGTCTCCAACTTGTTGCCCTCCAGTTATTGGGAAACTACAACTCCCAATATTCTCCGACAATCATTGGCAACTACGCTTTCATTTTCACTCATCTGCAGGTAAATGAAGTTTTAATCTACATTAATGGTTTGCAACCTATAATTCTGCAACACTTACATGTAGAAGATAGATAGATAGATAGATAGATAGATAGATAGATAGATAGATAGATAGATAGATAGATGATGAATAGATAGATAGATAATGAATAGATATATAGAAAGATAGATAGATAGATAGATAGATAGATGATGAATAGATAGATAGATAGATAGATAGATAGATAGATACATAGATAGATAGATAGATAGATAGATAGATAGATATGAGAGACAGATAGATAGATGATAGATAGATAGATAGATAGATAGATAGATAGATAGATAGATAGATATGAGAGACAGATAGATAGTAGATAAATTAGAATTGGATAGATAGATGCAGATAGATGGTAGATAGATAGAGACACCACCCAGGTGTCCCTTGACTAAGCAGCACATGAGCTCATGAGTTTTCTTCAATGTATACCTTGTAATTAGCAACCTGTAAGAAAAAACTTGGAAAATACTGACTCCATGGAAGACAGAAACAAGGAGAATTAAAATATCTCCATAAATAAGGATAAAGAAGGATAAAAACTGGATTTTATTGATAAGACAAGTCTCTACCTACAAGACAGACTACAAGCAGCAGGGAGACTCAGCCATTGCCCAGAGCTGAGCATCCCAAGACCTTCTAGAGAGCACATCCCATAGAGCTTCCAGAAAATGGAAAACTGCAATTTAGAGAATCAAAATTTCGAAAAGAAAGCCCCAAGAATGTCAATGACCATAGAATAGAGCTGGGGACTGAAGCCTCAAACAGCAGGGGGTCAGACACCCAGGAGATCACATACCATGAAGACCAGGGAAGCATTCAAAGATTAAAAAAAAAGCCAAAAAACATGCTGCAATTAGGCTTTATAAGAATATCTCAAAGTGAAGCATCAACAAGGGCCGACAAATCAGAGTAAAAGACCCACAAAATGATGGTGACATCACACTCACAATTAACATGTATAATAATGGCACCACAGTCATACAGAGCAGCAAGGACAACCTCAGCCAGTGGAGCAGAGCCGGTGGCATACATTACTTGCCTGGCAGACGAAAGAGCCATGCCAACTAAGTGTGGTGTCAGAGGAACTCACCGACTCCTGGCTGTGGGTGTCTGAGGTCAATTGAAATGATGTTGAAGACCAAGTCAACCATTCTAGGACAGAGGGATTGTTCGTCAAAACATGACCGCTGGAAGATGCTGGCAGCTCTAGCCTGTGGTGCAGCTGCTGCTACCACCACCCCTTCTTCGGCTGCTACTCCTGCCGGCTCCAGTGTGTAAACATACTCCCTACTGGCAGGTAAAATCCCAGACATGCCAGACACCAACCTGGCACAATACCCCTCCTTAAACTATCATCACCTATATGACAATAAACACCTCAATAACCTAGGAGTCAGCCTTCCAGCCAAATAACTCAAAGATATAGGGGGTAATTTATTAAGACACCCCGCGCTGGTGGTGGATCTGCCGAAGTTATGTAGAGGCGACCCAAATACTCAGCAGTGAGGGATACCAACTTCAGGAGACTGTCTGATCTCCTCCATGAAGGAGGAAGAGAAACTCTCCATACTGCTGGGGGAAGAGGAGAACACAGCGGCCACAGCAGCACAATATGTTAGTGCAAGCCATAAACTGAGCGGAGCCTGATATACCATGGACTCCTATACTCCCACCCTGGAAGTGTCCCCATCCCCCACCCCTACCCATTTATTCCCCACTTACTTTGGCAATGCTAATACAGTATGTATTAAGTCCTGCCAATAAAGCTGATATACGGCCGCAGGAACAATAAATAGTTGTTTTCCTGCATTATTAATCCTGCATCACTTTTCCGCTTTTATAGTCCTTATAGTAGTAGTAGTGTTGAGCGAATCAAAGTATCCAAAGTGGACTTTAATCCAAATTTGATTTGCCAAGTAGCTGAATTTCCTCGCTTTTCGTGGTAACGAATCAATTTTGTTAAACTGGGGGCTGAAAGTAAAAAAAATTATACTCAACTCACCCACTTTCTTACAGAGAGTCCGTCCACTCCCATCTTGATCAGTGATGATGTCACCGCATGTGCCCAGCATGATCACGCGGTGAGTTCATCATGCTCACCATTGGCATGTTTTCTTCAATCAAAACAGGAGAGGACGGCCTCTCTGCGAGCAAGTGGATGAGGTGAGTATATATATATATATATATATATATATATTTATTTTATTTTTTAAACCCCTGAACAGCTTAATGTGAGTCACAGAGGCCATGAACGCGACATCTGAAGGGTTAAATGAGGGGGGGGGGGGGGGGGCGATCGCCGTTCCCGGTCCTTGCACCCGCTCCATACAATGGAAAGCGATTTGTGACTAAGTAATTCATAGCAAGTCAAATTTCTTCTTGAAGTTCGGCAAAGCAGCAGAATCAAATTTTTCTAAACTTCGCTCATTTCTAATTATTAGAACAGAAATCTTTAAGTATTTATGATTCAGAGCAACAATAATTAATCTAAGAGCAATCAACCCATAAATTAATTGCAGTATACCCCCTGTTTTATGCATTTAAAACTCATGAATTACCATTATTGATGAGATGCCCGAACTCCTGCACCCATAGCCACACACATGTATGAATGTGCACACACTGATGTAGTAAAAATATGAACACACTGCAATGTAAGCAACAACTCACAGAACATATACAAACATATGAGTATATGCAAAGAAAGAAGAATGAGGAGAAAGTATCATGGATAAAATGGAAAAGGTTGAAGGAACAAAGAAGGAAGGAAGATTTGAATGGAGAATAGGTGGGATAAATGAATGTGGGAGCGGAGGAAGGAAGGAGGGAGGGAAAAGGAAGGAAGGAAGGAGGGAGGGAACGGAGGGAGGGAAGGAAGCAGGAAGGACGGACATCCTGTATATCTAGAGAGAAAGAATGAAAGAAATGGAGAGACAAATGAACATAGGAAAAAAGGAGGGAGGGGTTTCATGAGGGCGGGAATAACAAAATAATGATACAAAGAAGGAAAATAGCAATAGAGGAAGAAAGTCATGAAGAAAGAAAGATTTGTTGAATGGAAGAAATGAGGGAGGGAGGGAGGAAGAAATGGGAAAAAGAAAGAAAGGAAAATAGGAACCAGGGATGGAATAAATAAAGGGAAATGGGAAGGAAGGTACCATAGGAAGAAAGTGTGGGTCATAAGGGAATATTCTAGTTAAGGAAGGGTAGAAAGAAGGGACGGAAATAGGAACTAGGGAACAGGATAGAAAGAGAGAGGGATGGAATGAGGGAGGGAGTAAGAAAAAAGAAAGGAAGGAAAATAGAAACCAGGGATGGAATAAATAAAGGGAAATAGGAAGGAAGGTAGGAAGGAAGTGTGGGTCATAAGGGAATATTCTAGTTAAGGAAGGGTAGAAAGAAGGGACGGAAATAGGAACTAGGGAACAGGATAGAAAGAGAGAGGGATGGAATGAGGGAGGGAGTAAGAAAAAAGAAAGGAAGGAAAATAGAAACCAGGGATGGAATAAATAAAGGGAAATAGGAAGGAAGGTAGGAAGGAAGTGTGGGTCATAAGGGAATATTCTAGTTAAGGAAGGGTAGAAAGAACGGAGGGAAATAGGAACTAGGGAACAGGATAGAAGGAGAGAGGGATGAAAAAAGAAAGGAAGGAAAATAGGAACAAAAGATAAAATAAAGGAAGGAAAAAAAATTAAAGGAAAGAAGAAGGAAGGATAGCAGGAAGGAAGGAAACAGCAGCTTTGGAACTTTGGAACACTGCCATGTAGTTGTACCATTTCACCCCTGACTTTATTTACAGACATGTATATTCATGTATCTGGTTCAGTGGTCCAGTGACACAGCCACACTCAGAGCTGAGTAATCCTGTACACTCCCAGCAGGTTTGTATATCTCACACCGGCAGCATACAGTATCTCTTTCATCTAAGCACTTTCCCAGCACATGATGAACCTAGATCACCTCCATAAGTAACAGGCTGGGCACTTAGCAAAGAGAGATTTGCTCTTGTGGACACTTCACTAGAGATGTCCCGAACTATTCGCCGGCGAACAGTTCCCGGCAAACATATCTTGTTCGCGTTCGCCGCGGCGGGCGAACATATGCCATGTTCGTTCCGCCCCCTATACATCATCATTGAGCAAACTTTGACCCTGTACCTCACACTCAGCAGACACATTTCAGCCAATCAGCAGACCCTCCCTCCCAGACCCTCCCACCTCCTGGACAGCATTCATCTTAGATTCATTCTGAAGCTGCAGTGTCACCAATTTGACTAAGTTGTAATCGCAATGCGATTAATACGGGTTATATTAATCGCATTGCGAATTCAACTTAGAGCTGGGTTCCTAATGGTTGTATTGCTAGAATATAACGAAGATTGAGAATATAGGGCTATATTCGTTATATTCGTCAATTCTAGCAATACAACCATTAGGAACTCAGATATAAGTTGTAATCGCAATGCGATTAAGGCTGAGTACACACGGGCGAGATTTCCGCGCGGGTGCAATGCGTGAGGTGAACGCATTGCACCCGCACTGAATCCGGACCCATTCATTTCTATGGGGCTGTGCACATGAGCAGTGATTTTCACGCATCACTTGTGCGTTGCGTGAAAATCGCAGCATGCTCTATATTGTGCGTTTTTCACGCAACGCAGGCCCCATAGAAGTGAATGGGGCTGAGTGAAAATCGCAAGCATCCGCAATCAAGTGGGGATGTGGTGCGATTTTCACGCACGGTTGCTAGGTGACAGTCTATTCACTGTATTATTTTCCCTTATAACATGGTTTCAAGGGAAAATAATAGCATTCTTTAATACAGAATGCTTAGTAGGTGGTTAATTGAGGGTTAAAAAATAAAAAATTATTAACTCACCTTCTCCTCTTGATCGCCGGCTAAAGGACCTGTGGCGACGTCAGATTACATGGTCCAATCACATGGTCCATCACCACAGTCATCTTCCTTGCAGGATTTCAATATTTTACATCTTTTAATCAGATCTCACAAAGACGTTGTCTAGTAGCCTTTCCAATACTCAGCACCTCAAAATATGGAAAAGGATTGGAGAAAAGGGTCAGGTCTTTCCATCAACAGTGTCACGCTTACCCATAGTCTGTGTCTGATATTGCATCTCAATTCATTCTGCCCTGACTGCCTCACCAAGTGAAATATTGGAGTACCACCATTCTAGAGATGTCGGTGCCCAAGGTGGATCCCGCGTCAAACATTTGTGGTATGTAATAGTATTATCTACCTCACTGAGTTTTTGCCTTCCTCGACATAACTTTGGCGGATTCACCGCTAGCTCAGGGGCTTATTAAGACCGCTGTCTTAAACCCTGGTCTAATAAATGAGGCTACTATCTTACTTTAAGGTTGGTTGCCTAGCAACCACTTGACTTCCTGCCTGGGTGACTACCGTTTGGCTGCATGAAACATTATTATTAATTTGGTCAAAGGAAGTTTTAGTTGCAATATAATACACTGACTTTGAATATTAAACAAGTTTGTTTTAAGTGGCCAACATTAAGTGATTGTATTTAGAGATTGTTAAAAAAATTGGGACAATTTGGTACATTTTAGCCCAAATTGGTGTATTTTGTTTTAGAAAAATTAACTACACCTATCCCAGCAATAGGGTATGCCTTAGAAGGGGAAGGGGAGTGGGATGTGGCTCACAATGGGACAATTTGCCCAAAATGTTCCAAAAATGTTACACAAAATTTTGTCCCAAAGGAAGCCAGTAGATGGTATAAAGTCATAAAAAAAATTCTAGCCATGCATTGATTTTATCTTCTAGCCTGAGCCAAAATTAAAAATTTGGCGCATCCTTGGACTGTCTAATCTAAGTGCACGTCATCTTTAATTTGGGTTTGGGTTAGGGATAGGATTAGTAAATGTGCGCCATTGCGTTATTTCCTTGGCTTATTGTCTAGGCAAGACATAGCAGAAATATCTGACGTCAAGAACAGATTATATAACGGAAGTAGCGCATTATATCTGATTGTACCAAGAGCATGAATTGTTAGCGCACCGCTGAGATTCGAATCATCTGACTCCTCGAAGAGGACGGTGCCGATAATTTAATTCAAGCAAGATGTGAACACAGGTTTCATCTGTATCAATATGCAGCTGTTCCATCACAACATCCAGCAGTTGTACCTTTATAAATGTGTTACATCGTTCTGTAGAAATGAAATGTAGTCTATTTTAGCACTGATGGAACAAATCTTGATTTGGCAGCAGAGGTTTTCTTGTGTGCGACTACGGCAAATGGAATTCAGATATATCGCTCCCACTGAGTGCTCGCTATAGAATGGATCTCATGTAACTAACTACTTCAAGAAGGGAATCAAAACAATCTAGATACTTGTCTTATCAATTCTTGCCAAAGGATCTCTCCCAGGACCTCCCGGCCTGCAGCCTAAACCATTATTAGTTTATTAATTTGTTCTTAGAGGAAGTTTCTTCTGTTGTGAAGCTCCTGGAAAGACTTGATAAATTTATACAGAAAAAGCTTGTGGGATCGTAGTTGGGATCATAATGAATGTTCTTCTGGTCAATCAAAGTTCTCACCTTACTACTTGTCAACAGCAGCTCACAGGCAATGGATGTGTTCCATGGTATTAGACCATGGAACTACTAAGGGGCCATGAGAAGGTGGTGAGGTTCAGGCTAACACTATCTGCTTTCAGCTATGGGAACATTTGAAGATCCATTTTTGCAGATACTTTAGCATCAAGTGAGGAGGAGATGGACAGAGAGTCATCACACCCAACCAAATTGGTTAGCTGGAGGAACAGTCAACTGGATGCCACAGTATGTTGAGATGAGATACCATGAACCTTCACCTGCAGGGAGCCTTATTTTTAATTTTCCTATGGAGACCTCTGAGTTCTAAGAATGCCCCTTGCCATAACCCATTCATCATAAGCTAACCAACTCCAGATTACCCTGCTGCTGGTATCACCTCAATATCAACTGAAACCCCGAAGAATTGCAAATTGTCCCTTGAAACCTGTGGGTTCCTGTTAAACATATAGACATCAGCCCTTTTAAGAGACAAAAAAATATATAGTGAGTGTCTCTTATGGCTAAAAGAAGAACTCCTAGAAGACTATCACACTCCATCATCTCTGTATACTGTAACAAGCCAAATGTAAAGGGGTTGTCTAAAGCAGCCAACTTCCTCAATATAAGCTGTAGTCCAGGGTTATAAAAACATAGCGACCATTTTCCTAAATAACTGCACCTCACACGTCCATAGTTTGCAAGTCAGTATGATTCACGTCAAAGGAGCAACTTTAATGCTGGACACAACTTATGAAAAGGTTTTTAGCTGGTTTAGGAAGAAAGCAGCTGTGTTTTTTTCTAATCTTGGACAACCCCTTTAAAGAACATCACTCCCCAAATGAAACATTCTTAAAAATAATAAATCAATGGCATTCAGATGTTTTTTCCTTACTTATTCTACAGGTGTATTTTAGATAGTATCTATTTAAAGTCTTATGCCCTTGTAGACATCATAGACAGGGTTTCCAGCTTGAGATCCAGCAGGATGCATGCTCACCTCCTGCTCTAGAACATTCTGATCAGCTATATATTGCATGGTTTCCCATCCATGGTCAAAGAAGACAGCTGAGAAGGGATATTCTAGGTGGAAAAAAAATGCATCACTGCTTGGCAATAAGCAATATGATTGTAGATATGGCACTAGAATGGAGTAGACCAGAGATCTGAGTCCCACAAAATATTACATGTTGGCTACACAAGACAGTTGATCGTTGGGTAAACTATTTTTAGAGAAAGGGTCAACTCTTAATAACCAATATGGCCAAGGATAAGGCACTACCTTAACCTCCAGATGTCTTATTTAAAGGGGTCTCCATAGTGTTATTGACATACTCCCTTTAAATTCTTGAAGGAGTCTTGCATACTGCGAGGCTGTTAATGGCACTGCCGCATGACGAGCAAGGGTTTAAGATAGAGGACACCCAATAAAATATTAATAGTAACTTTTATGTAGTAAGAATTAGATTGTTCAAAGGGATTTTATCGAGCATCTTTAAGCTAGTTACAGAGTGCAGCGTTATTGTATAATATGTACAAGATGATTACAGTATACGGGTGGATTGCTATACGATGTGACTGGGCACATTAGACCGGGTGGCTGAGATTGTTCATCATCTTTGGAATCAAGCACAAGAAAAGCTCTTCCGGGCAGTGCTTCATTGCACCTGTAAATTCTGCGCTAGACACTGCTCCGCACGTTGAAATAAATGATTTTTATTTCACTGGAACAGGAGAGAAGGTTGAAATAGGCTTGGTATTCACGACCCATCAGGCAAATCTATACAGCATCCTTGACTCCTGCTCCGGGGAATTTATCTTTGCATGCACCTTGAAACAAATGGGCAGATAGATTTAGGCCCCGGCTCGGTGTTGAACGCTGATGGCTTTTCAAAGGTCTGGTAAGCTAATCCATCTCCTTGGGATCAGCAGGCCACATTCAGTACTAAAGAGGAATGCACTTTGGAGGTTGGAATCACAGGGCCAGATTTATCAGAATAATGGAGTGAAAAAGTCGCAAATTTTTGCGCAATCGCTTAAACTGCGCATAAATTTGCGACTTTTTACTGCTCTGCACTATGCTCGCCAGTTTTCAGAAAGTGGGTGTGTTTTCTTATGTAAATACATCTCTAGACAGATTTACTATTGCGACTATTTAAAAAGTCGCAAAAAAGTCGCAAAAAAATGCGCAATTTCACTCCAGTGAGGACCATGCTTATTCTATGAGACTTTTTAATAGAACATGCAACTTTTTTGTAAAGACGTGCAACTTTTTCATAAAGATGTGCGACTTTTGTAAAGCTGCTTACTGACGGATAAACTACTACCGTCAAACCACATTTATTACAGTCTTAAAGGGCCGATCATAAATCTGATTTGGCTAAAACTGACTTTAGCCATATGTGAAAGTGGAGTGAGCTGTCAGAGTAATGATAAATCTGGCCCACAGTCTTTTGTGCAAAATCTCGTATGATATTAAAGATGGATGAGCGAGATAGGTCTAGGTCCATCATGTTGAGATGGACCTCTATTGACTCCAGCTGGGGGTTCATTTGTAAGATGTACAACAATATGAGTTGCTTCTAACTTTCTTAGAGTTGCCTCTAACTTTCTTCCGTGTTCTGAAATGTATTCTAAGGCATGGACATGGAATGTACTGTATTATAGTATGTTATTGTACTACATCTACAGGTCCATTCTTCCTGTAGATTTTGTTAAGGATTCTAGCTTCTTACTAAACAAATTCAATACATTATCACCACGTGATAGCAAACCCCTTGAAGGGCTGCAATTCACAGCTCAACAACTGGGTGGGCACATATACAGTTGCAAGAAAAAGTATGTGAACCCTTTGGAATGATATGGATTTCTGCACAAATTGATCATAAAATGTGATCTGATCTTCATCTAAGTCACAACAATAGACAATCACAGTCTGCTTAAACTAATAACACACAAAGAATTAAATGTTACCATGTTTTTATTGAACACACCATGTAAACATTCACAGTGCAGGTGGAAAAAGTATTTGAACCCTTGGATTTAATAACTGGTTGAACCTCCTTTGGCAGCAATAACTTCAACCAAACGTTTCCTGTAGTTACAGATCAGACGTGCACAACGGTCAGGAGTAATTCTTGACCATTCCTCTTTACAGAACTGTTTCAGTTCAGCAATATTCTTGGGATGTCTGGTGTGAATCGCTTTCTTGAGGTCATGCCACAGCATCTCAATCGGGTTGAGGTCAGGAATCTGACTGGGCCACTCCAGAAGGCGTATTTTCTTCTGTTTAAGCCATTCTGTTGTTGATTTACTTCTATGCTTTGGGTCTTCTGTTGAGCTTCAGCTGGTGGACAGATGGCCTTACGTTTTCCTGCAAAATGTCTTGATAAACTTGGGAATTAATTTTTCCTTCGATGATAGCAATCCGTCCAGGCCCTGACGCAGCAAAGCAGCCCCAAACCATGATGCCCCCACCACCATACTTCACAGTTGGAATGAGGTTTTGATGTTGATGTGCTGTGCCTCTTTTTCTCCACACATAGTGTTGTGTGTTTCTTCCAAAAAAATCAACGTTGGTTTTATCTGTCCACAGAATATTTTGCCAGTACTGCTGTGGAACATCCAGGTGCTCTTGTGCAAACTGTAAACATGCAGCAATGTTTTTTTGGACAGCAGTGGCTTCCTCTGTGGTATCCTCCCATGAAATCCATTCTTGTTTAATGTTTTACGTATCGTAGATTCGCTAACAGGGATGTTAGCATATGCCAGAGACTTTTGTAAGTCTTTAGCTGACACTCTAGGATTCTTCTTCACCTCATTGAGCAGTCTGCGCTGTGCTCTTGCAGTCATCTTTACAGGATGCCCCTCCTAGGGAGAGTAGCAGCAGTGCTGAACTTTCTCCATTTATAGACAATTTGTCTTACCGTGGACTGATGAACAGCAAGGCTTTTGGAGATACTTTTATAACCCTTTCCAGCTTTATGCAAGTCAACAATACTTAATCGTAGGTCTTCTGAGAGCTCTTTTGTGCGAGGCATCATTCACATCAGGCAATGCTTCTTGTGAAAAGCAAACCCAGAACTGGTGTGTGTTTTATAGGGCAGGGCAGCTGTAACCAACACCTCCAATCTCATCTCATTGATTGGACTCCAGTTGGCTGACACCTCACTCCAATTAGCTCTTGGAGATGTCATTAGTCTAGGGGTTCACATACTTTTTCCACCTGCACTGGTGTGTTCAATAAAAACATGGTAACATTTAATTCTTTGTGTGTTATTAGTTTAAGCAGACTGTGATTGTCTATTGTTGTGACTTAGATGAAGATCAGATCACATTTTATGACCAATTTGTGCAGAAATTCATATCATTCCAAAGGGTTCACATACTTTTTCTTGCAACTGTAGATACATATTGTATTGCAATATCAGTTTTGTTCAGTGTTGTTTTTTTTGTTTGTTAGTTGTTTTTTCTTTTCTTTTTTCCACAAAGCTAGTCATTTCTAGACACACATCTGGATATGTCGAGCCAAGAGGAAAGTTAAGGATGGATATATCTCTGGATGGACATGGTCTTCAATGTTCACAACTGAAGTTGCTTTTAAGGGTACTTTCACACTAGCGTTAAAGTTTTCCGGTATTGAGTTCCGTCATAGGGGCTCAATACCGGGAAAAAACGCTTCAGTTTTGTCCTAATGCATTCCGTTCCTTTTATAGTATTTGGCCAGAGAAAATACCACAGCATGCTGCGTTTTTTTTTTTTTTTCGGCCAAAATTCCGGAACACTTTACCGGATCTTGCATTAATTTCCATTGAAATGTATTAATGCCGGATCCTGCATTAATTTCCATTGAAATGTATTAATGCCGGATCCAGTACCAATGCATTTGTCAGACAGATCTGGTATTTCAATGCATTTGTCAGACGGATCCAATTCCGGATCCGGAAACAAAAGATATCCATTTGCATACGGATTTCCGGATCCAGATTCCTCTAACGCTAGTGTGAAAGTACCCTAATTTGGGTTACCTAATGCCTTAAAGGGCATCTACCAGCAGATTTGTACCTATGACACTGACTGACCTGTTACATGGGCACTTAGCAGTTGAAGGCATCTGTGTTGGTCTCATGTTCATATGTGCCCGCATTACTGAGAATAAGGAATTTTTTATCTATATAAATGAGCCTGAAGGAGCAATGGGGGCGTTGTCATTACACCTAAAGGCTCTGCTCTCTCTGCAACTCTCTACAAAAGGTCAGCCAGTGTCATAGGTACAAAACTGCTGATGCCCTTTAGTATATAATGGTAACAGTGATCAAGTTAAAATGACTTTGGACAATTCCTATGTTTTAGGCAATTCCCCAGCAAGTAGTTGATTTATGGGGATTCTCTGCTCAGATTCTTCACAGTTCGTTGCTCTGAGACTTTTGGTGAGTGTACAATGTCCTTGCAGTCATACAGCAGGCTAACATGGCACTCTCTTAATTTAATGGCCTTCTTTGTATTGCAGAGATGTCACTATGGTCCTCCAAAGTGAGAAATCTAATATTGGCTCATTGTTCTAACTAATAAAGGGTGTACTGATCGAGGTATCCCCTTTATCATCTCCACATATCTTATGAGATGCCTGTGAGTTTCCTGATCTTTATAGATAAGAGCTGAAGCTTGATGCTTCTTGTGTCTAGTTGTGGATGGGTGTCTAATCTGTTCATCTCATAATGGTCTCAGAGGTGGAAAAGGGTGACTTTGGATCTCTTCATGAACCAGGTCCTGTTAGAGACTTCTGCTCCTTCTATGTCATTAGTGTAGGTGCTGGTGCCACGCTATTAAGCAAAGGTCCTTAAAGACAAATGTCTTTAAGACAAAGGTCCTTAAAGACAAAAATTAAATGTGAGGATTTTAGTTGAGCTAGAAAGCTGGAAGACAAATGTGAATGACCTCTAGTAGGGATAAGAAATTGGACATGTCCTGGTGTCAAGAGGAGGAAGACAAGATAGGAAATATGGAGGGAAAGTCACAGGCATAGGGGAGGTTTCATTTCTGATTGTATTCAGAGAGTAGTGAAGAGACACATAGATGGTCAGAGAAGAATCAAGCATAAATTGGCGAATATGAATATTTATGAAAAAAGCTTACCTTCACATTTATTGTCTATGGGTTGCCTTTTAAAAATTTTGATTGGTTGAGGCCCTGAGAACAATGACCCCAATTTCATGGAATCATTGACCAGAAATAACCAATATGGCTTTTGTTACAACTCCAAATGGGTTTTTCCAAGCAATTTTTTTAGACTTCAGAATGTGTAACCCCCAATTAATTGTACTTTTCACAGCTGGGGGTCCACATAGGATGGTGGTATTACCTGCCGTTGCCCAACTTTCCATTTGTATGGACTAAAATGGTCCATAACCATGCATCCGTGTCATTTAGGGCGCATAGCAGACACAGCCATGGGGCCCAATAGGTAATGTCACCCCAAAAAACACAATACTATTGCTCTCTACTCTCGAGCCCCTGGCTCACAGTCAGTGGTGTAGCTATAGGGGGTGCAGATGTAGCAGTCGTTACTGGACCCAGGAGCCTGAGGGGGCCCAAAGACCCTTGTGCCGCCAGGGGGGTTACTGTTTCAATTTTTGCCTGAGGCAGCATGACGGCATTGTGCTTCCCTTCCTCTGGCCACAAAGCACTGAGGGAAGTGAGGGCCCAAACTGAACATCTGCTCCAGACCCCATGAGTCTTTAACTACGCCCCTGCGCGCAGTGACTGGTTTCAATTCATATTCAAGTGATATTTACTGGACATGAGGCAACTTCATTACAATGTTCTGTTGCAGATTTTGGGACCCTTCTACAATCATTGCCTAGGGGGCTCTCCAATACCCATAGTAACATAGACATAAAAAGATTATGTTTTTTATGACCCCTGAATCCAGTGCCTTGCTGTTCTACCAAGTGTCCAAAAAATGTAACATTAAAAAAAAGAAAGAAAAGTAATAATTTTCAAAAACATTTCGGGATACCTCAATGACTTGATGGCTGCCTACTGTTATTTTTTCTTCAGTGACTCAGTTTCAGCTGTTGCTACTTTGCTTGTTTTTTCATTGACTCCCCTCACGGTGAAAATAATCCCTTTCAATACTGTTAGTGAAACAGAAGAAAAGAACTAAGCGTCTCCCAAACACTGGTCCCTTAAGCTCCCATCGAAGAAAGATGAAAATATTTTTAACGAAGAAAACACGTCTATTGCCAGGACTGTGATCTTCATCCTGGAGCTGGGACTAATAGGGCAGAAAAAGTTGCCAGCTCTGAAAGTTGCCCCCTGGCCCAGCAGGGCAGCGGACGCTGAGAATCATGGGGTTCGACCTGCTCGCCGCTGCCTCCTGCTCTAACATCACACCTGATGCATGTCTAGAATAAATAAAACCAGCAGCTGTTTGTGTTCCTGAATTAAAGGCTGTGTCTACAGACACTAAGCCATACAGCAGGACAGCAGGTGACGCTTCCAATTGTTCTGCCAGCCAAATGACATTGTTCCACCGCCAACTAGAGAGGAAGAAAGTGGAGCGGCTTTTCAATCGATGCATTAAAAGCCCCCTTTGTGCATGGGGAATGTTCTGCTAAAGAAAACATATAAAGAGGACAAAAAGCGAACAGTCAGCATAATTGTGCTAGGAGAGGAATCGCAGCGAGAGACACGGCCAAAGTTTCCCATAAAATGTACTTTTCTCCAAATGCAAGAATCTGAATCGCTCCCATGCTTAGCAGAGCTGCGGCAGCTGAGTGGTTAAAACAGCTGTCCGGGATAGAAAACCCAGGGCGTTCTGAGTTAATAGAGATGGAGTCTCCATTCTGGAGCACAATCTTTCTCTGGAGGACCCAGCATGTCTATTGACTTTCCCTGAGGAGGCACTGAACTGCCCTAGATTTTGCCTACTGCTTTACTCCTTTAGATTGTTGCTGACTTTATATGGTATTTCCCCATTTTGACCCCAGGCCTGAACTCTGACTCTGCCAATGTTATCTCCTGATGGATTGTCGCTCTACTGGTTCCACTGCTTCCAACCCATTGCTTTCTTTATTGTGTCATCCCACTGGCAACCAATACTATTCTGAATATCATGACCTTGGGATCCAAAGAGGGTTATGTCCAAATCTCCTAGCTCCCTTAAACTCCAAACCTCATCCAGTCCGGATGCAGCCTCAAGGCTCCAGTTTTGAGGTACACCTGTCTAACAATATGAATGCCCATGATAATCCCAACAATCTGTAATATTTTTATACTGCATTGGAAAAGCGTTACCAATGTGTATTTTCTTCTTTGTCTTTTATAACTTTGTAGCATAAACTTTTTTTTTTTTGCTATTGTTACACAATTCTGCAATGTTTCAAAGTTTCAATTGTTTTCAATTATGGTCGTCATGGAAACACTCAGAGACATGTCTATTTCTTTAGTGTGTGTAAGTGATTTTGTGGGGGAGGAGAGAAGTTATTTAAAGGGGAGGTATTATTTTTTTCTTACAGGTACTTCCCCTTAACATCCTCACTAAAAGGTATAAATGGGACAAATCCAAACATTTTAGCGGATATGTTGCACTTTTAGACATGGCATAATATGAATTATTTACAAGAATGAGACCAGTGTATGGACCCTGGCATGGACATTACATCTACAGAAAAGCAAAACACAGGAAAGCATGCCGTAATAACAGTAATGACCCAAAATATAGTGCGGGCAGAAAATGCCACTCCTAAACCTCCCCAGATCTTTTTTAATCTATGGTTGTGTAGTACCCTAGAGTGGCACTACCATTCCTACACTCTGCTACTGTCTAACAAATAATATAATCTGTGTATTTATTTCAGGCCCTCCTACACTGTGCTATGTTCATGTAATGCGCCTGGTTCACATGCAGGTGGCAGTGTATCTGACAGAGAGAGACAGATCTTTAGATTGAATGGAACTTACCATTTCATTCTCCCCCCTCTTGGGCAGAAGTGGGCTAGTCCTACCAAGGGAGGGGTTGTATGAAGCTATGGTCAGTTTGGATTCTGTGGAGCTGAACAGACATGAAAGATTGCGCTGTGAGGGGAATGGCCACCCCTCCTACAGCAGGAGTCCCAAAAGGAAAGCAGCTCATAGAGCACATAAACTCCTTATAGATACATACAGAGCATCATGAGGGGTCAGCAGCCAAATGCACCCTGCTCAAAAGGTACCAGAACAGTCCTAAAGTCCAGCTACCAGACTAAAGCTAGAGATTAGTACAGCAGAGAAAGATAAAGCAAGGGATTGAAGTGTGCCTGCCAGTGTACCCCAAAACCTGCTGGAACCGAGAGAAAGACCAAATATTGTTTGGATGCAAGTTTATTCAAGTAATGCTGTTGAACTTTCACCAAGTCTGAACTCGACTTATTCTCCACCTCCTACAACTCTATCCTTTATTGCTCTGGAGCCTAACCCTGGGGATCGATGGTTTATAGGTAGGAGCACCGTGACACACACATAAACTATTAAGGCTGCACCGCACCACTTGGTAATTCCTAAAAACCTGGGGCACGATCGACCCTGGGGGGTTGAAGTTGTCTGGTTAAAAAACATACGGAAGAAGCACATACCCTACAAGAGGGCCCAGGCTTGACTGCACCACTTTCTTGTGTTACTGTGTGGAGAGAACCTGTGAATGGCTCCTTTATATGGAGAAGCTGCATTACTAGCATGAGATAGGTGAGACAACAAACGGAGGGTCCTACAGAGGATGCTTACGGGCAAACAAACACCTAGACACCTTGAGAAGAGTGCTAACCCAAAATCTCTTGTGGGGCATTACGACTCTATACAGACATTGAAGCTTCAGAAGGGACAAGGAAATTACAGGTTTGTAGGCAGAAAATGTGCATAATACCATAGGTTTTGCTGCATCTAGAGAAGAAACCAGACTGTATCTTAGGATGATTGCCTTTAAATTTGAGTGTCTTGGGCTGCAGACTCTGCAATCACAGGACATTACATCCTTGCAGGCTTCTGAGCTGACAGATTTTGCAAGTAAGATTGAGTCTGGGTGATTTGACGTTAATCTCTCATGTCTCCACCATGACAAGGAGATGTACATATCCATTCTCCCGTCATTCTGTCCACCAAATGACACTTCCGAGACAGTACACAAGATGCTATTGCCTCTCACATACAGCCTGATTATCCAATTAGGTCAGGCATCATAATCCCACTAATCCCTGACATGATATGGCATGAACACTACGTGACACAAGATGTGAAAGAACGTGGAGCTCGATGGAGGATCTTCTCCTTGCCCCGATGCAGGCCGGCTCAGATACTGCACTGATGCAGAGACAGACAAAAACTGGCAAGTGAACCTATTCCTTCTCTACATGATAGCTTCACCATCCTGAGAACAAAGGATGCACAGATGTAGCAGAGCTCAGTTTATTGCTGAAATTTTCAGTGCTATATTTGGCATATAAACCAGTTTATGAAAACTCTGAGCAGGAGGGCATGAGATCTTCATCAGAAAAGGAGAGGTAACAGTATCTATGAAGGTGAAATCAGCTTGGGATGGGGATTGGGGATAGGGACACATCCTGGGAGTTAATGGAATATCATACTCCTCTCAGTACTCTGATACCCCTAAATAAAATCCAGTGTTACCAATTGCCTTTAGAAGTCACCTCATTAGTAAATAGAGTCCACTCGTGTGCAATGTAACTCCAGCTGTTCTGTGAAGGCCTCAGAGGTTTGTTAGAGAACATCAAACAGCATCATGAAAATCAAGGAACACACCAGACAGGTCAAGGATAAAGTTGTGGAGAAGTGTAAAGCAGGGTTATGTTATTTAAAAAATATATCCCATGCTCTGAACATCTCACAGAGCACTGTTCAATCAATAATCCGAAAAAGGAAGGAGTATGGCAAAACTGCAAACCTACCAAGACATGGCTGTCGTCCACCTAAATTAACAGCCCAGACAAGGAGAACACTTATTAGAGAAGCACTCAAGATGACCATAATCAATCTAGAGGAGCCACAGCTCAGGTGGGAGAATCTGTCCACAGGACAACTATTAGTTGTGTACTCCACAAATCTGGCCTTTATGGAAGAGTGGCAAGAAGAAAGCCATTTTTGAAAGCAAACCATAAGAATTCCTGTTTGCAGTTTGCCACAAGCCATGTAGGGGACACAGCAAACGTGTGGAAGAAGGTGCTCTGGTCAGATGATACCAAAGTTTAACTTTATGGCCTAAATGCAAAACGCTATGTGAGGTGGAAAACTAACACTGCACACACCATCCCCACCGAGAAACATGGCGGTGGCAGCATCATGCTGGGGGGAGGCTTTTCTTCAGCAGGAACAGGGAAGCTGGTCAGAGTTGATGGGTCGATGGATGGAGTTAATTACAAGGCAATCCTGGAGGACACCTGTTAGAGGTTGAAAAAGACTTGAGACTGGGGCGGAGGTTCACCTTCCAGCAGGACAACGACCCTCAACATCCAGTCAGAGCTACAATGGAAGGGTTTAGATCAAATCAGATTCATGTGTTAGAATGGCCCTAAATCCCATTTAGAGTCTGTGGCGAGACTTGAAAATCGCTGTTCACAGACGCTCTCCATCCAATCTGACTGAGCGCGAGCTCTTCTGAAAAGAAGAATGGGCAAAAATTTCAGCCCCAAAAGACTTGCAGCTCTAATTGGTGGTCCTACAAAGTATTAAAATTTTTGAAAATCATCTTTTTTTTTTCACTTCACACATACTTGCTACTTTGTGTTGGTTTGTCACATAAAATTCCTCCCCAAAAAAACATTTAAGTTGTGGTTGTAATGTTAAAAAACGTGGAAAAGTTCAAAGGGTATGAATACTTTTCAAGTCTATAATATATATATTTCATGTCTGTCTGTCTATCTACAGTATCTATCTATCTATCTATCTATCTATTTATTTATCTCTATAGTTTCTTATAATTATCATCACATGACTTAATCCATAAGAGACAGAATCTAGTGGCAAGTAATTTAGCTTGAAGGTCAAATGAAATTGTCTTCCCGAGGGACTTCAGGGCTACAAAGTTATGTCTACCTACCTTCATTCTCATCTCTTACATTTCTGCCATAGCTGACTAAAAAATAATAAAATTATAACTAAAACATGAAAAATAAAACCATAAAAATCAGTCCTCTAATCAGTAGCCCTGTAGCAATCAGAGAAATCTAGCCTCTTTTGCTACTGGTTCATGCAATCACCCTAGCGATCAAGTACCTCTAACTGTTTCCACCTCACTTGTTTGCTAGTACCTATGCTTGTGGAGTGGTGGGATGGGCCCCCACTTCTCATGGGCCCCACAATGACTGTTTAAATACAAGCTTGGGCCTTGGAAAAATATGTGTTTGCCCTTAAGTCCTTCCCAGAATTCATGCTGGTCACGCTCCTGGTTCTGACATTGCAGAGAAGAGCTATGGTAATGCATTTACTGAACAGTTTACAGAATCTCTCCCATCAATTTGCTTCAATTTTATATTCCGGGACAGTCTCACAATTCTTCAGAAATTAGAAACTTGCTTTTTAATGAGGTGTTTTTATTCTTTGCCGACACAATCAATATGACTGCCAGGTTAGCTTCACTCAAGGAAAAGAATCGAAATTTTCTGTCTCAATGGGACAGGTCACAATAATTTCTAGAGCGGTATATTTTGTCAGGAAACAAAAATATCAGTGATTATACAGTGTAGACCGGCCACTAAAGGAAAGTTCCGCTCTAGTAGTTAAAACATGTGGTAATAATAGACCAATAGTAGAGACCATAGTGTTGTGACTTACATAGAGATAGATAGATAGACAGATAATAGACAGACATATAGATAGATAGATAGATAGATAGATAGATAGATAGATAGATAGACAGATAATAGATAGACAGATAGATAGATAGATAGATAGATAGATAGATAGATAGATAGTTGCAATGCATAGAATTCCAGAACATGAGGAGAATTCAATCTGCCTAATCTTCTTTACAATTCATCTATGTATAGACCTGGATATAAACCCAAAGTTGACTGTTTTTGGTGATGTTGTCTTGGATCTGGATTAGAAAGCAACATGTTTATTAGTTTTGAAGATGAATACATTGTATCTCAGTCTGGCTCCTCCAAGCTCCCTATCACTGCCATATACTCAGAAAGCTCGTACTCTCACACATCCTTTCGTAAAAATACAAGGCTTCCCTTATTAGAAACCTGCACCTGTTCCCAGTGGGACTTGGTGACTGTTTAGCTTCTCTCTTGGGTAAATCTGACCTCATTAGCAGCTAAAAATACTTTGCATGTAGTGAGGAAATTAAATAGTTTAGAGTCAAGCAGCATAAGGATTCACATTATTATTATTATTATTATTATTAATGTCATCCAGGCCGAGTCAAAAGTCAGGAACCGCCCAATTGTTGTCAGACCAGTTTTGACATATTCCATGTGGCATTTTCTAGAGCTTGTCAATCGATATCCTGTCATGCCTGTGCTGAAGAACCAATAGTACTAACATCACATTCGATAATGTGTCAGGTCTCTATCTGAAGGTGGCATAGGATGAAAGGGGAGATGCAACGTTTGGTAATAATAGTTTTCTAAACTTTCATGTAGAATTTTTTATTTTAAAGGCATCTTAAAGGCTGACAGACCTTATAGAGAAGGTATGTGTGTCCTGCAACCCTCACCCACTGATAGAGAAGGTCCTTGAGTCCTGCAACCCTCACCCACTGATAGAGAAGGTCCTTGAGTCCTGCAACCCTCACCCACTGATTAAGAAGGCCTGTGAGTTCTGCTTCCCTCACCCATTCTAGAGAAAAGTTATGAGTCCTGCTTTACCTGCCCACTTATAGGGAAAGCTTGTGAATTCTGCTTTTCTGTCCTACTCAGAGAGAACCTGTGAGTCTTGCTTCCCCAGCCCACTCTTAGAGAAAGCCTGTGAGTCCTGCATCCCCCATCTACTGTAGAGAAAACCTGTGAGTCATGTGTCCCTCAACCACTGTAGCTAAACCCTGTGAGTCCTGCTTCCCCCAACCATTCATAGAGAAAGGCTTTAAATCCTACTTTCCCAACATACTCATAAAGAAAGCCTGTGAGTCCTGATTCCCCCACCCACTCATAGCGAAACCTTTTAAGTCCTGTGTCCTCCACCCACTGTAGAGAAAGCCTATGAAGCTTACTTTTCCCACCCACTCATAGAGAAAGCCTGTGAGTCCTGCTTCCCCCAGCCATTCATAGAGAAAGCCTGTGAGTCCTGCTTCCCCCAGCCATTCATAGAGAAGGCCTGTGAGTCCTACTCCCCTCAGCCAGATTTATATAGTCATCTTTGCAGGTCATCAACAAGCTCCAAATATTGGCAAATCCTGACTAATTCAAATCCCATTCTTGTCTAATTTGTGCTTGTAGTTTATCACAATTTCTGTATTATTGTTTGCCCACCTGCTTTTTATCGATTGACCACAGATTCTAAGTGAGATTGAGATCTGGAGAGTTTTCTGGACGTGAACCCAAAAGTTTGCCTCGGGACATGGTGCTCCATCATGCTGGAAAAAGCTTTGTTCATCACCATACTTCCTCCCGATGGTTGAGAGAAGTGGCTTCTGGATGTTTGGAAAAAGTTTCTCTTGTAGGGTGTTTGGATTTATTAATGACAGTGTTGTTAGGCAAAATTGTGAGTGAGCCACTCCCTTGGAGAAGAAGCAATCCCACACATGGATAGCCTCAGGAAGCTATACTGTTGGCATCACTGCACACCAGCCCAGGGAACTACAGAAGCATGAGTACCAACTACTACACCCATCAGGCCAACGTACTCACACATTGCCCCCGGTCGCTGCAGACAGATGTAAATGTTCCCTGAAAAACCAAGCTCTAACTTTCATTAGCACTTTCTCTATAGTCTTTAATATATCATCTAACACAGGCACCCTCAAAGTGCGGCCCTCCAGCTGTTGTAAAACTACAACTCCCACAATGCCCTACTGTAGGCTGATACCTGTAGGCTGTTCGGGCATGCTGGGAGTTGTAGTTTTGCAACAGCTGGAGGGCCGCACTTTGAGGATGCCTGATCTAACACATCTGCAATACTTTTTTCCAATCATATTTATTTTCAACAGTGTTTAAATAAACCTGCATGGAAACAGCCAGCAAGTTGAAGTTGATGGATCTAATATTCTTTACATTTTGTTTTTCAATATTGATCTGATTACACAAGACTCCGCTGAAAACCTGCATTTTACACGAGAATTCTTATTTGTAATCTGAAGCCACTGATCCCTCCTTGATATGGTATCTGCATAATAAAATCCCTTCCTGATTTTGCCAGGGCCATTACATGACACAATTCATGTGCTGGGTGACACCAGCGGATCTCGGTCATCTTGTGTGAGCTCCAGGTGTCATTTGGATGATCTCCATCCTTGCACAGAAGCTTGAATCCATCAAACCTAAAACTACAGGCCAAACAAGGAAGGAAGGATAGAAAGAAGGAAGGAAGGAAGAAAGGAGAAGAAAGGAAAGGAGGAAGGTTTGATTTTTAAATATATATTTTTTAAAGTTTTATTAGAAAACCATATTTAACACCCTTCTAGTACATGCTGAGGTTGTTAACATGCTGGATGAAAACCTTAAGGGTGTACTACATAGCAACCAGAAGGACTGTGGATGCATCACTTGAAGTGAAGGGACTAAGACATGATGTAAACTAATATCAGTGCAAGATATTAAAAATGATGTGAAATGAAAGGGTTTGGCTACTTTGATCCATCCCTTTCTCTGAAAACAGAGCAATCAAAGGGTATTATACTACAATCAGCTAATTCAATGCGTAAATCTGGGAGTAAGTCTTTAATTTCCTTGTAGCATCAGAGGAGAAATTAAGTTTTGCATGATGTCCATTGAAATCAATGAACTGCTTGTAGAAGGCCGTGTCATCCAAAGAGTGAAATACTCTCCGTAGCCTAAAAGACCTAACTGTACATCACGACACTGTCTAGACAAGTTAAAGATTTAGATGACACTTTTTCAGAAAGCACTCTAACTTCTCCTCCTCAAATACACTCGAGGGGTGGTAATCTGCAAACAGTGTCCAGAGCTTCTTTGGTTTTGTTGCAGATTGCACTGGAAAAGAAAAATAGACCTTTGGAAAGGAGCAAAAAGTAAAAGTGGTTTATATACGGACAGCTCTAGATAGTTACATTTCAATAAGTCTTTGAAGAGTTGGAAACAACAAATCTCTGAAATTGCCTTGTAGTCAGATATTGCTCCAAAGGCCACGATAGAGAATAGATATATTATTAGCCATTCCTTCAAATAGGGAAAATATTGGGGGTTGGTGGCCATGCTGTTTTTTTTTTTAAATGTATATGGTGCCACCTTCTCCTCTTTATTATAACAAGTTATGTCACTAAATCTCTACAGGAATATCATCTGAAGATATTATCAAGTACAGTACGCCTCTTGAAAAGATTCTCACTGTATAACGACCCTGGTCCACTGGAGTACCAGAGTACACAAAAATAATGGTCAAAGGTCACAGGAAGGCAAAACCCATGGTAGGTGAAATCGGAGTCAGTTTGATAATGGGATGACCCAAATAACCTCTTAGATGCTTGAATATCCTGTGTGTACAGTGCAAAGAACTACAAAGATTACAGTGTGATTAAAAGTGGGCGCCACATGTTCTGTATAGACAGAGGATACGCTTCCAAGATCAACTTCTCTGTTGGAACCAAAAAAGCCCAATCTGATGAGGAGTGAAGAAAAAGAAGGAAGGAGGGAAGGAAGGATCCCTACTTGATATGGTATCTGCATAATAAAATCCCTTCCTGACTTCACCTGGGCGATTACATTACAACAATCCATGTGCTGGGTGACACCAGCGGATCTCCGTCATCTTGTGTGAGCTACAGGTGTCATTTGGACGATCTCTATCCTTCCTCAAAGGCTTGAATCCATCACACCTAAAACTACAAGGGAAGGAAGGACGGAAGGGGGGAAGGAAGGAAGGAAGGTGGGAGGGATTTTCAGTGATTTTAGATTTTGTTAAATCATATGATATATGCATAAACAAATAAACGATGTGCATAAACAAATAAACAATTTCTAAGGAAAAATGAAGAAAGGAAAGAAGAAAGAAATGAGAGGGAGGAAGGAAAGCAGAAAGGAAGTTAGAGTGGAAGGAATAAAGGAAGAGAAGACAAGAAAGGAAGGAAGGCCAGACATTTTCAGTGATTTTAAATCTTATAAATATGTTATTTGAATAAAAGAATAAAGAAGAATATGATAAAAATAAAAGTGGATGTAGACTTGTTCTGTCTATAAAGGATGGGTCTCCAGAATCATCTTCTCTGTTGAGCACAAAAAAAACTTTTCTGAACAAAAATGAAGAAAGGAAAGTAGGAAGCAATGGGAGAGAGGAAGGAAGGAAAGAGGGAGGGAAGGAATGAGGAATACATAATGGGAAACTATAGTTTTGAGCCCAGTTTATCTTGATCTTTGATACAGTAGACTTGGAGCAGTGTATTCTTGGTTTTGGTGAGCTACCAATGACCGGGTCAATGATTTTTAGGTAGGTCTATAATTTAACTGTCCAAAATGCACTCCATTAGATACGTCCTGATCACAGTATATAATTAAGATATTAAAAAACATTGTATGATATAATTTCAGCTGAAATAAGACAGCAAGGAAAGTTATCACAGGGCGATAATTAAACACAAGGTCCTTCTTACCTGAGTCCCGTGGCCTCAGCGCCTCCTGCGGTAGTTTGACCCGTAATTATTCTACGCTAATGCAATAATCAGCAAATCATTCCCTAATGATCGGATATACATTGATTTAATGCTCCAGGAACTTGATGATGTCTAATGATCAGCCAATGACCTCTACGGTAGTTCAGTGATCATTACATTATTCTAGAAAGATCTCTTTAGTAATGGTATTTGACGGAATAAAGCTGAAGCCACCGAGGCAGAGCTTCCAACCTGTCCACTTCTTCATGGACTGGACAGACGATTGGACTGGACAATTAATCAGTATTTTGGGGGGAAAAGTTGAGCATGTAAATGATTTGGAAAAAAAAAGATTTCAACTCACTCACCGTTCTCCTTCGCCATGCACGGGCTCTGGCCCGGGAAGTAATCAGAATAGTAGAGAAACTCCAGCAACAGGCTCGGGATAAAATCCAATTTCTTTATTACATCTTCATAAAATCCATAGGCTGATTAGACAGGTAAAGGTCTATGATTTAACACAACCAATTCTAGTTGGTCAAACTATCATGAAGTATTGGGCTAGACCCTAAATCAATATTGAAAATCACAAAGAATGGGTAGCTTTATAAAGTATTTAAAACATAACATTTAATTATGTATGGGATAAAATAATGGGCCCTACTAAACTTGACAAAAAATGTATAAATAGTTGCCACTAGTTACACATATCTCCTAAATTAATGGACGGAGATAAGAAGGGACCAATAAAGGGACAGTAGTATGTAAAGAGACAGGATGAAGGGTAGCCAGGTACCAAGGCAGAAAGACACAGTGCTGGGTCCCAAAACCCTAAGTCGCCCTGTCTATCTGTGTCCTCCCCCCTGTCTACCACAATAACCCTATTATCGCCCTTCCTAAGAATGGACTGCCCAGCTTTGCCCGATAGCCAGAATATGGTCCTGAGGGGGTTACCCTAACTAAAGAACAAGCGACAAATAAGCTGGCAGAGAATATTTGTGATGAATCAAATGAAGTAAATCCACAGGTGTTGGGAAATCACCTCCAGTGCCAATCAAGTTCATACACAAACAGATAAATAATCAAAGTACATAACACATTCTATTGATGGTATGGTCCCGACGCGTTTCCTCAGTATAACCTGATTTGTCAGGGGACAAGATTATGCTAGAGAGCCCTAAAAAATGGGCTCTATTCTCCAACAAAAAAGGAGGGTCACAGGGGGCACACTGAATATTCACAACCTGCAAGCTATTAGCAGTCTACCTGGTGTTGGAGACCTGCGCAGCAGAGAGAATATATCGGTGAATACCTGTGTGGCCTCCAATTGGCCGACCGTTATAGGGTAAAGGCCAAATCACCCTCAATTTTGAAAGACCTGCGGTTATCACTGGTATTTGATCTCTGACCGTATGGAGAAAGAGATACAGGGTGTTCAAGGAATGGTGCACACCCCTATCCAGGTATATATGTCTAAACCTGGAGAATAAACCAGAAATAATCAGAGGTCAACAGTCTTATCCAAACCAAGATATTTTGTTTAATAAGACTTCAATCCAAACCTGGTACACTAGTGATCATATATTCATACATGCATATCATTAACTGAAAGTATCTATTCAGTGTACTTCCAGGAAGAAAGGCATTCTGTCAGTTAATGGTGTCTATTTAAGACACACATTGTAACCGATCCCCCACCAGTGATGTCACCAGCAGATGTTAAAAGGTCAGTACAACGTTATTTATCTGATGCTGGTAGCAGTCTGACATACAAGCAAAAAATGATAACAAGCAACTTATCTGTACAGTCCTTGGTAATGACTGTTTCTAGATAGGAATGGATGAGGGGTATTCCCTGGCGTCCCGCGTGTAGCAGTGGCAATGTAGCCAGATTCGCGGGTCATTTAAAAAGCTGAGAAGCCCCGCCTCCAAACAACGCCCCCTCTTTGTCAAATCGCGTCATGGTCACGTGATACTGCCGATATTCCGCCCATAATCACGTGGTGCTCTTTCTTACTATGACGTCTGGCGTGGAGGCGGATTCCTATTGCCAGGCAACCAAGATGACACTACGCTTTCATAGTCAAGTCGAGGTCAATACATATCAGGTAGCCTGCCGGAACGCCGCCTACCCTTATTAGGTTTCAGGCGGCTTCAAGTCTCCACTGCGCTTGTTAGGGGTAATTGTTATGGTGAGATGCAGGGATGAGATCAGAGGGCAAGTAAGTTCAACGTCTGCTCCCACCACAATCTGAATTGTTTTCCATTGGTCCGTCTGGTCTGCGGTGTTCCCAATGGAATATTAGAGTTTATCAGTTGGTTCTTCAAATAGCTGTCTTGACAAACGATTGCAACATCACAGCCATATCTAAATATGCCTATCTTAATCCAGATCCCCAAAGGGGGTATAGTGACCTAGTTCGAAATGTCACTCCAGCAGTATTTTTATTTTTATTTTTTGTTGCCACAATGATACAACTATTTTTTGAAGGAAACTGGAGGGGACCGCAGAGGTAGCACTGTCAAGGTACAATGTAGCAGCCAAATGACAACTGCTCATTTAGACCTCTAGGGGCTACAGTCTGTAGATGGAATATCCACCAAGTCTCCCTCTGCAATATTTTACGGTCCCAGTCTCCTCCCCTTTTGGGTCTCGCGACCAGTTCAATGCCCATGAATCTCAGCTCCGAGTCATCCCCCCCATGCATCATGTTGATATGTTTAGCAATGGGTGTGTCTCTGTCGTTTCTAATGTCGCCTAGGTGTTCACCTATCCGACGTCGCAACTCCCGGGTGGTTTTCCCGATATATTCAAGACCACAGATACAGTTGGCCCTATAAATAACTCCCCTGGAGCGACAGTTGATAAAATGTCTAATTTGGTGACACTTGCCGGTGACATTGGCATGGAACGACCGTCCCTTTTGGATATGACCACATGCCACACAACCACTACAGCGAAAACAACCGATTGGGCGTTGAAGCCATGTCTCTTTGCAATCACGTGTATCGCTGTAGTGGCTGTGTACAAGGCGATCCCTAAGACTAAGGCCCCTTCGGTAGGTGACCTGTGCTGTTTCCGGGATGACCACCTTGATGTCTGGATCAATGAGGAGAACCTCCCAGTGTCTTCTCAGTATCTGTTTAATCTCTGCGGAACAATCATCAAAAGTACCTATAAGGCGTATTAGGCCTATATCCGGTACTTTAGGTTTGGGATAGAGAAGTTCATCTCTCTTACTACCACAAGCTCTTTTAAAGGCACTTTTCAGGACCGCATCAGGATACCCCCTTTCCCGGAAACGACTTCTGAGGTCATCAGCCTGTGTTTTGAAGGTTTCCCAAGTGGAACAGTTCCTCCTAATGCGCAGGTACTGTCCCACTGGTATTCCCCTTTTCAACGGGAAAGGATGATGGCTACTCCAATGTAAGAGCGAATTTGTGGAGGTGGGTTTCCTGAAAATGTCTGTTTGAATCAAATCATCGCTGCCCCTCGAGATAGTGATATCCAGGAAAGGCAAGGTGTTCGCTTCAAAAACAGAGGTAAACTTCATGTTTATATCATTGACATTGAGATACTTAACAAATTCTGAGAACTCTGTTTCTCCCCCTTTCCAGACGACAAAAACATCGTCAATGAATCTTGCCCAAGTGACGATGCAGGAGATGTGTCTATTGGGCGCGTCGCCAAAGACTAGGGTCCTCTCCCACCAGCCCAGGAACAAGTTGGCATACGATGGGGCACATGAACTCCCCATCGCGGTGCCCCTGAGCTGGTGGTAGAGGACACCGTCGAACAGAAAGTAATTTCTTGTGAGGACAAAATTAAGCAGTTGCAGGACAAAAACATTGTGTGGAAAAAACTGTTGGCCCCTGGTATACAAGAAAGATTCCACTGCCCTCATCCCGAGGTGATGAGGTATGGACGAATAGAGGGCCTCAACGTCGATAGAGGCTAGGGATGTCCCCTCCTCCAAGCTGATACCCTCAAGACGACCAAGAAGGTCACTCGTATCCCTCAGGTATGAGGGCAGTGTTTTAACGAACGGTGCCAATATGTGATCTAGGTAGATCCCCAGGTTTTGAGTCAAGCTGTTCACTCCCGAAACAATTGGGCGTCCCTTGACAGGAAACCCACCCTTATGCACCTTAGGTAGGCTATAAAAGGTGGCTAGTGTAGGATGTTTCTTATACAAGTACTCAAATTCGTCACCAGAAATAAGGTAATTGATTTTAGCCTGTCGTAATATGTCAATTAACTCACTTTGATATTTATCCGTAGGATCACATTTTAATTTTTCATAGGTGTTCCTATCATCAAGTAAGATATGACACATATTGGTATAATCATTGGTGTTCATCAAAACGATGTTCCCCCCCTTGTCCGAGGGTTTGATGATAAGATTTTTCTTTTTCTCCAAGTCCAGCAAAGCTTTATATTCGCTTTTGCTGCAGTTGAAGCCACCATGGCTAGATGTCAAGTTGGTTAAGTCACGACAAACCTGGTTCACAAACACATCTATACAGGTTGGGTCCCCCAGCGGAGGCATTTTAAGGCTTTTGTTTTTAAGTGAGGTGAAAGGGCCTTTGCCCTCCTGGGGAATACTATCACTCAAGCCGTATAGAAGGCGAACATCTTGAAGGATGTCGGGTGAGATACCCATCTCCTTGCTCTCTCGCCTAGCGACAAGCGCAAAATGTTTGCGCCATCTAAGTTTTCTGGCAAAAAGATGGATATCTCTAACCCAGTTGAAGAGGCTGAAGCTAGACGTCGGAACAAAGGACAGGCCCCTGCTGAGTAGACACATCTCTGGGCCCTGCAGTTGTTGATTAGAGAGGTTGATTATTTGGTTATGTTGCCCACTCCCTTGTTGGTCTGTGGTGGTGACCTTTGAAGCCCTCGGTTGCGTAGGGGGTATGGTGTGGCTAAAAAATCTGACCCACTCTGATCCTGTCTTCCTCTCTGGTTGTTCCTTGCTCCTCTACCCCTATTATTTTGAGGTTTCTTATAGCCCCTTCCCCTTCCTCTGTGTGTCTGACTACTTTCCCTCTCGTTTTCTGAGACCTCTGTATCGCTAGATGAAGCGTCCACGTCTGTACGTCTAACCTGTGATGTATTACGATCTAATGTGGAGTATACCTTATTATCCCGGAAGTCTTGTAGATCTCTATTAAACTGGCGATGTTTTCGCTCTTTGAGGTGAAACTGAAATTTGTCAATAGTGTTCTTCAATTGTAGTTCCTTATTGGCAAAGTCAGTTTCTCCCCCAAATTTCTGTGTGAGTTCAATCTGTTCTTTCAAGTTAGTCTCTAATTTCACCAGGTTGGCCCTTTCTTCCTCCAGCAGAAGGTGCATAAATCTCAAAGAGCTTTTCGTCGCTTCCTCCTCCCACTTGCTCATAAGGGATGTAGATCTGCATCTATTCGCTGGGGTCAAACTAATTCTTAGACCTCTAGGTACAATTTTATTTTTGAGATAATTTTCTAATGACTGAATCTCCCACCATGAAGAAATTTGTTCCTTGTATATCTTTGTGAGATCTTTAAAGGCAGCCTTAAATGATGGTGCGTATTTACTCTGAATCAAGGTCTTCTCTGAGAAGACCTCATTAGCTTCAGAGAGCAATATGTTTTTGTCAACGCCAGTGGAGAGGAAACCAGCCATACTCTAAATTATAAGATACGATTTAACACAACCAATTCTAGTTGGTCAAACTATCATGAAGTATTGGGCTAGACCCTAAATCAATATTGAAAATCACAAAGAATGGGTAGCTTTATAAAGTATTTAAAACATAACATTTAATTATGTATGGGATAAAATAATGGGCCCTACTAAACTTGACAAAAAATGTATAAATAGTTGCCACTAGTTACACATATCTCCTAAATTAATGGACGGAGATAAGAAGGGACCAATAAAGGGACAGTAGTATGTAAAGAGACAGGATGAAGGGTAGCCAGGTACCAAGGCAGAAAGACACAGTGCTGGGTCCCAAAACCCTAAGTCGCCCTGTCTATCTGTGTCCTCCCCCCTGTCTACCACAATAACCCTATTATCGCCCTTCCTAAGAATGGACTGCCCAGCTTTGCCCGATAGCCAGAATATGGTCCTGAGGGGGTTACCCTAACTAAAGAACAAGCGACAAATAAGCTGGCAGAGAATATTTGTGATGAATCAAATGAAGTAAATCCACAGGTGTTGGGAAATCACCTCCAGTGCCAATCAAGTTCATACACAAACAGATAAATAATCAAAGTACATAACACATTCTATTGATGGTATGGTCCCGACGCGTTTCCTCAGTATAACCTGATTTGTCAGGGGACAAGATTATGCTAGAGAGCCCTAAAAAATGGGCTCTATTCTCCAACAAAAAAGGAGGGTCACAGGGGGCACACTGAATATTCACAACCTGCAAGCTATTAGCAGTCTACCTGGTGTTGGAGACCTGCGCAGCAGAGAGAATATATCGGTGAATACCTGTGTGGCCTCCAATTGGCCGACCGTTATAGGGTAAAGGCCAAATCACCCTCAATTTTGAAAGACCTGCGGTTATCACTGGTATTTGATCTCTGACCGTATGGAGAAAGAGATACAGGGTGTTCAAGGAATGGTGCACACCCCTATCCAGGTATATATGTCTAAACCTGGAGAATAAACCAGAAATAATCTGAGGTCAACAGTCTTATCCAAACCAAGATATTTTGTTTAATAAGACTTCAATCCAAACCTGGTACACTAGTGATCATATATTCATACATGCATATCATTAACTGAAAGTATCTATTCAGTGTACTTCCAGGAAGAAAGGCATTCTGTCAGTTAATGGTGTCTATTTAAATGACCCGCGAATCTGGCTACATTGCCACTGCTACACGCGGGACGCCAGGGAATACCCCTCATCCATTCCTATCTAGAAACAGTCATTACCAAGGACTGTACAGATAAGTTGCTTGTTATCATTTTTTGCTTGTATGTCAGACTGCTACCAGCATCAGATAAATAACGTTGTACTGACCTTTTAACATCTGCTGGTGACATCACTGGTGGGGGATCGGTTACAATGTGTGTCTTAAATAGACACCATTAACTGACAGAATGCCTTTCTTCCTGGAAGTACACTGAATAGATACTTTCAGTTAATGATATGCATGTATGAATATATGATCACTAGTGTACCAGGTTTGGATTGAAGTCTTATTAAACAAAATATCTTGGTTTGGATAAGACTGTTGACCTCTGATTATTTCTGGTTTATTCTCCAGGTTTAGACATATATACCTGGATAGGGGTGTGCACCATTCCTTGAACACCCTGTATCTCTTTCTCCATACGGTCAGAGATCAAATACCAGTGATAACCGCAGGTCTTTCAAAATTGAGGGTGATTTGGCCTTTACCCTATAACGGTCGGCCAATTGGAGGCCACACAGGTATTCACCGATATATTCTCTCTGCTGCGCAGGTCTCCAACACCAGGTAGACTGCTAATAGCTTGCAGGTTGTGAATATTCAGTGTGCCCCCTGTGACCCTCCTTTTTTGTTGGAGAATAGAGCCCATTTTTTAGGGCTCTCTAGCATAATCTTGTCCCCTGACAAATCAGGTTATACTGAGGAAACGCGTCGGGACCATACCATCAATAGAATGTGTTATGTACTTTGATTATTTATCTGTTTGTGTATGAACTTGATTGGCACTGGAGGTGATTTCCCAACACCTGTGGATTTACTTCATTTGATTCATCACAAATATTCTCTGCCAGCTTATTTGTCGCTTGTTCTTTAGTTAGGGTAACCCCCTCAGGACCATATTCTGGCTATCGGGCAAAGCTGGGCAGTCCATTCTTAGGAAGGGCGATAATAGGGTTATTGTGGTAGACAGGGGGGAGGACACAGATAGACAGGGCGACTTAGGGTTTTGGGACCCAGCACTGTGTCTTTCTGCCTTGGTACCTGGCTACCCTTCATCCTGTCTCTTTACATACTACTGTCCCTTTATTGGTCCCTTCTTATCTCCGTCCATTAATTTAGGAGATATGTGTAACTAGTGGCAACTATTTATACATTTTTTGTCAAGTTTAGTAGGGCCCATTATTTTATCCCATACATAATTAAATGTTATGTTTTAAATACTTTATAAAGCTACCCATTCTTTGTGATTTTCAATATTGATTTAGGGTCTAGCCAATACTTCATGATAGTTTGACCAACTAGAATTGGTTGTGTTAAATCGTATCTTATAATTTAGAGTATGGCTGGTTTCCTCTCCACTGGCGTTGACAAAAACATATTGCTCTCTGAAGCTAATGAGGTCTTCTCAGAGAAGACCTTGATTCAGAGTAAATACGCACCATCATTTAAGGCTGCCTTTAAAGATCTCACAAAGATATACAAGGAACAAATTTCTTCATGGTGGGAGATTCAGTCATTAGAAAATTATCTCAAAAATAAAATTGTACCTAGAGGTCTAAGAATTAGTTTGACCCCAGCGAATAGATGCAGATCTACATCCCTTATGAGCAAGTGGGAGGAGGAAGCGACGAAAAGCTCTTTGAGATTTATGCATCTTCTGCTGGAGGAAGAAAGGGCCAACCTGGTGAAATTAGAGACTAACTTGAAAGAACAGATTGAACTCACACAGAAATTTGGGGGAGAAACTGACTTTGCCAATAAGGAACTACAATTGAAGAACACTATTGACAAATTTCAGTTTCACCTCAAAGAGCGAAAACATCGCCAGTTTAATAGAGATCTACAAGACTTCCGGGATAATAAGGTATACTCCACATTAGATCGTAATACATCACAGGTTAGACGTACAGACGTGGACGCTTCATCTAGCGATACAGAGGTCTCAGAAAACGAGAGGGAAAGTAGTCAGACACACAGAGGAAGGGGAAGGGGCTATAAGAAACCTCAAAATAATAGGGGTAGAGGAGCAAGGAACAACCAGAGAGGAAGACAGGATCAGAGTGGGTCAGATTTTTTAGCCACACCATACCCCCTACGCAACCGAGGGCTTCAAAGGTCACCACCACAGACCAACAAGGGAGTGGGCAACATAACCAAATAATCAACCTCTCTAATCAACAACTGCAGGGCCCAGAGATGTGTCTACTCAGCAGGGGCCTGTCCTTTGTTCCGACGTCTAGCTTCAGCCTCTTCAACTGGGTTAGAGATATCCATCTTTTTGCCAGAAAACTTAGATGGCGCAAACATTTTGCGCTTGTCGCTAGGCGAGAGAGCAAGGAGATGGGTATCTCACCCGACATCCTTCAAGATGTTCGCCTTCTATACGGCTTGAGTGATAGTATTCCCCAGGAGGGCAAAGGCCCTTTCACCTCACTTAAAAACAAAAGCCTTAAAATGCCTCCGCTGGGGGACCCAACCTGTATAGATGTGTTTGTGAACCAGGTTTGTCGTGACTTAACCAACTTGACATCTAGCCATGGTGGCTTCAACTGCAGCAAAAGCGAATATAAAGCTTTGCTGGACTTGGAGAAAAAGAAAAATCTTATCATCAAACCCTCGGACAAGGGGGGGGAACATCGTTTTGATGAACACCAATGATTATACCAATATGTGTCATATCTTACTTGATGATAGGAACACCTATGAAAAATTAAAATGTGATCCTACGGATAAATATCAAAGTGAGTTAATTGACATATTACGACAGGCTAAAATCAATGACCTTATTTCTGGTGACGAATTTGAGTACTTGTATAAGAAACATCCTACACTAGCCACCTTTTATAGCCTACCTAAGGTGCATAAGGGTGGGTTTCCTGTCAAGGGACGCCCAATTGTTTCGGGAGTGAACAGCTTGACTCAAAACCTGGGGATCTACCTAGATCACATATTGGCACCGTTCGTTAAAACACTGCCCTCATACCTGAGGGATACGAGTGACCTTCTTGGTCGTCTTGAGGGTATCAGCTTGGAGGAGGGGACATCCCTAGCCTCTATCGACGTTGAGGCCCTCTATTCGTCCATACCTCATCACCTCGGGATGAGGGCAGTGGAATCTTTCTTGTATACCAGGGGCCAACAGTTTTTTCCACACAATGTTTTTGTCCTGCAACTGCTTAATTTTGTCCTCACAAGAAATTACTTTCTGTTCGACGGTGTCCTCTACCACCAGCTCAGGGGCACCGCGATGGGGAGTTCATGTGCCCCATCGTATGCCAACTTGTTCCTGGGCTGGTGGGAGAGGACCCTAGTCTTTGGCGACGCGCCCAATAGACACATCTCCTGCATCGTCACTTGGGCAAGATTCATTGACGATGTTTTTGTCGTCTGGAAAGGGGGAGAAACAGAGTTCTCAGAATTTGTTAAGTATCTCAATGTCAATGATATAAACATGAAGTTTACCTCTGGGGACTGGTGGGTAGGGATACCCTCCAAATCTCGCCTCTTTTTTGTATAAACCCTTGTGGGCGCCAATAGTGGTGGATATTGGGAATGGTGGATTAATGTTGGGCCGCTAGATTGTGTAATAGTTTATTGTTCGCGTTATGTTATAGTGATGTGAAGACGGATATCAAATGTATAGGAAAAAATGTACATACATGTATGTAAAAAAATATAGTAACAAATGAAATAAGCAATATCTGCATACAAAGAGCGAGTGATAGTACACACATAAAATCTGCTGAGGGAATAAAAGGATAAAAAATAAAAAATTTTTACATAAAAGTGGGATCACTGCATACAGTCTCTATTGCCTAAGAGGCCGTGTTCTGCAGTGTCGTACACAGTATGATGTGGTACAGTAGGATAGGACAATGGTTTTTTGTGTTTAAAAATACCGACATATATTAAAATATTGTGGTATCATAAGTAAGTTTACTCACTTCACGAGGGGGGCGGTTTACCAGGATAAGCATAATACACCTGTATAAAAAACCTTTTATCCATTGTCCTATCCTACTGTACCACATCATACTGTGACACTGCAGAACACGGCCTCTTAGGCAATAGAGACTGTATGCAGTGATCCCACTTTTATGTAAAATTTTTTTATTTTTTATCCTTTTATTCCCTCAGCAGATTTTATGTGTGTACTATCACCCGCTCTTTGTATGCAGATATTGCTTATTTCATTTGTTACTATATTTTTTTACATACATGTATGTACATTTTTTCCTATACATTTGATATCCGTCTACACATCACTATAACATAACGCGAACAATAAACTATTACACAATCTAGCAGCCCAACATTAATCCACCATTCCCAATATCCACCACTATTGGCGCCCACAGGGGTTTATACAAAAAAGAGGCGAGATTTGGAGGGTATCCCTACCCACCAGTCCCCCTGTTTTTGGCTCACTACCTCATCCTACACAGGCAGATTTCCCTGTCGACCTGACTAAACCCGGAGCAGCCTCTAGCATCTATCACCCAACTCTCTCTCCACCCCGCTCCTATCCACCCGAGGCGCCTCAAGTCTTTCAGATCTAGTGGAAAGCCATTCCAAGAGATCCGTTTGACCCTCACACTTTCTCTCTCTCTCTCTTAAAATGGAGGTCCCCAGCCAGACGTTCCTGCTCAATGTACGACTGCTGTGAGGAGGATATTAAATAAGGTGATGGTCAGACATTATCCTTGTGTAACGGTCACGTCCACACACACACACAGGGGGGAGGATAGTGACTACTGCGCTCCACCCTCACCCTTGGCCCTCCCTAATTTCCTCGCAAGTCCTGATGACAGGGGACAACTGGACGGCATTCCCTAGCTTAGACTACGTGCTGGGAGGACAGACAAGACAAATAACGGATAGTGAACGGACCAGGTCAAAACCAAGAGAGCAACGAAGTACAAAAGGAATAAGCAGAGAATACTCAGGAGAAGTCGGGGTCAAATACCAGGAGAGTAATAAAGTACCACAGGAGTCCGCAGAGAATCGTCAAGGTGGAAGCCGGGGTCAGAATACCAGGAGAGCAGCGCAGTACAGGAGGAGCAGGCAGAGGATCGTCAGGGAACACAGAAACAGGTAAGTATGCCAGGTAACAAAAATCGCAACTGAACCTAATTAACAGGCAAACGGTGGACAGCAGGCCGCCTGTTAAATACTGACTAGCTGGGATCATGTGACGTCACATGACCCACGCCAGTGAATACAGCTGAGCACCGAGTGCCCAGCTCGGTGCTCAGACCTCCCCTGGTTGCCGGGAGAACTGAGGACGCCGGCCACGTGGAGGAGACGTGTGCGGCCGGTCCGTCCTGCCCCCTATCACCTAGGAGACGAGGACGCTGTGCGCATCCTCGCTCCTGCACAGAGACAGGACGCGGACGGCCCTGAGGAGAGCGAGCACCTCTCCGGCGTCCCGTGACACCTTGCCACTCCATTTATTGTGTATGACCCTGAAGGCTACAGTCAAGTATGGTGCTCGACAGTCCGCATCAGTCCTATAGACATTGAATGGATTGACAGGGTGCACATGGTACCATACCGCTATTCAAACTCATCCTCACTGTGATCATGTAGGGAAGTTGAACCGTGGGAACCCCTATTCTTGTGACAGTTGTATAGGTGATAAATCTCCTTAGTAAAGCAATGCCTGTAATTAAATACATAAATAAATAACTGTAATATAATAAATATAATATATAAATATAATAAAAAATGTGATGACCCAAACCGGACACTAGTGACATCATTACATCCCCTTTATCTAACCTCCCTGGATTTCCCATCTTTGTTCCTTTCTATAGACTTGTGTCCTTGAAATGTATGTTCGACAGAAAATACAGAGAAGCTAAAGCGCTGGGAAGAAAACCGAGTGATTATATATTATTACATGTCCACTTTTGCTATAATGTCATTTGTCCCTTCTGCTATCCATGGCATACAAATCAATGAGGTCTTTGCTTAACATAACTTGTTACATGCTCTCCGCAGAAAATAAGTGATAGCCAGTGGCTACGTCCCAATCACCGAGGAGCGGAGAGCAGCTCGGCTGCAGCATTGTACTCTGGAAATGACGTGCATCACCTATAGGCATTTACCGGAGTGCACAGATCTCATTTCATAGCAAGTTGTGTGATAGGTCTGAGCTATGAGCCGTCATTTCATTAAGCTTTTCACCCAGCAGTCATTTGCATTATTATTTTATTGCATGGAAAAAATTGTTCCTTATTAACAAAGTAGAAACTGGATACATTATATCCAATACAGTGCATTGGAAAATTGTGATACTGGGTACATGCAAGGAATTAGAGATGTCTCTTCTGCTCTGAAACCAGGTCCTTAAGATTAAGGGCTAGGGACACCTTTATAGATATTTTTTACTTAAATGCATGTACGGTAATTTAGGATGAAAAACGATTTTTGCAATAAGGTATTTTTAAGGCTACTTTCACACTGGCGTTTTGGCTTTCCGTTTGTGAGATCCATTCAGGGCTCTCGCAAGCGGTCCAAAATGGATCAGTTTTGCCCTAATGCATTCTGGATGGAAAAAGGATCCGCTCAGAATGCCTCAGTTTGCCTCCGTTCCGTCTCTATTCTGCTTTGGAGGCGCTGCTTGCAGCGTTTTGGTGTCCGTCTGACAAAACTGAGCCAAACGGATCCGTCCTGACACACAGTGTAATTCAATGGAGGACGGATCCGTTTTCTATTACACAATCTGGCAGAATAGAAAACGGATCCGTCCTCCATTGACTTTTAATGGTGTTCAAGACAGATACGTCTTGGCTATGTTAAAGATAATACAATCGGTTGTATTATCTGAACGGATCTGTGGCGAAACCAACCTTGCCACTGGGTTTTGGAGGGGCCTGGCTACTAGCCTCTTGCCCCAGGATTATGGGCCCTCTCATCAGCCAGGCCTCATATGTTCACAAAGGACTTGGACTACTTTGAACTCCTGGTCTAATTCGTGCCATTTTGGGATGTTAAATGTCTGTGTATTGAAAAGGGTGGGACATTGTATACGTTGAGTAGGGAGGTCTGTTCCATTGTCTCTCTGTGTGTATTGGCGATGTCCTTTGTCCTGAGAGATAATTGAATTACTTCTTGGTTGTCTCCAGGATAGAGGATATTGTGTATTCGCCTGCCTGTGATGATTGCATCAACCCAGTGTGAGGTAATTCTTTCACGGACAGAGGGGAGGATTTTGTGTGGGAGTGTCTGAGTGTATTATACGTGGTTATTGGCTGTTTTTACAAAACCCTGTGGGTGGTAACCTTGTTGGAAGATGTGTATAAAATGCTTGTGTGTTAAAATAAAGAGAGTTCCTGTTTTATACCTTCATGAAGTCTTGGCTCATGTTTGGGGGATGGAATAACTACACTCTTGGGGATTGCTATATCACAATACTCCCCTGAGTATAAGCTCTTGTAAGAGCTTGTTCATGGTTCCTGCTCTCTGCATTTAGGAGAGGTTCACCCACTGGAGCCTGGAGCCTTGTTGTAGGTCCAGGGTGGGTAGGAGACGGCGAGACCTCCACCAAGCTTCGGCAGTTCGTGGGGTCTGCAGTGCTGACGGTGTCAAGTGCAGTGCTTGGAGTCCTCTGGAAGCACTAGGAGCATCTATCGACGGAGGTACCCGGTCGGGGTGCTAAGCGTTCCGTTACAGGATCCGTCTGTGCAGATCCATGACGGATCTGCACCAAACGCGAGTGTGAAAAATTGCTTTGTTTGGCTTCTGCAGCAGATATTTTTGCAATTGCTTCCTATTTAAAAAATGTGCTTCATTTGGTTTCTGCAGCTTCTTTGTATCACAGTTCATAGCAAGCTGAAGAATGACCATCACACTGACATCCTCTACAAAGCTCATATGATGGTTTAGTCTCCAGCCCCTCTCTCTGTTCTCCTAAATGATCTTATATGCTGATTTATGACCTTCAGAGAGGGATGAGAGAAAAAGCCTTCAAACAAGCTCTCTGATGGATTTCACTGTATTCACAGTCTGCAGCTTGCTATGTACTAAGATACATAGAAGCTGCAGAAGTCAAATGAAACAGATGTTTTATTAATGCAAAAATATTTATCCAACATGAGTCCATGCAAAAAAAGTAAAATAAAAATGCCACAAAGGTTTCTGCATCCATTAAAGTAATTAAAGTCCAATGAGAAAGAGGGTCTATTATATACCAGCCATATACTTGATTGATGGGGGCCCGACACCTAGCACCCCAACCAATTAGCTGTTTTGGGCAGTTGCTATAAACTATACAGTGGATAAAGATGAAAGTACAAGGTTCTGTACACTGTATATTGGTCGTGCAGGGGATAATGATACTTTGGTAGTTTAATTGTTTCCAGTGCTGGTGGCTGTCCAGGACAGTTGATGGGTGGGGGTTTGGGGTGCCAGACTGAGGATAGCCCATTAATATCTAAAACTTGAAATGCCTCTAAAGCTAACACAACCTATAACATTGCCATATTGTCTAAGGGTTTCACCAAGACCGATGCAAGAATATTTAGGAAAGAGCACCACATTACAATCCACAGGCTGCAATAGTCCAGCAGAAGTCAGCACCATTTGGAGGTGACTTTGGAGACAACCACTTCCCACCAGTGTCTAGAGTTGATTCCCAAAAATTGATTATCAATGTGCTCTGTGTGCACAATGCTTATGTTCTGTATGGGTTGAGGTCAGACTTTGAGGAACATTTTTCTCGGGAGAGCGCAAAGAACTCCTGTCTGGTACCATTACACTTTCTTCTGTGGGCAGGTTGGACACAACCACAGCTTATTACTCCCACAGTAGCCACCCGTGCTCCATCTATGGTGCTGTATATATCTCTGACTGATGCATCTATGTTCACAGGTCATATTCAGTTCTTTCCTAGTACAGCTGGAAGAAAAACACAACCATAGATAATCTGGTGATGCCCTGTATCAGCGCCAATATGCTTGCTCGTCCAAACCCCAAGTCACCGGAGGGCCCAGAGCTCCTCATCATATTCCATCTATGAAATTAGATGTTTGATATTCCTGTTGACTTCTCACACAATGAGATATTAATCACAGCCAGTTGCTGCGTTTCTGACCTAAAGCTGAATCTTGTCCAAATAGCTGCAGCATCTGTAACACGACGGAGCTGGCTTCTAAATCCCCATTTAAAATAAAAAGATTTTATATTTCCATCCTTTGCTTACTATGCATTACTCGGATGGACGGAAACTGCTCCGGTAATGCGCAGTAAGTTGGTATCACAGGCTGGCTCTTGCATTGTAATCAGAAAAATAGTTCACTCCACTTAGTTTATAGCTACCAGTCTTAAATTGGTTGTCAGTCCCTAAGGTCCCTACATGTCACCCATAAAATAAAATAAAACATACTCACCTGTCACCGTGCCACCATGCCTGATTCCCCCATGGTTGATGTTTGGAGCTGCTTCAGTTGCTGCTGTTATCCGCTTCCCGTTCCCCTTGTGGCCAGTCCAAGCCATTTCCGGTCTGTCAACTGGGGATCAAGAAGTGCAGCGGGGACCGGTGCAGGGTCATTAAGACTTCAGGGGGGTCAATAAGCTGAGTACGGCTTATTTACTACCTTGAACCCAATTTTGTTGATCATTTTAAAACTAAAATATTTACGTGGCCAAATTATTGTCCATGAGATCAACAATGCCACCAGCAACATGCCAGACTAAACTTGCCAGTTGCAACGCTCTTCTGCAAAGTGACAAATGATTGGCCAAATTGACCGATCATGCCCTACATTTGTATGCACATTCAGCTGACCATAGCCGAAATCTTATAGGCGGCCAGATCACAGAATTCTGCTGTCAGCCATGGTGAATGCTCAACCATGTAAAATACGGAAACGATGATTGACTGAAATGACTAAAATTGGCTTACATTCATCTTATATGTATCACCAGCTTTGCATTCTAGGGCTGGACACAACCACTTTGATGGCCATTGCTTTGCAGCCCCAGCGAGGAGGAGCTTAATGGTTATGAACACATTTAGCAATTTTTTTAAAATTATTATTGCATTTTTACTTTTCACATTTTAGGCTAAAAATAAGTTTCCAATTGAATTTTATTTAAAGGGATTTTCCAGGTAATTTAATATTGATGGCTTAACCTCAGGTTCGGTCATCAATACCTCATCGGTGGGGGTTTAACACCCGGCACCCCTGCCGATCAGCTGTTTGAAGAGCCCGAGGTGCTCTAGTGGGAACTGTGGCCTCTTCCCAGCTTACCAACTACAGCACTGTCTATTTGGATAGCAGCTGTGCTTGATATCGCAGCTCAACCCCATTCACTTGAATGAGACTGAGCTGAGCCTAGCCTAAGCCATGTGACCGATGAACGTGATGTCACTGTGAGCTGAGCCTAGGCCATGTGACCGCTGAACGTGATGTCACTGTGAGCTGAGCCTAGGCCATGTGACCGCTGAACATGATGTCACTGTGAGCTGAGTCTAAGCCATGTGACAGATGAACGTGATGTCACTGTGAGCTGAGCCTAGGCCATGTGACCGATGAACGTGATGTCACTGTGAGCTGAGCCTAAGCCATGTGACCGATAAACGTGATGTCACTGTGAGCTGAGCCTAAGACATGTGACCGATGAACATGATGTCACTGTGAGCTGAGCCTAGGCCATGTGACCGATGCACGTGATGTCACTGTGAGCTGAGCCTAGGCCATGTGACCGATGAACGTGATGTCACTGTGAGCTGAGCCTAAGGCATGTGACCGATGAATGGGATGTCACTGTGAGCTGGACCTAGGCCATGTGACCGATGAACGTGATGTCACTGTGAGCTAAGCCTAGGCCATGTGACTGATGAACATGATGTCACTGTGAGGTGAGCCAAGGCCATGTGACCGATGAACGTGATGTCACTGTGAGCTGAGCCTAGGCCATGTGACTGATGAACATGATGTCACTGTGAGCTGAGCCTAGGCCATATGACCGATGAACGTGATGTCACTGTGAGCTGAGCCTAGGCCATGTGACTGATGAACATGATGTCACTGTGAACTGAACCTAGGCCATGTGACTGATCAACATGATGTCACCGTCCTAGGAAGAGGCCGCGATGCTCACGGAGCGCTGCAGCCTCTTCAAACAGTGGATTATTGGGGATGCTGGGCAGTGTCGGTTCAGTTAGATGTTAAGATTTGGACAGAATTGTTAAAAATGGGAAACCAGACTACGCTCAGACTATGTTGGGTCATTAAAGTCAGCTCTAGGCTCATTTACTGCTGCTATACTTTGTATTATACACATGACACAATGTAGACAGATTTACTCATTTGATTTAATTATTTAGCTTCCTCGTTATAGCTAGTTCGTCAGACTATAGTTCTGTAGGTGAAACCCTTGTTTTGCTTTCTGGCTCCAATCTATGGTTCGCCAGGCCTCACTCTTATGTAATATGTATCAACCCTAGATAATTGCTAACATTGCAGTTGTACATGATGCAAGTATTTCTCACGGTCATGCGTCTCGGTATTTTGCAACAGTGTAACATTGATGGAAATATTGTTAGCTATTTCACTACAATGAATCTATGTGCACAGCAATCATGGGATATATTGATACAGTCACAGTAGCTTAAATACAGATAGATGGGTCTATAACAACAATAGAAATATGGCTGATTTCAGCAGCTGCTTGACACCACCACCTTCTAACCAAGAAGTCCTGGTGTCTAATCTAATTTTTCAAGCTCTAGTCCATTTTTCACTTCATTATCTTCTAATACTGCAGCAAAAATAGAGAGATCACCCTTGTGATTCATCGCCCAATACCATGGGGAAGAAGGTAACTTGATATGGACCCTGTATAACCATTAGACTTATAGCAGTAGGGTCGGGAATGTCTCAGTGGTACTTCTATCCTGAGGATGATCAACTAAGCAGGTCAATCCAAAAGACCCATCAACAGACTGCAGACGGCTTCACAAGAGCCTGGAGACTGCGTCTCAATAGCAGATTCTGGATTGCTGAATTGAAAAGTATTGAATTGAACACTCAAAATAATAGATAGGTACATAATAGAGATAGATAGATAGATAGATAGATAGATAGATAGATAGATAGATAGATAGATAAATAGATAGATAGATAGATAGATAGATGATAGATAGATAGATAATAGATAGATAGATAGATAGATAATAGATAGATAGATAGATAGATAGATATGAGATAGATAGGAGATAGATAGATAGATAGATAGATAATAGATAGGTACATAATAGAGATAGATAGATAGATAGATAGATAGATAGATAGATAGATAGATAATAGATAGATAGATAGATAGATAGATAGATAGATAGATAGATAGATATGAGATAGATAATAGATAGAAGGATAGATAGAAGGATAGATAGGAGATAGATAGATAGATAGATAGATAGATAGATAGATAGATAGATAGATAGATAGATAGATAAATAGATAGATAGATAGATAGATAGATAGATAGATAGATAGATATGATATAGATTATAGATAGATAGATAGATAGATAGATAGATAGATATGAGATAGATAATAGATAGAAGGATAGATAGAAGGATAGATAGGAGATAGATAGATAGATAGATAGATAAATAGATAGATAGATAGATAATAGATAGATAGATAGATAGATAGATAGATAGATAATAGATAGATAGATAGATAGATAGATAGATAGATAGATAGAAGGTAGATAGATAGATAGATAGAAGGTAGATAGATAGATAGATAGATAGATAGATAGATAGATAGATATAGATAGATAATAGATAGATAGATAGATAATAGATAGATAATAGATAGATAATAGATAGATAGATAGATAGATAGATAGATAGATAGATAGATAGATAGATAATAGATAGATGATAGAATAATCATAATGTCCTAAAACTGCCAATTGACTCATAATTCTATAGTGATAAAAACATTGTCAAATTAAAACAGTTAGAACAACAAATAAAGGGAATTAAAATAAGTAGGAAATGATTTAATATTTGGTAATTGCTTAAATCCTTAAAACCATTACACCAATTATCTCTGCAGTATGTACCATCGAGCTCGCACCTCTGGATCACTAATGCACTGCTGGATTATACGCTGTGCTGTGCAGCAGAGGACTATCCCCCCCAACGTCTGCAGTCATGAAGCAGTACTTTACAGTGACAGAAAGAGGCACAGTTAATGTGACTGCGCTCGCTTATGCCAGGGAATAGATGTGTCCAACACATTCTGAATGGAAGCAGTCACTGTGCATTCATGAACATGTATGTCTGCGGTATGATTATGTCTGGGGGCAGTAAGCGTAACTAGATAGAAAGATATTAGATAGATAGATAGATAGATAGATAGATAGATAGATAGATAGATAGATAGATGAATAGATGGTAGAAAAGATAGATTAATAGATAGATAGATAGATAGATAGATAGATAGATAGATAGATAGATAGAAATATAGATAGAAAGATAGATAGATAATAGATAGATAATAGATAGATAGATAGATAGATAGATAGATAGATAGATAGATATGAGATAGATAGATAGATAGATAGATAGATAGATAGATAGATATGAGATAGATAGATAGATAGATAGATAGATAGATAGATAGATAGATAGATAATAGATAGAAAGATATGATATTAATAGATAGATGAATAGATGGTAGAAAAGATAGATATGAGACAGGTAGATAGACAGATATCAATTCCTCAATCACAATCTGCAATAATTATTTGCAAAGTTAATGTAATTTAAAATGTGTAGAAGTCTTCAGTTCTGTGAGGGTCCTGGATGCACTGAGGACCACCTGTCCTGCTTCTAAACTTGATCTATGTGTTTTGGTGGCATTCCCCTACGGTGGGGTTGGTGGTAGGATGTCCATTGCAGATTGCTTATTGGCAAGTCAAGCACATCTTCCAAGCATCTTGGCACAGACATGAAATGGCCCAGGGACAGGAGTGGTGGCCCCATGCTGCAAGCTCCTCTACACCCTGTGTCTTGTCACAGCTTGAATCCACACCGGGACACAATCACAAGCCACGACTGCAATGGAGCAAACCATTATTTACTGAGCATCTATGTGCTCCTTAAGTGAAATCTCCGCTGATGGGAAGGCAGCGATTGCAGTTTCCTAGGTGAATAATCAGCAGGCTTGCAATGCACAGAGCGGGCTGGTGATAGGACACAGTCGTGTGCGGTGGGTTGTGTAGCATGGACATTGTCTTGTTGCACACTAAAGCCTCAGTGCAAACCATGTAAGCATCGCAGCCTAGAGAGGCCATCCCAGAGCTATTCTGCTGACACAATGAAATCCTCTTTAACTAAATGAAATGGCCAAGAAGACATAAGCTTGAATTCCTCTATTCTGTAATCCCCCTAAATGCCTTATGGAGACAGGACTATGGTGGTGGCCATACCATAGACCATGTAGCATCATGGTCAATGGTTAGGGATGGTGCATTAATGTAGGGCTTGTGCATTTTCTAGGCTCTTTTGCCTCCAAGCCAAAAAAAAAAAAAAAAGACATAGATGGGAAGCTTGGAGGAGTAGAGTATAATAATGTCCTTCATCTTATAACACAAAGTACTGAGCAGGAAGAGGATAAGGCACTGACAAAGCCTAGACTGAGAGGCTGCTGCAGGCTTCTCATTTAAGGAGCACAATGCTAATTAATTTCAGGGCTATCAATGGACTCTTTCATTGCCAACCATTAAATAATCCACCATTGACTATCCGCGCTCTCCATCAGTAATTATATATTACTTATACTGATAAGTCCAGTGCATGACTACTACTCTTCCAATATTAGGTTGGGTGCAATATGCTGGGACTAGAGAAATTCGAACCCAAGACGTCACCACATTTCCTATGACTGAGAAGTTCCTTGCATAAAGAAAGAGGCTGAAAAGGGAACCTGTCTTGAAATATTTCAACTTTCGTAGGTCATATATTGGGAAAATATGTCCAGTGGCAAAAATGTTTCTTTGGCTCAGTCCTAGTTAAGACCATTTATCTGATGAGGAGGGACACAATGTATCATTTATGATCTAGAAATCCATCCATCGAAATCAACACGATGAAGAACAGAATAATCCTCCATGTTCCCACAAAGGGGAAAAAAAAAAAGTGCTTTAGTTCAGGATTCCTCCAAGCTGCACCTTGGGAACGTCATCTATTTCTACATAAACATACACAATGCAAATACATAAAAGCTTCACCTTAACCGTACCCCAACCCAAGCTGACCCCAACTATAGCCATTGAGAGAAAAAGCCAAGTCCACCAGTGCTTCAGTCTGATAGAATAGAGCAGAAATCATGCTTCCCTCAGGAATAATACAAATGTAATTTGCTAAGAGAATACATGGCTTACCCATTTGACAAGATATTGATCCTCCTTGTCTAAGGGAATGCGTTCTCCTCCATGACTCTCTTATGTTTTTATCAGTTTTGTAAGTCACATGGAGCAACCATCAAAATGATCTAGTTGGAAACTGGTTTAATGGATTGCAAAGGGATTCTCTTTATTTCATCCACTGTTTGCAGTTTAAGGTTGAGGGGATTTCATAAAAAATAAAAAAAAGGAAAAGGCAAAATAAAAATCACTCCAGCAGGTTCCTCAAAGCAGCAGCATGGATGAGGGTGGTGAGGAGGACAGGATCATCGCCTGGCTAACAGATTGGAGTTGCAAAAGAAGAAGGCTTGTTCCTGCAGATGGCATGGCCACCTCCAGCATTGCATTTAAATCAGACCAAATCCAGGAGTCTTGCAAGCACCTGTATATCCCACATAGATTGTGGCCCAAGAGAGAAGAACCAAGTCAATCATTGGAGGGGTCACCAAGGAGGAGTCAATCCTACAGAGCCCAGGGTTAGCAGGGCTTCCTTTGCTGCAACATCAAACCTCTCCATCAGCCCCAGTGACTGCTGGCTATGCCTGTGCCCTGCTCTTACTGCATTTTCCCAGCTCTCAGCATCAGCCTGAAAGGATGGAGAAAGGAGGGGGATTCAGTGTCTGAAGTCTGGAGAAAGGTGGGGTGGGAGAGGGATTCTGTATCTGAAGTCTGGCTGCAGATTCTGTCTACTGCTCCCAAATCTGAAGCTCCTTGGTTCGCTGTGAATTCAGCAGCATTTCAATCCAGCAGCAGCTGTGGCACTGGCTTCAGCAGGGACAGAGAGGAGGTGCTAAATCATTTAGGAGCCGGGGAAGGGGGGCTCTAGGAGAGGTATGTGCTGTGGTTATCAGAGGCACCACTCTCTACCCATAGGTTTCATCTGTAAGGCATCCAGCAGAGACCAAGAGAAGTTGTCCTAGGAATAAAAAGGACACCCAGCAGGGTTTAATGTCACATTTCCATGCAGGTGCCATTGACTATGGCCTTAAGGTGTGATAGTACACCCTCACACATGTGCAGGGTGAAGCACAAGCAGGCTGGAGGGGGAACATCATCATATGGGTGAGTGACAGTGCTGCAGAGAATAGGGAGATCCAATCTCAGCACCATGGACAGCAGCCAGATCCTACAGCCCTGTGATCTATGGGCAAGAAATGCACAAGGTAGAGGACTACTGGGCACCAATGAGTGCCTGGTGATGGGGAGAAAGGGTTAATGCACCCACGTGGCATCTTATGTTTATTACTAACCCCTGTGTTGCAAGATTTTAAAGCCAAATACACTCATAAACATAGGACCGGGACGCATAGCATGCATCTTTGGTGTGCATGCCTCCATAATTTTCAATCGGTAGTCCAGGAGACTCACCTCCCAGATTCCAGAAAAAGGTAAGTGATCACAAACGCAGTTAAACACTACAATGACTCGGATGACCTTCTCTAATTAATGCTGGTGGCGTGCTGGTATTGGTAGTCCCTCTTGATCATCCATCGTCTCCATCATGGAAGGCATCTACAGTAATAAACGGTCAGACTGGTGCAATATTACAGATGTTTGTGAGGCTCTGCAATTAAGGAAGCCATGAAAGTTATTTTGTATGGGGGTGGGGAATGGATTTTACGGATTTGTAACAGTGCAAAATTGTTTTCTGTTGGTTTTCCAACATATTTGACTGCAAAATACCAGAACTCTTGATGAAAATGGAGAATTGAGCAGAGCCTAAAGAGTTAAAAAATATATATATTTTAGGAGATCCTATGGAATGTGATTCTTCAGCTCCTCCTCACCAATCTAGCACAGACTATACATCCAGACTGCTGTTATAGGGGGCGCTCCAGACTACACATCCAGACTGCTGTTATAGGGGGCGCTCCAGACTACACGTCCAGACTCCTGTTATAGGGGGCGCTCAAGACAAAACATCCAGACTGCTGTTATAGGGGGCGCTCCAGACTACACCTCCAGACTGCTGTTATAGGGGGCGCTCCAGACTACACCTCCAGACTGCTGTTATAGGGGGCGCTCCAAACTGCACATTCAGACTGCTGTTATCAAGGGCGCTCCAGACTACACATCCAGACTGCTGTTATAGGGGGCGCTCCAGACTACACATCCAGACTGCTGTTATAGGGGGCGCTCCAGACTACACATCCAGACTGCTGTTATAGGGGGTGCTCCAGACTGCACATCCAGACTGCTGTTATAGGGGGCGCTCCAGACTACACATCCAGACTGCTGTTATAGGGGGCGCTCCAGACTACACATCCAGACTGCTGTTATAGGGGGCGCTCCAGTCTACACAACCAGACTGCTGTTATAGGGGGCGTTCCAGACTACACATCCAGACTGCTGTTATAGGGGGCGCTCCAGACTATACATCCAGACTGCTGTTATAGGGGGTGCTCCAGACTACACATCCAGACTGCTGTTATAGGGGGCGCTCCAGACGATACACATCCAGACTGCTGTTATAGGGGGCGCTCCAGACTACACATCCAGACTGCTGTTATAGGGGGCGCTCCAGTCTACACAACCAGACTGCTGTTATAGGGGGCGTTCCAGACTACACATCCAGACTGCTGTTATAGGGGGCGCTCCAGACTATACATCCAGACTGCTGTTATAGGGGGTGCTCCAGACTACACATCCAGACTGCTGTTATAGGGGGTGCTCCAGACGATACACATCCAGACTGCTGTTATAGGGGGCGCTCCAGACTACACATCCAGACTGCTGTTATAGGGGGCGCTCCAAACTGCACATTCAGACTGCTGTTATCAAGGGCGCTCCAGACTACACATCCAGACTGCTGTTATAGGGGGCGCTCCAGACTACACATCCAGACTGCTGTTATAGGGGGCACTCCAGACCACACATCCAGACTGCTGTTATAGGGGGCACTCCAGACTACACATCCAGACTGCTGTTATAGGGGGCGCTCCAGACTACACATCCAGACTGCTGTTATAGGGGGCACTCCAGACTACACATCCAGACTGCTGTTATAGGGGGCGCTCCAGACTACACGTCCAGACTGCTGTTATAGGGGATGCTCCAGACTGCTGCTATAGGGGGCGCTCCAGACTATACATCCAGACTTTTGTTATAGAGGGCGCTCCAGACTACACATCCATAACTGCTGTTATAGGGGGCGCTCAAGACAAAACATCCAGACTGTTGTTATAGGTGGCGCTCCAGACTACACATCCAGACTGCTGTTATAGGGGGCGCTCCAGACTACACATCCAGACTGCTATTATAGGTGGCGCTCCAGACTACACATCCAGACTGCTGTTATAGGGGGCGCTCCAGACTACACATCCAGACTGCTGTTATAGGGGGCGCTCCAGACTAAACATCCAGACTGCTGTTATAGGGGGCGCTCCAGACTACACATCCAGACTGCTGTTATAGGGGGCGCTCCAGACTAAACATCCAGACTGCTGTTATATGGGGAGCTCCAGACTACACATCCAGACTGCTGTTATAGGGGGCGCTCCAGACTACACATCCAGACTGCTGTATAGGGGGCGCTCCAGACTACACATCCAGACTGCTGTATAGGGGTGCTTCTGACTAGACATTCAAACTGCTGTATAGGGGGTGCTCCAGACTACACATCCAGAATCCTGTTATGGGGAATGCTCCAGACTGCTGCTATAGGGGATGCTCCAGACTACACATCCAGACTTTTGTTATAGGGGATGCTCCAGACTACACATCCAGCCTGCTGTTATAGGGGACGCTCCAGACTACACATCCAGACTTTTGTTATAGGGGGCGCTCCAGACTACACATCCAGACTTTTGTTATAGGGGATGCTCCAGACTACACATCCAGACTGCTGTTATAGGGGGCGCTCCAGACTACACATCGAGACTTCTGTTATAGGGGAGCTCCAGACTACACATCCAGACTGCTGTTATAGGGGGCGCTCCAGACTACACATCCAGACTGCTGTTATAGGGGGCGCTCCAGACGATACACATCCAGACTGCTGTTATACGGGGCGCTCCAGACTACACATCCAGACTGCTGTTATATGGGGCGCTCCAGACTACACATCCAGACTGCTGTTATAGGGGGCGCTCCAGACTACACATCCAGACTGCTGTTATAGGGGATGCTCCAGAGTACACATCCAGACTGCTGTTATAGGGGACGCTCCAGACTACACATACAGACTGCTGTTATACGGGGCGCTCCAGACTACACATCCAGACTGCTGTTATAGGGGGCACAACAGACTCTACATCCAGACTGTTGTTATAGGGGTGCTCCAGACTACACATTTAGACTGCTGTTATAGGGGTGCTCCAGACTACACATCCAGATTGCTGTTATAGGGGGCGCTCCAGACTACACATCCAGACTGCTGTTATATGGGGAGCTCCAGACTACACATCCAGACCGCTGTATAGGGGCGCTCCAGACTACACATCCAGACTGCTGTTATAGGGGGCACAACAGACTCTACATCCAGACTGTTGTTATAGGGGTGCTCCAGACTACACATTTAGACTGCTGTTATAGGGGTGCTCCAGACTACACATCCAGATTGCTGTTATAGGGGGCGCTCCAGACTACACATCCAGACTGCTGTATAGGGGCGCTCCAGACTACACATCCAGACTGCTGTTATAGGGGGCGCTCCAGACTACACATCCAGACTCCTGTTATAGGGGACGCTCCAGACTGCTGCTATAGGGGATGCTCCAGACTACACATCCAGACTTTTGTTATAGGGGATGCTCCAGACTGCACATCCAGACTGCTGTTATAGGGGGCGCTCCAGACTACACATTGAGACTTCTGTTATAGGGGAGCTCCAGACTATACATCCAGACTGCTGTTATAGGGGGCGTTCAGACCATACATCCAGACTGCTGTTATAGGGGGTGCTCCACACTACTCAGCCAGACTGCCATAATTCAACTGTTCTTCCTATTTCTCTCTGCTACCATTTCTTTTTAATGTATAATAAAGATTTCTAGGTGCTTTACTTTACACCATTTTAAAAACATATTATTTTTTAAAGTAAACCTGTAATTTTTATAAAAATATTTTTATTGTGGTCAGATTTTTGTTTTCTGATGCTGAGTTCCATGGATATACATAAGTTTTAAATAATAGCATTCTGACTTCCTTAATTTGCCACTTGGGGATTTTTCTGCAAACTGTTATAAACTTAATGTACTGTATAAATGGTTATGTACCATGTATCTTGTTATATTAAGGTATTAGAATTCTGTCTTTCTGTAGCCACCGCTAAGGGGAGATCAGGAGTTGAGTTCATGCCATTTTATTATTGAATTCAATATATACATTAAATAGTGTGCTCCCTCTAGTGGTGACTTTAGACTGATAGAATTTTACCATATAACCTTCTCTTAATGGACAGAATTTAGAGCTCGGAATTAGGAAAACCAAGTCATCATAAAGATTTTTTAAGAAATGTATCAGTTTAAAAAGTTTTTTCAGTTTAAATAAAACCAGTATGCGATCAGCTAAGGTAAAGCTCCTGAAATTATCAACTTTATAACCGACAACTTTATTGTTTCACGAACAAGTATTTAATGGATGAAAGACAATTGATTGTACAAAAATAGACGGCAACCAGACCCCCTATCGCTGAAGTGTGACTCGATCTGATTAAAAGAGTTTTACTTTTCACTAATCTGCAGAAAATGTTTTTCTCCACCAGCTGCTTCAAAAAAATCTATAAATCTCTTCTCGACAGAATGTTATTACTTTTAATACTGTTGAAAAGTTTAGGTCACAAACTTCATCTGTTTCCTGAAAATAAGATAGAAATAGATAGATAGATAGATAGATAGATAGATAGATAGATAGATAGATAGATAGATAGATAGATATGATATATATAGATAGATAGATAGATAGATAGATAGATAGATAGATAGATAGATAGATAGATAGATAGATAGATATGAGAGGAAGATAGATGATAGATAGATAGATAGATAGATAGATAGATAGATAGATAGATAGATAGATAGATAGATAATAGATAGATAGATGATAGATAGATAGATAGATAGATAGATCGATAATAGATAGATAATAGATAGATAATAGATAGATAATAGATAGATAGATAGATAGATAGATAGATAGATAGATAGATAGATAGATAGATAGATAGATAATGATAGATAGATAATAGATAGATAGATAGATAGATAGATAGATAGATAGATAGATAGATAGATATGAGATAGATAGATAGATAGATAGATAGATAGATAGATAGATAGATAGATAGAGAGATAATAGATAGATAATAGATAGATAATAGATAGATAATAGATAGATAGATAGATAGATAGATAGATAGATAGATAGATAGATAGATAGATAATGATAGATAGATAATAGATAGATAGATAGATAGATAGATAGATAGATAGAAGATAGATAGATAGATAGATAGATAGATAGATATTAGATAGATAGATAGATAGATAGATAGATAGATATGAGAGGAAGATAGATGATAGATAGATAGATAGATAGATAGATAGATAGATATGAAATAGAAATGGTTGGATCTGGTCTGATTTACTAATGATTTATCTTCTGTCCTAGACGGGAGGAGCAAGACATTAACCCTTTGGAAAGATAGATACATATGCTATAGATGCAGTGGCGTAGCGTGGGGGGGGGGACATTGCCCCGGGCGCAACATTTTAGGGGCGCCAGCAGGGCCGCACTGCCAATTAGGCAAAGTGAGGCAATCGTCCCAGGCGGCGCTACCCTGCTCACAAGTGGGGGGGCGGCGGCAGGGCACAGGGAGATGAGCGCTTCCATTGAGGAAGCGCTCATCTCCAAAGTCATCTGTATCGCCTTCCTCAGGACAGCGATACAGATGGATGTGCTGCGGGGCAGGGGAGGGAGAGGCGTGTCCCTTGCCCTTCCTCTGATTTGCCGGTGCAGGCGGCACGATGACGTCATCGCGCCACCTGAGCCGTACAGCCCGGGACACAGGCCGGAAGAGGCCTGCATCGCATCACTGCCATGGAGGCAAGTATGAGTGTTTTTATTTTTATATGATACAATACTGGCTACTGGCACATGATTGGGGGGCCATTTAGGGGGGGCACTTGTTACTGGCACATGATTGGGGGGCCATCTATTGGGGCACTTCTTACTGGGATATGATTGGGGGGTATCTATTGGGTCACATATTCCTGGCACATTATTGGGAGGCACTGTGGGGGCATCTATGGGGGCACATCTTACTAGTACATTTTTGGGGGGCACTGTGGGGGCATCTATTGGGGCACTTTTTACTGGCACATTATTGGGTGGCATCTACTGAGGCCACAAAGAAGGAGTATTTTATATGGGGGCTCTGTACAGTGGCATTTTATACTGGGGCACATTATCTGGGTACTATGAGGAAGGGCAGAGAGGAGTACTATGGGGTCATCTATGGGGGAACTAAGAAGAGGTATTTTATACTTGCAAATTATGGGGGAAACTGAGGGCATCTACTGAGGCACTATATATGGGGCATTTTATACTGGTACATTATGGGGGGCACTAGGAGGAAGGGGGGAGAGGAGCACTATGGGGGTATTTCATACTGGCACATTATGGGGGCACTATGGGGACATTAGCTCAACTGGGGGCATTAAAAGGGGGTATTTTTTGCACTGGAACATTATAGGAAGAATTATTACTACTGGGGGGCATTATAGTGGGCTTTATTACTACTGGGGGTCTAGGGGGAACATGATTACTAGTATGGGCACTATGGGAGCATTATTACTTTTGCGGTACCGTGGGGACATGTCGGGGGCACTGTAGGAGCACTATTACTACCATGTGTGCTCTAGCAGAGAATTATTCCTATTGGTGGGACTTTTGGGAGCACTATTACCATGGGGGCACCTTCGCACAGTATTGGGGGTGGTAGGATGATTTGTCCAGAAGATGGGAGGATGATGGAAAAGTAGTAAACTAAGATTTTGTTTGTCAAACTGCAGAGACGAGAAATGGCTGACAAATGGTGGTCTGGGCTGAAAGGAGAAGATCTACATCAAAGGAGACATCACTGGATGTAAGAGGTATGTGCGCTGTATCACCTTGTATGCTCTGTAGTCATGGGATGGTGGATATAGAATTTGGCCCACACTGCCGGTGCCAGGTCACACTGTGCGTGTTCTGAATTCTGGGGGTTCACACCCATCTACTACATTATCTGTACACAGAGAGTTATCACGGTGTTATCTGTGGTGTTACATAGGACTGCAGGTGACATCTACTGCATTATCTGTAAAAAAAAAGGGGCGTGGCCACAGGTTGGGGGGGGCACAATACTTGGCTTGCCTTGGGTGCTGGCAACCCACGCTACGCCACTGTATAGATGTGCGATAGATAGATAAGATAAATAGATATGAGATAGTAGAGAGGTGGCTTCTGCAGAAGGGACAGATAGATAGATAGATAGATAGATAGATAGATAGATAGATAGATAGATAGATAGATAGATAGATAGATAATAGATAGATAGATAGATAGAAAGTTCTGGTTTATCCACTGTGTTATGGAATGAATCCTGTGTAATGTGCACAGTATCTGATATGACGTGTAGATTTTTATTGCCAGCAGTTTGGATAATTGCAGACTTTCTCCTGATTATACAATGTTCTACTTCGCTCTTAGCAGTTCCGGGGTCTTAATTAGGGTTGAATTGATAATCTGTGGACAGCAGCCCATCTGACCGCACCCCAGACTCCAGTTTGCATGGGATGCACCAAGATATTTCCACCGGGCATCTGCATCATGTCGATTCCCAGTGCCTGAGACTCACGGCTCATGCACACGACCGTGTTTTTTGTCCATAACAGATCCACATTTTGTGCATCTGCTCTCCGCATCCAAATATCCATTCCATGGCACCCGCAATAAAATAGAACGTGTCCTATTCTTGTCCATTTTATGGACAAAGATAGGACTGTTCTACAGAGGCTAGGACGTTCCAATCCAATCCGGGCTGTTTAACCCCATACATGCCTCAAGCAATGGCACCCACCGCATATAAGCGGTGACTCTGTCTCTCTTCTGCAACCTGCAAATGCGATTGCGGAGTGGCAATGTGTGTAGAGGCTGGCTGGGACTTGGTGTGATCCCCAAGCTTGCCTTGAGTGTTTTCAAGCAGCCTGCGCCTCTCTAGCGTAGCTTGCTTGTCAATGTCAGTATGCACTGACATTAAGATGCAATGTACTATAAGGATAGTGCATTGCAGGTTAGAAGCAATAGAACTAAAAAATAGCAAAAATAAAATCTCGCCTACATGTTTGGTACCGCCATATCCGTAACGACCGGCACTACACAGATATCAGGTAGATTATCCCCTACGGTAAACGCCATAAAAAAAAAAAAATCCCAAAATTGCTAAAAAGGTGGTTATTGCACAAAAGTAGTAGTAAAACATATTGGACATATCGTTGTAATTGGACTGACCCAGAGAATAAAGATATTGGGGCATTTATCAACAATGGAGTAATTTGTGCCAAAAAATACTAACGTTACAAATCAAAAGTGGTAATTTGTTTCACCTCATATATCACGAGGCGCATGCCACTTGTAAAACTTTTATAAATATCAACGTTATTATCCGCCTATTTCTCTGGATCTGCGACATTTTAACACCAATAGCACAAAAATGAAACTTTTTGTAAACTGAAGTGCAGCATTTCAGCCACCCATCTCTCCGTCTATGCCATGTATATGTTTCTCCGCGAGATGCTGTATTGGGCAGACTTTTTATAGGGAGACCGCTGAGATCCCCTTGCATGAGATCTGTTTTTTTTTTCCTCTGGAGTTTTTCTTTTTTGCTTTCCCTCCCTTTTTTTTGTGATTGTGTTAACAGACTAACAGACTGATTTATAAGTAGCCCATTCATAAAGGGTGAACGAGGAGAGGGGAGGAAAAAATGGAAAGAGGAGGGAGAGAGGGGGGAAGAGGAAAAGGGGAAAAAATGGCTCCTAAGCAAAATAGACGCTAAGCTGAACATGCGTCCAGAAAAATAGTTACCAGAGCTGGGCAAAAAGAGAGACCAAAGTGGGTGGAGCAATGGAGGATGACGCACAAAATGAAGAGGCGAGCAGGGAAGAGTTAAACAACCTATCTAATACAGAGCCGGCCCCATTAAAAGAAATCTTAGTGGCAGTTAAAAAAAACGGAGATTTAATACAGAATATTTTTTAACCCAATTGGGGGCAATTCAGACAGACGTGGTCCTGATAAGGGAAGATGTCACAAAGATTCGGGATAGAGTCACAACTATAGAAAGATCAATGGGCGCTCTGGAAAAAGAAGTTAAGACATCTAAATCTGAAACTACCATTTTAAGAACGGAAGTTGATGCCCTTAAAAAGAAAGTGGTGGACCTTGAGGATAGGTCCAGGAGATGCAATGTGAGAATCATCAACCTGAGGGCAATGAAGAAAAAAAAAACTGCTGAAATGATTAAGGCCTTAATTCAGGAAAGGTTTGGGAAATAATACTTCTTCCCGTTGTCCCAGGGGGTAAACTGATCCTGGGGAGACCATCACAGACACTCCTGGTGAAAATATTGACATCACGTGACAGAGATATGATCTTGAGACTTTTTCAGACTTTTCCAAGGAGATCCAGGAGAGGAGACTTAGCTTCACGACGGGAAAAAAAACTTTTGCAGGAAAAGAATATTAAATATTCATTTGTTTATCCAGCTAAACTGAGAATAATATTTAATGAGGGAACTCATTTTTTTCATACCCCGGATGCTGTTGTGGACTGGCTGGATCGGAATAACATCTAAACAGCTCCGTGGTTTTCTTTTTTTGTTTGTTTCCAGGACGTTTTTTTTTTCCTTTCTTAACTTTATTAGGTTCCTGATGGTGGAGGGGGGGGCGGGGAGAGGAGCGGTCTTAGGAGAGAGATCTGTGCAGTAATGTTGCAGATTAAGAATGGTGGTGGTGGGGGGGTTGTTTGGGAAGGGATGCGTCTCTTTGGATGGGGGGGGCTCAGGGGAAGCTAGAGTAGGGAGATCTGTTGGCAGGTATGATGTTAGTTAGTTCGAGGTCTTGGGGATAAGACTAAACGTCAGGCGGTTTTTGATCAGGTTCAGAGACAACTACCAGCGATTGTATGTCTTTTGGAGACACATTCTACAGAGGAGTCGGCCACTCGATTCGATAGGGGATGGGCTACGCAGACTTATCACTCCACCCCTACTAGTTATTCAAGAGGTGTTACAGTTCTAGTTCATAGGGGGATTGATTTTGTCTTCGAGGCATCCTCTGTCGACAAGCAGGGCAGGTTTTTTTTTTTTTATAAGGGAAACTCTATGGAAGACTGTGTATTTTGACTTTTATTTATATACCCCCTCCTTTTTCTGTAAATGTACTGAATTGTTTAACAACTTTTGCGGACCAGTATCCTGAATGCTTCTTGTTCATTATTGGAAATTTTTTTTGTGTTATGAACCCAGAAATTGATAGAATATCCATGGGGAGAGATATTTTTACTCCAGCCCAAGGTCCCTCTTTGGCACGTTTATGCCAGGAATTAGGATATGTAGATATTTGGGGACGGGTTGGAAAGGGGAAAAAAGCATACTCTATACTCTATTAAATTCAATGTCTATTACAGATCTGGCCCTTATAAATAAAAAATATCTAAGATATATAAAATTTATGAAATATGAGACCAGATCGATATCAGATCATGTACCCCTTGTTGTTGAATTAACCATGAAGGGCAATAAATAGAAATCAAGACCTCCATTTAGACTGAATCCTCACTGGATTTCAATAACTGAGAATCAGGAAGCGCTGAAACAGGAGATGGTATGTTTCTGGGATAGTAACCATAACACAGCGAGAGTACAATTGGTTTGGGACACTTTTAAAGCCTTTATGAGAGGAATTTTTGTTAGCAATATTTTGAATTTAAAAAAGAGCTACGGTAGGAAGGAAAGGGAGTTAAAAGAAGCAGCATCAGTAGCCATGGAAGAGTAGGGAACAGGGAAAACATGCAGAATACCAGCCAGGCTTACGCCAACTTCCTTGTGGAAAAGGCTCCAGAGAGACTTTTCTTCAAGGGACAAAAATACTTTTCAGAAGGGGGTAGACCAGGGAAACTTTTAGCGACAGGGTCATACAGGCCTATCTCTTTATTAAACACAGATATGTCAAAAATTCTGGCTACAAGGTTATCCAAAGTCATTACATCAATTATACATCCAGATCAAAATGGGTTTATTCCGAATAAGGGCACACATTACAATCTGCACCGCCTCTTTGTTAATATGCAGTCCCCCAGGGGGGGTCTTACGCTCCATCCTGCCGTTAGACGCAGCTAAAGCATTCGATAGGGTGGAGTGGGGATTAATTTGGAAAGTTTGGGGAAAGATGGGATTTGGTACGCAATTTATGTACATGAATAAGCTCTTGTATAGATCCCCTACGGCAAGACTGAATATAAATGGGAGCTTAACAGATCCCCTTTCCTTGAGTAGAGGTACCCGTCAGGGTTGTCCTCTCTCCCCATTGTTATTTGATATCTATATTGAGCCCCTAGCAGCTAAAGTTAGGCAGGACCCTAGGATTAAAGATTTGGCACATTGGAAGCAGATGACCACATATCTTTGTACGCTGATGATGTTCTGTTTTATATAGATCGCACGAGTACCGCAATTCCCGAATTTATCTAGATAGTTAATACTTTACTTTCGGGTCAGTTTTGGGCTTCGATATCAACTGGTCTAAAACATTGCTTATGCCGGCTGACAGACCTGAATATCCTATTGAAGGGTCTTTGTGTATGTTGAGGATCATTGACTCATTTGAATATTTGGGTTTAATGATATCTCCTAAAGTGGAAGAATTCGTAAAGCTAAACCTGATCCTGCTGATTAGTAAATTGAGGTGAAAAGTGATGGTATTGGTTCGACTTCCTCTATCCAAAGGGTAAAAAGGTTATACTACCCCAACTCCTCTATATCTTTAGAAATTCCCCTGTTTGTATTGAGGATACATTTTTTTTAGTTAATTGAGAGAGTTATTAACGATCTACTCTGGGGAAGAAAGCGGGTAAGGCTTAAAATGAAATATCTGTATAATTCGATCGATCAGGGAGGACAAAATCTTCCATTTTTTAAGGGATATTTTTTACCCTCACAGTTTTGGCTTTATAAACATTGGGAAGACAGTCTCTCTGTAGGAATCTACTGAGTAGATCTATATATTCTAATATGTTCACATTATTTAAGTCCGGGTCATTAACCAGAGTCCAACAGGAATACAAGGAATCTAGGAAATTATTAAATCGTGGGGTACAATTAAAGAGTGGTTTGGAATTAAGGGACCACTTTACTTGACACCTCTTTGGCACAATCACTATCTACAGGAGCTAGACGAGTTAGCAGAAGAGAATTATTAGCAAAAAAAACCAATATTTAGTGGTGAATAATGGAGATATACTTTCATTTTTGGAGTTGACACAAAGAGAACACATAACTAACTTATCATGGTTTAGATATTTAGAACTACGTTCAGCACTTACTAGTGTAAATGGGAAAACATAGTTACAAATAGACACCTGTACACCTTTGAATAATTTGATAGGGAATCTGGGACAGAAGTCCAAAATTTCTCATATTTATAAAGTGATTTTGGATGCACTGTTTAAGGGATTATCTTCCACCGGACAAAGGGCTTGGGAATTTGATTTAACGGCTCAATCACTCGACTGGGGGGACATAATGACTAATTTAAGGTTAGTGTCACACAACTTTAATCACGTTGTGACTCAGTTTATTATACATAGGTTATATGTTACACCAATATGGCTTAATAAATGTGGTATGTCTAATTGTCCAGGATGTAATTTATGTAAGGCTGATCACTTACACATGTTTTGATTCTGTACGCAATTAGTAGAATACTGGGAGACAATAGCCAAATTACCTAACTTCTCAGAAATTAAAAATAGGGATCCCATATACCGTACAATTCCAGATTCTGGGTGACTTTTCTCAGGTACATTGGCATAAATATAAAAAAAAATATTGATTAAAATAGCTTTTTTGGCGAGACTACTAATTACACGAGTTTGGTTCTCACGAAATATCCCCACTGTTCATATATGGCTAAACTTGGTCAATAAAGTTAAGCGATATGAAAATATTTTGTATAAACAAAGGAACAATGAGGAGAAATGAAGGAAGGTATGGGGATTGTGGAAATCTTAGATTCACTGGCCCAACCCATCAGTAATCCCGCCCCGGTTTTTTAGATGGAGGGGGATATGAGAAGCATCGCAAGGAGGGTCTGGGGGAAAGTTTTTTGGGGGCTAAAGTGGGAAAAAGAAAATATACGCATTTGTATCGAAAATGAACTTTTTATTTTTTTGTCTCTGTTATTTTGTGTTATTAATAAATAAAGTCTTAAAAAAAATAAAAAATAAAATGCCATTTATTTTGGCGCATTTTACACCATAATTCTGGCATAACATGCTTAATAATTGTCCCCCATTACGTTATTTATGCTGAAAAGTGAATGCCACAACATTTATAATGTAAAAACTTTAAAAAAAATGCCACTTACTGCTCCTACACAGTTATTGTGCCCCCCACACAGTAAAAGAGCATTCACCTACCTCATTTTGGCTTGTGGTTTATGCTGTCATCACAGCATTAGCGGGATGATGTCACAGCACCATTTCAGCTTGCATCAAGTTCCTGGCACCTCTTAAGACACGGGCCTGAAGTGCCTATGGACTACAAGACGTTCCGTGTGCTGCTATATTATTCCACATCCTGAGGTCCCATTAACAGGGGGACAAGTACAGAAGCACCATTTGCATTTACCGTTTTCCGCCGTTCACTTTACGGCTTTGCTGTGTAGACTGGGATGGGTTCAGCAGTATTATGTCTTTAGCAGGTAGGGTCAGTAGTAGAGCTATCTGGTTACCATTAGAGGGTGACTAACCTACAAGAACCTAACTCAGTTGTACTGGTGGAAGCTTAAATAAGGCAACATAGCAAAACTATACATGCACACACAGCTCGGACCCTGTATACAGCTTCCTTCTACTCCCTGGTCTGCAGGTTACGGATAGTTAGGCATTCTTCCTGGACACTGCATTAGTATATGGACACTTTTCTGTGCATTAAAAGGGTTCTCAAGCTTTTTCATCTTGATAACCTATCCTCAGGATAGGTCATCAATATTAGATCGGTGGGGGTCCGACACCCGGCACCCCCGCCAATCAGCATTTTGATGATGTGCCGTCTCCCTTCTCGCTTCCTGTTCGCTGCTGAATGTCTATGGGAGTAGGGAGACGCGCCTTCTCCTCAAACAGCTGATCGGTGGGGATGCTGGGTGCCAGACTCCCGCCAATCTGATATTGATGACCTATCCTGAGGATAAGGTCATCAATAGAAAAAGCTCAGACAACCCCCGTAAAGCACTTCTACCTTGTAGGATGCTAACATGCATTAAATATAATCGCTCAGAAAAAAAAATAACTGTTGCAAAAGTCTACACACTCTTTTGACAGGACAACCCCGAGACAAGTATAAGCCATCAGCCAAATATATTTTCCTTAAATTTTGCGAGCAGACAGTAATCACAGTATCAGAGAGTCGATGCAACAATTACTCCTGGAATCACTTGACTTGAAAGCAGACTTGGTAAATTAGGTCAGGCTGCTCACCCTGGGGGCTGCAAGAGCTTATTTATTAAAACTGTAAGAAGGGAATGAACGAGGGTTTCGTCGAGATTACACACATACCGTGCGTGTATGCTATAGATCTCGCCATCTCCTGCCTCTGCTCTCGGACAGGTACTGCCTTTGCCAAAACCTTTTTAATCCTTTCCCCATCATTTGCAGCTGCAGCGGAAATGTCAATAGAGTGTTAGGAGGAAAGTACAGTAATAATCGAAATCGCAGACCTCAATCTAATGATGTGTCTGACTTTTAAGGCCAAAAAGCCAAGCATTTCATGGAACACAATAATTTCTGACTCCCTCTGGTAACAGGATAACAATTGATATGTACTACGGAGAAGGAAGAAACAAAATTGTTTTGTTCTTCTTATTCCTGCACTGTGAGGTCAGGTCTGGTCCACGGATCTAATGAATGCTAGGGTAATGCCACCATTAAATGACCATTATCTAGCAATAACACTGATATCACACCTAGGGCAATGTTAGATATGGGTTCATTTGGTCCAGCAAAGGTAATAATTCTAAGTGTTCATTCTCCATCTATACAGAACATACGAGCATTTACTTTTAATGGCATTGTCATCTTTATTATGATCTGTGGGATCTAGTAGGTTGTTTGTGAATCATCCTAGAAGAGTGACCAGTGATTGTCTACATAGTCAGGGCCAATTCTCCTGGACCTTGATGGTAGATTTTTGTGTCGGTGGCTGGGCCCTCTGGAAAACTGGTCTAACCCTGGACCAAGGTATAAACATAGGAGAATGGGGTTCAAATACAAAATTAAATTGGGGCTTCCTTCTGACTGATGCCTTCATTCCACTCCTGATGTCTTGCGAACTATGCCCAAGTGGTCATACACTCAGATTTGGTCAACAGCTATCTCTAACTCTGCACAGCTGACTATCCATGTGTTAGTAGGGAGATGAGAGTAAGCTTATCTCCCCATAGAGCAAAAGGATCAGACATTTTGAAATCCAACAGCCCAATCCTTCTTTCACCCAACATTTGCCATTAGGTGAAAAGTCAAAGCATCACAATACACATTATATGGTTGGCCAATCCCAGAAAAATCACTGGGTTTGACCATAAATTATCATGTTTGTATGGCCCACTTTAGTGCTTTACATCTCCTGTCTCTTGCAGCCAACTAAAGTGTGAAGCATTTGGAAATGACAAAGTGGGATCAAACCCTAGAGTGGCTGAATGATAGAATTTGTCCTGTACACAGTGTGAAGACCCTGTCAATCAAGCTAGGTGAGTGGTCTGACCTTCGGAAGCCAATATATTTCCAATAATAAGAGGTCCCTAGTTCTAGATCTCAGCTGTATTGATAGATTTAAATAGGGGCATCAGAAATGGCTCTCCAGTTGAGAATGGCAAGTAATGGCCCCTTTTACTCAAAGGTCTCTATTACCAGTCCACCAAAAGATATGACTTTAGGCTATTTCTAAGGTTGTTATCCTGGCAGTCACCAGGTTTTCACCCATTAACCCCTGTACGTGAATCTGAATTCTGCTGCAGGGAGACCACCAGTTTCTGTATGATGAAAGCTGAACCATGGAGGTCAAGAGAAACTGCTGCAGGGCACCAAGGAGTCAGGCAATCATAGTCAGGGACAAGCCATGGTTAGGACAGGCAGAGTACGTGCAGCTTGGTAAACGATCAGGATGGGCAGCGAAGAGTCAATACAGAGGCCAGGCACATATCAGGCAGTAGAGGATCACAATGAAGGAAAGGGACAGAAAGTGGGTACATGGGCAGACAATGGAAACAACACATATTAACAAGATACTAGCAAGCTAGGGAAACTATTGCTCAGGCACCCTCTAACGGGGGAAGGTGCTTTAAGCACCCAAAGTTTCCAGCCATTGGCAGCCATTGGCACTTTAGGAGCTGGAGGGAGTGTGTACGTGCCCTATAGAGGAGAAAGGCTTCGCCGGCAAACAGGCCGCAGCCTGCATAGAGGAACAGAAATACAGTAAACAAGCCTGACACAAGAGCAGGAAGCTGGTCAACACAGCCGGGACACAGAAATAGTGTTGAGCGAAGCATTCAGAGTGGAATTCGGTCCGAAGTTTGATTCACAACAAATCTGAATTTCTTCAAGCTTCGTGGTTAGTTTTCCTAAAATGGTAGCTGCACATGTTAAAAAGCAAAGCTAAGTGTAGAGGAGGCTTTACTTCTTCCAAATCATCCTTCAAAGTCTCCATGTCCGAGAAAAGCCAGCAAGTTGCAGAGAGAGGAGGAGCTGGATGTTCCCGATGACATATTCTCATCAATATTAGATGATGTGAAAAAAGGAGAAAAAGCAGATGGCAGAAGAAGGGCTCCCACCTGTACGGCAGGAGAGCACTGGGGTTGGGGAAGTGGGTACAGCCCCTGTTTAAAGGTGCTGTGTGGCCATTAACAATAAAGAAGGACAGTGCAGTCTTCATTATTAAATGAGGCAGCTGTGGGCTAATTGGCCAAGCGGTTCTTCACCGCAGCATGGTCGAAACCCGCCAGCATCATAGCCGCTCCTTGTGGCCATACCCTAAGGAAGAGTGGCCTGGGTATACCTGATTTATAGCAATTTATGAAAAATAAAATCGTAACAAATCATATTTCTTGTGGAACTTCGGAGAAGCTGCCAAATCGAATTTTTCAAATCTTCGCTCATCTCTACACAGAAGCACTGGACCAGTGAGCAAAGCAGCGTCAGCCAAGGGACACCGCTGTAACAGGTCATATCTGTACCTCCTGTAACTTACTTTTATTACTTTTTTTTTTTGACAGGCTATAGCAGTAGATATAAAGTTGTTGTGGGACCCCTTGTGTCCATTCATTTTTAATGGACACAAGAGGTCCAGCAGACATCATCCTTGGGTTGGGCTATTAGTGGAAAACTTGAAGTTCTTATCACTTCAACATACCCTAAAGGAAAATTTTATAACATCCACCGGTAGCATTTCCCATCATCATGTTAGATTAAAGTTTTATAAAAGTGAAGTCACATTTTTCTTTGTATTAAAAACTCAAACTTTTTACCAAAAAGTCTCTGTTTCTCATTTGATTACATTTATGCATGGCAAGAATGAGGAAAGGATTTGATTAAGTGAAGGAAGAAAGGATTTTAAAATTAAACTGTAAATCATGAAGAGGTGTAAATCCCTTGTTAATCTTGCTGTGCCTCTATCATTAAACAGGTGCATTGCGATCCCGCTCAGTACAAAAATGACCCTGTGTGATGGGAATTGCAAAAGTTGACCTATACAGCAGTAACTTGTTGTTATGTCCAGTCTTAGTAATATATAGACTGCAAAAAAAAACTGTGAAATACAAGGAGACCATTGAAGTTTGTTGGGTGCTACGAATCCAGGAATTCCATGTACTATGGGATTGGTAAAAGTTAGGCTCCATCCTTATCTGCTCCTTATCTGATCCACAGATGTGTCCACGCTTACCCTAGATAAGATTAAATGAACAACCCCAAATTTTTCACTAAACTAACTTAATACAATATCATTCTAGCAAATGCACATCACAATCACTGGGTGGTCACATAGAGATACTTATAGGATAGACATCTCGGGACACAGTATTGCAAAATTGCATATGTTATATGAAAAGCCGTTTATCTTAAGGTATGTTAAACTGAGACGAAAGGTAAGGAGAGACATATCTGCAACGGGCACCTACCCCCAGGGCCCTCCTATATCGCGTCCCAGGTGTAGAAAATGGCAAGTGGTATAGTGCGGCCTAAATGTCCCTTATGTGTCACGGTGCTCCTACCTGGATATCATTGGACCCCAGGCTTTGGCTCCGAAGCAATAAATAGGGGGAATAATTGAGTGATTTGAAAGAATAACTTGAGTCCAGACCTTCAGATGAAGTTAAAAGGCAGCTTTACTTTGAATAAACGTTTCTTCAAACAGTTTTCAGGCTTTGTCTTGGTTCCAGCAGGCTTTAGCATTAAAACTGGCAGGAAAACTCGACTCTGCTACATCTGTTTCTCTCTGGCTCTGCTGTACTGACAGGCTGACTGTATGACTTTGCTTCTTCTTGTATTCTGCACTTCTCTTTGTATGGTCTGTCTCTAGATTAGGCCAGGGAACTGTCCTGCTCCTGAGGCTTTAAGCTTTGGCCTCCATGGCCAGCAGAGCCAAGGGTGCTCTTGCTAGCTTGTGCATGTCCAGCAGAGACATGCCCTGCACACCTTCCCCCAAACAGGAGATAAGCTAGACTAACTCTCACCGGCCCCCACTCTTCCTGCAGGAAGTAGGACTAGCCCATTTCTCTTTAGAGGGGGGTTAGAATGGAATGGAAAGTTCCATTTTAGCTAAGTACAGCTCTGCCGTGTTTGCTGCCACCTGCTGGTGAACCAGGCACATTAAGTGAACATAATAGTTGCAAACAGATTAGGAATGCACAGTGTGGAGGACCTAGACAAAATACATAGATGGCATTGGTGTTAGCCCAATAAAGACAGTATCAGGGTGCAGGAGTGGTAACACCACTCTGGGGAGTTACATTCCCCCTTACTTAAAACCAAGCTGCCCTCGGCTTGTACTTAGGGTGTGCTCTAAGGGTACCCAAGGAAATTTAGAGTGCTGCATGAGACTAGTTACTATTATATACATAGAAAGACATAGCAATGGCTACCACTAGGTTCCTGCCCGTATGAGTAGGGTGTCTATTCATAGTTTGCCCTTCTCTGTAATAACCAAAGAACCAAAAATACTGCACAAAGCGCTCAAATACTCCAGTTTTGTGTGGATACCGGACCCTAGTACCATCAGAAGAGTGGGGGTGTCATGTACTGTAATCCCTCCACGATGCTATGAGACGCCCACAAATAGAAGGGTGGCTTCATCCTTTAATCCCTTCCAAGCACCAAGGTCAAAATAAAGCTTTTCACACTGTCACCTTGATGACTTAACAGGTAGCTAAACATATTTCCTTAAGGATGCGCACAAGGCCTTAGGACATCTAGAACTAGGAGAAGGAACCAACCCACCTTCCATAGCTCCCATGAGGGCTATTCCCCTCTTAACTCGCACTTTTAGCAGCGTGATAACCCTTGACAATGTTAGATCTGCTTGTGACTTACCACTTGGTTCCCCTTATGTAGCTAACACAAGGTAACATAAGAACCATTAGTATTGATATCCTCAGAGGCAGTCCACATGAGCATTAGAGTAAGGTACTAGCTATCTGGCTAACAGCATAAAGTCCATTTAAAGTGCATGAGGCCACATTGTTGTACCCGTAAAAAGAGTCCAGACAATGGGCTGCAGTGCTTGAACGTTGCAGAGATTCCTGAAATTACAAAACATTGATGCAAACATATAGTGCAAATACAGAAAGCAAATCATTTTCACATTAGAGTCTTTTCCCTAAGTGCTTGGATGGTCGAGTGTACCAAACTGGAACAAGTAGTGCAAGAGTCACTTGTAATCCACATGAGGTAGAAGAGTCCTTTGTAATCAACATGGAGTATTATATAAAGCAGCAGCAATTGTAATGAGAACCCTTTAAGCAAAAGTGGGCTCCCACTCAACCCGAGAAGAGGGGGGGGAAAGGAATTGGCGCTGTTAGGCGCAACTTGGGACATAAAGTTACTGGAGATGGGTGGAGTCCTAAAAAAGCATGTCCATGTGGGTGAGGACTTACACAGGGCAACAAAAATAAAAAGGGGCGAACTAGTTCTCATCCTTCAGGAGTAGTCCAAGATGTGGCTCCGGTTAGTCCATGATCATTCTGGCTTGATCTTTAGGAATGGAGCTCCTTAGAGGAGGTACCTGAAGTCCTTCTCACTGCTGCTGCTGCTGAAGGACATAAGAGGGCGCTCCTGCCTCTTGTGCGCCAAGCTGGCAGCCATAGTGGTGCAGGGGCACGTCTCTGCTGGACGTGTCCCCACCGTTCCTGCAGGAAGTAGTACTAGCCCACTTCTCTTCAGAGGGGGGTTAGAATGGAATGAAAAGTTCCTTTCTAGCCAAGTACAGCTCTTCCGTGTTTGCTGCCACCTGCTGGTGAACCAGGCATATTACACGAACATAACAGTTGCAAATAGATTAGGAATGCAGTGTGGAGGACCTGGACAAAATAAAATAAATTTAAAACCTTAAAACAGTGCTGGATCTGGCCTACAATAGATACCACACTGTCCTGATGGAACTTCATTGATTTATAATTGGGTCCATAAAGTTCCATTGCGGTGTCCTTCATATAGATGGGAAGAATAGCATTGCATGCAGTGCTTTTTTACTCATCAAGTCTTAAAATGATGACTTCGACATAAATATGAACATAGCCTTATACAACTTGGTTGTGCCATGATGCGCAACCTGCCATACTCTTCTCTTTCTATTCTGCTTTTCAGTAACATGGTCTTTTTCTTTGCTCTCCACACACTGTTGTTCTAGAACTGTACAAACCTTTTAGATTTTTTTTTTTATTTGCGTTGCCAATTCTCTTCCTCCTAATTTCAAGGCTTTGGAGTAAACTCCCTATATTTACTCTGGAGAAGTCTTGTCTTCACCTATACGCAGACAGATCTATCTCCTCGGGGGTGTTCTTCATCTGGACAACTTGATGTGATATGTGGATCCACTGTGCCAACTAGCCAGGAGTGTTAGGCTGTTGACCCACGGGGATCAGAGACACCAGAGCGGAGTATCAGAGGAATCAGACTCAGTGCTCATTCACACGGCCGTAAGTATTTTGCGGTCTGCAAATCTTGAGTCCTCGAAACACGGATTCTGTCCAAGGGCAGGCCACCATTTATTTTGGCTCCTGCAGAAATGTCCTACCTTTTCCTCAAAACGGACAATAATAGGACATGTTCTATTTTTTTGCGGAACGGACATGTGGACATACGGACACGCAATGCTCACAAAGTAATTTCAGTTTTTTTTTGCTGCTCTATTGAAATGAATGGTTCTGCATATGGGCCGAAAAAAAATTATATATGGAGTGGACACTGACAAAAAATAAGTTCATGTGCATGAGCCCTAACTCATAGTCAGCAACAGGATAAGGTCAAAGTTCAAAAAGGCAACTGTCAATATACCAACAGGTAGATGGATTATAGCTCAGAAAGCAAGGTAAGGCTACTTTCACACCTGCGTTTGGTGCGGATCCGTCTGGTATCTGCACAGACGGATCCGCACCTATAATGCAAACGCTTGGATCCGTTCAGAACGGATCCGTTTTCATTACCATGATAATGCAAACGGATCCGTTTTGACTTTACATTGAAAGTCAATGGGGGACGGATCCGTTTGAAAATTGAGCCATACTGTGTCAACTTCAAACGGATCCGTCCCCATTGACTTGCATTGTAAGTCTGGACGGATCCGTTTGCCTCCGCACGGCCAGGCGGACACCCGAACGCTGCAAGCTGCGTTCAGGTGTCCGCCTGCTGAGCGGAGCGGAGGACAAACAGAGCCATACTGATGCATTCTGAGCGGATCCGCCTCCACTCAGAATGCATTAGGGCTGGACGGATCCGTTCGGGGCCGCTTGTGAGACCCTTCAAACGGAGCTCACAAGCGGAGCCCCGAACGCTAGTGTGAAAGTAGCCTAAAGCAGACTGGCAGAACCTAGCAGGACCTGTGTTGATCAGACAATGAGTGAGAGAGAGAAGAAGAAATGTATAGGAGAGCAGTAGCTGGAAAGCAGCACACAGAGCATGGAGAGAAAGGGTACAACCCCAACACTGCGGAACCTGAGGTCAGCTCCACTGAACTAAGCTCCTGTTCACACATATGCACCAGACAGACCACAGCTGTTTTTGAGGGGGTACAGCAATATTACATCAGCTGCTGCTCTGCTCTGTGAACTGCATTCAGATATTTGTCTTACAGCAGCCAGAGGGACCACAGGAACCTGCAGCCTTAAGGTGACTCATGAGTGTTGTGGGCATGCTCTGTGACCTGTTTAGAGGACATTGTACAGAGGTGATTGACATCCTATTGTCAATGGTGTATGCTGTGTTATCTATATTTACTGTAGGTCTTACCTGTCATTATAAATCTGCCTGTAGTGATAACAAAATGACTGCGGAGAAATAATCTCCACAGAACAGGAAGTGTCAGCCTAATATGAGACTCAGTGGCTACAGTAAACTAAAAAAATAACATAAAACCTGAATCAAAATGGTAACTAATTTTACAGACAACTATGTGTAGGTGAATATTAGAAAGTATAAGAAATGTTTAAATAAATCTTAGAGGAATCACCTCTTTCTCCACTTATCAGCTCTCCCTCCATTTCCTTAACTAACATTCTCTGTGACTTCTTGGCTATATCCATCCTATGAAACCTAATGCCCTATTAGACTAACTAATGTTCAGGCAGGATGATCGCCGATGATAAACATATTGGGGGAATGTATCATTACATTTCCAGCTTACTCCACTTTTATGTGTGGGCAAAGTCATTTTTGTAGAAGTCAGATGTATCATTGCTCTAATCATGATGTGAGGAATGTGGTTCTTCTCTTGTAAGTGAAACTTATGTAAGTTAGATTTAAAAAGCCGCATTTCATTGCTAATGAGGTTTTATAGTGAGAAGTTGCATGTTTTAATAAAAAGACACATGTCCCATCATTTAGCGATAGAAAGTTGCAAATTATTAATTTGAATGTCATTAAATAATATTATTAACATACAGTAGCAATAAATCATGTTTGAAAAAACAAACAAATAGAAAAATGTATTCATTAATAACATTGGAAAAATATATATATATACAAAATTAAATATAGTAAATATCAAATATTGTCTTTTTGATGAAATAGAAATACTATAAAAAAAAAAAAATTGCAGTTGACATTGCAGGGAATAATTTTTAACATACGCCTGGTCTGCAGTGAAGTAGATTTGCACAATTATTTGCGCCTTTTTTCAATTGTCGCAATAAAAATTCTAACTTAGTATTAATTACCATATGATGACACGCCCACTTTCATGCCACTTTTATAAAAATGACAAAGATGGTCTAAACAGGAAAAAGTTGCAAATTTTTGTGAAATTTTAGCGATTGCACAAACAAAATTGACTTTTTCACATCAGAAAAGTAACTTCAAGGGATTCTGTCACCAAGTTTTGGGCTATAGAGATGCGGACATGCACGGCTAGATCGCCGCTAGCATGTCTGCAATATACCTGTCCTATAGGGCTGTGTGCTTTTATAAAAAAAAAAAAAGGATTTTAGAGATATGTAAATTAGCCTTGTAGCTGCCCAAGGGGCTGTACGAACCTTCCTGGTGCCCAGCCATGCCCGCCTGTGAAGGAGCCCAGCACCGCCTATGTCCTCCGAATCTCCTCTTTTCATCACCGATAGATTGCCATAATCTCGCAATGCGCGAACTCGCGCATGCGCAGTGCCAGTATAGTGTTCCTTCCCTGTGCTGGCATCAGCCTCAGGGAAAGAACTGCGCATGCGCGAGCTCGAGCATCGCGAGATTACGGCAATCTATCGGTGATGAAAGGAGGAGATTCGGAGGACATAGGCGATGCTGGGCTCCTTCACAGGCGGGCATGGCTGGGCACCAGGAAGGTTCGTACAGCCCCTTGGGCATCTACAAGACTAATTTACATATCTCTAAAATCCTTTTTTAAAGAAAATAAAAGCACACAGCCCTATAGGACCGGTATATTGCGGACATGCTAGCGGCGATCTAGCCGTGCATGTCCGCATCTCTATAGCCCAAAACTTGGTGACAGAATCCCTTTAAGGTAATGATAAATTCCCCCCATTGACTGACGGTTGTTTGCATTGTCCTATCATATAACCTGATGCAAAGTTAATGGGGGAGGAACAATTGCTGGTACAGTCACTCTTACCCTATTCAGTGCTAATAATTATGATTCTTACACAGGAAGATATGCTCCCAAATATTCATGCATCTTTATCCTAAGAATGCTTGCTCCTGATAATTGGCTGTAAAATTGCTGGGTCTAAAAGGCCATTTAGACACACTCATTGAAGGATCATATTTCAGCTGCCCATAAATGTCTATGGAGAGGGGAGGTAGAAGGAGGAGTTTGCTACAATAAGAGAGACACAGCAGCTGCAGCAGAAAATAGTGCAATAATGGGTGTATATATGCTCTATTCACAACCAAACTGTCCAGTACTTCTCTATAATGTCCTATATTGTGCTTGTGAGCAAGTGTGAGTGAAAGGTGATTCGGGAGCAGAATCTCCTGTTTTCTCCCTGTGCAGTCTATGGCAGGCATCATAGCAGCTTTTCTCCATTCACTTAGATTGGGTCACTGTCACTAGTGGGGTAGCACAGGGGTCAGTATTGGGCCCTATTCTCTTGAATATATTTATCAATGATCTTGTAGAAGGCTTGCACAGTAAAATATCATTTTTTACAGATGACACTAAACTGTGTAAAGTAATTAATAAGGAAGAGGACAGTATATTGTATATATAGACTACAGAAGACAGTATACTGTATATAGATACTACAGAGGACATATACTGTATATACACTACAGAGGACATATACTGTATATACACTACAGAGGACAGTATACTGTATATACACAATACAGAGGAGAGTATACTGTATATACACTACAGAGGAGAGTATACTGTATATACACTACAGAGGACAGTATACTGCTACAGATGGATCTGGATAGATTGGAGGCTTGGGAGAGAAGTGGCAGATGAGGTTTAACACTGACAAATGTAAGGTTATGCACATGGGAAGGGATAATACAAGTCACCCGTACATACTAAATGGTAAAACACTGGGTAACACTGACATGGAAAAGGATCTAGGAATTTTGGTGAACTGCAAACTAAGCTGTAGAAACCAGTGTCAGGCAGCTGCTGCCAAGGCCAATAACATAATGGGTTGCATCAAAAGGGGCATAGATGCCCGTGATGAGAACATAGTCCTACCACTTTACAAATCACTACAGGGAGTGCAGAATTATTAGGCAAGTTGTATTTTTGAGGATTATTTTTATTATTGAACAACAACCATGTTCTCAATGAACCCAAAAAACTCATTAATATCAAAGCTGAATATTTTTGGTAGTAGTTTTTAGTTTGTTTTTAGTTTTAGCTATTTTAGGGTGATATCTGTGTGTGCAGGTGACTATTACTGGGCATAATTATTAGGCAACTTAACAAAAAACAAATATATACCCATTTCAATTATTTATTTTTACCAGTGAAACCAATATAACATCTCAACATTCACAAATATACATTTCTGACATTCAAAAACAAAACAAAAACAAATCAGTGACCAATATAGCCACCTTTCTTTGCAAGGACACTCAAAAGCCTGCCCTCCATGGATTCTGTCAGTGTTTTGATCTGTTCACCATCAACATTGCGTGCAGCAGCAACCACAGCCTCCCAGACACTGTTCAGAGAGGTGTACTGTTTTCCCTCCTTGTAAATCTCACATTTGATGATGGACCACAGGTTCTCAATGGGGTTCAGATCAGGTGAACAAGGAGGCCATGTCATTAGATTTTCTTCTTTTATACCCTTTCTTGCCAGCCACGCTGTGGAGTACTTGGACGCGTGTGATGGAGCATTGTCCTGCATGAAAATCATGTTTTTCTTGAAGGATGCAGACTTCTTCCTGTACCACTGCTTGAAGAAGGTGTCTTCAAGAAACTGGCAGTAGGACTGGGAGTTGAGCTTGACTCCATCCTCAACCCGAAAAGGCCCCACAAGCTCATCTTTGATGATACCAGCCCAAACCAGTACTCCACCTCCACCTTGCTGGCGTCTGAGTCGGACTGGAGCTCTCTGCCCTTTACCAATCCAGCCACGGGCGCATCCATCTGGCCCATCAAGACTCACTCTCATTTCATCAGTCCATAAAACCTTAGAAAAATCAGTCTTGAGATATTTCTTGGCCCAGTCTTGACGTTTCAGCTTGTGTGTCTTGTTCAGTGGTGGTCGTCTTTCAGCCTTTCTTACCTTGGCCATGTCTCTGAGTATTGCACACCTTGTGCTTTTGGGCACTCCAGTGATGTTGCAGCTCTGAAATATGGCCAAACTGGTGGCAAGTGGCATCTTGGCAGCTGCACGCTTGACTTTTCTCAGTTCATGGGCAGTTATTTTGCGCCTTGGTTTTTCCACACGCTTTTTGCGACCCTGTTGACTATTTTGAATGAAACGCTTGATTGTTCGATGATCACGCTTCAGAAGCTTTGCAATTTTAAGAGTGCTGCATCCCTCTGCAAGATATCTCACTATTTTTGACTTTTCTGAGCCTGTCAAGTCCTTCTTTTGAACCCATTTTGCCAAAGGAAAGGATTATTATGCACACCTAATATAGGGTGTTGATGTCATTAGTCCACACCCCTTCTCATTACAGAGATGCACATCACCTAATATGCTTAATTGGTAGTAGGCTTTCGAGCCTATACAGCTTGGAGTAAGACAACATGCATAAAGAGGATGATGTGGTCAAAATACTCATTTGCCTAATAATTCTGCACTCCCTGTAGTCAGACCACACATGGAGGACTGGGCTCCTGGGAACAAGGCAGACATAGCAGAGCTGGAGAGGGTTCAGAGGAGGGCAACTAAAGTAATAACTGGAATGGGGAAACTACAGTACCCTGAAATTTTATCAAAATTAGGGTTATTCACTTTAGAAAAAAGAGAGATCTAATTACTATGTATAAATATATCAGGGGTCAGTACAGAGATCTCTCCCATCATCTATTTATCCCCAGGACTGTGACTGTGACGAGGGGACATCCTCTTCGTCTGGAGGAAAGAAGGTTTGTACACAAACATAGAAGAGGATTCTTTACGGTAAGAGCAGTGAGACTATGGAACTCTCTGCCTGAGGAGGTGGTGATGGTGAGTTCACTAAAAGAGTTCAAGAGGGGCCTGGATGTATTTCTGGAGTGTAATAATATTACAGGCTATAGCTACTAGAGAGGGGTCGTTGATCCAGGGAGTTATTCTGATGCCTGATTGGAGTCGGGGAGAAATTTTGCTTCTACCTCACAGTTTTTTCTTTTTGCCTTCATCTGGATCAACTTGCAGGATAACAGGCCGAACTGGATGGACACATGTCATTTTCAGCCTTATATACTATGTTACTATGTATGTTACTAGCTCAAAGACAACTGAGATAGAGCTTGAAAATTTCAAAAGTGCTAAGAATGCAGAATATAAATCATTCAATATAATGGCTAGACATAATGGTATTCCTCATGTATACACACAACAGCTAATTCTGAATCAGAAATAATTGATGGTAGACTTGAAACAATAGGGATAATGCAATCCTTTTAAGAGTTGGAAAGTAATTTCCTGAAAACAATGAAAGGTTTATTATAATGGTATGAAGGTCCCATTCTACATACCGTTCCATGTGCATTTTTTTTGGGTATAACAGCATGCCTTGCATCTATCTTGAGATTAATTGCAGGGATGCTTTCCAATCCTGATAAAATTAGTCATTTTTCTAAATGAAATGTAACACTATTCACTACCATATGCCTTGGCAATCTACATAACCTGTTCTAATGAGTTCCTATGAGGATATAAAACATTTACTGTGTTCTTCACTTCATCCAAGAGCATATTTGATGTGAGTAAAAAAATACCCTTGGATCAATGGGTCTTATTAATCTCGTATAAATGATTAGTAAATATGGTTGCTTTGGCCATTGACTAAATTGTGTAATGTAACCAAGCTGAATCTTTAATAATTTTTGTTACATTTCATACAGGGGGTTGGTTGATATTAAAAAATGTTGTTTTGTACATTGTCTGAATTGCATAATGTAACGAAAATGTAAAATTTAATTTTGTTTTAAGTTTCATTGATTGAGATTATGAAATATTGTTGGTTTGCCTATTGGCTGAGCATTTTTTTTTTTTGTTGTTTTGTTTTTTACTGATGTAGGAATTGAAGAAGTGTTAGCATCTTCTCCTCAATAACAAGGGTTTGACGAGTTGACGTGGAAAACATAGAAACCAAAGAAATGAAAATGTTTCCTTCCTTGAGGTTGACAGTTCAACACCCATAATATCTTTAGAAACAGAAAAATGCCAACACCTATTAATGGCTGGATGTTCATTTGAAAGGTGGAAAGATTAATGATAGATAGGAGAAACAAAGTCTTTTGACACAATGAAATTGTCTTCAGGAAATGAAGCCCAACACGTCAGCCATGGGTTACTTTTGAGTTATTTCATGAATGTGATCAATTTCAGTTTTTGATGAGTAGAAGGCGTTCGTCTCTCAATGCTTAAACCATCTATCTCATGCAGTTTATATACTGCAAGTTAAAAAGCATACTTTCAACCTTTTCTGAACAGACTACATATATATATATATATATACAGTTGCAAGAAAAAGTATGTGAACCCTTTGTAATGATATGGATTTCTGCACAAATTGGTCATAAAATGTGATCTGATCTTCATCTAAGTCACAACAATAGACAATCAAAGTCTGCTTAAACTAATAACACACAAAGAATTAAATGTTACCATGTTCTTATTGAACACACCATGTAAACATTCACAGTGCAGGTGGAAAAAGTATGTGAACCCCCAGACTAATGACATCATCAAAAGCTAATTGGAGTGAGGTGTCAGCCAACTGGAGTGCAATCAATGAGATGAGATTGGAGGTGTTGGTTACAGCCGCCCTGCCCTATAAAAAACACACACCAGTTCTGGGTTTGCTTTTCACAAGAAGCATTGCCTGATGTGAATGATGCCTCGCACAAAAGAGCTCTCAGAAGACCTACGATTAAGAATTGTTGACTTGCATAAAGCTGGAAAGGGTTATAAAAGTATCTCCAAAAGCCTTGCTGTTCATCAGTCCACGGTAAAACAAATTGTCTATAAATGGAGAAAGTTCAGCACTGCTCCTACTCTCCCTAGGAGTGGCCGTCCTGTAAAGATGACTGCAAGAGCACAGCGCAGACTGCTCAATGAGGTGAAGAAGAATCCTAGAGTGTCAGCTAAAGACTTACAAAAGTCTCTGGCATATGCTAACATCCCTAAACAAGAATGGATTTCATGGGAGGATACCACAGAGGAAGCCACTGCTGTCCAAAAAAAACATTGCTGCACGTTTGCAGTTTGCACAAGAGCACCTGGATGTTCCACAGCAGTACTGGCAAAATATTCTGTGGACAGATGAAACCAAAGTTGAGTTGTTTGGAAGAAACACACAACACTATGTGTGGAGAAAAAGAGGCACAGCACACCAACATCTAAACCTCATCTCAACTGTGAAGTATGGTGGTGGGGGCATCATGGTTTAGGGCTGCTTTGCTGCGTCAGGGCCTTGGCGGATTGCTATCATCAAAGGAAAAATGAATTCCCAAGTTTATCAAGACATTTTGCAGGAGAACTTAAGGCCATCTGTCCACCAGCTGAAGCTCAACAGAAGATGGGTGTTGCAACAGGACAACGACCCAAAGCATAGAAGTAAATCAACAACAGAATGGCTTAAACAGAAGAAAATACGCCTTCTGGAGTGGCCCAGTCAGAGTCCTGACCTCAACCCGATTGAGATGCTGCGGCATGACCTCAAGAAAGCGATTCACACCAAACATCCCAAGAATATTGCTGAACTGAAACAGTTCTGTAAAGAGGAATGGTCAAGAATTACTCCTGACCGTTGTGCACGTCTGATCTGCAACTAAAGGAAACATTTGGTTGAAGTTATTGCTGCCAAAGGAGGTTCAACCAGTTATTAAATCCAAGGGTTCACATACTTTTTCCACCTGCACTGTGAATGTTTACATGGTGTGTTCAATAAACACATGGTGACAATTAATTATTTGTGTGTTATTAGTTTAAGCAGACTGTGATTGTCTATTGTTATGACTTAGATGAAGATCAGATCACATTTTATGACCAATTTGGGCAGAAATCCATATCATTCCAAAGGGTTCACATACTTTTTCTTGCAACTGTATATATATATATATATATATATATATATATATATATATACAGTACAGACCAAAAGTTTGGACACACCTTCTCATTCAAAGAGTTTTCTTTATTTTCATGACTATGAAGGCATCAAAACTATGAATTAACACATGTGGAATTATATACATAACAAACAAGTGTGAAACAACTGAAAATATGTCATATTCTAGGTTCTTCAAAGTAGCCACCTTTTGCTTTGATTACTGCTTTGCACACTCTTGGCATTCTCTTGATGAGCTTCAAGAGGTAGTCCCCTGAAATGGTCTTCCAACAGTCTTGAAGGAGTTCCCAGAGATGCTTAGCACTTGTTGGCCCTTTTGCCTTCACTCTGTGGTCCAGCTCACCCCAAACCATCTCGATTAGGTTCAGGTCCGGTGACTGTGGAGGCCAGGTCATCTGGCGCAGCACCCCATCACTCTCCTTCATGGTCAAATAGCCCTTACTTTCAAAGTTTTCCCAATTTTTCGGCTGACTGACTGACCTTCATTTCTTAAAGTAATGATGGCCATTCATTTTTCTTTACTTAGCTGCTTTTTTCTTGCCATAATACAAATTCTAACAGTCTATTCAGTAGGACTATCAGCTGTGTATCCACCTGACTTCTCCTCAACGCAACTGATGGTCCCAACCCCATTTATAAGGCAAGAAAGAAATCTCACTTATGAAACCTGACAGGGCACACCTGTGAAGTGAAAACCATTTCAGGGGACTACCTCTTGAAGCTCATCAAGAGAATGCCAAGAGTGTGCAAAGCAGTAATCAAAGCAAAAGGTGGCTACTTTGAAGAACCTAGAATATGACATATTTTCAGTTGTTTCACACTTCTTTGTTATGTATATAATTCCACATGTGTTAATTCATAGTTTTGATGCCTTCAGTGTGAATCTACAATTTTCATAGTCATGAAAATAAAGAAAACTCTTTGAATGAGAAGGTGTGTCCAAACTTTTGGTCTGTACTGTATATATATATATATATATATATATCAAACATCAAATGGGTTGCCTCAAAAAGACACCCCCTTCTGTAAAGAAAGATGTCCTATCAATCAGTTGATTTCTATGGCCCAGCTTCCATTACTGGTGACTGTAGAGGAAATGTAGTTTACATGGAACCAGAAGAGGCAGACTATGCCTGCTCTTTTTTAGATGTTGACTCCTCCCAAATTAAGGATGCTTTAATGTCAGGGTTCAGCAACCTCTGGCACTCTAACCATTCTTAAACTACAACTACCAGGATCCTGAGCAGTTGTGCATGCTGGGAGTTATGGTTTCACAGCAGCTTTAGTGCTGACCCCTGCTCTTTGTCGTCCCTATACCCCAGTTAGGGCACATGGATAATGGATGTCACCCTATCAACATGGTGTGGCATCACCTGAAGACCAAGGAATCTCAGAAATAATGATGATTTAAAACGCATTTGTAGGGGGGGGGGGGGGGGGAATGGTCTGAAATTCATCCTCAATGTAGATATCTTATTTTCAGCTGTAGGAAACATTTGGTGGAGATGATCGCTACAGGTTATTAAATTCAAGGGTTCACTTACTTTGTTTTTAGGAAGTCTCATAGCGGTAAATGGAGAGCGAATCGTGCATGCACAGCCACCTCTTCATTCACTACTATGGGACCATCAGCACTCAAATTCAGAACTCCCATAGCAGGGGCCCATTCTGGAGATACAGTAGGTGTGGGTCCCAGAAGTGGGATCCATACCTACCTGACACTGATGGCATATCCCAGCAATGTCTGAGATGTGAATACCTCTTTAATAAATTTCAGATTATTATCAACCAATTATCGTCCATTTCTCTATCTCCGATCTGTTACAAGGATTGCTAAAGCCTGGCCCATTGGCTAAGCCCTGGCCTGGCTTATCCTGTCCCCAGCTGTCCACCTTCATGGGCAATTACATTTTTTTCATGAATTTCTAGGTTTCCTATTGCTTTAGTATTTAAAAAAAAAACTCAAAATATTTCCCTATAGTTCAAATGGAGATAAACAAGGTGAAAAAATCCCATTCTTAAAGAGTTACTGGTCCTAGCCCTTGATATATGTATCACAACCATAGTTCACTCGGTCATGAAGACTAAGAGAGATGAGTGAGCATGGACTAAAGGAGAAGGTATCGACCGGCTACCCATCACTGGCAGTATTTTTGATTGCATGTGGCCTATGTTCAAATCTTCCATTGCTTCAGCACAACAGATCATTATTCCTTTCTCTCGAGGAAACATCTCAAGTTTTCAAAAAGGTGAGAGTCAGGTAGGTTTCTGTCATCTTTAAATTTTGCTAAACTACCAACTATCCAACCATTCAGAATGAGACTGAAAATCAATAGCTCCATGAATTCCTTTCAATATGTCCCGAGGACCTTTGCAAGTGAGTTTCCTTACAGTCTATCCCAGTCCCACAGTCATTAATTGGGACTAATTCTTTTTCAATAAGTCTGACTTTATTCATCAGATATTGAATAGGTCAGCGCTACGAAAGTTTTGTATTTACCAGACCGCAATGAGGCTTTATGCTGATGCATCACCTTTCTTAATTGTTTGTGCTAATGTTAAACAATGTAATCTCCTGTAGGCAATGAAGTCTGGACACTTCGGCTTCTGCAGTCAATGAATTGAGTAGCTTGGTTTCTGTGACCAATGAATTATGGCACCTTGGCTGCTGTTGGTACATAGGCTGCTACAGGTTCAGGTTCTGAATACTTTGGCTCTTATAGGACACCTTGGTTAAAGCAGGCACTGAATTATGGGTGCTTTGACTCCTAAAGGCAGTGTATTCTGGATACTATGGGTCCTATGGGCACTGTTTATGGGAAGTTTGGCTCCCACGGATATTGAATTCTGGATACTTTAGCTTTTAAGGGTATTGAATTATGGATCAACTTGCAGGATAACAGGCCGAACTGGATGGACAGATGTCTTTTTTCGGCCTTGTATACTATGTTACTATAAAAATATGGCTTCAATATATTTTGAATTCTGGATACTTTTGGCTAAAACAGGCACTGATTTATTGGTACTTTGTCTCCAACAGATACAGAATTATGGATACTTTGGCTCCAATAAGCACTGGATTATGGATACTTTGGCTTCCACAGATATTAATTTATGTGGAATTTGGCTCTCAAAAGTTTGGATTCTGGATTACTTTGCTCCTATAAGCACTGAATTATGGATACTTGGCTTCTACATATATTAAATGCTGGATACTTTGGCTCCTATAGGCACTGGATTATGGGTGCTTTAACAGACGTTGATTTCTTAATACATTTGAAGTGAATTATGAGTAATTTAGATCCTATGTGTATTGAATTCTTGATACTATGGCTCCTATAGGCACTAAATTAGGGATATGCTGGCTTCTACAGGCACAGAATTAGAGGTATCTTGTATCTACAGGTATTTAATAGTGGATACTTTGGCTCCTATAGGTACTGGATTATGGGTAGCTTGGCTTTGACAGATTTTAAATTCTGGATGCTTTGGCTTCGACAGGTATGCAGAATTATGGGTAATTTAGCTATTAATTATTTTTTTAATTAATTAATTTAGCTATGTATTCTTTACTTCTAGATACAGTACCTTCTGTAAAGATTAAGTAAGGGTACATTAGATCCGCTGGGGGTAGACATTCAGCAAACCTCTTAAAGGGGTTGTCTGGGTTCAGAGCTGAACCCAGACATACCCTTATTTTCACCCAGGCAGCCCACCTGAGCCTAGCATCGGAGCATCTCATGCTCGGATGCGCTCCCTTGCCATAGCGCTAAATCGAGAGCATCGGAGCATGAACTGCAAAGGAGAGCATCGGAGCATGAACTGCTCCGATGCTCCTGTCAGGAGGGCTGCTGGGGTGAAAATGGAGGTATGTCCGGGTTCAGCTGTGAACCCGGACATCCCCTTTAATCTGCAGATGTTACCTTAATACAGTATATGCTGAGAAGTGTGGTGTGAGATGACTATTTTAAAGGAAACGTGATTTTGCAATACTCTTTTGGGAAATGTTTATGCTATATCTGTCTATATATGACCACCCAGTGGTTGGGATGAGAATTGCAGCTTGCTGAGGTTATCCTTAGCATTTTGGGATCATGTATCACATTTTGGAGTCCTTAATGAAGTTTTCAGAAAGGTCTGTATTGGTGTTGGTCGAGCACCAAAGTGCTCGTCTGCTCGAGTAGAACACTTCCCGATGGAAGTCAATGGGAGAACCCGAGTTATTAAACCCAGGCAGCCCCTGCTCTGAAGAGGGGAGAGTGTCGGGACTCCAGTTCGGCTTCGGAGTTCCTGCTATGACTCCATATATAGCTATGTCCATATATGGAGTCAGTTCTTGGGGACACCCAGTGTATTTAAATCTAATTTAGCCTCTATTTCTGAAAAGTTTCTGGTGGGATTTGAACTCACAACCTTCTACATTACAGCTAAGAATCTTAACCACTACACTATAGAGCTCCATGGACAGTTACTTTAAAAATGTGTAAAAAAATAAATAAGATAAATAAATAAAAATAAATAAATATGAAACTTCTGTAGTAAGTATTCCTATACAGCAGAAGTCTCTCTTTTTTTTTTTTTTTTTTAAGCAACTGGCCATGCAGCTCTATAGTGTAGAGGATAACATTCTTGGATGTAATGAAGAAAGTTGTGAGTTTGAATCCTGTCCCAAACATTTTTAGAAATAGAGGCTAAATTAGATTTAAATACACTGACTCGAGCACACACGATATTCGGCTGAGCATGCTCGCCCAACACTAGTCTGTATGATTACTTTTGCATGAAGGCTTCCAATAATACGCTATACATTATATCCTAATGACATCTGATGGACTTCTAGTAATTGACCTGGCATAATGGCGTCCATTGGGGTTGTGTGAATGTTACAACCAGGAAGAATAGCACTGCATATTGCAGTATCTTGCGGTCAAAACACTCACACCCCTCTCCTGAACAAGGGGCCAAACAGCATTGTGAAGATAGCCCTAGACTATGCTACCCCTTATTATGGCAGCAACATCTTTGCCTTTCTTATGGCTCCTTACAAATACATTTACACACGTGTCCTATGAACTTCCTATGAACTTCCAATAATCCAGAATATCTGACATTCCAGCAACCATTAGGTTCCATTATTAGTGGTTTAAAAGCTATTTTTTTTGCATCCAGTACACAGAGAAAGACTCAGAAATGTTTCAATACATGCAAATGAACAATAACCACACAGTTATAACACAGTCAGTGAATAGAACCATGGGACATCATTCATGCACACAACCCCCGACTTGTTTGCATTGCTTCCTATGTGTCTTCAGTCTCATATTCTATACTATATTTCCTTGATAATTTCTCAAGTACCATTCAAGCACCAGTTCAAGTGAGAGGGAGAAACAATTGTAGATTTACAGTAGGATTACATTTATAATTATCATTTTGTAAACTGCCTGTGTGGAGTGATAAATGTCTGTTTGCATTTTACCTATTTTAATTGTAGGTTTCATTGAGAAATGTCAGCCTTTAAAGGAGATCTTCCAAGGGGCTTTATACAAAAAGCCATTTATTACATATTAAAATATGACAAAGAATGACACCGTGTGGCCTGAAGTAAATGACTTACTGTATGTCCTTATGACAACTACACCGGCACTGTCCCTGTCAGTGTCATATAATTATAGGTACTGCTACAGATTTCCATCCTTGTTCATGTACAACTATTCAAGTTTATTTAGATGTAGAAATTGATGTACATGGAGAGTTGAATCCCCAAAATGACCCTGCATCAACATACATGACAAGTGGTCATGGGGGCATTGTAGCAGAGAAGCTTCAGGCTCTGAGCCTTTTTTAATATAAAGCAGAATCATTTTATGAAGAAAAGTTTACAACTTCAATTCAATATTCAACTATGTAATTTAGTGCATTACCATTTTCAAGATCTCTGCTTGCTATCACTCAGAGGTTGAAAACTTGCAACAGTTGAATCCAGTCCAGAAAGACATCTGTCCCGAGAAATGGATACAATTGTATTGGACAATGCTTTGTGAGATAAACAAGCCTTGTCTCCAAACTGATACATTGTATCAAATTTTCAAGCGAGAGAGATTTACTGCTGAAATGTTTACCGAAGGGCTTATTCACATCTGCGATCGCCTCTCCGTTTCCGATTTGTCACATAACTGAGCCGAATGGAGCCTACGGGCCCCATACAATATAATGGGATCCGTTTGGTTTCCGTCTAGGGAATCGATTTTGTAGCGGAGACAAAAGTCCTTCATGCAAGTCGTTTGTCTCCGCTACAAAAATCGATTTTTTTTGTTGTTTTGTTTGTTTTGTTTAACCACTTACCGTCACACTAACGCCGAAAGGCGTCATCTCTGCGGCGCTCCCAGGTCACACTAACGCCGTTTGGCGTCATCTCGCGTGAGCCGAGATTTCCTGTGAACGCGCGCACACAGGCGCGCGCGTTCACAGGATCGGAAGGTAAGCGAGTGGATCTCCAGCCTGCCAGCGGCGATCGTTCGCTGGCAGGCTGGAGATGCGATTTTTTTAACCCCTAACAGGTATATTAGACGCTGTTTTGATAACAGCGTCTAATATACCTGCTACCTGGTCCTCTGGTGGTCCCCTTTGTTTGGATCGACCATCAGAGGACACAGGTAGCTCAACAATATGTAGCACCAAGCACCACACTACACTACACCCCCCCCCGTCACTTATTAACCCCTTATTAGCCCCTGATCACCCCTGATCACCCCATATAGAGTCCCTGATCACCCCCCTGTCATTGATTACCCCCCTGTCATTGATCACCCCCCTGTAAAGCTCCATTCAGGCGTCCGCATGATTTTTACGGATCCACTGATAGATGGATCGGATCCGCAAAACGCATACGGACGTCTGAATGGAGCCTTACAGGGGCGTGATCAATGACTGTGGTGATCACCCCATATAGACTCCCTGATCACCTCCCTGTCATTGATTACCCCCCTGTCATTGATCACCCCCCTGTAAAGCTCCATTCAGATGTCCGCATGATTTTTACGGATCCACTGATAGATGGATCGGATCCGCAAAACGCATACGGACGTCTGAATGGAGCCTTACAGGGGCGTGATCAATGACTGTGGTGATCACCCCATATAGACTCCCTGATCACCCCCCTGTCATTGATTACCCCCCTGTCATTGATCACCCCCTGTAAAGCTCCATTCAGATGTCCGCATGATTTTTACGGATCCACTGATAGATGGATCGGATCCGCAAAACGCATACGGACGTCTGAATGGAGCCTTACAGGGGCGTGATCAATGACTGTGGTGATCACCCCATATAGACTCCCTGATCACCCCCCTGTCATTGATCACCCCCCTGTAAAGCTCCATTCAGATGTCCGCATGATTTTTACGGATCCACTGATAGATGGATCGGATCCACAAAACGCATACGGACGTCTGAATGGAGCCTTACAGGGGCGTGATCAATGACTGTGGTGATCACCCCACATAGACTCCCTGATCACCCCCCTGTCATTGATTACCCCCCTGTCATTGATCACCCCCCTGTCAGGCTGCATTCAGATGTCCGTATGATTTTTACGGATCCACGGATACATGCATCGGATCCGCAAAACACATACGGACATCTGAATTGAGCCTTATAGGGGGGTGAGCAATGACAGGGGGGTGATCACCCCATATAGACTCCCTGATCACCCCCCTGTCATTGATCACCCCCCGGTCATTGATCACCCCCCTCATTGATCACCCTCTGTAAGGCTCCATTCAGAATTTTTTTGGGCCCAAGTTAGCGGAAATTTTTTTTTTTTTTCTTACAAAGTCTCATATTCCACTAACTTGTGTCAAAAAATTAAATCTCACATGAACTCACCATACCCCTCACGGAATCCAAATGCGTAAAAATTTTTAGACATTTATATTCCAGACTTCTTCTCACGATTTAGGGCCCCTAGAATGCCAGGGCAGTATAAATACCCCACATGTGACCCCATTTCGGAAAGAAGACACCCCCAGGTATTCCGTGAGGGGCATATTGAGTCCATGAAAGATTGAAATTTTTGTCCCAAGTTAGCGGAAAGGGAGACTTTGTGAGAAAAAAAATAAATAAAATCAATTTCCGCTAACTTGTGCCAAAAAAAAAAAAATTCTATGAACTCGCCATGCCCCTCATTGAATACCTTGGGGTGTCTTCTTTCCAAAATGGGGTCACATGTGGGATATTTATACTGCCCTGTCATTCTAGGGGCCCTAAAGCGTGAGAAGAAGTCTGGGATCCAAATGTCTAAAAATGCCCTCATAAAAGAAATGTGGGCCCCTTTGCGCATCTAGGCTGCAAAAAAGTGTCACACATGTGGTATCGCCGTACTCAGGAGAAGTTGGGGAATGTGGTTTGGGGTGTCATTTTACATATACCCATGCTGGGTGAGAGAAATATCTTGGCAAAAGACAACTTTTCCCATTTTTTTATACAAAGTTGGCATTTGACCAAGATATTTATCTCACCCAGCATGGGTATATGTAAAATGACACCCCAAAACACATTCCCCAACTTCTCCTGAGTACGGCGATACCACATGTGTGGCACTTTTTTGCAGCCTAGGTGGGCAAAGGGGCCCACATTCCAAAGAGCACCTTTCAGATTTCACAGGTCATTTACCTACTTACCACACATTAGGGCCCCTGGAAAATGCCAGGGCAGTATAACTACCCCACAAGTGACCCCATTTTGGAAAGAAGACACCCCAAGGTATTCCGTGAGGGGCATGGCGAGTTCCTCGAATTTTATATTTTTTGTCACAAGTTAGCGGAAAATGATGATTTTTTATTTTTTTTTTTCCCCTTACAAAGTCTTATATTCCACTAACTTGTGACAAAAAATAAAAACTTCCATGAACTCACTATGCCCATCACAAAATACCTGGGGGTATCTTCTTTCCAAAATGGGGTCACTTGTGGGGTAGTTATACTGCCCTGGCATTCTAGGGGCCCAAATGTGTGGTAAGAAGTTTGAAATCAAAATGTGTAAAAAATGACCGGTGAAATCCGAAAGGTGCTCTTTGGATTATGGGCCCCTTTGCCCACCTAGGCTGCAAAAAAGTGTCACACATGTGGTATCTCCGTACTCAGGAGAAGTTGGGGAATGTGTTTTGGGGGGTCATTTTACATATACCCATGCTGGGTGAGAGAAATATCTTGGCAAAAGACAACTTTTCCCATTTTTTTATACAAAGTTGGCATTTGACTAAGATATTTATCTCACCCAGCATGGGTATATGTAAAATGACACCCCAAAACACATTCCCCAACTTCTCCTGAGTACAGAGATACCAGATGTGTGGCACTTTTTTGCAGCCTAGGTGGGCAAAGGGGCCCACATTCCAAAGAGCACCTTTCGGATTTCACAGGTCATTTTTTACACATTTTGATTTCAAACTACTTACCACACATTTGGGCCCCTAAAATGCCAGGGCAGTATAACTACCCCACAAGTGACCCCATTTTGGAAAGAAGACACCCCAAGGTATTCGCTGATGGGCATAGTGAGTTCATAGAAGTTTTTATTTTTTGTCACAAGTTAGTGGAATATGAGACTTTGTAAGAAAAAAAAATAAAAAATAAAAATTATCATTTTCCACTAACTTGTGACAAAAAATAAAAAGTTCTATGAACTCACTATGCCCATCAGCGAATACCTTAGGGTGTCTACTTTCCGAAATGGGGTCATTTGTGGGGTGTTTGTACTGTCTGGCCATTGTAGAACCTCAGGAAACAGAGGAGCTGCTTCAAAAAGCGGAAATTCACATTTTTGTACCATAGTTTGTAAACGCTATAACTTTTACCCAAACCATTTTTTTTTTACCCAAACATTTTTTTTTATCAAAGACATGTAGAACAATAAATTTAGAGCAAAATTTATATATGGATGTCGTTTTTTTTTGGAAAATTTTACAACTGAAAGTAAAAAAAGTCATTTTTTTGCAAAAAAAATCGTTAAATTTCGATTAATAACAAAAAAAGTAAAAATGTCAGCAGCAATGAAATACCACCAAATGAAAGCTCTATTAGTGAGAAGAAAAGGAGGTAAAATTCATTTGGGTGGTAAGTTGCATGACCGAGCAATAAACCGCTAAAGTTGTGGAGTGCCGATTTGTAAAAAAGGGCCTGGTCTTTAGGGGGGTATAAACCTGTGGTCCTTAAGTGGTTAATGTAGCAACAACAAAAAAAACACCAAAACCATATGTGCAAAAACACATAAAAAATACAAAAGTGCAGGGGAAAATCCAAAAAAAGATGTGTGGCCCCAGCCTAAAAGGTTTGTTGCCTTTAAGTAATCCCTTAGAATGGCTGTTCTTACAGGAAGTGCAAGGAGTCCCACTGCTTTGATCAGCTGTGAACAGATGTAGCAGCAAATGTTCCGTTTCCCTTTTGCGCCTCCACAGGGGGATCTAAGTATTACACAGTTCTCATTAAAATCAAAGGGATGAGATGCAATGCCCAGATGTGCTGGGACCTCCAGACAGAGAAAGATGCTCTTTGCATCTGATCTCCATGGTGATGTTCTGAGGACCCCCCTCTATTATCCCAAAATCCCCTGTTCCTTATCTCTTTATTTTCACTCAGTGATATTTCCATCCAGAAATAAGAAGGTGGGGGATTATTTATTTTTTTAATTTCCATAAGGCGGATTTACAATTACGTTTTTGCTCATTCTCCTTTAGGTAAATATTAAAGGGGTTATCCCATCACAATGATCACTGTTAAATCTGTTAATGATTTGACTGTGATCATTTTTGTAAATACATTTTATTACCCAATTCCCACCCTTTTTGAGAAAATAAGTCCCCTCTTACCTGATTGTTGTCTTTTGTCTCCCCTGGTTACGGCCACCTCTCGTCTGTCGAATCCCGTGGCCGCGCTTGTGCAGAAGTCTGAAGATTTTCTCCCGGCTGGGCCGCGCAATGTCCTGAACGCGCACGCCGCCCTGCATGCGCCATGATGACTTCTTCCTGGCCAGTATAGTACAGAGCCGCCAAGGCACAGGCCAGGAATAAGTCACCATGGTGCATGCGCAGCGGCGTGCACGTTGAAGACAGCGCGCAGCCCAGACAGGAGAAGACGTCAATCAAAGCTGACTGAGCCCGCTCAGCCGAATCCAGGAAGTGGACGTCGCACTCGCCGCAGGTAAGTATGAAAACTGTTGATGGGAATACCCCTTTAAGCTACAAATGGCTGCTGCTGTGCGTGCCTCCGGATAATCGGCGAAAACAATCATGGCAGCAAATACAATATCCACATAATCCCTGTCTCCCAGTGAAAGAGTTCTTCAGTGACTTGTCGAAGATTTTGAACATAAAAATAGTGTCAGGAAGCTATTAATACGGTTACCAATAAAATTTACGATGCTTTTCTCTCTTTATTAAATTACCTTCTTGCCTGGTGACAGCATGTAGGAGGCAGACGGATAAGGAAATAATTATATTATCAGGTTTTATCTCTACATATTTTTCCTTTATTAAAATAAGCTTGTTCTCTGCCCGGCCTGGTGGTTAAGCTGTCAGTGGAAATTCATGTGTAGATGCCGTACCTTCCGAGGAAGCACAAAGAAATCACCAGGCTTATTATACAGATCATGTTTATTGAGAAAAAAGGCAAACGAATCTCACAGAGCCACTAATCAGTGGCGGCACATACTGGCGTAAATTCCAATGGAGCCTCCAGTTTTCCGGCAGGGACATGCCCCATTGATCAGAGACATTTTACTAATCTGAAAATGAAGCTGCCCTATAAGAGCTAACAAATTTGAAGAATGGGAAAACCATGCCCTGGCCTCCCTGGGCCAATTGTATCAAGCTTTTAAAAAGGGTTCTATTCTGTAGTCCAGCATGGACAACCCATGCTGGAGTCCATACTTGTCCATGCTGTAATCCAGCATGGACAACCCCTTTAACTATGGCTGATTACAAATATCTCTCTTCTAGGCATCGTATTTGCAAGATTAGTGGATTGGAGTCCAATGTTTTTCCTTCTATTAAGACATAGTCAACCATATGGGCAACTATGGGGCAATGCAGTTGGTCACCCAGTCACCCAGCTGCATATAAGATACTCCCACTTTCTCCTCCCTAGCACAGAGGAGACAATGTAAAGTCAAGACTTGGTCCTCCAGCTTTTATTTGCTTGATTTAAATATACAGTATTTTGCAGATATAACTAATGCAGTTACAGATATTCCCCCCCCCCCCCCCCCCCCCCCCCCCCCGGTATATTTGCCTGAATTTGGTGAAAGGAGTTGTCTCGTCTTAGACATTAATGGCATACTGCTAGGTAATGCAGTTAATGTCAGATAGGTGCTGGTTCCACAATGAAGACCCGCTCCTATATCCAGAAAAGGTCAAGAGTGCATCTAGCCTTTCTGCTGCCTGAGGTGAAAACTGAAAGTACACCCCACCTCCCCACCCCGGCCAAATTCATAACCTAACCCCTTCCGTCCAGCCCTACTGTTAAAGGCATACCTGGAAAACATTGCATACAGTATAGCGCTACAAAACATACAGGTTAATATAGTGCCACATATCTCTTACATCCAGCGACGTCTCCTCTGATGTAGACCTTCCCCTTTCTTTTCTTCTCCATTCAGAACAGACCACCATGATGATTTCTTTCAGCCCTCTCTTGTCTCTGCAAAGTTTGGCCTACAGATAACTTAGTTTCCTACGTTTCTATCCTCCCCACTTTATGAACACCCCATCCTGCCACCCCTAATACTATGCCAACTGTTCTCCCCAATACTATACTGCAGAAACAGTCTCTGTGAAAATACTAGTGCCACACAGATAGTGCCCCCTTCAATAATTATTGGCACACAGTACCCTAAAAAATAACTGTATCCAGCAAATACGGCCCTCACACTTATAGTGCTGTAAACAGAGCTCTCCAAAAATAATTGTGCTAAGCTGATACTGTGCCAGGGTGCCCCCAACTGTAACAGGGCCCCCAATAGTAATAAATGTCCCTTATTTTTCCCCCAGAAGTAATAATGCCCCATAGTGCTCATACTAGTAGCATGTTCCTCGTAGTCCCTCAATAGTAATAAAACAACAATAATGCACCAGTAGTAATAATGCCCCCTTTAATGTGTGCTTGTACATAAAACTATCGCTTATAATGTGTGACAGTACCAAAATTCTTCCTTATAATGTGTGCAAGTACAAAAAATACCCCCTTATATGTGCCAGTACAAAACATACTCCTTATAACATGTGCCAGTACAAAAATTACCCCCTTTTAGTGTCCTCAGTCGAATGAATGCCCGGATAGTGGCCCCCTAATAAGTGTTCCAGTACAAAAATGCCCCTTTTTAAAGCCCCAATGTCCCCATAGTGCTTACCCCAGTTACAAAATAATGCCCCCCCCCCCATTGTGGCACCACAGTATGCTGCCAAATAAAAAATAATAAACTCAAGTACTTACCTCCATTCTGCTGTCAGAAATGTGGTGCAGAACACAGACCTAGAGTTGAGCGAACCCGAACTGTAAAGTTCGGGTTCGTACCGAACTTTAGGGTTTTCGGCACCCGGAACCGAACCCGAACATTTATGTAAAAGTTCGGGTTCGGTGATTTTTATGGCGCTTTTTGAAAGGCTGCACAGCAGCCAATCAACAAGCGTCATACTACTTGCCCCAAATGGCCATCACAGCCATGCCTACTATTGGCATGACTGTGATTAGCCAACTGCAGCATGTGACCCAGCCTCTATTTTAGCTGGAGTCACGTAGCGCCGCCCGTCACTCTGCTCGGATTAGTGTAGGGAGAGGCTGCAGCTGTTGTGAGGGAGAGATCAGAGAGAAATCTTATCAAGAACTGTTTTTTGTACTCAGCGATCTACAGCAAAAGTGTTTTGTGGGTGCAGTGCACAATTTTTTTAAGCCTGCCCTGAGCCAACTACTGCTGAAAACAAACTTTTTTTACTTCAGTTAGTCAATATCAATACATGATCGGCAGCTATTTTATGCAACGATAGTGCACCAGCACAGGCTATCTGCATGTCTGCAAGTCCAAAAATACAGCTTTTTGCTTACTGGGGTTAAAAAAATACATCTGTTAAATATAGTGCACATCTAGGATTACACGTGCATAAGTGACTGTCACATTTTGGCCAGAAATACGGCTTTTTGGTTACTGGGGTGAAAAAAGCCTCTGATATACTGCACATCTGGGATTACACATGCATAAGTGACTGTCACATTTAGGCCACAAATACGGCTTTGGCATACTGGGGTGAAAAAAGCCTCTGATATACTGCACATCTGGGATTACACGTGCATAAGTGACTGTCACATTTAGGCCATAAATACGGCTTTGGCATACGTGAGTGAAAAAAGCCTCTAATATACTGCACATCTGGGATTACACGTGCATAAGTGACTGTCACATTTAGGCCAGAAATACGGCTTTTTGGTAACTGGGGTGAAAAAAAGCCTCTGATATACTACACATCTAGGATAAGACGTGCATAAGTGACTGTCACATTTAGGCCAGAAATACGGCTTTTTGGTTACTGGGGTGAAAAAACCCTCTAATATACTGCACATCTGTGATTACACGTGCATAAGTGACTGTCACATTTAGGCCATAAATACGGCTTTGGCATACTGGGGTGAAAAAAGCCTCTGATATACTGCACATCTGTGATTACACGTGCATAAGTGACTGTCACATTTAGGCCACAAATACGGCTTTTTGGTTACTGGGTTAAAAAAAACCCTCTAATATACTGCACATCTTGGATTAGACAAGCATAAGTGACTATCACATTTAGGCCAGAAATACGGCTTTTTGGTTACTGGGGTGAAAAAACCCTCTAATATACTGCACATCTGGGATTAGACATGCATAAGTGACTGTCACATTTAGGCCACAAATAAGGCTTATAGGATACTGTGGTGAAAAAACGATCTGATATACTGCACATCTGTGATTACACTTGCATAGGTGACTATCACATTTAGGCCACAAATAAGGCTTTTAGGATACTGTGGTGAAAAAAAAACTTATTTTTCATAAACTGCACATCTGTGATTACACTTGCATAGGTGACTGTCACATTTAGGCCACAAATACGGCTTTTAAAAAAAAAAATTGTTCAATACCCTACATCAGGGTTTTTATTGGCGGTTAATTATTTTTAACAGACTTAACCACTTTTTACTTTGCTTTGTGAACGCTAACTATGAGGCAAACATCTAATAAGGGACGCGGTCATGGTCGTGGTGTTGGTGGAGCCTCTGGTGCAGGGAGAGGACTTGGCCTTTCTGCCACAGCTACACGTCCTACTGAACCTACTACCTCAGGTCCCAGTAGCCGCCAGAATCTACAGCGATATTTGGTCGGTCCTAATGCCGTTCTAAGGATGGTAAGGCCTGAGCAAGTAAAGGCGCTAGTCAATTGGGTGGCCGACAGTGGATCCAGCATGTTCACATTATCTCCCACCCAGTCTTCTGCAGAAAGCGCACAGGTGGCGCCTGAAACCCATGCCCATCAGTCTGTCACATCACCCCCTGTCTGAGCCTCAAGTCATGCAGCAGTCTCTTATGCTGTTTGAAGAATCTGCTGGCAGGGTTTCCCAAGGGCATCCACCTAGCCCTTCCCCAGGGGTGGAAGACATAGAATGCACTGACGCACAACCACTTATTTTTTTTGATGAGGACGTGGGAATACCACCTTAGCACGTTTCTGATGATGATGAAGCACAGGTGCCAACTTCTGCGTCTTTCTGCAGTGTGCAGACCGAAAAGGAGGTCAGGGAGGAAGACTGGGTGGAAGACGATGCAGGGGACGATGAGGTCCTAGACCCCACATGGAATGAAGTCCTAGACCCCACACTGACTTTCAGAGTTCGGAGGAAGAGGCAGTGGTGAGACCGAGCCAACAGCGTAGCAAAAGCGGGAGCAGGGTGCAAAAGCAGAGCAGCCGTCGCCAAAACAGTTCGCCTGCTACTGGCCACCATCAACAGGGACCAAGCACACCAAAGGCAGCTTCAAGGAGTTCCCTGGCATGGCACTTCTTCACGCAATGTGCTGACAACAAGACCCGAGTGGTTTGCACGCTGTGCCATCAGAGCCTGAAGCGAGGCATTAACGTTCTGAACCTTAGCACAACCTGCATGACCAGGCATCTACATGTGAGACACGGGCTGCAGTGGAGTAAGCACCTTCAAAACCAAGAAAGGGCTCAGGCCCCTCCTGCTCCCTCTTCTGCTGCTGCCTCGGCCTCTTCCTCCGCAGGAACATTGGCACTTGCCGCCCAGCAAACAGAGGATGTGCCACCAACAACACCACCTCTGTCACCAAGAATCTCCACCATGTTACACGGAAGCGTTCAGCTCTCCATCTCACAAACCTTTGAGAGAAAGCGTAAATTCCCACCTAGCCACCCTCGATCCCTGGCCCTGAATGCCAGCATTTCTAAACTATTTGCCTTTGAAATGCTGTCATTCAGGCTGGTGGAGACGGACAGCTTCAAACAGCTCATGTCGCTTGCTGTCCCACAGTACGTCGTTCCCAGCCGCCACTACATCTCCAGGAGAGCCGTGCCCTCCCTGCACAACCAAGTATCGGATAAAATCAAGTGTGCACTGCGCAACGCCATCTGTGGCAAGGTCCACCTAAGCACAGATACGTGGACCAGTAAGCACGGCCAGGGACACTATATCTCCCTAACTGCACACTGGGTAAATGTAGTGGCGGCTGGGCCCCAGGCGGAGAGCTGTTTGGCGCACGTCCTTCAGCCGCCAAGGATCGCAGGGCAACATTCTTTGCCTCCTGTTGCCTCCTCTTCCTACTCGGCTTCCTCCTCCTCCTCTTCTACCACCTCCTCATTTGGTCAGCAACAGATCTTCACCACCAACTTCAGCACAGCCAGGGGTAAATGTCAGCAGGCCGTTCTGAAACTAATGTGTTTGGGGGACAGGCCCCACACTGCGCAGGAGTTGTGGCGGGGTATAGAACAACAGACCGACGAGTGGTTGCTGCCATTGAGCCTCAAGCCCGGCCTGTTGGTGTGCGATAATGGGCGAAATCTCGTTGCAGCTCTGGGACTAGCCATTTTGACGCACATCCCTTGCCTGGCGCATGTGCTGTATTTGGCGGTGCAGAAATGTATTCACAACTACCCCGACATGTCAGAGCTGCTGCATAAAGAGCGGGCCTTCTGTGCGCACTTCCGGCGTTCACATCCTGCCGCCGCTCGGCTGTCTGCTCTACAGCGTAACTTCGGCCTTCCCGCTCACCGCCTCATATGCGACGTGCCCACCAGGTGGAACTCCACCTTGCACATGCTGGAGAGACTGTGCGAGCAGCAGTAGGCCATAGAGGAGTTTCAGCTGCAGCACGCACGGGTGAGTCGCACTGCGGAACAGCACCACTTCACCACTAATGACTGGGCCTCCATGCAAGACCTGTGTGCCCTGTTGCGCTGTTTCGAGCACTCCAACCAAAACATGGCCAGTGGCGATGACGCCATTATCAGCGTTACAATACCACTTCTATGTCTCCTTGAGAAAACACTTAGGGCGATGATGGAAGAGGATGTGGCCCAGGACGAGGAGGAGGAAGAGGGGTCACCTCTAACACTTTCAGGCCAGTCTTTTAGAAGTGGCTCAGAAAGAGGATTTTTGCAACAGCAGAGGCCAGGTACAAATTTGGCCAGCCAGGACCCACTACTGGAGGACGAGGAGGATGAGGATGAGGAGGAGGACGAGGAGGAGGAGGAGGATGGGGATGAAGCATTTTCACAGGGGGGTGGCATCCAACGCAGCTCGGGCCCATCACTGGTGCGTGGCTGGGGGGAAAAGGAGGACGATGACGATACGCCTCCCACAAAGGACAGCTTGTCCTTACCTCTAGGCAGCCTGGCACACATGAGCGACTACATGCTGCAGTCCCTGCGCAACGACTGCAGAGTTGCCCACATTTTAACGTGTGCTGACTACTGGGTGGCCACCCTGCTGGATCCCCGTTACAAAGACAATGTGCCGTCCTTAATTCCCTCACTGGAGCGTGATCGCAAGATGCGCGACTACAGACGCACGCTGGTAGACGCGCTCCTGAGAGCATTCCCGACTGGCGCCGGGGGACAAGTGGAAGCACAAGGCGAAGGCAGGGGAGGAGGAAGAGGTTGCCAACGCAGCTGTTTCAGCGCCAGCACCTCAGAAGACATGTGGAAAAGCTTTGTCACCTCGCCGCAACAACCGGCCCCAACTGCTGATATGGAGCGTGTTAGCAGGAGGCAGCATTTGAACAACATGGTGGAACAGTACCTGTGCACACGCCTACACGTACTGACTGATGGTTCTGCCCAATTCAACTTCTGGGTCTCCAAATTGTCCACATGGCCAGAGCTTGCCCTGTATGCCTTGGAGGTGCTGGCCTGCCCTGCAGCCAGTGTACTCTCTGAACGTGTATTTAGCACGGCAGGAGGCGTCATTACAGACAGACGCAGCCGCCTGTCCACAGCCAACGTGGACAAGCTCACGTCCATTAAAATGAACCAGGCATGGATCCCACAGGACTTGTCTGTACCTTGTGCAGAATAGACATTTATACCACCATCAAACATACATTCTTGTACTCAAGTCAAGTGCAATGATTCTTTGTTTTATTTATTTTTTATTAGTCCCAATATTTTGGGGGCTACCTACCCCAATAAAAAATAAATAAAATATTGTTGGCTACCTGTTCCTCCTCCATTGCTGCCTCCACCTACAACACCACATTCACCGCCTCCTCAACCTCCGACTCCTTATCCACCTCCTTCTCTGAGTTGCAGGTTAATAATTTGTCATTTTTAGTTATTTAATTTCATTTTAAATTATTTCCCTATCCACATTTGTTTGCAGAGCAGTTGCTCTTAAGCACATTTTACTGCCTTTTACATCCCTCTAGCCTTTCCAAGGACTATTTTAGAGCCATTTTAATTTAAAAAAGTGCCAATTTTAGTGCCCTAAATTGAAAAAATTCTTATTTTCAATTGTCGGGTGACATTTTACCATTTTTGGCGTATACAAACGCCTGCTGTGCCTGGATGACAGGGGCCTAAATCTCTCAAAATCGTTTGTTCTATTGCTGGGTGACATGAACCCCCTTTTGCCATAAATGAACCCCTGCTTTGCCTTGGTGACAGGGGCTCAAATCTCTAAAAATCCTCTGTTGTATTGCTGGGTGACATGTACCCCCTTTTGCTGTGAATGAACCCCTGCTCGGCATTGCTCACAGGGGCCTAAATCTCTCAAAATCCTCTGTTCTATTGCTGGGTGACATGAACCCCCTTTTGCCATGAATGAACCCCTGCTCTGCATTGCTGACAGGGAACTAAATTTAGTGAAAACATCTGTTACTGATCGGAAGATGCGCGACTACAAGCGCACGCTGATGATGGCATTCCCACCTGACAGCGGGGCACAGTGGAAGCACAAGGCGAAGGCAGAGGAGGAGGAAGAGGTGCCAATACAGCTGGGGCACCGCCAGCACCTGAGAAGGCAGGGTTAGCATTGCCAAAATGTGGAAAAGCTTTGTCAGCCTTGGAGGTGCTGACCTGCCCTGCAGCCAGTGTATAGTGTGAATGTGTATTTAGCACAGCAGAGAGCATTATCACAGGCCGCAGCCAATGTGGACAAGCTTACGTTTATTAAAATGAACCAGGCATGGATCCCACAGGACTTGTCCGTACCTTGTGCAGAATAGACATTTATACCAGCCTCAACCATCCATTCTTGTACTCAAGTGCATTTATTCTTTGTTTTATTTTGTTATATGTCCAAATATTTTTGGGGATACCCCAATTTAAAAATAAAAAATAACACAAATCAGTGTTGGCTACCTATTCCTCCTTCACCGCCGCTTCCACCTACACCGCCACGTCAACCTACACCGCCACATCCACCCATCCACCGCCTCCCCAACCTCCTACTCCTAGATTCAGATTGTTATTTTTAATTTTTCTGTATTTTATGTTATTTTAAGTCATTTCCCTATCCACATTTGTTTGCAGAACAGTTGTCATGCTCTTAAGCACATTTTGATGCCTTTTGCAGCCCTCTAGCTCTTTACAGGACTATTTTAGAGCCATTTTAGTGCCCAAAAGTTCGGGTCCCCATTGACTTCAATGGGGTTCGGGTTCGGGTCAAGTTCGGGTCAAGTTCAGGTCCCGAACCCGATCTTTTTTTAAGTTTGTCCGAACCTGCCGAACCCGAACATCCAGGTGTCCACTCAACTCTACACAGACCTCTTATGGTCTATGCCCTGAGCTGTATGCTGCTCGGGCAGTGCAGTGATGATGGCACGGCCTGTAAAAAGTTACAGGCACTAGGACTAGATCCTATTAGAGCAAACAGTAGGGCAGTGAGACATCGCCCCATGCCCTGTCGAAACATTCAACTGTATCACTGTCCTGAGAACAGCAATACAGTGGGATATGCAGAGATAAACACTTCCACAATGAAAACACTCATTGCCAAAGACCTTTTCGCTGCCCCCCACTTGTCCCTACTTGGTGCTGCCTGAGAAAATTGCCTCACCTGGCCTCATTGGCGGTGCACCCCTGGAACAGGGTCCCCAAAGTTCACTGAAATCTTTCCCTTTGTGGAAAATTTTCCCTTTGGGGGCCCCGTTCTTGAGATAGGAGCAGGTGCCAGAGGTGGCACTCACACCTATCTGATATCCTAGTGATATGCCATCAATGTATGAGATGAGTCAACCACTTTAAAGGGGTTTTCCTAGACTTTTCTACTGATGACCTCTCCTTTGGACAGGTCATCGGTATCTGACCGGTGGGAGTCCGACATCCAGGACCCCCGCTGATCATCTGTTTGAGAAGGCAGCGGCACTCACAGTAGCTCCGCTGTCTTCTACAGCTTTGCCTAGGCCATGAGACATCACGTTCATGCAGCTTTGCCTAGGCCATGTAACATCACATCCATCGGTCATAGGGCCTAGGAGCAGCAGCGATGTGCTTGGTGAGCTAGGAGAAGACCGCGGCGCTCACAGGAGCTCCAATGCCTTCTCAAACAGCTGATTAGCGGGGATCCTGGGCATCAGACCCTACCGATCACATACTGATGACCTATCCAGGGGTTAGGTCTAGTTTTACATAAAACAAATTAAATACATTATTGCAAAATGCTATCAAAACCCTTGACAGGCTGCAATCCACATCACAACCACTGGGTGGCCACACATAGGGGCATATAGAAGAGACATCTCCTGACATAGTATCACAAAACCATGTTTTGTTTTGTTTTTTGCTTTTTTTCTAAAGCTGTTCATCTCAGGCCACACATCTGGGGAAATGTGGATCTGAGAACAAAGGTAAGAAAGGACACATCTGTATCTTCTCTAAAAGACTTAATTTGCTGGTGTGTCACAGTGTAAATGTCTGCTCTGCGGGGTTTATTGACAAAGCCTAGTGGGTTTTCATTGTGCAGATTTAGTAAGATAATTGCTACTGTTTCTATTGTTTGCCTCTGATATTTGTGGAACACAGTAACAACATTAATAGAAGCTGAATTTCCTGAGACAGAGCTCAAAATCCCTGCTTCCTCTCCATAGATTTAAAGCAACCCTCCAATTAAAAGCTCAAAAAACAATATCTAAGTCAGTACCAGCAGGGGATGATTGCCTGCAATTTACTTTTCTCAGTACTTGCTTTTTGGCTGCTACATAGTTCCACTCCAGTAGGGCAGAGCTCCATGACTACAGCTTAGTTACAGTGTCTACACAGACTCTGAGGTAGTCTGAGAAACGCCTCCTGCCTCTTTATTGGTTGAGGCATCTGCTCTGTCCCGCCTCCCTGCTGCTCTGCCTCCTCTGATTGTCTGCTGTGTATAACACAGTTCTAAGACAGGCCGCCCAGTAAGCCATCCCATTGAGAGTTGATAATCTCTGCAGCAAGAACACAATACTTTTACAGACTACTAAACCACCAGCGAGGACAGAAGATAAAAATCAGGTTATTGCTGCAGGTGTACTGAGGCATTCAGCCCTAGTAAGAGGGAGCCTGGAGGGTAGCTTTAAATTAGAAATTTATGTCTACCATAAGCAACCACTAGGGGGAGTTCAAGGCAAAAAAATAATTACATAGCTCCTATTTAATTCAATATATGATATATTCTGTAAGCCCCTAGCCCCCTAGTGGTGTCTGCAGGCGTAGAATTGTAGAATTTAAATTTAGTCATGTATCTTTATGGCTGTGTAAACAGGAACATGTCCTTTTGAGCTCTATAATACAAAAACTGAGCCCTAGTTCTGTCCTTTTTTTAAGCACAGTTAATTGCTGATGTATTTATTCAGAAAATATAATGTACAGTATAAGGGGACCATTAGACCAATTTTATCAGAACTCACAAAACACGTGGCTTTACGTGGGCAGTGATGACCAGTTTGCAATGTTTGCCGACGAACACATGCGATCTGCCATCTTTATTCCCAAGCCTGGCGATGCAGAGGTAAGTCCTTACCTGTGCCTGCACCGCAAGCTGCTCTGAAACACATCCGGTCACCGGGAGCTGGCAGTTCCGAGAACAGCTCGATGAAGGCTGTTCTCGGAACTGCCTGCTCCCGGTGACCGCATGTGTTTCAGAGCGGCTCGCAGCGCAGACACAAGTAAGGACTTACCTCTGCATCGCCGGGCTTGGGAATAAAGATGGCAGATCGCATGTGTTCGTCGGCAAACACTGCGAACCGGCCATCACTGTACGTGGGTTCTCTTGCCATAGGGATCCATGGAATTGTTTATTTTATTTTTCCTGTTTTATGTCCTATAATGTAAGAAGCCATTCTGTTCTACAATAAACTTTTGGGTGTTTTGCTGTGTTCATGGCTTTTGTTGTGTCAAGTTTCAAGTTAACATTTGCTACATCTGCAATTGGAATTTGATAACCCCCCTCCCCCCCTTCCCTTGTGAGTATAGATAGTGGGTAGAGATATCCCAGGCTTATGGCAAAGCCCTTGACTGGCACTTAACAGCCCTCAATCTTGAGATCTGTATAATTAACAGATAATCCATCAATTAACTTGGCTGTTCAGTTTGGGAGGGTCGGCGCACTTTATTTCTGTGATAATCCCAAGATGTTAACCTGAGCAGATGACTTAAAAACAGGTTATAATATTTAGAGTGAGAGGATGGTGGTGTGAAAGCGCTGCTCCGTTCTAGCTTCACCCTCACAGCCTGGTATCTTCAGCCTGAAGGACCCAAGATGGTCAAGATCGGCGGATCAAAGTCTACTGACCCCACGGGTCAATCGAGGAACACAACCCAAGAAGGAGAAATTTAGAAATGTATAAAGAAAGCCACCTCCACTTACATAGCGCGGGAATCCAAGATGGTGACCGGAACACCACGAGCTGCTGGACATAAGGCACACACCACAGAGGGAGCAAGCAGAGGTAGGGAAGATTCCCCAGAACCCGAGGACTTGCCTATCTCACGGTCATTCTTAAAAGAGGCACTAGCAGAGGCACTTAGCCCCCTCAGTGTGTACTTGGCGTCAATTAAAGAAGACCTGCGCCATGTGGGGAGGAGAGTTGAGGCCTTAGAGGAAGCCCAGACGGCAACCATACTCCATCAAGGTGCCATATCCTCAAGCATAAATATGTGCCAAATTCACTTAAATGCTTTATACAAGGCACTAGAGTATCAGGAAAACCGGGGCAGGCGTAATAATTTGCGCTTTAGGGGTATCCCGGAATCCGTTGCCCCAAATGACATCCCATAAACAGCAGTGCAGATAAGTCTCCTACTTCTGGGGCCCGACTCAGCACATCAAGTGTTAATAGAACGTGCTCACCGGGCTCTCAGAGCAAAGCTACAACTGGGAGAACCCCCCAAAGATGTTATATGTAAGTTTCTGCACTACCCTGTTAAGGAAGCTATTCTCAATAGCGCTAGAAATACGCCATCTCTAATATGGGAAGATCACCATATCACTGTTTTTAAAGATTTAGCCCAGTCTACATTAAAAAAAGGAGAGCTTTGAAACCGCTCACAGACTGGCTCAGTTCCCATAAAATCCTTTACAGATGGAGTTTCCCGTTTGATCTCTCTTTCCTCCATGAAGGTCACTGGATTTCCATCACATCCTTCAATGATCTGGATAAGGTGTATGATCACCTAAAAATCTCTCCTTTACCTGTTGATAACTGGGAGGTGATCTGGGACCTAGCCACCTTACCAGAACTTCCCACCATCACCCCTTGGGAAACACCTCGTGGCCCGAAACCCCAAAGAGCCAAAAGAGGATCCTTATCTTCAACCCCAAGGAGACTACCCTTAGAAGACAAGGGACTTTGAGGAATGTTATCTAAAACCAATCTCAACTATCATTTGTCCATCACGTTTCCCATAAGTGTTTAGTTTCCTTTTATAGTTTATCTCTATGCCTATCTCAACGCCTACCTGACCCATGTATTGCAACAGACCTGGCTGCGTCCCCTCCTGTCTTCCTTTTCTCTGGGGGAAAGGAGCAATGTAAATTGCTACCTGGCCCATTGCACTTTATCTTATGAGGGTGCTACATGATGATGTCTACACTTCCCCCGCGTAGATCTTTGGAGCTTAACTTCTCCTATACTTCAGTGTTATTGAGTTACTTTATTTGGTTCAATTGTCATGTTCTTACCTCCTTTTTCATTATCAGGTACTGCATTAACCTTTTGTTGGCTGACTGTGTGGGATTGAATCCCCTGTGGAATCTCGCTGCTCTTCCTCAGGAGGCTATGTATCTACTATCACCTTACATATAGAGAATATTAAAAAGCCCAAGAGATGCTTACCTCCCCCCACCTTTTAAACTGAGAAATGGCTGATATTACAGTAGCATCTTTCAATGTCAAAGGCTTCAATTCCCCTTATAAAAGGAGCCAAATTTTCTCCTATTTAAAGGAGAAAAGGTCTGTCTTGATGTTACAGGAGACACATTTCAAATTCAACAAATACCCTAATCTTACTCATTCCCTGTTCTCACAATGGTACCACTGCACAGTTTAGACTCCTCGGCCTCCTGGGGTGTGAGCATCGGGATTCGATAGATATATCTTACTCAAGGGTAATATAGCTAACCAAATATACACATATCTAATCAGATATCATGGTTTGACACAATACTCTCCCTGCTCGAGCCATTTATGGAAGGTGTGGTGGTGCTTGGAGGAAATTTTAATCTAACACTAGAACCTTCATTAGACTCCACTTCTAACAAATCAGCAATTTCCACAAAAGCACTTTAACATCTTAAGAAAAAACTACAACATATAGATTTATACTGTATGATGTCTGGAGATTACTTAATGCCTCCACCCGCGACTACACCTTCTTCTCAAATGTTCATGATTCTTACCAGAGACTTGATTACCGTATCTATTTCTATCCAAAGAACATTTACAGTTATGTACTATGCACTGTGCATTTATCTGACCATTCTCCTGTGTTCATTGCAGTCTCCACTCCCTCTATTAAGCCTAGATCATTTAGATGGAGACTAAATGAACAACTTATCTCCCCAGGAGAACATTTACAATGCCCTGAGAAGCTAATAGAAGACTTCTTCTCTCTAAACTCTCTCCCATGGACCTCACCACACATTCTATGGGATACCCATAAGGCATACAGTGGATATAAAAAGTCTACACACCCCTGTTAAAATGTAATGTTTCTGTGCTGTAAAAAAAATGAGACAAAGATAAATCATTTCAGAACTTTTTCCACCATTAATGTGACCTATAAACTGTACAACTCAATTAAAAAACTAAATTAAATCTTGTAGGTGGCGGGAAGAAACAATATAAAAATAAAATAATATGGTTGCAAATGTGTGCACACCCTTAAACTAATACTTTGTTGAAGCACCTTTTCATTTTATTACAGCACTCAGTCTTTTTGGGTATGAGTCTATCAGCATGGCACATTTCGACTTGGCAAGATTTGCCCACTCTTCTTTGCAAAAATACTCCAAATCTGTGAGATTGCGAGGGCATCTCCTGGGCACAGCCCTCTTCAGATCACCCCACAGATTTTCAATCGGATTCCGGTCTGGGCTCTGGCTGGGCCATTCCAAAACTTTAATCTTCTTCTGGTGAAGTCATTCCTTTGTTGATTTGGATGTATGCTTTGGGTCGTTGTCATGCTGAAAGATGAAGTTCCTCTTCATGTTCAGCTTTCTAGCAGAAGCCTGAAGGTTTTGTGCCAATATTGACTGGTATTTGGAACTGTTCATAATTCCCTCTAGGGTTAACTAAGGCCCCAGTTCCAGCTGAAGAAAAACAGCCCCTTGGCATGATGCTGCTACCACCAGGCTTGACTGTGGGGATGGGGTTCTTTTGGCGATGTGCAGTGTTGTTTTTGCACCAAACATATCTTTTGGAATTATGGCCAAAAAGTTCAACCTTGGTTTCATCAGACCATAACACCTTTTCCTACATGCTTTTGGGAGAATTCAGATGTGTTTTTGCAAAATGTAGCCTGGCTTGGATGTTTTTCTTCGTAAGAAAAGACTTTCGTCTTGCCACTCTACCCCATAGCCCAGACATATGAAGAATACGGGAGATTGTTGTCACATGTACCACACAGCCAGTACTTGCCAGATATTCCTGCAGCTCCTTTAATGTCGCTGTAGGCCTCTTGGTAGCCTCCCAGACCAGTTTTCTTCTCGTCTTTTCATCAATTTTGGAGGAACGTCCAGTTGTTGGTAATGTCACTGTTGTGCCATATTTTCTCCACTTGATGATGACTGCCTCCATGTGTTCTAATGCCTTGGAAATTCTTTTGTACCCTTCTCCTGACTGATACCTTTTAACAATGAGATCCCTCTGATGCTTTGGAAGCTCTCTGTGGACCATGGCTTTTGCTGTGGGATGCGACTAAGAAAATTTCAGGATAGATCAACTAGAGCAGCTGAACTTTACTTGGGGTTAATCAGAGGCACTTTACATGATGGCCGGTGTATGCTGTTTCCTATATAACAGGATTTTGAATGTGAAGCTACACCCCAGTTATAAGAGGGTGTGCACACTTATGAAACCACATTATTTTAGTTTTTTTTTTTGTTTTCTTTTCTCCACCTAAAAGATTTTAGTTTTGTTTTTCAATTGAGTGGTACAGTTTATAGGTCACATTAAAGGTGGAAAAAGTTCTTAAATTTATCTTTGTCTCATTTTTTTACATAACAGAAACCTGACATTTGATGAGGGGTGTGTAGACTTTTTATATCCACTGTATATTAGAGGCCAGTTTATTAGCATGGGTGGTAGACTCAAAAAAGAGAGAAAGGAACGTATGGACACCTTGCTTTCCCAAATTAAAAGGTTAGAAACTACATAAGCAATCCCTGCTAGAAAGACATCTCACTGAGCTTACTGATTTAGGAGCACAACTCAAAAAATCTATTAAATACTACATCAGCTAAGTATTACATTTAGGCTCAATTTAAATACTATGCACATGGAGACAAAGCCTCTAAATTCATGATGCAACGCATTAAACAAAGGAATTCACACAAATACATTCACAGTGTGAAGGTCCCCGGTGGAGGGGAGGTTTTTAATATGTCGGCTATAGCCACACAGTTTCAGAAGTTCTATCACTCTCTATACAATTTGCGTGACACTGAACTGGTTAAGGCAACCCTTCCCCTTCACCGGAGACCGCAATATCTTTTCTCCGCTCCTTATCATTACCTTCTCTATCAGACTCCCAAGCACAATACATACAAAGTGTCTTTGAACTTGTCTCAGCTATCAAACTACTTCCTAAAGGGAAGGAAATGCCCTGGTCCAGATGGTCTGTCAGCTTTATATTATCATACTTTTTACAAAACATTAGGCCCATATTTACTTTCCGTCTGTAATAGCTCCCTGTCTGGTGTGCAATTATCATGTTTCTCTGATTCCGAAGGAGGGAATGGATAGATCGAACTACCGCCCGATTTCGTTACTGAATTTAGATTTAAAATTGCTAGCAAAAATGTTGGCTTCACGCTTATCTCAACTTCTACCTGTCCTTATTCATAAAGACCAAGTGGGCTTCATTCAGGGAAGAGAAGGCAAAGACAATACTGCTAGAGTCCTCAACGCGATATATGATATACTTTTTGGGCACGGATGCCTAAAAGGCCTTTGAAAGGGTCAGCTGGGACTTTATGCGATGGACGTTACAGGCTTTTGGGATTCCCATTCCATTTATCAATGCGGTTTTCTCTATGTACTCAAAGGCTTCGGCCTCGGTTATTATTAATAATGTTCTTTCACCCTACTTTGGAATTAGAAATGGCACCAGACAGGGATGCCCTTTGTCCCCCTTACTCTTTGTATTAGTTATGGAATCTTTGCTTCAGGCAGTCAGGTGTGATAGTGAAATCAAGTGACACAGTGACACTGTGTCAGCAAGAACATAAGGTAGCAGCTTTTGCAGATGATCTCCTGATCATGACCACCAATCCAACCCATTCCCTCCCATGTATATATGACATATTAGAACATTTTAGGCTTCTATCTAACTTTAAGATCAATATGAAGAAATCCCACATACTGAGCAAAGCCCTCCCCTCTATTACTAAACTTAACCTGGCTGCATCCTCCCCTTTCAATTGGAATACTCCCTTCATCACATACCTAGGAGTTAAAATAGGACCCAATCCTATCCTTGAATTACACCCCCCTCTTACGTTCGATAGTGGATAAATTATCCACACTACAATCTTCGATCCTGTTGTGGTTTGGTAGGAAGAATATAATTGCCTCACTGATAATACCCAGATTAACATATCTACAACAAGTCCTACCCATTCCGGTGCCTAAAACGTACTATAACACTTTAAAACATCATATTAGAACCTTCCTATGGACTGGGAAAATACCACGTCAAACCTATTCCTCTCTTAGTAAGCCCAAATCTTGTGGAGGGATAGGTCTTTCTGATCCGGGGCTATATGGGAAAGCAGTTCTGCTAGCGAGAGTTGTAAGTTGGTTCCTCCTACTTCAACACATATCATGGGTCCCACTGGAACAATCAAGTTTTAAGTTTCCCTTGAACCTTCTGGTGGGAGTAGAAGATTTTCCCTCATCTGATAAACTTTATAACCCATTGATCAAGTCAACACTTCTATCATGGAAATGGTTACACCTGTTAGATATGTCTTAAGCAAAGAGGCTCCTTTTTTCACATTTGGTGGTCATGCCCCCTAATCCAGACTTGGTGGTCAGAGATCTTCACTTATTGCAACAAGATATGTCATTCATCTATTCTCCCCTCTCCACAATTAGCCTTACTGGGGATCTCACCCACCAACTCTCCCCACATCACATCACAACTTTTTGTGTCTCTCTTATGTGCAGCTTGCCTACTTATACCAAAGTTTTGGCTTTCTACGGATCTCCCTTCCATGTCCCAATGGATAAATAAAGTGGATCAGACCTTTAGGTTTGAAGAGATCTCAGCTTGGGAAAGCTGCACAGTTGATAAATATAAAAAGCGTTAGAAAGCGTGGATTTCCTTCAGGAACTTTTGATACCTTTTTGGAACTCGCGAGACTTTCCTTAAAAGTCATCCCACATAATATGATTATTTGCTTTATAACAGCTCATTTCTGCTACATAATTATAAATTAACATATTGCACAGTACCTATGAACCCTATTGTGAACTTTACCGTTCTTACTTTATTTTTATGGTTAACTATATTCTTAATAAAGATTTATTAACAAAAATAAATAAATAATATTTAGTTAGTCGTATGACTTCTAAACCCATTATAATTAGAAATGAGCGAATTGAAGTTGGCGAAGTGGAATTCGATCCGAATTTCAGGAAAATCTCGATTCGAAACGAATACAAATTTCCTCACGCTTCGTGGTAACGAATCGCTGTTTTTCCTAAAATGTCATCTACACGTGTGAGGACATGAGGCAAGGAACTCTGGGAAGGCGGGCTGACCCATAAAGCCATGCATGCAGCCAGTCAGCAGCCAGCCAGCCCTGTGATGTCAAAGCCCTATAAATACCCGCAGCCATCTTGTATTCAGACATTTTGCAGCCTTCTGAGTGCACGGACAGACGTTGCAGGCTCTAGGGAGAGTTATACTGAAAACCTTGTGAAAAAAAAGTGATTTATAAGTGCAGGGAAACATTATTCAAATTGCAGGAAAACGATAGGGAGTAATCATTTCACAGCATCTTAGTGCAGGGAGAGACTTCTGAAGTCGCTAGGGACAATGCTAGAAAAACCTCATTGTGAAAAAAAAAGCGATTTACAAGTGCAGGGAAACATTATTTGGGGATCCAAATAGCCATTAGACAGCACTGTCATTTCAGCAATTTGTTCTTGTTATTGGGGTGCAAGTGCAACGTTGAAAAGCCTTTAGTGGCTTATATCTGTGGAAAAAGAAAAATATATACAGTATGCAGGTCACTTCTGCAGTTATTTGTGTTTACAGAGTTTAGTGGCCTATTTCAGTACAAAACGAAAAATATATACTCATTTCACTTCTGCAGTTATTATTATTTCAGTACAAAAACGAAATATATTCAGCGTTCACTTTTGCCGTTATATGTGATAAAATCTTTAGTGACGTATTTCGGTCAAAAAACTAAATTTATTCTGCATTCAGCGCTGCAGTTATATGCGGTAAAATCTTTTGTGACGTATTTCGGTCGAAAACCAAATTTTATTCATTGTTCAGCGCTGCAGTTATATGCAGTAAAATCTTTATTGACGTATTTCGGTCGAAAAACAAATTTTATTTATCGTTCAGCGATGCAGTTATATGCAGTAAAATCTTTATTGACGTATTTCGGTCGAAAAACTAAATGAATTCCGTGGTCAGCGCTGCGGTTATATGTGGGAAAATCTTTATTGAAGTATTTTGGTCGAAAAACTAAATTTATTCAGCGGTCAACGCTGCGGTTATATGTGGGAAAATCTTTAGTGAAGTATTTTGATGAACTTCGCGGCTCTTCCGGGCTCAAAGCTATCTTGACACTTTGTCTTCTCATTGTCTGTAGCTACTAGAGGCCTGTTCATGCCAGGCAGGTTCCACAAGAAGTATCTGGGTCGATGAGCAGCCGATAACGCACTTGCATCAATCTTGACAGGATTCGTCTCCATGTGGAGAGGAATTGTTTTTTGGAATGCTTTCTCCATCATAACCACGTCGTTGAATAAACTGAAGACTGGTGTATTCTCTCCTGTCTTAGGCAACACTTAATTTTTATTATTACATTTATTAAATATTGAATATTAACCAAAACTCAATTAAAATTCTAAGAAAGAAAACTTAAATTCGCTAATATATTATCCCAATCTTCAAGGGAAATTCACGGACAATCAATTTGCCAAGCCTTTTGTGCCGGAGAACGTGTATTATTAAGTCGTGTTTTAAGCAACACTTTAAAAAGTTGAGAAATTTTAACCCTCTGTGCTGTTCCATATTCCCTATAAATGAATAGACGAAGCGGCCCATCTGTGGCCTCCTCATGTTGCTGCCACCAACACAATCTCTCGTTGTCGTGCCACTCTGTGACCTCCTCATGCTGTGGCCTCCTCATACTGCTGCCACCTCCACACTCTGTCATTGTGCCACTCTGTGACTTCCTCATGCTGCTGCCACCTCCACACTCGGTCATTGTGCCACTCTGTGACTTCCTCATGCTGCTGCCACCTCCACACTCGGTCATTGTGCCACTTGGTGGCCTCCTCATGCTGCTGCCACCTCCCCACTCTGTCACCTCCACACTCTGTCATTGTGCCACTCAATGGCCTCCTCCTGATGCTGCTGCTGCCACCTCCACACTCTGTCATTGTGCCACTCTGTGGCCTCCTCATACTGATGCCACCTCCAGACTCTGTCATTGTGCCACCCTGTGGCCTTCTCCTGATGCTGCTACTGCTGCCACCTACAGACTCGGTCATTGTGCCACTCAGTGACTTCCTCATACTGCTGCAACCTCCACACTCTGTCATTGTGCCACATGTGTGGAGGTTGATTTGGTAGCCAAAAGCAGGAGTGCTTTCTCCATCATAACCACGTCGTTTAATAAATACAGAAGACATGCAAATATTCCATTCACGTGTCATCTCTGTTTTGGATCCACTCCTGTTTTTTTGGGCATTAGCAATACTGATAGATTACTGACCAAATGCTGAAGGCGTATGCTCCACAGACAGGATTTGATTTTTGTGGGTTATTGTTCTGATGGATTAGAGAAAGGGCAAAATAATCAGTGATGTCAACACAAACTTACTGCTGACCCCCTCTCCACTCTGTCGGGGGGCTCTACCTGTAAGGCTGAGTTCACACTTGAGTCATTTGGTCAGTTTTGGCCCCGTGACTGCCAAATAAGTGAAGTGTGCAGTGATTCTAAGAGTGACGCCTGTCATCTGCATGTCATACGGACTCACAGTATTATTTCACTTCCACAGCAGACTCCCTATGCGTGTTACTGCAAGGCACAGTGTTCTACACCCCTATAAAGGCTCTCAGGAGCCAGGAAATAGAATTTTTTTTTAACTCAATCCGCCGCAAATAAATTCAGATCAAAGTGAATCTTATAGGAAAATTTGGCGAAGCGGCCGAATCGAATCTCTAATTATAATTCTTCATCAAAATGAAACCTGCTTGGGTTCAAAACTGTCCAGGGGAGATTAGTTATTGAACGCCCCCAACCATGTCTGAAATTTAACCCCAAAATAACTTGGATGAGTTTAAAGGGGTTCTGCACTTTGTTTAAACTGATGATCTATCCTCTGGATAGATCATCAGCTTCTGATTGGCGGGGGTCTGACACCCGGGACCCCCGCTGATCAACTTTTTGAGAAGGCAGCGGCGCTCCAGCAGCGCCGCGGCCTTCTCACTGTTTATCGCAGACCAAGTGACGTCACGACTTGTATCACTGGCCTGGGCGGGGCTAAGCTCTGTTCACGTGAATGGAGCTTAGCCCCGCCCAGGCCAGTGATACTAGTCGTGACATCACTGGGCCTGCGGTAAACAGTGAGAAGGCCGCGGCGCTGCTTCAGCGCCGCTGCCTTCTCAAACAGCTGATCGGTGGGGATCCCGGGTGTCGGACCCCCGCCGATCATCAGTTTAAACAAAGTTCAGAACCCCTTTAAACTTGCTCATTTGCAATTTATTACACAAAAATTGTAGGGCCCTAAGCTAAAATATTAAATTGGCCTCTTCAAACTAGTACATGTGAATATAAGAAAGTTTGTAAGATATGTTATCAAGACAAATGCCTCTTTCTCCCTCTCACAGCACATTCCTCCTCACCTCAGCATAGACTTATATTGGCAGCAGGCAAGAGTGTATCTCTCTGCACTTCCTCCCTCTTCCTTCCCCTCCCTTCTCCTTAGACTTCTATGAGCAGCATGTGGGTGTGTATCTGTCTGCATACTCCCTCTTTCCCTTCTTCCCTTGCCTTAGATTGCTATGGGTAGCATGCATGTGTGTATCTCTTTGCACTTACCCCCTCTTCCTCCTTCTCCCTTCTTAGACTTTTATTGGCAGCATGCATATGTGTATCTCCTTGCACTTTTACCCTCTTCCTTCACCTCTTTAGACTTCTATAAGCAGCATGTATTCTGATCAGATCATTCAATGATAGGAGGGAGGGCAGCGGAGACATTCTCTCTAATAAGATATATTACAATTTTTTTTTTTTTTTCACCCATATTATATACAGGGCGTGGAGATCCTGTAGAAAGCACTTCCCTCCTGCTTCAGTAATAGATTGACAATAGATTATGCCTGGGTCGCAAGTGAGTGAAGCAAGACCAGTATACTGGTGATGAGCTGTGGTGGAAATCTAGACATGGATATGGCACCTATAGCTCTAAAGAAAACCAGTAGTGGCATGACTTACCAATAAAAATGTTTCAACTGATATAAAGAGAGGATATTAAAAAGGTCCTCCTTTTTTGTTAAATCCCTTCAGGGTCTATTGATCCCCGGATTCCAAACGATCATTTGTAATCTGCAAGAAAGCACTACAGCAAATGTTTAATTACTCTTCAGCACCACCGCTGGAGAAATGAGGTATTACATGGTCCAAATTGAAATCAATGAGCTACGTAAAAAAAATGCGGATGTGCTGGGTCTTCCAGAAGAAGATATGCTCTTTACATATATATATATTCTCACTTGACTAACTGAGCTATTCATATATTGTCACATGATAAAGTGGAGAAATTAGTCTCATTGCAGGATTTAAATCCCATCTAAATGTATCTAGGCTCCTAAGTTAATAGATGTCATTTAACCTTTACTATAAGAGAACTCACGTCTTCATCGTCTTCTGCCATATAGAGGTTAATTATGCAGTTCCTCTCCAGTATCTCCCAGAGAATAATGTACTATGTGAATTCTCACTAATCAATCCAGCAAGTGATAGGTGAAAAGTGAAAAACATATAACATTTCTGGGATTTCTTGCGCCCTCTTTTGCAATCAGCCGTCTATTCTCTATTTTAGATGCATGATTGTCCTCTTAGGAAATTTGGATTCACTGTTTCACCGCTTCAAGATGCTATCAGATTGGGGCAATCGACAGATGCCTCCCTCCCTGTTGCTTTGTGTTTGTCTCTATGGGCTTTTATTGGCATCTATCTTGTTATATCTATAACCCAATGGTGGACACAATCTAGAGGTCTTCAAATGGTTCTACAGCTGCTTCAGAAATACAGCTCCCAGCATGCCCTGAGAGCCGCAGGTTGGGGCCATTGGTGTTCACTGGGACACCCAAGAACTAGAGATGAGCGAAGTTTTGGAAAATTCCATTCAGCTGCTTTGCCGAATTTTACAAAAACATTTGCTTTGTGATGAATGACTTCGTCATGAAGCGCATTTTTTTGTAAGTAGCGGGTGCAATGACAGGGAGCTGCGATAGCGCCGCCCCCCCATCATTGTTCCCCTCAGATGCTGCATTCATGCATGATCGCGGCATCTAAGCAATAGTAATAATACAGTATAAAATTAACAAAAAAAATTAAATCATACTTACCGCTAGTGATGAGCGGCAGGGGCAATATTCGAATTCACAATATTTTGAGAATATTTGGGTGAATTTTCGTCATATATTCTCGAATTTGCAAATATTTTCTCAATTGCGAAAATCGGCAATGTATTATTCGCGTAATACAGGCGTGGGTCACTTTTGCTACATTTTTCAAGCTGCTAGAAGTTTCCTAAGACTGGAGAAAATGGTTGGCACGGCAGAACATTACAATAGATTTATATGCAGATAGAGTGCTCCAGTATATTCGCTATTGTGCTAATCGGCACTAGTGATGCGAATATTTTGGCCCAATACGTGAAACTTCACATTTTAGCAGGTCTGCATGTATGTATGGACAGCAGAACCTATCACACTACCTAACAACCAGCTACACTATATCAGGATATAACCTACACTAACTATCTCCACTAACTATTTGTATTATATATATGAGCTAACTAACTAACTAACTAACTAACTAACTAACTAATGTAATGAGTGGAAAGCACAGAGCACAGCAATGTCACTGCTCTCTCAGATCTGCAAAATACTGCATACAAGGGCTGCTGGGGAGGTTCTTATATAGTAAGGGGTCGGCAACTTTCCTATTGGTTGCTAGGGATGTTGCTAAGCTCAGACACAGACATTGCAGCCTTCTCATTGGCCCACAAGCAAGAAGGGAGGTTACTGACGAAAAAAAATCTAGAATATTAGAGAATACAAATATATAGCACTATATTCTAAATCTTCACAAATTCTCGAAGTGGCGATATTGGCGATTAAAATTTGCGATTCAAATATTCGCGCCCAACACTACTTACCGCCTCCATTTTCTCACGACGGGTCGGCCTTCACCATCTTACTTGAAGATCTGGTGCAAAATCTTGCGCTGCCCGAGATGACGTCATACGTCACCATTCATGGGATTTTGGTTGAGCTCTCCAATCAAAATTGTGGTGGCCAGCCCGTCGGAAGCAAATGGAGGAGGTAAGTATGATTTTTTTTTTACACTATTTAAGGTAAAATCTGTTCGCTACCATAAAGCACAAGGAAATTCGGCTTCACAGCGAATCGAATTTATCCTCAAATTCGGATCGAATTTCTCGATTTGCTCATCTCTACCAAGAACGATTATAAAAAAAAGTCTCCATATCTGCCCTTGTGGCAAGTGCAATTTAATTGAGGGTATGTGGCAACAACAGGCATTAGCTCTGAACAGCCCTAAGGTTTTTGATGAGCCCCCGGCGATCCCTTAACCCCCTGCCACCCTGCATCATACATTGATTATGTCGGCGGCTGTTACCTAACATTAGGCACTGTAAATGTACATTTAACTTCTTGATGCTGCAGTCAATAGTCACCTGGAACCCCCTGTCAGCACCATTGTGATGTGATTCCTAAGTGGCGATGGGTTTCCATGGTAGCCGGGGAACTGTTGAAGCCCCTCAGGTCTGCCATCTTTGTACTCCTGTAAGATCTATAATCCTTATAACCCGCAGAATAAACTTACCTTGTCATCTGTTCCCCCCATGGTGAATACCGTCAGTGGCGTACTAAGGGAGGACGTGGGGGGGCGGTCCGCCCCGGGTGCCGGCTCTCAGGGGGGTGCCAGAAGCAATGAGCGCTTCCATCAATACAGATGCTGTATCCACGGCTCTCAGGGGATGCTGTGCCAGAACACATTCCGCCGTACTTGCAGTTGGGCTGATCGGGCGGGTGCAGGAGCTGCACCCGCCCGATCAGCCCAACAGATGTATTGTAATGCATTGCAGAGGGGATCAGACCCCCAAAAGTTGAAAACCCAGAGTGGGACAGAAATAAAGTAAAAAAAAAAAAAAGTGTTTTGAATAAAAAAGTAAAAAAAATAAAAAAAACGTCCCTTTCCCCTGATTTTATAATAAAAAAACAAAAAACAAAAAAAACATACATATTAGGTATCACCGCGTCCATAACGACCAGCTCTATAAATATATCACATGACCCACCCCGTCCGATAGACACCATAAAAAAAATAACTGTGTCAAAAAAAGCCATTTTTGTCACCTTACATCACTAAAAGTGCAACACTAAGCAAAAACAGTACCAATCTAACCGTCACCTCATCCCGCAAAAAATGATCCCCTACATAGTACAATCACCTAAAAAATAAAAAAAACTATGGCTCTCAAACTATTGAGACACCAAAACATGATATATTTTTTTTATAAACTAGATAGGCGCTCCGCATCCAAAGTCTCCCAGAAATAAGCGTTTATTTCCATATAATATAGGATTTAGAATAGTTCACAATATTTTTAAACCAAAAAATTATAAAAAATAAGCAATTAAAAATTCCACCCTAAAAATTTGTTTTGTACTTATTCTGTTCAACATCCACGGGGTCACGATCTATATAGGTTGAAAGGTAATGTCGAAGGTCGCAGTGTTCCCAGAGGTTGAACAGTCTAAATTATAACATTGACATCATATATCAAAGACACCATTCAATTTTAATTCAGGTTGTGACTGATCTCCATTGAGGAAGGTTAGTTATCCATTTATTATAGTTGCTTCATTATTTGTGTCTGGTTAAAATATACCACTTTGAACAAGTTGATATCGGAGACCTCCGACATTCAATCCAGATATGTTAATTAAAATATGTATATCACACATATTATTCTGCATGTCCACTATATTGCATATATCCTCTGGAGAACAGCACTAACAAAGTATTACTGTTGTATTTAATTTGTGCATGGGATGTGTTGCTTGGATATCCTCTTACTGTGATTACAATATCGGATCACAGCTCATGTCAGTTCCGTAATTATTTTAGAGTACTCACAATTTGATAGATTGTTGCGGGGTTCAGTGTTCCTTGTGGCGTCCCACGTGTTATGGTACACTTTGCTTCTCTTACCTCCGCTCGATTCCTACCATAATGAGTATCATGGGTGTGCTGCTACACCCCACTGTATCTGCATCCCATGTGTGTGGTTTGGTGTCGGCGTTCCACGTGTGCGGTTTGGCCTCGGCGTTCCACGTGTGTGGTTCGATCTCAGCGTTCCACGTGTGTGGTTTGATCTCGGCGCTCCACGTGTGTGGTTCAACCTTTCTGTTTGCACCTGATTTTGGAGTCCCAAGTGCGTGGTCTCTCCTTTGTGGTTATAGACTGAACCGTAACAGTAGGTCTTTTCTCAATTTCTGCCGGCAAGACGTCACTTCTCCAGAATGCTTCTTGAAAGCGCAATATGCTGTCATGAGGGTATCAAGAGCCACGTCTGACTCCGTTATACCCGGGGTCAGGAAGTCGCAGCGGGTGGCTGCGCGCTCTATATCTAAAGATCATGGTGTTTCTTAGTTATTGTTTTCTGTGTTTGCCTTGCTATCCTTTTTGTCTCTCTCAGGGATCCGTAGCTTCTCCTCCTCAGCTGTTTCGTGTCTGCCACTCCCTACCTCCTTATATTCTCCCCTCACACTTCTCTAGTTGCCAGTTATAGAGCTTCCTGCCTGGACATCTATACTGACCCACTGGAGTGGTTAATCCTGGTTGTTGTTCCTGTGTGCTACCCTCCGGATCCCTGTTTGGCTTATTGTTGTCTCCTGTTGTCGCCCACCTGGGATTATATGTTGAGTCTGTGTTGTCTGTCCTCCCCTTGGTGTTTTCCCTTAGAGTTAGTGGTGTGGACTAGTGTTCCCACCGCCCTGTTCACTACCTAGGGCTCAGCTCAGGGAAAGCCAGGGCTTTAGGCACGTGATCGGCGTACGGGTGAGGAACCCGTCTAGGGACGTCAGGGCAGCCAGGTGCCAGCCGCTAGGTGAGTCAGGGGTCACCACCTTCCCTCTCACTTGGGCAGGGCCTTCCTCGTTCCCTCCCTCTGTGTCACGTATGTGATAGCCACGCCGACCGTGATATATGCATGGGTACTTGGAAGCTGCGGTTATCTATCAGACGCATTTCAAAGTCTTTTTTAACTGACTTTTTCCTCAGTGGTTATGCAGCTTCAAATCCAGTACCCTTATATACCCTACTCCCCTCCTATTGCGACATAATCCAAACTATGGATCAGAATGGTGTCACCTGTCTTAACCAATTCGCATTATAATGCCCTCTAATACATAGGCTTCAAACATAAAAAAAACTGTTTGACTAAGTTCTATATGTATAAACATAAAACATTTTTTTCAACTATTTCAAATAATCTATGATGTTTTTGTATTTTTCCTTTTACACCCGTCAGGTGAACACCGCAAAAAATAATAATAAAACGGTGTCAAAAAAGCCTTTTTTTTGTCACCTTACATCACAAAAAGTGTAATACCAAGCGTCATCTCATCCCGCTAAAAATGAGTCCCTACCTAAGACAATTGCCCAAAAAATAAAAAAACTATGGCTCTCAGAATATGAAGCCACTAAAACATGATTTTTTTTGTTTCAAAAATGCTGTTATTGTGTAAAACTTAAATAAATAAAAAAAAGTATACATATTAGGTATTGCCACATCCGTAACGACCTGCTCTATAAAAATATCACATGACCCAACCCCTCAGATGAACACCGTAAAAAATAAACAAAAAAAGCAATTTTTTGTCACCTTACATCACAAAAAGTGTAATACCAAGCGATCAAAAAGTCATATGAACCCTAAAATAGTACCAATCAAACCATCATCTCATACCAAAAAAAATGAGCCCCTACATAAGACAGTCGCCCAAAAAAAAAAACTATGGCTTTCAGAATATGGAGACAAATGCTTTATTATGTAAAACGGAAACAAACAACAACAAAAAAGTAGTCTATATCTGGTATTGTCGTGTCCATAACAACATGCTCTATAAAAATAGCTCATGATCTAACCTGTCAGATAAACGCTGTAAATAACAAAAAATAAAAACGGTGCCAAAACAGCAATGTTTTTGTTACCTTGCCTCACAAAAAGTGTAATATAGAGCAACCAAAAATCATCGGTACCCTAAAATACCGTAGTACCAACAAAACTGCCACCTTATCCCGTAGTTTCCAAAATGGGGTCACTTTTTTGGAGTTTATACTCTAGGGGTGCATCAGGGGGTCTTCAAATGTGACATGGCAAGTTAAAATTATCCCAGTGAAATCTGACCTCCAAAAATCATATGGCGTTCCTTTCCTTTTTTGCGGCCTGCCGTGTGGCCATACAGCAGTTTACGACCACATATGGGGTGTTTCTGTATACCACAGAATCAGGGCAATAAATATTACGTTTTGTTTGGCTATTAACCCTTGCTTTGGTAACGGAAAAAATTATTAAAATGGAAAGTCTGCCAAAAAAGTGAAATTCTGAAATTTCATCTCCACTTTCCATTAATTCTTGTGGAACACCTAAAGGGTTAACAATGTTTGTAAAATCATTTTTTAATACCTTGAGGGGTGTAGTTTCTAAAATAGGATCACTTTTTGGAGTTTCTACTCTAGGGGTGCATCAGGGGGGCTTCAAATGGGACATGGTGTCAAAAAACCAGTTCATCAAAATCTGCTTTACAAGAACATATGAAGTTCCTTTCCTTCTGCGCCCTGCCGTGTGCCCATACAGCAGTTTTTGACCACATACGGGGTGTTTCTGTAAACTACAAAATCAGTTTAGTTTGGCTTTTTCATCTCCAATTTCCATTAATTCTTGTGGAACACCTGAAGGGTTAAAAACGTTTGTAAAATCAGTTTTGAATACCTTGAGGGGTGTAGTTTTTAAAATGTGGTCATTTTTGGGTGGTTTCGATTATGTACGCCTCACAAAGTGACTTCAGACCTGAATTCCTTAAAAAGTGGGTTTTGGAAATTTTCAGAAAAATTTTAAGATTTGCTTCTAAACTTCTAAGCCTTCTAACGTCCCCAAAAAATAAAATGGCATTCACAAAATGATCCAAACATGAAGTAGGCATATGGGGAATGTAAAGTAATAACTATTATATGAGATATCACTATCTGTTTTAAAAGCAGAGAAATAGAAATTTGGAAAGTTAAGGTAAATAAAAATGAAATATTTTGATTCAAATTTACCACTGTCATGAAGTACAAAATGTATGATAAAACGATAAAACAGTCTCAGAATGGCTTGGATAAGTAAAAGTGTTTTAAAGTTATTACCACATAAAGTGACATATGTTAGATTTGCCAAAATCAGTCTGGTCCTTAAGGTGAAAAATGGCCTGGTCCTTAAGGGGTTAAAAGGGTTGGCCACTCTGTTAGCACGTATTAAAACTTTAAAGAAAGTAGGGAGCTATTACAATTAGAGCTCATGCACACGTGTGCTGGCCGGGCCCGTGCTGTGGACAGCGAATATATTTTCTTAAGCAGATCTGCCTGGTTTCCCTGCTATTGGCAGCCATGCCGCCTCCTGTCCTGCTCTCACCAGGCCCCTCCTGTCCTGCTCTCACCAGGCCCCTCCTGTCCTGCTCTCACCACGCCCCCTCCTGTCCTGCTCTCACCACGCCCCCTCCTGTCCTGCTCTCACCACGCCCCCTCCTGTCCTGCTTTCACAACGCCCCCTCCTGTCCTGCTCTCACCACGCCCCCTCCTGTCCTGCTCTCACCACGCCCCCTCCTGTCCTGCTCCCACCACGCCCCCTCCTGTCCTGCTCTCACCACGCCCCCTCCTGTCCTGCTCTCACCACGCCCCCTCCTGTCCTGCTCCCACCACACCCCCTCCTGTCCTGCTCTCACCACGCCCCCTCCTGTCCTGCTCTCACCACGCCCCCTCCTGTCCTGCTCTCACCACGCCCCCTCCTGTCCTGCTTTCACCACGCCCCCCCCATCCTGTCCTGCTCTCACCACGCCCCCTCCTGTCCTGCTTTCACCACACCTGCTCTCACCACACCCCCTCCTGTCCTGCTCTCACCACGCCCCCTCCTGTCCTGCTCCCACCACACCCCCTCCTGTCCTGCTCCCACCACACCCCCTCCTGTCCTGCTCTCACCACACACCCTCCTGTCCTGCTCTCACCATGCCCCCTCCTGTCCTGCTCTCACCATGCCCCCCTCCTGTCCTGCTCTCACCACGCCCCCTCCTGTCCTGCTCTCACCATGCCCCCCTCCTGTCCTGCTCTCACCACACCCCCTCCTGTCCTGCTCTCACCACACCCCCTCCTGTCCTGCTCTCACAGCTACCTGTCTGTCCATCCCTGCAGGTGCCATGGAGGAGCTACCTTGTCCATGCCTGAAGCCTGGGCTGCTGTCTGGGTCCTAAAGCACTCTGCTTGTATCAGAGGGTCTTTCCTTTTGTGACTTGTTTTATTGACAAAAAAGAAAAACTCAATAAAGAAGAAGAACCTTATTCTTCATATGAGTGTCCTGGTCGGTGTTTTTGCGCCACATCGTTATCCTGATATATCCCTTCCTTCTGCGACTGGCACTCCTGGCTGGCGGGGGCTTTGCAGGGACACTTGTTGGGACACAGCTGAAATAAAGAAACTTTTGCAGGAGGAAGGGAGACTTAGGAGAAGCAGTGATGGCTGATCTGACTGCAGGCTCTGCCCCCACTGTTTCCCCTGTACTGAGAGGATCCTGCCAACATGTGAGGATGTAGCAGAGTGCTGTGGACCACAAACTGAGCAATCCCAGTGTCTGTCCTGTTTATAGCCCCTCTGCTCTGTGTTCTTATCCCTGACATGATATTACTGCCAGACCAACAGTTCAAGAGCTTTAACCCCTTGTGAGCTGTCAGTATGGCTGAGGTCAGTGATATCAGCAGCAGTCACTGGTCTCACCATCTATAAATGTGTGCCCTCTCCTTCCTGCACTCTGTATATGGTGATATGTGACCCCCACCACTGAATATAGAGATCCGACCCCCTGTACACTGTATACAGTGATCCGTGCTAACGCTAGCCCACGAGTGCCGCCGCTAGTCCACTTTAATGGGGACAGGTCGGAGATACCGCCGCAGAACAGCAAACATGCCGAGAGGCGGGCGGACAAAAAAACGCAGCGTGCTGGGCATTAGTGAATGTGAATGGGGCCGGAGCGGACTTCCGGCAGGACTCGTGGGCTAGCATTAGCACGGATCCGGACCCTGTAGCCTTAGTCGTGTGATGACAGACAGGAGGCTCCTCTCTATGTGAGTAGATCGATTTGTACAACTTTATTCATCAGAGCTCTTGTGCAACAAAGATCTGTGCCCCCCGCTCAACGGCCCCCCTCCTCTGGCAGTCCGTGCACCTAAACAAAAAATCTATGACCGCTCAGAGCTGCCGTGGAGTTCTGGCTTCACTTGAGTCAGAAAACTGGCGAAAAAAAAACACATAAATTTGTTAGGGCGACTGGTCACGCCCCTCCCTGCCATTGTCCCGCCCCCCTTTTTTTTTTTTTAAAGCACAGTTAAAAAGTCGCAAACACATAGTTAGCAACTTTTTAACGCCACTTTTCAGAAACAAGGGAAATGATAAATCCCCCTCTATTCATTCTGTTCATGCCTTAAATCCAATGGTGCAAATAGAAATTGGCCCAACAGCAAGTTTATGAACAGGGCCCCCTCCCTCCCCCCCCCAGTAACATATGTATGATACGTTAGCATCATATTCCTGTGTGCTGCTGGGACTGGGGCGTACTGGGGGGTGATTGATATTATCTGAGGGGCGGGGATGTCATGTGACTGCTCCTCTGAACATGCTTGCTGCAATGCATGCTGGGATGTTTACTTTCACTTTGCCGCTGCTCCTCCAGGGAAGCGCGTCATGGTGAACAGGTTAGAAAAATGATATATCGCCAGTACATGTCACATAATAGAAATACTTCATGGTTCTGGCTATTGTCTGGGGCACTTTGGATTTTTGATACTTAGGGTGGCCAACCCCTTTAAGGCTAAAACGGTCTCCTTAAAGAGTTATAAAATGGATGCCGTGATCAAAACGATTCTCCTGGACCCAGCAGGTCCCGCAAAACCCACCTCATTTACTTTTATCTTGCCTATGGAAAAAAGTGTCTTATATACTTAGGCCTCTTGCACACGAACGATACGGATAAGGTCAGATGCGTTCAGGAAAACTCTCACCATTTCGCAAACAATTTCAGTCAGTTTTGTCTGCGATTGCATTCCGTGGTTCGTTTTTTTTTCCGCCCGGGTGAAATGCGCATTGATGCATTTTTCACGCGCGTGATAAAAAATTGAATGTTTTTACACACATATCTTAGCAACCATCAGTGAAAAACGCATCGCGTCCGCACTTGCTTGCACAGCCCCATTCACTTCTATCGGGCAGCGTTGCGTGAAAAACACAGAATATAGAACGTGCTGCGATTGTCACGCAACGCACAAGTGATGCTTGAAAAACAACGCTAATGTACACAGACCCGTTGAAAGGAATGGGACAGGATTCAGTGTGGGCGCAATGCGTTCGCATCCCGCATTGTACCCGCGTGGAAAACTTGCTCGTGTGAAAGTGGCCCTTACCGTCTTCAGGATTGGCCTCCCAGGAACCCGGTCACGGCACGCTCCTCTTCTCAAAATCCAGCTTCTGCCCATGTCACGTCCGGTCTGGTCAATTTTTTCCCAAAAAAACTTCTGAGTCCACCTCATCTGCACAAGAGCCAGGGAGAGAAATCGTTCTGGCCCCGTCCACAAAGAAGGTGACATCCCGTCCATAGCCCAGGCTGGAAACTGTTAAAGGACGTGGAAGCTAGATTTGTGGGTCCCGGTGGGTCCCAGAAATCCCTAAACGGACCACAAAGGTTTTGCCAATCCCAGCAATTGCTGTAGGGTATTGGTGGTCAATCACAGGTGTCAAACCCCCCCCCCCCACCATCACCCATAGGTGACCATTAGGTGCAATAGCATTACCCAGGCAATCACAAGCGATGGTAATGCTGAAATTTTACCATGAACGCAGACAATTCCGCATCGCCGTGGAGCCCCGACCTCATTGAAAGCTTCCACCAGAGCAATGCACTTCCCATAATTTATGCTTATCAGGGCCAGGATTATATTATGCTATTAAATAAGACGCTGACATTTTTCATACAATTATAACTGCTTTGACAGAAACCATATCCATCCTGTTCCTAAGTCCCCGCTGCAGGCTCATATAATGATGTCTTGCTTGGGGGCACATTAAATGTTTACTGGGCGCTAATATCAAAAGCGAAATCATTATAATCGCCCTGAACGTGTTGACAATGTCTCCTTACTTGTATATCACAGTTCTGCAACCTGTGGGGAAATACAACTCCCAGCATGTTCTGATGCATGTTGGCGGTTGTAGTTCCATGGGAAGGATGATGGGAAGGAGTCTTCCGAGCAGCGCTGACTTGACTCGTGATGTGACCATTGCGCAGTATGTATCTCCTGTGTCTTCTACAGGATGTTAAGGGATTGTTCAGACTATGCTTTGCCTTGGAAATAGACCCAGTCGTTCTTTCTGTGCGATCAGTTTATATCAGTCTATATCGTGTTGTTGTATTAATCCTTATAGCATTATACAACGGGGGACTTATCTCAACATTACTCCTTCCAATCATTCCCGACTCTATCATAGAGACTAAAATATAAAATAACACAGTAGACTTACTGCACTACAGACAGATATTCATTCATTACCTTGCCGATTTTCGAGTTAAAAAAAGAATGCAGAATATAACGAATATTCGATTTTCGCGAATATTCGACGAATATTCTAAAAAATATTTGCAAAATATCACAAATTAGAATATGACCCCTGCCGCTCATCACTACTGCTAACACTTGTAATCCTTCTTGTTTTATTGGACCCCGAGTCTCTCTCTACATGCCTCTAGCTCTAGTGTTCCTTTCTGATTATCTATGGGAAAGGAAGGAAGGAAGAATAGATATGAGAGAGATAGATAGATAGATAGATAGATAGATAGATATGAAGTAGGTAGGTAAATAGATATGAGGTAGGTAGGTAGATAGATAGATAGACAGATAAATAGATAGACCTAGGGTTAAGAACCTTAAAGAGGACCTTTCACCGATTCTTACCCTATGAACTAAGTATACATACATGTGGAGCGGCGCCCGGGGATCTCTCTGCACTTACTATTATCCCCGGGCGCCGCTCCGTTCTCCTGCTATTTCCTCCGGTATCTCCGTTCCCTAAGTTATGGTAGGCGGAGTCTGCCCTAGCGCTGGCCAATCGCATTGCAGAGCTCACAGCCTGGGAGAAAATAACCTCCCAGGCTGTGAGCTCTGCGCTGCGATTGGCCAGCGCTAGGGCAGACTCCGCCTACCATAACTTAGGGACTGGTATCTCCGCCTACTATAACTTAGTGAGCGGAGATACCGGAGGGCATAACGGGAGAACGGAGCGGCGCCCGGGGATAATAGTAAGTGCAGTGAGATCCCCGGGCGCCGCTCTACATATCTGTATAGTTAGTTCATAGGGTAAGAATCGGTGAAAGGTCCTCTTTAAAGACACAGTATGCTCCTGCACTAAGTTAATGGTAGAATAACAGCGCTTGTCTAGAGCTTATTTTTCAGCCTGTAAACTCGCTTGACACTCGGTAGCTCAGCCTGGGGGGGTTCACAGAGAATAAGAATATTAAGGATAAGAAAGTAAATTTTTTGGTCCCAAACAATAAGATAGGTCTCATTTTTCTTGTGCTTTTCAGGACCCGAGGCGGACCTCCCTACACCATCCACATTTGTCAAACAAACCAAGTGATGGAGGAGTGATGGAGGAGGTTTCACAGGGCAGAAACGATTCCGTGCTGTGTTCTGCGCACTGACTTCACAATTGTCCTAGAGATAGAGACATATTTATATAGGACTGAACTGCAATACTGGGCACTGGGGAAGAGGGGCGCTGTTTTTGTTAGCATAAAGCGAGTCTGCTTATAGTTTCCCTCTAAACTGAGGTTGTATTTGTCATCCCAGAGCTCCCAGTTTATCTAGGTGTGGGTTGTCCCATCTCACACATTGGTGAATGTCGCTAGAATATGTCACCAATGTCAGATAGCTGTGGGTCTCACCTCTGGGACCTGCACCTATCTCTAGAATGGGGTCTGCAAAGTGAACAAGGGAGCACCGTGCAAGCGCCAAAAAGAGCTGAGCGCAGGCTTGGCTATGTTTGGAACTCCCATAGAAGTGGCTTCACTTGCACAGTACGCTCTCCTTTCCCTTCTATGGGGGGTTCCAGATATAGATGAGCACGCGCACTCAGCTCTTCTCGGAATTTCATGCATGGTGTGCCCTCCTTCACTTTGACGGCCCCGTTCTAGAGATAGATGCTGGTCCCAGAGGTGGCAAATCCTATCTGACATTGGCAGCATATTCTAACAATAAGTTACCAATTGTAGTCTGTGACCATGGAGACACATTGATCTGCAAAGGAGCTGTTTACCCAAAATGGCAGGTGTTACGAACGTACCTGTCCGGGCTCCAGCAGCGAGATATCCAGCTTTGGCGCTACAGCGCAGGGAGAGATGCGCTGTCAACTTACACCCCCTGGTGATGCAACAGCATCCTTAGCAACAGGCTGCAATGCTCTTTCTCCCACATCAGGCGTAAGCTGGAGGAGACTAGCAGTAGGCTGATCGCTCTATTCCTGTGTGCTATGTTCTGACTAATGGAGCGCTGAGTCATGGATCTATCGGGCTCTGATCCTGGGACTCTGTGAAACCCTTTCTGGTCATACACCAGTGATAGTCTCTGACTCACTAGCTATGTTCCTGGTTCCTGTGCAAATTGTACTGCCCTTTCCTCTGTCTCTTGTTTGGTACTGCAAAGGATGTCTGGTTCTAAGCCATTTACGTACAACCCTGTTTTTGTGTTGTTTTGTCTCTGCAAGTAAGTAGCATAGGGACTGTTGACCAGTTGCGGTCTTGCCACCTAGGGCTTGCACTGCAAGTAGGTAGGGATTGGGTTCTAGGTTAGAGCTCATGGTCCTTGTCTAACAATATCTACAGGTGTTACAGCTGGAGATTTTTATATTTTTTTCACTCATCTATTTGCAGAGTTTATTCTGTATTTTAACAACCTGAGCAATAAGAAAAGGTTGTGGGGGTGGAAATAAAGTAATTCTGCATCCAACAGAATCACTTTGGTAATGAGTAGTGTTGAGCGGGAGGTGCCATATTCGATTTCGACGAAATTCGTGAATATTTGCTACAATATTCGTCTCATATTCGTCGAAATTGAATATTTGTCATTATTCTAGTTATCGCGATTAATATGCGATTTAAATAATCGCGTATTGTGATTTTAACTTAATGCAACTGTCCTATTGGTTTGATATCGAGAATTAGATGACGAAATGTATTTGTCATATTCCTCAAAACGAAGATAACAAAATATTCTCCATCTTCGTTTTAGCTCCATATTCGTCAACTTCGCTAATTCTAGCAATCAAATAGGAAGGTTGACTATAGAGACAGCTGTGTTTAATTCGCTAGGCGATTATATTACTTAGCTTTTTTTTTTTTATAAATAGAATAAGTATAATAATTATCAAGTACTTCTATTTATTTTTAAAAAAAAGCTAAGTAATATAATCGCCTAGCGAATTAAACACAGCTGTCTCTATAGTCAACTTTCCTATTTGATTGCTAGAATTAGCGAAGTTGACGAATATGGAGCTAAAACGAAGACGGAGAATATTTCGTTATCTTCGTTTTGAGGAATATGACGAATACATTCGTCATATTCCTCATCTTCGCTAATTCTACCAAGCTAACCATAGTAAACCAGGTCTAAGTTGAAATCGCAATGCGATTACTTCAAGTTATATTAATCGCATTGCGATTTCAACGTAATTCTCAAATCCGACAGTACATTCTAGTATGGAGGCGTTCCCATGGAGATGGGGATGCTCCATGAGCACGGAAGGCGGCAGAAGCGGCAACGGGCACTGACTGGAGCAGCCAGGAAGCCAGGAATCCTCAGGACAGGTAAGAACTACTTTTGGAAAGTGGGAAAGAAAAAAATATAACAATAATAAAAAATAAAAAAACAATTATTCGAAATAGCGAATTTATTGCACTATATTCGAAATATTCGCGAATTAGGGAAGTGCCGATATTCGCTAAAAAAATTTGCTATTCGAATATTCGCGCTTAACACTAGTAATGAGCCCTATTTAATTAACACATCTGCTATCAGGGTGAGACTGTCTCTTTAAAAATAACGCTATCTGTATACCCCTGTGACGTGTGTTAAATCAAAAGCGCAGGGATGTGAAGGTTCATCAGAAATAGAATGGAACAGTTTTAATTAGGTCCATGGAGAGAGGCTATAGCTCTAAAATGGCACATGAAATATCTGAAGGAAAATACTTTTTCAAATACTCGTACATGTTTAGACTACTTTCACACTCGCGTTTTGGCTTTCCGTTTGTGAGATCCGTCATGGGCTCTCACAGGCGGTCCAAAACTGATCAGTTAGCATTCTAATGCATTCTGAATGGAAAGGGATCCACTCAGAATGCATCAGTTCAGTCTCCATTCCGCTTTTGGAGGTGGACACCAAAACGCTGCTTGCAGCCGTCACTGACACAATTGGACACAATAGAAAACGGATCCGTCCCCCATTGACTTTCAATGGTGTTCAAGACGGATCCGTCTTGGCTATGTTAAAGATAATACAAACGGATCCGTTCTGAACTGATGCATAAAGAGCAAGAAAAACAATGTAACACAGTGTCATTGTCTAATGTGGTATCTGTCTCCCATTATTTACTGTAAGTGATTTCTATGACTAGGAATTCAGATAGATGATGATGGTGATAGATATAATAATAAATAATAGATAGACAGATAGATAGATAGATAGATAGATAGATAGATAGATAGATAGATAGATAGATACAGTAGATAATAGATAGATAGATAGATAGATAGATAGATAGATAGATAGATAGATATGAAATAGATAGGTAGATAGATAGATAGATAGATAGATAGATAGATAGATATGAGATAGATAGATAGATAGATAGATAGATAATAGATAATAGATAGATAATAGATAATAGATAGATAGATAGATAGATAGATAGATAGATAGATAGATAGATAGATAATAGATAGATAGATAATAGATAGATAGATAGATAATAGATAGATGATAGATAATAGATAATAGATAGATAGATAATAGATAATAGATAGATATGAGCTAGATAGATAGATAGATAGATAATAGATAATAGATAATAGATAGATAGATAGATAGATAATAGATAGATAGATAATAGATAGATGATAGATGATAGATAGATAGATAGATAGATAGATAATAGATAGATAATAGATAGATAATAGATAATAGATAATAGATAGATAGATAATAGATAATAGATAGATATGAGCTAGATAGATAGATAGATAGATAATAGATAATAGATAATAGATAGATAGATAGATAATAGATAGATAGATAATAGATAGATGATAGATGATAGATAGATAGATAGATAGATAATAGATAGATAATAGATAGATAGATAATAGATAATAGATAGATAGATAATAGATAGATAGATAGATAGATATGAGATAGATAGATAGATAGATAGATAATAGATAGATAATAGATAGATAATAGATAATAGATAATAGATAATAGATAATAGATAGATAGATAATAGATAGATAATAGATAGATAGATAATAGATAGATAATAGATAGATAGATAATAGATAGATAATAGATAGATATATAGATAATAGATAGATAGATAATAGATAGATAATAGATAGATAATAGATAATAGATAATAGATAGATAATAGATAGATAGATAGATAGATAATAGATAGATAGATAGATAATAGATAGATAGATAATAGATAGATAATAGATAGATAATAGATAGATAGATAATAGATAGATAATAGATAATAGATAATAGATAGATAATAGATAGATAATAGATAATAGATAGATAATAGATAATAGATAGATAATAGATAATAGATAGATAATAGATAGATAGATAGATAGATAGATAGATAGATAGATAGATAATAGATAGATAGATATGAGATAGATAGATAGATAGATAGATAGATAGATAGATAGATAGATAATAGATAATAGATAGATAGATAGATAGATAGATAGATAGATAGATAGATATGAGATAGATAGATAGATAGATAGGAGATAGATAGATAGATAGATAGATAGATAGATAGATAATAGATAGATAGATAGTTACAGTAGATAATAGATAGATAGATAGATAGATAGATATGAGATAGATAGATAGATAGATAGATAGATAGATAGATATGTCTGCTTCCCTACTTTTCCTCTCGGGTCAACAATAGTACAGTAGTAGGTCACAGGGTGAGAGGTCAAACATTTTTTATATTGATAAGGATTGGAGAGGAAATTGCTAATCTTGTAGGAGGAGGTGACCTGTCCTCTCCTACGATGATATTTTTATTTAACACTGGACAGTAATGACTGTATTGTTCCATAAAGAGCTGCTTCCCCTCCTCTGTTTGCCCACGTACAGCGCCGTACATACAGTTGTGGCTGTGTCTGGTACTACAGCTCATCCAGTTGAAGGGGAGTTGAGGTTTGGTACCTGGCATGGAACTGCTCCAGCGTTGGTAGGACTCTGCCTGATCTAATATTGATGGTCTAACCTAAGGATAAATATTAAAGTCTCAGAAAACCCCTTTAAAGGGATCATTCTGTCCAATGGGCTTGACATCACTGTATAATCTTTGGGAGGGGACCCCCAATGCTCCTGGGAATGAAAACCACCTTGCAGCCCCTTTTAACTTTTCGATGCCGAGCTTTTAACTGTGCTGTTGCCAATGGAGGTGGGCTGCATGGAGGGTGGTCGGAGCAGATCAAGGGGATGCAATTCGGTGGCCCCTTCATTCTCAGGATTGTGGGGTCTCAGATCATGAGGTGGTTGCATATCCTAGCAGGGAATGTCCCATTGAGATTGTCGAACCACTTGTATCTGCATATTCATCACGTCCCATAGAATCCTCCATATTACATATTATTGGAAGATGCATGCGACCTGTGTTCTGGACAAGCAGAACTTGCCTGGATCTTGATTACACGTTATCCTCGCTTATCTAATGATGTAGACGTGTTTTTGATCTTCCTTAACACAGATCTGAATGTGAATTCACCACTCATTAACTCTCCACTGGCTGTTCTTCCGTGAAGAAGTGTTTTATTAATCACTATGGACTTCTTGATGACATCATTTAGCAATCAATTCATCATTCAGTCCATTATCCCATTCATCATGTGTCCGCACTGGCTATGCACTAACGATAAGTCATTAGGGCTCTACACTGTGTTCTCGTATCATGTTAGTCGGGGATTCCAGCCATGAACACAAGACTGATCAGATTTACATACTTACACATTTGCATCCATGTAATGAGTAGGGAAGAAGGATCATAGTTAGATCATAAACTGTCTGCTTCTGAGGATGAAGACGTGAAGTGAAAAAATCAATATTTAACAGAAACGCTTGGCAACTTTATAATATATTTTGTTTATGTTCTAACATTCTTATTCACATTCAAAGGTTGAAACTAGTGATGAGCGGGAGGTGCCATATTCGATTTCGCGATATTTCGTGAATATTCGATCGAATATTCGTCTTATATTCGTCGAAATCGAATATTCGTCATTATTCCATTTATCGCGAATAATATGCGATTTAATTAATCGCATATTGCGATTGTTCTTTTGACAGTAAAAGGCAACGTTCGACTAATTGACTATGGCTAGGCTAATATGTGTATTTTTTACGAATATTCTTAATATTGCTCTAACTTCGTCTTTTAGAATATTCGTAATATTCTAAAAGACGAAGTTAGAGCAATATTACGAATTTTCGTAAAATACACATATAGATTGTAATTTAGCTAATATAGTGCTATAATCCTTTTTTCTTAAAAAATTTTTTTTGCCTTTTCTGAACTTCAGTTTTGGAAAATATGTACACTATTAAAAAAATTACTATAGCAGTATATTAGCTAAATTACAATCTATATGTGTATTTTACGAATATTCTTAATATTGCTCTAACTTCGTCTTTTAGAATATTCGTAATATTCTAAAAGACGAAGCTAGAGCAATATTACGAATATTCTAAAAGACGAAGTTAGAGCAATAATATTCCACTTTGGCATACTGCTCCCCGACAAGCGTCCCCGTAACCATGTGGGTTAGAATATACCATCGGATTTGAGTTTTTACGATCCCAGGGAAAACTCAGATCCGATGGTATTTTCTAACCCACCGGCGTTCCCATGGTGACGGGGACGCTTGTCGGGGAGGTGTATGCTGAAGTTGATTAAATAATGATTTTGTCATGCGGTCGGGCACACGTATTAACCATTACGATTTTTCTGTTGTAATATTCGTGAACTCGAATATTATAACCGAGATTATTGGTTTAGATTAGAATAGGATGAATATTCTAAAATCGAATATACAGCAATATATTCTTTATTTTGAATATTCGTCATATTTGGTCCATCTGAAAACGTGATTCCTTCCAGCTTCAATTCTGTTGCTTGTGGGCCAATGGCTCATTGACCCACAAGCAAGAAGCAGGGAGGAATCATATATTTTCAGATGAAAAAAAAAACAAAAACGAATATTCGATTTCGCGAATATATAGAACTATATTCGAAATATTCGCGAAATCTCGAAGTTGCGATATTCGAGATAAAAATTCGTTATTCGAATATTCGTTCTCAACACTAGTTATTACCCAATTTCCACCCTTTTTTAGAAAATAAGTCCCCTCTTACCTGATGTTGTCTTTGGTCTCCCCTGGTTACGGTCACCTCTCCTGTCGAATCCCGCCGGGCCGCGCTTGCGCAGAAGACTGAAGATTCTCTCCCGGCTGGGCCGCGCAATGTCCTGAACGCGCACGCCACCGCGCATGCGCCATGGTGACTTCTTCCTGGCCAGTATAGTACAGAGCCGCGAACGCGCACGCCGGCTCTGTACTATACAGGCCAGGAATATATCACCATGGCACATGCGCGGCGGCGTGCGCGTTCAGGACATTGCTCGGCCCGGCCGGACATAAAATCTTCAGTCTTCTGCGCAAGCGCGGCCCGGTCGGGAGAAGAATCCAGGAAGTGAACGTCGCGCTCAAGGAAGGTAAGTATGAAAAGGGAAGATGAGAATACCCCTTTAACTTTTAGATTTCTATAGGTGTCATGTAACTGTTTGCTTACATGGGGCCAAAAGGATGTATTCTCATAGCATAGTCATATGATTTTTGCCATGATTTTTGTAAAATGAAGGCACAATCTTGCACAAATGATGGCAAATATTAAGGCTACACCTGTTCATGAGACCCAAATCCATAAAAGTGTGTTTTAAACTTGGAGCCGTTTCTCTTTAAAGTCTTTGGCTCTGAATCTTTTATGCCTCAGTTGTAATTTTATTGCATTTTCTTCTCCGCAGATGATAGAGCACTGCGCTTTATTGTTACAATCTTCTGATTTTTTTATGTGGTTCTTTTATTCTTTCTGTATATTTGGTGTTGCCTTCAGATATACTTGACCCTTTGCCCCAGGTCCACATTAACGTCTGTTACTTACGTGTTTCAATATGCAGTATTTTTTTTTTTTACACTGACTCAAGCTTTTCACAAGGCACGCAGCATTTCCTAGAGATATTGGACATGTTCCCTGCTTCACAAATATTTTATTATATATAAAAAGGCTTAAAATGTGCTGGATGAGAAAAAGCAGGTAAAAATAAAAAAGGGTAGAGTGAAATGAGCCTGGTAATAATAGTAAAATTAGGGTGATTAAACATGTCTACATGCTTTATTATGTGTTTTAGACATTTTTATGTTCCTTGTTACACAAGGGGTGTGGCTTACCTAAAAAGGGTTGTCACTCATTGCAAATGGGGTGCGGCTCGTCTGGGCTACAGATATTGATGACCTAATCTCAGGACAGGTTATCCATATCAAATCTTTGGGGCGCCAACACATATTACCCCACTGTTCACCTGTTGTAGGCTGCTATGATGCTGGAAACCATACAGACAGCTCTATACACAGTGTAGTGGAAATTTTTTGTTTTTCCATTTTTATTTTTCACTTCCTGCATTTTCAGAACCATAACTTTTTATTTTTCCATTCACATAGCTGCATGTGAGCTTGTATTTTACAGGACAAGTTACAGTTTCTAATGCCACCATTTAATATTTCATATGATGTAGCGGGGAGCTATAAAAAAAAATCAAAATGGAGTGGAATTGAAACAAAAAAAATCCATTCCAAGTTTTATGGGCTTGGTTTTTAAGACATTCCCTATGTGGTAAATCAGACCTGTAACCTTAATTCTCTGATTCAGCACAATTACAGAGATACCACATGTATATCGTTCTTGTGCTTTAATGCTTCAAAAAAGAAAAAGAAAAGAAAAACAATTTTTTTTTTAGCAAATTGCCATATTCTGATACCTATAACTTTTTCATAGTTATATCTAGGGAGTTGTTTGAGAGCTGATTTTTATTGATACCATTTTGGAGTATGTATGGCTTTTTCATCAATTTTTATTCAATTTGTTTTTGGGAAAAGAAGTGAATATGTTTTCTTCAGATCTTGAATTATCATTTCAGTGTATGTGAGGTTTGCTATGTTCCTATGGAGTCCTACCACTAGCAAGCCTCCATAAGAACTACTCAATTCCACCTTTCATTTTCCAAGGGAGCTATGAAAAATGAAAGGTGGAATCTGATGGGTTGCTATGGGCAACTAAGCCAGTTCTACTTTACACCGGTTTGATAATTCTCCCCCCAAGTATTTTATAAAGTGAATTCAAAAGATTTGAGAATAAATAAGCTTATGCAGGCTAAGTGAATAAATATATTTACTAAATGTTACAATAAAAATAAATATAAAACAAACAACACACTTACAGAGTAGTAAAAGTAAATAACAATAACTGGCCTGCACACAATATCACAATATGGGGGGTGGGGCTCCGACATCCCATGGTGAAACAAGAAAAAAATAGTGTTTCAACCACAACATCCTACCTGGATGATGTTCTTCAGTGGAGTGCCAATTAATTGTCTGTGTGCAACAAAGTTTATACCCTTTCATCCCTCCTCCCAATGGGAACTAACTATCCCTAACTCACTACATTGCAAGGAATATCATTACACAGAATATAGAAGGCAATGTTAAAGGGGATATAATTAAAGGGGACAGAAGCAATCAGTACTTCAAATACCCTTACAACACACCAAGGCTATTACAGAGAAGGAACGGCTTCCCCGATCTATGTGTGGGGAAGCTTTTTAGGCCTCACGAGCTTCTAGAGAAAACTGCCTCAAATGCCATGGTCACAATTACCATAGCATATGGGATGTTAAGTATCTGTAATCGCAGACATTGCCTCAGAGTCTTCTGTTTAAAACTGCAGAAACCAGGCAGCTATGGAGTCTGTTCCAGAACCTTACAGACCCTATTGCTGATGTTTATAGTTGTATGGCTACTTTCCTCACTTATAGGTCATGTGGGGAGTTGTATTTTTGCAAATATCTAGAAAGACACACATTTGGAGCCAGTGGGTAGTGGTAAGGTTCCTTTCAAAGGATCTGTTTTCTGTACCGACTAATAAAGTTGATTCACTTTTTTCAATTAATTTCCTTTTATATTATAATAGAAGAGGTATTAGATATTTCCCTTAATTTCAACTAAAACACACAGCCCCACATGTGATAAGAGTTTGATTACTTTCCACCTCAACCACCAAAGTTTGGCACATTCAAGCTTAAATTTATCTACTAGGCTGCCTACTGGTAAAGTGTGAATCAGCACATCACAGAATGTATTTCTGTTTCTACTGTCTAGCCAAAGCTTGGGATTCTCCGTGGTTATCTCAGACTTGTGTGTGGCTGCTCGGCAATAAATCAATCCATGGAGCTTTTGAGGGAAAAGTCATAGAAATTGCTAACATGGGTTGCAACCAAGTACAGATCCTTTTTGGCAATGGCATTTCAATTCTTTGAGCTTATGTGACCTACTACAGCATTGAAGGGATTATCTCATGAAGGCAGACCCTCTCCATATAATGACAAATGAACATCATGTATAGAGGGGGTCCAAAATGGATAACTGTCCCATTCTGCACCCCTCCTTACCTTTTCTTTCCATATCCCAACATGTGAGTTTGCGCGATGAACAGCTTTGACCAATGATGACCATGCTACAGGAGTTGTTCATGCTATAGATGTCTATATACAGCCACCCAGTGGTCATGATGTGCTTATCATGGGGTTTAGGTTTTGGGTAGCATGTCACAATACTATATTTAATTTGGAGAAAGGTAAGGCTGGACACATCTTTATTACTCCTGGTAGTCTGTGGTGAGACAACCCCTTTAATGTCCCTACGGGTTTCCACTTTAGATTAATACCACCTACATCTATATTGAGAAACTTACTTGTCAGTCAACTTGTCACAAATAAAAATTCCAGATCTTTTTGGTGTGACCCTCTCTGCTGCTAATCTATGGAGAGTCCATGGACCTGCTTCATTTTATGGATCTGGTACCATTAAACATGGGTGTAACAGCCAATGCTGCTGTTTAAGACAAGATGCCCAACCTTTTTGCCATGTAGTGAAGTGTCAAAATTAAGATCTTGACTAGGGATGTAGGACAGGGCTTAATTGTCAAATAAAATGGCGAGCGTTTGCAAGCCCAATAGAAGAAAATAAAAGGCAACAATTGTAAGTGATATGTAAAAATTTCAAGAATCAAAATCAAAGCCCAAGTAACTCATATTAGAGATGAGCAAAGTTTTGATATATTTGATTCGGCAGCTTTGCTGAATTTTGACAAGAAATTTGATTTGTTATGGATTGCTTGTCAAGGACGTTCCAGCGACAGGTGGCAGGAGATCGGTGAGACTGCCAACACGTGGTTTGATCTGACATGTTTTCCGTTTGGCTCAAATGACATCTGTGTTGTTTCTTTTGCTTGCCTCACCTTCTTTCCGCAGGTGTGGCTATTAGGGTCATTTAACCATCTCTATTTATTGTTGTTTCTCCCACTATACTATGAGGTTTATAGCTTCTGTTGAAGTTGTGAATAACTGGTGTCTGGATCTCGGCTGAGTTCCTGGTGCTCCCATAGCCACTTGAAGTTAGGTGTTTTATTTTCCTTTTGTATTTTGTTTGGGTTATTTTGTGTGTTGCATTTCCCTGTCATTTGCATTAAGGCCTGAGGGAGACTCCTGTTCCTCCTTCTTTTTGGGGGAACAGGTTGCCTCCATCCTGACATTAGTACCTTGGTCCTATAGGATGAGTTAGGACACTAGGTATTCCAGTGTATGAACTCACCTACCTCTGGGGTCTATCCATACTGATAGTTAGTCAGGACTTTGATTAGGGTTAACTAGGAGGTGTCCATCTCCTTTCCCTAGTTTACAGGCCTTACTCCCTCACCCCTTTCCCTCCTATGTTTGGTGTGGTGTTTCCCTCCCACACCCGAACGTGACATTGCTATGTTAAAACCCTATTTACCCTATCAATCAATGGGACAGTTTTTAATGGCCACTTAGACAGTAGTTCACCCGTGTAATGGCCGTTTGGGTTAAAAAAAAAAAAAAAAAAAACGGTTCACTCACCTCATCCAATAGCTTGTGCAGAGGCAGTCCGCCGATCTCTTGAGTGGAAAAGACCTACCGAAGGACCAGCGCTGATCGTGATGATGTCACCACATGATCTCACTAGGAGCTCAGTGCAGGTCCTTCAGCAGGTCTTTTCCACTTAAGACAGGAGCGGACAGCCTCTGCACGAGCAAGTGGATGAGGTATTTTTTTTTTCTGTTCTTTCTAGTCGACTCTAGTCGCCATTTTAGGAAAAATAATTCGTTACCATGAAGCGCGAGGAAATTCGGCTTTGCAGCAAATCAAATTTTTCATAAACTTCTGATTAAATTCCTCTTTGGATGCTTTGACTCGCTCAACACTACTCAATATGATGTCCATGTAACCAAAGTTCACCGTACAGCCAAAGCCCAAGGGGTTAATGCGAAAATGGTGCAAAGGAATTCGAAAATCTGGCTAGCCTTTTTTTCCCCCATCAAGTCTCTGTCAATGACGTTGCTACAATTTCACTGTACACTTTGTCACAGTTGCCCTTATTTTAGCAACATTGCATCATGAAGCTTATGGTTAACAACCCAATGGAAAGAACTGTGCACAGAATATTTCATACTTAATGGATGGATGCCATTAGGTAAGGAAACCTGTGGATTTTACTCTGACCTCCTCAGAGCTGCTTCATGCTTTAAAGTTGGCATTGGTCAAAAGGTCGATATGATTTTTGATAAGCTGCCAGTGTATGCAGTGGACCTTGGCAGAAGCACATACTGTAGTGAGCGGGGCCAAGTACCTTTTTCTGATGATGCTGTGCTGTAATTGCAGACAGGAGATGTCCTGTAAAAAGTGCAATATATAGTGTTTGGATAGCAGCAAGTCATTGTTTAAAGGGTTTCTACCACCTCATTTTGACCTAATTAGCTCTCAGACACTAGCGATCTGCTAGTGTCTGCTCTACCTAACAATGCTATTCTCAGACCTGTGTGTGGATCCATTTCACTAAAAAACAAACTTTTATTAATATGCTAATGAGCCTCTAGGTGCTATGGGGGCGTCTTTTCAGCACCTAGAGGCTCGGTCTACTCACATTGTATGCCGCCCCGCTCGTCCCTCCAGCCCGCCCATCTCCTCTTGAATGCCATCCTCCATCTGAGCCAGTGGACGAATTCTCGCGCCTGTGCCGTGCGCGTCTGTATTCGGCGCAGGCGCAGTGAATGTCTGACCGCTGCCTGCACAGACATCTCGGTCAGCAGCGCAGGCGCAGTGGAGATGTCTGTGCAGACAGCACAGACGCGCATGGCGCAGGCGCGAGAATTCGTCCACTGGCTCAGATGGAGGATGGCATTCAAGAGGAGATGGGCGGGCTTAACGGACGAGCGGGGCGGCATACAATGTGAGTAGACCGAGCCTCCAGGTGCTGAAAAGACGCCCCCATAGCACCTAGAGGCTCATTAGCATATTAACAAAAGTTCGTTTTTTTGTGAAACGGATCCACACACAGGTCTGAGAATAGCATTGTTAGGTAGAGCAGACACTAGCAGATCGCTAGTGTCTGAGAGCTAATTTGGTCAAAATGTGGTACACTTGTCTGATAATGCAAATGTCTACTTGGTCAATCCAGGTTGGCATGGCCCACTGGAGGGCAAAGCCTAGACTTTCACGTGGTCCTGAGGCCAAACCTCACATAGAACATGTGCTCTGCTATCTCTTGCAGTCCCATACAGATGAATAGAGCACACTTGACTGCTCTTCTATTCAAATGACCGCTTATACAACCCTCCTTTTTGTGATAGTTGGGACCCAGCAGTTGGACCCCCACTTAGGGGGATCATCTATCAACTTCTGTGGCATACAGTTGCAAGAAAAAGTATGTGAACCCTTTGGGATGATATGGATTTCTGCACAAATTGGTCAAAAATGTGATCTGAAGTCACAACAATAGACAATCACAGTCTGCTTAAACTAATAACACACAAAGAATTAAATGTTACCATGTTTGTATTGAACACACCATGTAAACATTCACAGTGCAGGTGGAAAAAGTATGTGAACCCCTAGACTAATGTCATCTTTAAGAGCTAATTGGAGTGAGGTGTCAGCCAACTGGACTCCAATCAATGAGATGAGATTGGAGGTGTTGGTTACAGCTGCCCTGTCCTATAAAAAACACACACCAGTTCTGGGTTTGCTTTTCACAAGAAGCATTGCCTGATGTGAATGATGCCTCGCACAAAAAAGCTCTCAGAAGACCTACGATTAAGAATTGTTGACTTGCATAAAGCTGATGTGAATGAAACTAAATCAGCAACAATGGTGGTATAGATTTAAGATTGTCGCACGTCCTCCCGGATGAAGCGCCTCCACATAACTTTGCATCTTCCCCGAGCAGTGCAGAGACAATTAAGAATGCCGTGTAAATTGCCAGTCCTAATAAATGAGACTCTTAGGGGCTAATTTATGAACTATGGTATGCCTGTTTTCTGGTCTAAAAAAATCGTAGGTGTCGCTATTGCGACTTTTTAATCAAGTTTTTGTTGTTATTTGTGTCATTTTGGTCTCTACATCCAACCCCCGGTCTACTATTATACCTAAAGGTGTGAAGCCCATTACACTAACCCCATATATTATTAATATGCACCAGTTTGTACATTTGGTGCAGCTATACAATGCAAAGCCAGACTTAAAACTGACATTTTGTCTAGGGAGCAATCATTAGGAGAAATAAAATGGTCGCTGTCCTATTAGTACACACAAAACCTGTCCTAATCACACAGGAGGGCAAGAAACTTTACGACACTGATGTACAGAGCTGCCTCATCCTCCTCTCTTACTTGTCAGGGATTATGATCCTGAATACAGATAAGATCTTCAGCTGAATCTCTGTAGGAAATGAGTTCATGAGGAGACATGAAGTACAGAGAGAACGGACAGGACAGACTGTGGTAATGGAGACTGCATACAAGTGCTGCTGCTCATTATCTACACCCCCACGTCCTCTCTGTCCTTCATGTCTCCTAATGAACTCCATTCCTACAGAGATTCAGCTGAAGATCTTATTATCTGTATTCAGGATCATAATCCCTGACAAGCAAGAGAGGAAGATGGCGCAGCTCTTTAACTTGTCCTCCTGTGTAATTAGGACAGGTTTTGTGTGGATTAGTAGGGTGGTGGTCATTTTATTTTTCCTAATGATTGCTCCCCAAACAAAACGAGCCATTACAACTAATGAAAGGTATTTGGGAATATATTTATAATTAAGTAATATTTAAGTATTTTCATTTTCTTAATTCCCAGAGAACCCCTTAAAATCCTGGAATGGAGTACATGGAGTACATTTATGACCATTCATCCATACAATACTAACTACTGTTACAGCAATGTTAGCAGATACAGTACTGTGTGTGTGTATATATATATATATATATACTGAACATAAATATAAACGCAACACTTTTGGTTTTGCTCCCATTTTGCATGAGCTTAACTCAAAGATCTGAAACATTTTCTACATACACAAAAGACTCATTACTCTTAAATATTGTTCACAAATCTGTCTAAATCTGTGTTAGTGAGCACTTCTCCTTTGCCGAGATAATCCATCCCACCTCATAGATGTGGCATATCAAGGTGCTGATTAGACAGCATGAATATTGCACAGGTGTGCTGTGACTGCCCACAATAAAAGTCCACTCTGAAATGTGCAGTTTGATCACACAGCATAATGCCACAGATGTCACAAAGTTTGAGGGAGTGTGCAATTGGCATGCTGACTGCAGGAATGTCTACCAGAGATGTTGCCCCGTGCAATTAATGTTCATTTGTCTACCATAAGCCGTCTCCAAAGGCATTTCAGAGAATTTGGCAGTACATCCAACCGGCCTCACAACCGCAGAACACGTGTAACCACACCAGCCCAGGACCTCCACATCCAGCATGTTCACCTCCATGATCGTCTGAGACCAGACACCCGGACAGCTGCAGCAACAATCGGTTTGCATAACCAAAGAATTTCTGCATAAACTGTCAGAAACCGTCTCAGGGAAGCTCATCTGCATGCTCGTCGTCCTCATCGGGGTCTGGACCTGACTGCAGTTCGTCGTCATAACCGACTTGGGTGGGCAAATGCTCACATTCGATGGCGCCTGGCACGTTTGAGAGGAGTTCTGTTCACGGATGAGTGCCGGTTTTCACTGTTCAGGGCAGACAGCGTGTGTGGCATTGTGTGGTGAGCGGTTTGCTGATGTCAACATTGTGGGTCAAGTGGCCCATGGTGGCGGTGGGGTTATGGTATGGGCAGGCGTATGTCATGGACAATGAACACAGGTGCATTTTATTGATAGCATTTGAATGCACAGAGATACCCTGACGAGATCCTGAGGAGCATTGTTGTGCCGTTCATCCACGACCATCACCTCATGTTGCAGCATGATAATGCACGACCCCATAGTGCAGGGATCTGTACACAATTCCTGGAAGCTTAAAACATCCCAGTTCTTGCATGGCCAGCATACTCACCGGACATGTCACCCATTGAGCATGTTTGAGATGTTCTGGATCGGCGTATACGACAGTGTGTTCCAGTTCTTGCCAATATTCTGCAACTTCGCACAGAGGAAGAGGAGTGGACCACCATTCTGCAGGCCACAATCAACAACCTGATCTACTCTATGCGACGGAGATGTGTTGCACTGCGTGAGGCAAATGGTGGCCACACCAGATACTGACTGGTTTTCTGACCCCCCAGTAAGGCAAAACTGTGCACATTTCAGAGTGGCATTTTATCGTGGACATTCACAGCACACCTGTGCAATATTCATGCTGTCTAATCAGCACCTTGATATGCTACACCTGTGAGGTGGGATGGATTATCTCGGCAAAGGAGAAGTGCTCACTGACAGATTTGTGAACAATATTTGAGAGTAATGGGTCTTTTGTGTATGTAGAAAATGTTTCAGATCTTTCAGTGCAGCTCATGCAAACTGGGAGCAAAACCGAAAGTATATTTTTGTTCAGTGCATATAATTACTTTATCTTCTTGGTACGATGACAGATCGGTGATGTTTTCTTCAGCGCTTGATAGTTGGCAGTTTAATTGATGCATGTGATGTAAAGACAAGACATAGTATCAGGCAACGCACTCAATCCCTTCATTAGTATGGCGCAAAGCACCAGATATAGTGCTAGTTCGTGATTGCAGACGCATCAGAGATCTTCTTATACAGTGTTTTTATAACACTCCTTATGCAATGAAGAACTAAAGCCAAAGCATCACTTTCAAAAATGTGTACATACACGGGATACTCAAAAAGAAAGACTATATGATGAATAAGGAGGTAAAATAATATTTAACAGTGACATAACAGAGACTAGACAAACCTTGCTGCATTCATACAGCCTAACTCTGTTACCCCTTGCCCTTATATCATAGTCATGAGAATGATAGACTTAAATTTGCTTTGTCTTTGGTTAGGAGGAGGCTTGCTGTTCCAGAAAGCGCCCTGGACTACTCGGACTACAGTGCAGACCATGTAAATGTAAAAGAACAGAGGCTTGAGACAGGGAAGCTTGGCTTTCTTTTCCTTTTGGGAGGAAAGCTAATTGGCATATATTTAGGTTTGCGAAAAAGGTATTCAAATTAGCTTTTCTTCTATAAGACGCTAATTTGAATATATTTTCCCAGAAACTCAGATCGGCCTTTCAATAAGGATTGCATTTTTTTCTTAACTTTTGGCTTAGGTAAAAATACCAGATTTAAAATTATACTGCAGATAAAACAAATGCAATGAATTATTACTAGTACTGAGCCTAAGGGGGGCATGGCATGACACTGCTTTCTGGCACGAGATTCCTGTGGGCAACCCCAGTCTGCAGACATGGTGGGTGCCTGTACAACCCGATTCCTCATCCCTACCAATTCTAATCTGGGCAGTCTACCGTATTATAAGCAGGACAGCGCAGCTGGACATCACCTGGTGTATAAAGTCTCTTCTGTCTTCTCAGTATTGTGGTTGACATTGTGTACTAACCACGTTGCCTAGTCCTTCTGACTTGTTGTGCCTCCCGGATCTTTAGCTTTGCCCCATTTCTAACCTTTCACCTGTCTAGACTTTTGGATTCCCTGCCTGTCCTGGTCCTGACGTGTGGCTAACCCTTTTCTATGCTACTGTATTAGCCTTGACCTGATGCTTCCTGGTGAGGAAAACCAGCTCAGTTCCCGGATCATGCCATTATGTTTTCAGCACCAGTGTCACCAATCTAGGATTATACTGGGGAGCACCACCTCCAGATCCAGCTGCAGCTAAGTTAAGATCTTTGCATAGGAGTCAATGGATGAAAGCCAGGGGATTCTTTAGCCTCTGCACCCTTACAGCTTTGAGCGTCCTCTATCTCTTTAATACGTGAAGCCCAGACACAGTAGCTAATCCCTGTCCCATCACCCTGTACTTGACATAACAAAGTCTATCAGTTTTACCTGGAATATTCCTTTTAGCCGCACAGGTTGGATGGCTTGTGGAAAATCCACAGCATGTACAGTAGAAGAGCAGCAAAGTGAGTGAGACTTTTAAAAAAAATCTCATCCACACACTGTAATAAAATATCTGCAGTAAATCCCCAGCACGTCAATTTATATTTTAGATTTCCATGGCGGATTTCATCCTTTTCACTTGGTGAAATCCGCAACAAATCTACAGCAAAATCCACCTGTAACAAAGGGTTAAAGGGTTAATTGGGTTTCTGTGACCTGAAAAATGGGTATTAAGCTGGCTGAACATAACTATATTAGTGCCATCTCACAGCCTGCCTCCGTTATTGAGAAAAACAAACTTTTATAATATGCTAATTAGCTTCTAGAAGCGGGGGGGGGGGGGGGGGGGGGGGCTCCTAGAGGCTCCGTTCTCCCACCTCTGGCCACTCCTTGCTACACTAGAATGACAGGGGCAGACATTGTTGGTCTCCTATCTCCGGCCCTAGGGAAAAAAGAGACAATGCCGCAGCACCCTGCAAATCAGATAAAGTACAACAATGCCATAGTCACAAAAATTATAGTGCTAATACTACGCCTATTTATAAAGTGAGATGCTTGGCCAATGCTTTTTGTACAAAACCATCTGAGCCCGTCTGCCAAACGTCAAGGCGATCTCTGTTAGACGGGTCCTAACACTAAATACTACCTGTTATGCGCTATCTCCGTCCCTGTCTGCAGTGTAAATCTCGCGCCGTTCAGTATTCGGCGCAGGCGCAGTGAGGAAGCTTGCAGCCGGCGAGCGCCCTTCACTCACTGCGCCTGCGCCGGATACTGAACGGCATGAGATTTACACTGCAGACAGGGCTGGAGGTAGGAGACCAACGATGCCTGTCCCTGTCAATCTAGTGTAGCAGGGAGTGGCCAGAGGTGGTAGAACGGAGCCTCTAGGAGCAGGGGCAACGCCCCCCCCCTTGCTCCTAGAGGCTAATTAGCATATTATAAAAGTTTGTTTTTCTCAATAATGACGGCAAGCAGTGAGATGGCACTAATATAGTTATGTTCGGCTGACATTAGCACATCGCTAATGTCAGCCAGCTTAATACCCATTTTTCAGGTGACAGAAACCCTTTAGCTTTTTTTTCTAGCTGTGTGACTGGTACTTTTACGTTTACTTTGTGCTGGTCATCTAATAACCTTTATCTCTAAATTACTAAAAGATCATAAAAACTTATTTAAGCCTCATTATTATCAGTAAGATAAGAATTGAGCTATAGTTAGTGTTTATAAGGTCAGAGATCAGAGATAAGGAGCCGTCTGCTGAGCTGGCTGACAGAACACAGTAAAACTACAGATCATGCTACTAGAAAATCTCAAGGCTGTACAGAGAAAAGGACTCAACATTTTTAATAAAGATAGATTGAAAAAGTGATTTTAGCTCAAAATTAGTACAATGCAACAATAAAAAATTCTCGCGAATTTTTTTTTTCTCCCGACGGTGTACTGTACATAGCCTTTAAAGTAGAGGTGGGATGACAAATCCGTTGAATCCACGAATCCCGAACTCGAATCCCGACCTCATTTACTAAATTCGAATCTGACTAATCCATGACAGCGGGGACCGATGCAGTCCCTGTATTCTAATGCACCTACTCCGCTCACTGTAGTATAATCTTATGATCTAACCTGCATTGTTAGAATATAATAATCCATCTGTATTACATTACAACATTAAGTTCCGTAGCAGAGAGGAGGGAGGAGGCAGGCCGGGAGGACGGGCGGGAGGACGCGCCTGTGCTGTCTGCTTCATTCATAAAGTAGGCAGCGCAGGCACGTGACGCAGTGAGTGACGTGCCGCCCACCCGTCCTCCCGGCCTGCCTCCTCTCTCCTCTCTGCTACGGAACTTAAAGGGGTTATCCCACTTCGCATTTTCATACTTACATGCTGCCAGCGCACCGTTCACTTCCTGGATTCTGGCTGGGGGCGGGCTTCATCTTGATTGAATTCTTCTCCCGGCCGGGCCGCGCGCTGGACTGAATGCGCTTGCCGCCGCGCATGCGCCATGGTGACTTATTCCCGGCCAGTATAGTACAGAGCCGGCATGCGCGTTCGCTGCTCTGTACTATTCTGGTCAGGAAGAAGTCACCATTGCGCATGCGCGGCGACGGCATGCGGTTTCAGGACTGTGAGCGGCCTGGCCGGGAGAAAAGATGGAGTCTTCTGCGCAAGCGCAGCCACCGGTATTCTGGAGAAGAGCAGTGGCAGTAACCAGGGGAGACCGAATGACAACAATGAGGTAAGTGGGGATGAATTTTCTCCTAAACTGTGGGAATTGGTTAATCAAATATATTTACAAAAATGATCACTGTCAAATCATTAACAGATTTAACAGTGATCATTACAATGGGATAACCCCTTTAAGGGTGTAATGTAAGTAATACAGATGGATTATTATTTCTTAACAATGCAGGTTAGATCATAAGATTATACTACAGTGAGCGGGGCCGGTGCATTTGAATACAGGGACTGCACCGGTTCCCGCTGTCATTCCTAATTTAGATGCTGGCCCCCAGCCCCTGGGGGTCATTCACACTGCAGGGACACTATTATGGGGGGGGATCTGTGGATGGCACATAGCATAAGATGCTATATATGTGTCATCCACAGATCCCCCCCATCACAGTGCCATCAAGAGATCCCCATAATAGTGCCATCCGGAGATCCCCCATAACAGTGCCATCCAGAGATCCTCCATAACAGTGTCATCCACAGATCCCCCATAACAGTGCCATCCACAGTTCCCCCCCATAACAGTGCCATCTGCAGATCCCCGATAATAGTGCAATCCACAGATCCCCCATAACAGTGCCATCCACAGATCCCCCATAACAGTGCCATCCAGAGATCCCCCATAACAGGCCATCCAGAGATCCCCCATAACAGTGTCATCCACAGATCCCCCATAACAGTGACATCCACAGATCCCCCATAACAGTGCCATCCACAGAATCCCCCATAATAGTGCCATCCACAGATCACCCCATAACAGTGCCATCCACAGATCCCCCCCCATAAGTGTTTGGATCACTTTCTTTCTTACACCGTTCACACAATTCTTATGTACAGGATTCGTAGGATTCGAGATTCGAAAGATTCAATAGATTCGAGAACCTTTTCGGATTCGAATTCGGATTCGAAAAAAATTAGATTCGTCCCATTACCGTCTGTAAAGTTGATCAAGGTTCTTTCTGTTGCAGTTTTAGATGCATTTGTCATTGAGCAGTTTCTTTTGTGCCTTGTGATTACTCACTAACACATCAGTGATCAGTCTACGTGAATCCATATAAAAACCTACACACTCTGAATCACAGCAAACAAGAAACGCAGCTGTGCCGTACTGTATATCTGCCCACATGGCTTCTATAATTTCTCCAATGGGGTTTTCATGCCGCAATATGGGAGAGAGGAATCACTTGTTGTACTTCATTTACAAGGAAAATATGCAATTCATAAATAAGACGAGTGACAACTCCTGTAGGAACAGTAATGGAGTCCACATTGGTTGTCACAGCCTTCACAATAATCTTTTTCTAATCACAAGGGATCACCTTTAGCTTAGCTGGTATTGGCAGGGTAACTGCAACGTAAATGGTTAATAGGTGCTTATGGTCCTGCAAAGTAATATACTGTAACATGGGTAAAGGGTAACTCATTTGGGGACTTAGAGAGAATAGATATTGTAGGTGTCCTCCAATGAAGTGTGGAGAGCCAGTTTTATAATTATTATTTTGGTCGGGTTGAGCTGTAGGAAAAATGAACACTTGCTAGTAAATTTCCTTCAGATTACGGCTGAGTTGTCCTAGTGATTACAGCTACTGCAGAGTATGGTGCCCACATAATGGTCTGGGTGCTGGTGGACATGCATGCTCAGCCACTCTTCCCAAAGCCAGATCTCTTCATAGTGAACCTCTGCTTTCCGCAGGGCAACCGATATAAATAATATTCTGGTTTGCTTTTTGGAAAAGGAGCAGAGTCTCTTCAATAGCATCACAGTTTAGCTCAGTAGAGCCTTTCTGCAGGGGAAGTAAGAAGGGACTATATAGATATCTGCCAGAGGGGGAAGGAGACTGATTCTGTCCAGATCACACCCAAAACAGCAACAAAGAGTACACATAGAAACAATAAAATGATCAAAATAATATTTCTGTGCTATAAACACTGCAAATTAATTTAAAACTGCAATTTTCAGTCTTTGAGGATTTTTAATATGATAATAATTCACCCTTTTAATAGAAGAAGGCTTATATTTTCCATTGATTTTTCAGCTTTTAGAAGTAAATTCTCTACAGTTACTCAACAGAGCAAGCCTTAGGTGATTTTCACAGGCAGGAATATTGTCTCCCCCTAGTGACCAGTATTCTGAAACCAGACACCTTTGACTCAATGTCCTCGATTAATAACGTGCTTATTGGAGTAGCCAGTAATGAAATCCATCCTCACCAGGCAGACAGGGCAAGGCATTCAGACATCAAGTATTTACATTAATTCACTCTGTCTGGAAATGAGAGAACACTTTCCAAACCGAAAACATTCAAACCTGAGATGATTTCATTTTATTTATCTTTAATGAATTATAAAAGGTAAAATGCTATTGACTGAAAGGGCTTTTAAATATTCCATCAGTTACAGAGCAAGGAAATCAATTATTAATAAATAGGCAGAGAGTGGGCACGTCATGTGTAATATGATTTTCATATAGATGTCGCTTCCAGGCAATTAACTCCCCATGCTGTAGTACAAGGAAAGGGTTACAGATCTAGTTGTACACTTGATAGGCAAATGTGTTTACCACTAAATATAATAACAAGTATTTAAAGGAGAATTTTATGCATTGTTTTACCTTACAGTGAATGTCCACCCTTGTCTATCCAAATTGTTTCAAAATGTTACAATTACAAAAAAATATTTAAAATATATAAATTTAATTTAGCCTCTCTTTCTGTCGGGATTTGAACTCAACAACCAAGAGCCAAGAGCCTCAACCACTACGCTATAGAGCTGCATGTTAACCTGCAGTTAAATATAAAATGATACTTCTGCTGTATAGGAATACTTACTACTTGAGAAACTACTATGAGGTTTTTCTGGCAAAGTTTATCATTTAGCTTTATAGCTGAGTGGTTAAGATTCTTGCCTCTAATGTAGAGGGTTGTGAGTTCAAATCCCAACAGAAACTTATCAGAAATAGAGGCTAAATTTGATTTAAATACACTGGCCCAGATTCAAGAAGCACTTGCGCGGGAACAAGTGTGATTTGCGCCGCGCAAGTACTGATTTGCTCCTATGCAAATTTGCGGCTGATTCTGTAAACCAGTTAAGCCTGAAATGCGGCCATTTTCCCGCGCACGCAGCCTAGCTGTTCCTGCGCAATTTTGCGCGGGGTGTAAGTTGCGCCTTCATGGAATTCCCTCAGCGAATATGCAAATTAGGTACTGCCGATGATTCAGAAACATGCGCGTGTGATGCGCATCTTGCGCTGGAAGCGTGCAAGCTTTTTTCCCTGGGCAAACTTGCTCCTGTTAAAAGCAGGGGCAAGTTAGCAAAAGATGGCCAAATGTCATCTGAAGGAGCGCGCAACTTCAGCAGCACCTAGACAGACGATCTGAACAAGCAGAGCACCCACATTTTCGGGACCTCACATCTGTGCACCAACATGCCAGGGGCAGCTATGGTTCTTGATATTCTATTGACTGAGCCGACTCGTAGGAGGGCACGGGAGAGGATTTACAGAGGGCGCTACAACCTTTTTCAGATGACTGAGGCCTCATGCACACGACCGTTGTGTACATCCGCGGCCGTTGTTCCGTTTTCAGTTTTTTTTCGCGGACCCATTGACTTTCAATGGGTCCGTGGAAAAATCGGAAAATGCACCGTTTGGCTTCCGCGTCCGTGATCCGTTTTTCCAGTCCGTGAAAAAAATATGACCTGTCCTATTTTTTTCACGGACAACGGTTCACGGACCCATTCAAGTCAATGGGTCCGTGAAAAATCACGGATGCACACAAGATAGTCATCCGCGTCCGTGATCCGTGTCCGTGATCCGTGTCCGTTTTTCCTATCATTTTCAATGGAAACTTGACTTAGTTTTTTTTTTCACTTTTCATGTCCGTGGATCCTCCAAAAATCAAGGAAGACCCACGGAAGAAAAAACGGTCACGGATCACAGAACAACGGAAATCCGTTTTGCGGACCGCAAAAAAAAAACGGTCGTGTGCATGAGGCCTGATACTGAGGTGTATCGCATGTTTCGCTTTAGCCCTGAAGTCATCCTTGAGTTGGTAACAATCCTGCAGGATGACATCAGCAGCCCGACCCAAATCCAAATCCCAAATCCTGAGCATATAGAAAAATAATAAAAAAATCATATTGTGTTGAGCAAAAAAATGTCGACATAAAATTATTTTTTAGTTTTTTTCTTTGGGCCAAGGGTGCCCGGCTCTGGCTCCTCAATCTCCGTGGTGCGGAGGAGGCATGGGGTGGGGATGGAGGGGTGGGGGGAGGAGGGGGGGGAGGAAAAAGCAGGATGAAATTCAGCAAAGAACCTGCGCAAGTCTGCTCCTATTTATTTGCTCAGTGCAAGCTGCTGAGCAGGATTTGCCCTGAAATTATGCTAGCAAACCTCTGCTGAGCCGAAAATTCCTCATTTACATAGGGGCACACCCACTTTGACTTGCACGGCCTTGCGCCCTCAGCTTTGCCTTAAACAGGAGCAAATTAAATGAACAAACGATTCCTGAATCAGGTGGCAATTTGGCAAAATTGCTCCAGCGCAGAGAAATTCAGCTGAGCGGCTGAGGTGTAAGTAATGGGCAAATCTACCTGAATCTGGGCCACTGACTTGAGCATCGCGCTCGAGCACACATGGTATTCGGCCGAGCATCGCGATGCTCGAGTCAAAATGGTGTTCGGCCAAGCATACTCGATGAACACTAATCCACTGATCCATTGTATAGTCCAAGCCTGTTCCATTTTGAGGATCTATGTACATTTCTCGATCACATTCCTGGTAGGAACCATCCAGTGCGTTCCTCTTGTATATTTTGCCTGAAGCCACCTTGTTCCAAGTGTATTCCTAGTTGAAAGCTATGCGTTCTTTAGTTTAACTGATGACTGGATTCAACCTTCGTTACTTTGGTCCCTGATCTGCTGTATTGGGGATTACCCTTAGTTATGTTCTTAGATTTGTCCTATGTCTATACTCCAAATACGGTGCTATGCTGAAGTTCTTGTGTCTACTATTCAGCAACTGGTATTCCTGGCTCCAGTTCATGTCTGTCCCCTGTGCTCTACATCTGGTTTCGCTACTCTACAGTTACAAACTAAAACTCAGATACTCCACAGATACAAACACAGCTTTGCTACTCCACAGTTACAAACCTAACTTTGCTACTCCACAGTTATATATTTAGCTCTACTGAGCCTTACCTGTTTGTTCCTGAAGTTATTGCCTGCCCTGCTGATAATTTCTGTTCCAATATTTCACATTCCAGTCTTGCTGTTGCTGCTGCATTCTTCAGATGATCCCCATTCCTCATCTTATACCTTGACTTATGAACCTTTCCCTATCCGCAATAAAGTAAGGTTAAACATAATAGAAATGGTGACAAAAGATGGAGATTAACATTTTTTTCTGATACAGGGCTCCAAAAGGTCTGTATCACATTGGTAGGGGTCTGATTGTCTGGCAGTGCGGTTCAGTCCCATTCATTTGAATAAGAGCAAGCTGCTCCGAGATGCAATACCTGACAAAGTTACTACAAGACGTACAGAGCTGTGCCTGCAAAACAGTGAAGCAGAGCAATCAGCACAGGTGTCAAGTAGAATCCTCATCATTCTGGTATTAATGATCAATAACTGGATAGGCCATTAGTTTATAGCAGGAGTCCCATAGATTCACTGCAAGTGATGCAACTTATTAATTATTTTTTTGCTTTCTATTTTGATTTCCGTTCTTTCAATGGAGATTTCATCACATGACATACACCAAATGCACACAACAGACCCTATTGATGTCGATGATGTCCGTTGGTATTCCGTCATGGTGTCCCAAATTTTGCCATAAAACATAGTGCTGCATGCTGCGCTATTAATCCAGCACATTTGAGGAAAAAGTGTGGACAGTGGACACAGAGCAGGGAAAAGGGGAAGCTGGTTGAACAGTGATGTCACAGAGTGAGGAGGTGTGGTTAAATGGGAGGGCTGGTGATGTCACTGCTGGTCTCATTTGTTAGAAGCAGCTATCTTGGCTGCAAAAAAATCTCATTTGTTGTTAAGGTGGAGCAGGGGATCAAAAATTCAGGGTGGCCTCTAGTAAATAAAAAATAAAAAAGCATACAATGCTACATACATTAATATAAATAGCTGAACAAAAAAATTCCATGCACTATATATATAAAAAAAGATGTCTAATGAAGCAACCAATCCCCACACTAAAGAGTTTGGGCACACTTCATAGCTCTTTTGAGATGCCTACAGACCAGAACCAAAATATTGGACCTCATTTATCAAACCAGTCTAATAGAAAATCTGGACATTGTCCATTGTAACCAATCAGTTGGATTTTATGTTAATTTGATAAATAAGGGCCATTATCTCCTGACATGAGGCAAGTAGATTTCCCTTTCAGAACCTTGTGTGTTACAATGTATCAAAATACATGACATAAGTCCTAGTAACAAAATGTGTAAACAGTTAGTGAAAGTTTCTGAACTTTCCAAAGTTGGACTTTTCTTATAAAATATCCCATTTCGCACACAATGGGAAAGAAAATGAGACATTATCCAGCTACACGTCGCTACTATTGGAAAACAATATGTTTTGGAACATGGTGCCATTGTCTGGGCAATGCATTCTTTTCCAGCTCATATACGTGTATACGGGAATGGTGATACTTGTCAGAGATTTAATTATTTTCCCATTTATGCATGCCTTTGAAGCTTATCAGAGCAAGGTATTGTGGGCAGCACTTGTGCCATTACAACCGGAGCTCTGAATCCTGTCGTGCTGATTTCTATTGTAATGCAATTAATCTTGTGCTTTGCCCTAATGGAAGAACAAGCATATTTACTGCAGCATAAAATCCTAATTATTTTTTGAGCAGATGCATAAAGGGAATTGAAGTTAATGACAAGTGACAATTGTGATAAATGCAAAATATATTTTAAAAATGCCAGATCCTTGCTGGTGTCACTCGGAGTCAGACATGAAAATAGATCTCTATGGAATGCTGATATTAAGCAATGTGGCTCAAAGCAGCAGACAGGTGTCGGGCGTAGGAGTCTGATGTGTCTTAAAAGAGAACCTGTCAAGTTAAGCATGGTGTCCGATCTGCATCCAGCGTGGTATTGAACAGGAGGAGCAGATTGAGATATACCATATTTTTTGCCCTATATGACGCACCTGCCCTTGATTCGCGCCTAGGTTTAGAGGAGGAGAATAAGAAAAAAATATTTTTCATTAGACCTCAGATTATACCCAAATGTCAATCAGACCTTAGCATAGATCCCTAGTCAAACCCACAATGTTCATAAGACCCCCAATCAGACCTCAAATCAGACCCCCAATGTTTATGACCGCTAATCGGACCTCAGATCAGACCTCCAATGTTATTAAGACCCCATTCAGACCTCAGATCAGACTGCCAATGTGAATGATCTCCAATCAGACCTCAGATCATAGCCCCAATGTGAATAAGACCCCCTATTCAGATCTCAGATCAGACCCCAAATGTGAATGACTTCCAATCAGACCTCAGATCAGAGCCCCAATGTAAATAAGAACCCACCATTCAGACCACAGCTCAGACCCCAATGTAAAAAAAATATATAGAAATTTACCTCTTGTGCCACAGGCTGCTGCTCCTCCTGAGATCCAGTGCTCTTCCTGCCATGCTGTGCTGTTACCCAACGCTGCACAGCTTGAGTTCACAGAGTGCGTCAATGTCCTTATGCTGTGTGCAGGTCACAGCACAGTGTGAGGAGCCCTGCAGAAGAAGACCAGGAAGCGGTGAGTACAGAGCGAGCACAGGGAGCACTGCATTCACCGCTCTCCGATCTTCCTGCACTAATGAGTGCGTCTATAATGGAAGCACTTATTAGTATTCACCTGTGGCAATGTGAATAGTGATGGGTGCAGTAAAGTCCCGGGGAAGCATGAAAAAGGGGTGTTTGCACCAGGAGCTTATCACCAAGGGGCCCGGCCTTGGTGGAGTAAAGGCCCTAGATATAGGTGGTCACTAAGTTAGTTGGTGGACACCAAGATAGTTAGCTTAGCTGGCTCCAGCTAGTCCGGGTGGGATTTTACTGGGAACAGGCAATTTGTTGGGTGGGTGCCTGTTCCCCATGCTCCAGTCCGGGATTTTGGAATATGCCCATGTCCAGGAATGCTATTTAATCCTGTTGCTAGACTTAGGTGTGGCTCCCAGTCTGGGAAAGGAGCAGGCTGTGTCGAGCGAGGCCTGTGGGAGCCGGGACCCTCTAACCCTGTGTGTGGACTAAGCACTGGTGATGTGTTTTGGGGAGCTGGGTGGTAGACCTAGATCCCGATAGAGAGGGAAAAACTGTTAAGTCACTAGCTAGACGGCTGAGGATTTATGTTTTTGATTTATGTTTTGGTTGCTGTTTTGTGCTGATGTGCTTGAAAATAAAGCATCGTTTGGACTTCAATCTGGTGTCCGTAGCGAAGTCTGTGAGAATGACCCCCAGATAAGAGACGATTCCTTACACACCCCATAAGGTGCATTGACATTCCCCCACACTACGGGGGGGAAAAGTGCATCTTATAGGATGATAAATATGGTAGGTTTAGGAGTCCAGTGGGTGGTCCTCTTAGTGATTGACAGATTACCTTGCACATGTATACAGTAAGAGCAGTCAATCACCGAGTAGGACCGCCCTTTGGACTCCTTATCCTAGATTTAAATGAATAAAATACAAGTTAAACTGAATCTTTTCCTACAAAAATACTCTATATGTTAATGGCTATATGTCATTCTGTGCCCCTCTGCTGGTGTCTTCCATATAGTATTAGATTTATCCTGAACAACTGTCGGTATTTAGTGATTGAGCCCTCCTTCTGGACAGATTCTGGGCAATGCAGATGACTCGGCTACCATGCTGCTGCTCTTTCTCTGTCTTTTAAATAGTTTCCACATGTTTATGCAAAGCCTCACACAATATACCCACTGATAACCAACCCAGTTACAAGTATATTGGATGACAATAGCTGCAACTTGAAATATTTTCATCTTACAATGGCCTTTGAAAAAGTTTTACATGTATGGCGCTGGAAACTGGGATAGAAATCCCAGCGCCGTACAGCTACGGCGCTCTGATCGGGCAGGCGCAGGAGCTTCACCCGCCCCATCAGCTGCAGGGGTCCGGCAGTCACTGATAGCCAGACCCCTGCTGTATGCGCTGGCATCGGTGAAAGCACCGATGCCGGCGCATTAACCGTTGCACTGCACGTTGCCGTTGCTGACCGCGGCACGTGCGGTTTCCTGACGGGTGCGGGGTGTCCGTCGGGTCCCCGCGCTGCTGTGACGGGGACCCGATGGCAGGGAAGGCAGCCCAATGCCTTCCTTATGCATAGTGGCTGCCTTCCGTGAGAGCCTGTGAGATCCAGCCCTCTGGATCTCACAGGCAGGAAGCTGTAAGTGTATTACAGTGAGTAGTACACTTACAGCCAATGCATTGCAATACAGAAGTATTGTATTGCATTGTAAAGGGGATCATACCCCCAAAAGTTGAAGTCCCAGAGTGGGACAAAAAAATAATAAAGTGAAAAAAAGTTTTTGTTTTTTTTTACAAATTTCAAGTAAAAAAAAATAATACAGCAAAAAAAATTGCAAAAAATAAGGAAAAAAAGAAAAGTATACATATTTAGTATCGCCGCGTCCATATTAACCGGCTGTATAAAAATATCACATGATCCACCCGTCAGATAAACACCGTAAAAAAAAGAAAAAGTGTAAAAAAAATTCTGGACACCTTGCCTCACAAAAAAGTGTAATACCAAGTAATCAAAAAGTTTTATGTTCCTCAAAATGGTACCAATCAAACTGTCACCTCATCCCACAAAAAATTAGCCCCCACATCAGACAATCACTTAAAAAATAAAAAAACAATGGCACCCATAAACCTATCCATCAAAATCTGCGCTGCAAAAGCTATATGATGCTCCTTCTGTTCTGAATCCTGCCATGTGCCCCCACAGCAGTTTGCCACCACATATGGGGTGTTGCCGTCTTCAAGAGAAAATGGGTAACAAATTATGGGGTGCTTTTTCTCCTGTTACCCCTTGTGAAAATGAAAAATTTGGGGCTAAAGCAGCATTTTATTAGAAGAATAAAACTTTTCATTTTTATAGCCAAGTGTTTCCAAATTCCATAAAACGCTTTGGGAGTCAAAGTGCTCAGTACCCCCCTTAATATATTCTTTAAACGGTGTAGTTTCTAAAATGGGGTCACTTTTTGAGGGTTTCCACTGTAGGGGTATGTCAGGGTCTCTTCAAATACAAAATGGTGCCTAAAACCATTCTAGCTAAATCTGCCTCCAAAATCCATATGGCGCTCCTTTCCTTCTGACCACTGCCACGTGCCCATAGAGCAGTTTACTGCCACATGTGGGGTATTTATATAAACTGCAGAATCAGAGTAATATATATGGAGGTTTATTTTGCTGCTAACCCTTGCTGTGTTGCAAGAAAAAAATTGATTAACAAAAAAATCTACCAAAAAAGTGAAATTATAAAATTTCACCTCCATATTCCTTTAATTCTTGTGCAACACATCAAGGGTTAACAAAGTTTGTAACATCATTTTTGAATAATTTCAGGGGTGTAGTTTCTAAAATGGGATCATTTATGGGTGGTTCACATTATGTAAGCCCCTCAAAATCACCTTATAACTGAATTGGTGCTTAAAAAAATCGTTATGGAAATTTTGTTGAGAATTTGGAAAATACCTTCTAAACTTCTAAGCCTTCTAACGTCTCAAAAAAATAAAATGACATTTAAAAAATTATGCCAACATAAAGCAGACATATGGGGAATGTTGATTGATAACCATTTTATGAGGTTTTACTATATGTCTTAAAAGTAGAGAAATTCAAATTTAGAAAATTGTGAATTTTTCCAAATTGTTGGTAAATTTTGGATTATTTTATGAATAAAGGTGAAATATATCGATTCAAATTTACCACTGTCATGAAGTACAATGTGTTACGAGAAAACAATCTCAGAATGGCTTGGATAAGTAAAAGCGTTTCAAAGTTATTACCAGGCTCGGACTGGCCCACCGGGGAGCCAGGGAAATCCTCGGTGGGCCCCTGAACCAGCAAGTGAGCTTCCTGCTTAGAAGCTGTCTGCGAAAGGCTCTGCCCCTATACATAGTAGGATGCATGCTGCCTGCGATTCATAATAAATAAGAAGGAGGGCTCCATACCAGCACTGATTCATGACAACTGACAAGTTTTGTGAATAAGCTCTCCTGGTCAGTAAGGCTGTTTCCACATGATCTAATTGATCTAAACACTGTATTTTGCTGCGATTTTATGTGAATTAGATCATGTGGAAACAGCCTTACTGTGACCAGGAGAGCTGATTTGACTAAAACCTGTCAGTCAATAGCACTGACAGGATCTCCTCCAATGAGGCAGCTCTGCTAGAAGGACTGCTGCCTGTGTGATCAGTCTAGAGCCCTGCTGCTGCGAGGGGGAGGAGCCTGTCTCAGGACCTGAGGGCACAACTAGCAACACACAGGGCCATGAGGTGAGGAAGGAAACTACATGTATTGTAGTGCCTGCATGTATGACAGTGTGTGAATGTAAGAGTGCCTGCATGTATGACAGTGTGTGTATGTAAGAGTGCCTGCATGCATGACAGTGAGTATATGTAAGAGCGCCTGCATGTATGAAAGTGTGTGTACTGCATGTAAGAGTGCATGCATGTATGAAATTGTGTGTACTGTATGTAAGAGTGCCTGCATGTATGAAAGTGTGTGTACTGTATGTAAGAGTGCCTGCCTGTATGACAGTATGTGTATGAAAGAGTACATGCATGTATGACAGTGAGTGTATGTAAGAGTACCTGCCTGTATGACAGTATGTGTATGAAAGAGTACATGCATGTATGACAGTGAGTGTATGTAAGAGTGTCTGCATGTATGAAAGTGTGTGTGTAAGAGAGCCTTCATGTATGACAGTGTGTGTATGAAAAAGTGCCTGCATGTATGACAGTATGTGTATGTGAGAGTGCCTGCATGTATGACAGTGTGCGTATGACAGAGTGCTGGCATGTGTATATGTCACTTATGCTTGTCTAATCCCAGATGTGCAGTATATTAGAGGGTTTTTTCACCCTAACCAAAAAGCCGTATTTATGACCTAAATGTGACAGTCACTTATGCACGTGTAATCCCAGATGTGCAGTATATCAGAGGCTTTTTTTACCCCAGTAACCAAAAAGCTGTATTTCTGTCCTAAATGTGACAGTCACTTATGCTTGTCTAATACCAGATGTGCAGTATATTAGATGGCTTTTTCACCCTAACCAAAAAGCTGTTTTTCTGTCCTAAATGTGACAGTCACTTATGCACGTGTAATCCCAGATGTGCAGTATATTAGAGGGTTTTTTCACCCCAGTAACCAAAAAGCTGTATTTCTGTCCTAAATGTGACAGTGACTTATGCACGTGTAATCCCAGATGTGCAGTATATTAGAGGTTTTTTTTACCCTAACCAAAAAGCTGTATTTCTGTCCTAAATGTGACAGTCACTCATGCACGTGTAATCCCAGATGTGCAGTATATTAGAGGGTTTTTTCACCCTAACCAAAAAGCTGTTTTTCTGTCCTAAATGTGACAGTCACTTATGCACGTGTAATCCCAGATGTGCAGTATATTAGAGGTTTTTTTCACCCCAGTATGCCAGAGCTGTATTTCTGGACTTGCATATAGCCTGTGCTGGTGCACTATCGTTGCATAAAATGGCTGCCAATTATGTATTGATATTGACTAACTGAAGAAAAAAAGTTTGTTTTCAGCAGTAATTGGCTCAGGGCAGGCTTAAAAAAATTGCGCACTGCATCCACAAAACACTTTTGCTGTAGATCGCTGAGTACAAAACAGTTCTTGATAAGATCGCTCCCTGATCTCTCCCTCACAGCAGCTGCAGCCTCTCCCTACACTAATTCGAGCAGAGTGATGGGCGGCGCTACGTGACTCCAGCTTAAATAGAGGCTTGGTCACATGCTGCAGTTAGCCAATCACAGCCATGCCAATAGTAGGCATGGCTCTGTGATGGCCTTTTGGGGAAAGTAGTATGACGCTTTTTGATTGGCTGCTGTGCAGCCTTTCAAAAAGCGCCATAAAAATCGCTAAACACCAAACCCGAACCCGAACTTTTACGTAAATGTTCGGGTCCGGGTGCCGAAAACCCTAAAGTTCGGTACGAACCCGAAGTTTACAGTTTGGGTTCGCTCAACTCTATAAATATATATAAATATATCAATCTGCTGAGCTCTTGCTATTCTATAACATGGTGCTTTCAGATTAGATTGCATTTTGTGGTGACAGGTCCTCTTTAAGGGTCATTCCATTTTGTAGCACATGCACCATATAGCAATGCAACAGATAGAGTCCGTCTGTGGCACAAACATTTAACCATAAAATTCCTCTGATTGTCGACAAGGGATGAGTGAATCAGATCCTGATAATTAGTGCCAATAACCGAGCACTGGACGAACTTACTGTCAGGTTCAGTGCAGTGCTATCTAAGATATACTGCCCTCTATCTGTGCTACTGTAATACCTTGCTCTCTGCCTGTGCCGTCTATACTCTGCTTTCTACCAGAGCTACATGGACTGCTCTCTGCCTATACTATCTACCTGTACTACTGTACATGTGTTCTATACCTTTGCTACATGTACAGCCTGTACATGTGATGTTGCAGGTACTGAACTGCTCTGCTCTCTACCTGTCCTAAAACATGTACTGTACTGCTCTCTACCTGTGCTATTAAATGTACTGTACTGCTTTCTACATGTGCTATTATATGTACTTTACTGCTCTCCTCCAGAGCTATTACATGTACTGTACTGCTCTCTATCTGTGCTATTACATGTACAGTACTGCTCTCTACCTGTGCTATTACATGTACAGTACTGCTCTCTATCTGTGCTATTACATGTACTGTACTGCTCTCTACCTGTGCTATTACATGTACAGTACTGCTCTCTATCTGTGCTATTACATGTACAGTACTGCTCTCTATCTGTGCTATTACATGTACTGTACTGCTCTCTACCTGTGCTATTACATGTACAGTACTGCTCTCTATCTGTGCTATTACATGTACTGTACTGCTCTCTACCTGTGCTATTACATGTACAGTACTGCTCTCTATCTGTGCTATTACATGTACTGTACTGCTCTCTACCTGTGCTATTACATGTACTGTACTGCTCTCTATCTGTGCTATTACATGTACAGTACTGCTCTCTATCTGTGCTATTACATGTACTGTACTGCTCTCTATCTGTGCTATTACATGTACAGTACTGCTCTCTATCTGTGCTATTACATGTACAGTACTGCTCTCTATCTGTGCTATTACATGTACAGTACTGCTCTCTACCTGTGCTATTACATGTACTGTCCTCTCCCTGTCCTATTACATGTACTGTCCTGCTCTCTACCTTTCCTATTACATGTACTGTACTGCTTTCTACCTTTCCTTTTACATGTACAGTACTGCTCTCTACCTGTCCTATTACATGTACTCTACTGCACTCTACCTGTGCAATTACATGTACTCTACTGCTCTCTACCTATGCTATTACATGTACTGTACTGCTCTCTACCTGCCGTATTACATATACTATACTGCTCTCTACCTGTCCTATAACATGTACTATCCTATTACATGAACTGTACTGCTCTTTACCTGTCCTATTACCTTTACTGTACTGCTCTCTAACTGTCCTATTACATGTACTCTACTGCTCTCTACCTGTCATATAACATGTACTATCCTATTACATGAACTGTACTGCTCTTTACCTGTCCTATTACCTTTACTGTACTGCTCTCTAACTGTCCTATTACATGTACTGCTCTCTACCTGTCCTATTACATGTACTGTCCTGCTCTCTTCCTGTCCTATTACATGTACTGTACTGCTCTCTACCTGTCCTATTACATGTACTGTCCTGCTCTCTTCCTGTGCTATTACATGTACTGTCCTATTGCTCTACCTGCTCCTTTGGACTCCAGGTGAGGAGGCTCTACAGAATACATTACAGGTTGCTAAAGAGAAGTTGATTGCCCAGCGTCCATCACATCCTCCCTCCAAAAGTAAGTTTTTTGTCTAGTTTTTATTTATTTATTTGACATTTTGGTGGCTTTAGAGCTAATTATGTGTTTCCCATAGAGTTTTGGGCATAATTTACAATATTGTCCCATTTCATTGGTCATAGTATTGTCTATTGAGGGGGCACTATACTAAACAATCCCCAGCAATAAAGCCTTGATCCACTTGTCCGTGCATTGTCTGCTGCCATGAAGCTGTCACCTCTGAACAGACACAACGTTCCAGAGAAATTAAACAATTTTGTGTTGCATTTATTGGATGGATCAGTAGATAAAATTGTTTTGGCAGTTTCATATTGAGTGTGATTGAACATTCTGGCTTCCGTTATTGATTTTATAAAGAGCACCCCTTGTTTTCCAGAATGCGGCTTTCTGTTACTTTGCCATGACGACCGTAGAGAGCATTTTAAAAAGCAGATTGTTGTATCTGGAGCGATACATTGTCAGAGCCATCGCCCCTCGACTTTCTCTCGGATCGGGCAGAGAGAACCCCCGGGGGGGCTAACAGGTTTGGGTTAATTATCTTTCAAACTGAATAATCTCTCATTTTTGTTTGTTTGATCTGTCTTTGAAGAGAACAAGGAAAAATAAAACTGAAAAACGAGAGGCTGTTGTGTTTTCATAAACAAGAAACTCCAGCTCCGATTCATGCCAAGGACGGAACGATTACAAAAAAAAATCCCGTTGTTCACCAAGCGGGTTCAGAGATATTTTCTCTCTTTGAAATCTTTTTGTAATGTGTGAGGTTATGAGCTGAACATGCAGATGAAGCATCGATGCCAAGGGGCCATGGCTACTAAATGGTGTGCAGTGGTGACGCTTGGCGCAAAAGCATTATGTTATTAGCATTATTACGTTTATGCTTTTTACATTAAGTTTTATATGTGCATGAAATTAGATTTCTGAATGATGGAGATGAATTGTATTTAGATTGTACTTTATTTGTAAATGATAGATATGATGTAGATAGATAGATAGATAGATAGATAGATAGATAGATAGATAGATAGATATGAGATAGATAATAGGATGATAGATACAAATATCAGATAGTAGAGAGATAAATAATGGATGGATAGTTACATAGTCAATACGGCTGAAAAAAGACATACGTCCATCAAGTTCAAACAAGGGATAGGTGGGGATGCGAATCCCAGAAGGAAGTGAGACTCAGATTTCTACACGTTTTCATAAGCATTTATGTTTTTTACTTTTAAGAATTCATCTAAACCCTTTTTTAAACTGTCCACTGTTCCAGCTGTGACCACATCCTGAGGAAGTCTATACCACAGATTCACAGTTCTTACAGTAAAGAAGCTTAGCTTCCGGAGACTGAACTTTTTCCTCTCCAATTGGAGGCAGTGCCCCCTTGTCTTTTGAGCGCATTTTACATGGAACAGCATTTCACGGTATTTTTTGTATGGCCCATTTATATACTTGTATAGGTTAATCATCTCCCCCCCTTAGATGTCTCTTCTCAAGACTAAATAAATTCAATTCTTTGAATCTTTCTTCATAACTCAGACCCTCCATGCCCCTTATCAGTTTAGTCGCTCTGTTCTGTACTTTTTCCAGCTGCAGGGCGTCCTTTCTATGGACTGGTGCCCAGAACTGAACTGCATATTCCAGATGAGGTCGCACCAATGCTTTGTAAAGTGGTAATATTACATCCCTGCCCCGTGAGTCCATGCCTCGTTTAATGCATGACAATATCCTGGTGGCCTTAGAGGCAGCTGATTGACATTGTGCTGTTTTTTAATCTACCATCTACAAGGACACCCAAATCCTTCTCTATAAGTGACTCTCCCAATACTACATCCCCTAGGACATATGAAGCACAGAGATTATTACTACCAAGATGCAGAACTTTACATTTGTCCACATTGAACCTCATTTGCCAAGTTGATGCCCAATCACTCAGAGTGTTCAAGTCAGCTTGTAGTTTATGGACATCTTCTACAGTTCTACACAGCTTAGTGTCATCTGCACTGACAGGAGATACAGTAGATGCTCTCCTTTTCCTCTGTAGACAGGTCCCTCAGTCAGTTCCATGTTCTTCTACAGCTCTGACCAGTGAAGCAGCGAAGCAGAACTTATCCAGTTTATGAATAACTGTTGTAGTCTATATAGATGAATGTCATTATCCTAGAGCCGTTATCTCATATGACACAAAATCAATGTGCTGCCATGATGTTAGAGACCCGGGGAACACGACATATGATGTTTTCTGAAAATGGCTTCAGATTACAATTGTTTGGTGATGTCGATGTGAGAGATGTTTATGGAAATACTATCAGAGACACTCAAGCATGGCCGCGCTGAAGTGCTGTAGATCTCGTCTTCACATCCAGTACCTTCCTACAGGTAACATTTTTTAGGTAGATCACAAATTTACCTGTCTGGGCTCCAACGATGCGGTCTCTGGCTTCATCGTGGCTGCACCCGGTGAGATGCACTGCCGAGCCATGCCACCCATGATGCGTGACGTGCTGCATTGCCAACACGGTCGTGTCCATAGCAATGAAGCGCAATGCTTGTACATACGCTGGGGGAGATAAGCGTATGATTTTACTTTGGTGTGCCTGTGGCTGCTGCGGGCTGAACAACAGCCTGGTTATTCAATTGCTTGTTTTTTTTTTGTTCCTGTCCAATGGAGCGCCAAGTCAATGGAACTATCAAGTTCATTTGGATTTCTCATATAATTGACCTTGGCTTGCTTTTGACCACTCTCTGCCTCATGTTTCCTGGAACTGTGTCTTCCACCTGGTTCTGATCTCGGCTTGGCTATTTGACTACCCTCTGTTACCGTCCTTCTAGTTTTGACCCATTCTGGTATGACTCTGATTTTGTATTATTTTGTCTCTGTGTTTCATCTGTTAGTAGGGTAAGGAATGTCGACCAGTTGCAGACTTGCCTCATAGGGCTTGTACTGCGAGTAGGCAGGGAAAGCAGGCTGGGTTCTGGTTAGGGCTCACTGTCCGTGTCTTCTGACTGCCGTAAAAGTAGATTTGCTTCTGGTCTTCTTTAACCCTTGTAAACTCAAATGTACTAGAGTAGGGATTTGAATAATAATGTTTGACTTGTCTGGGGGTTTCCTGCAGTAAGTCCACCCACTGACTTTAGGACAGTCCATAGCTGTCTTCTATTGGCTTACTATTAATGGTATACAAATTGGAATAGAAATTTCCAATATAGTAAATGTGCTGATATATTGAGATGAGTCCTTCCTTTCATTTCCTGAGATATGTGGTGTATGAGGAAACCTTATTTTTTGATACTCTGCCACAAGATGTCTATACTATATGTGTCTGTATGTGGCCATCCTGTGGTTGGGATGTAAATTGATGCTTGTCAGGGGTTTCGTTAGCATGTCATCAATATTATGTTGAATTTGCTTTGCAATGGTGAGGGTGGACACATTTGTACATGATTCATAATAGAATTTAGGTCAATGTTTGTTGAACTGTCTATGAAAAAGTTCACTAGTGTCCATCAAATAGGTCTCATGAAAGACCTTCCCTAACAGGAGTTTCCCCACATTTTGGAGATTTCATAGAAGATCATTCGTTTTGAAGGGCAGGTGTGAAATATTTTACTGCCTTGAAGAGTCTGGCAATGTTTAACCACATGTATCTTCTTCCGGTGATCACCACTGATCTCTAGGGCTTAGAAAAGATCAAGGAAGATTAGTTGATCTCCATGAAAGAGAAAAGAGGTAAAAAGAAATAGACTTTTGTTACACCCTGTCTGTCCTCTCTATTGCACTAGGACGCCCCAATAACACAGAGAGCCAGTAGTGACCCCCTTAGGTGGTAACATGTAGTGTGTATGTGAACTCTTTGCAAATTCTCTGTAACCTGGCAGTAAGAGATCAATTTCCCTACAGCACCACCACCACAGGGGAAATTAAGCATCACATGATGCCCACTAGTCAATGTGTTGTTCCAGGTCCTCCACAGCAAGGGATGCTCTTTGTAGCCAGTTTTAAAGTGCTTGATGGCTTATCATTAGGTTATGCCATAAATGTCTAATAGGTACAATTCCACCTCCGGGAACCATTCTATCTCAAGAATGGGGCTCAAGTAGCACATTAAGCATATGTGGTGTCCTCTCCATCGACTGCAATGAGACTTTTGAAAAGGGCACTGTGAGCATACTCAGCAATTTTTGGATTACCATAGCAGTGCATGGATGGTGGCCGTGTATGCATTACTTGTGGGCCCAGTTCTCGTGATAGGAGAGGTCCCAGAGGTGGGACCTGCACCTATTAGACATTTATTGCATATACTAGCTATAGACCATAAATGGTCCGCATGGTTCACGCCTTTTAACACTACCTAATAGGTGAGGAACACAGCCTAATAGAATGGGGTCCACCTCTAACAAGTTAGAATTCCGTACTTTTTCTAAAATAGATAACACCTTAAATAAAGGAGCTGCCTCATCAGAGACAGAACCTTTCCGAATGAAGCCACCATGGCGATCATCTGCCAGTCAGGCATTTCCCCTGCAGCACCCACTACAGGACAAATGTAGTATTACATGGCGCCAATCAGAAGAATAGCCATCTGTGATGGACTGAACAGTCACTGGGGCCTCCTTCCTATGAACTATGGACCCAGAACTATGGAGACCCCCTCAGACCTTTTGGGGTTACAAGGAACTATGAACCCTGATTTATATGTGGAATTTATATGACACATATTTCCTATTGCCCATTAAAGGTGCAGGGTGTGAATTCAGCAACACAAAAAGGTGTTAACTCTGCACTGAGAGTCCCACTGATTGTGTTAGTGATGAGATTAAGATAGCTGACTCTAGGAGCAGCCAACTCCTAGATGAGTAGATCACCCTATGATACACTCAGGAGATAATCCTATCACATGTGTCTCCTCTCTCCCTAGTCATTCATTATGGAGTGGGGGGGGGGGGGAGATGTCTGTTTGCATGTTGTTCATGGTTGATTGCGTTATGTTGTTAGACTTCTTGAACTTTATATATATTGAGTTGGTCTTCAATAAAGAGAGTTCCTGTTTTGGCCTTCAACAAAGAGCCTCGTCTCATGTGTGTGGGGATTGCTATATGCTGTATACTCCCCCGGATATAACCCCGAGCTCTTGTAAGAGCTGTTCCTGTTCCTTGTTCCTGTGGTGGTTACGGTGTCGAGCGGAGTGCTTGGAGCCCTCGGGAAGCACTAGGAGCATCCATCAACGGAGGTACCCAGTTGGGATGCCAGGAGATCCGTTACACCATCTAAGCAATACAAGGATGACTCAAGTCTCTACAATGGGAGTGGCACTTTATTTTGGCTAATGAAAGGGGGTCTTAAGGGGGGCCTAAGTATCGGACCCCTCCTGTAATCTCAATATGCTCTCACAAGAGACAACCCTTTTAAGAATAGACTTCAAAATCCATGATGAAAAATTATTATCAGGAACTTTGCCTTTAATATACCAAAAAAATGTATAAATCACTTGCTTACATTGGAAGCCTTAATTCTCCTTAAATATGTCTTCTTTTAAAATAAAAAAGACAGTGCAGCAGATTATCTGGATTTATGTGCTGTCTTAGCAGAAGCATCTGATATAATCTTTTAGATGAGGGAAAACTGAAAATCAAAGGGTAATAAAACTGAATGTTGTTATGAAGCATCTTGTAGGACTTACCATATGGTTCCGGATCTGAATACATATTTAATCCATCAGTAGTTTGCTGTTGTGCAGACAACCAAGGACGTCGCCAACACACACCTGCCACTCAGCGGTTGACGGCGCCGAAACAGTTGGTCATAACAATATTAATAATACTTCTATTAACAAAAATAAATCTGTCCTTCATTTTACTGAAGTTGGATTGTGAGACTAATACCCATTACTGCTACAAAAGATCCAAGCTCAGCTATTGCCTAATACTTTTTGATTCCTTCTATTGTCTTCCAGATATTAATTTCAAGGAACTTTCATTTAGGATTTTTTTCCCCCTGAGATCACCTGATCACTTGGGAGTCCGAATACAGGAACCAAGTACTGAGCATCTATCCTTCCCCCAATGGTCAAAGTAACCATCACAAACAATTTAACTTGGGTGAAGCTCGTTGGGGTCTTGGGTGGTTTATGATGTACATCTTTGGTGTTTCCTTAGTGTCAATTTTGGACAACACCTTTTTCCTTTAAGATTACCTCATCACTTAGCGGTCCCTATGCAGGGACCAAGTACTGAGCATCCATCAATCCCCCAGTGGTCAAAGTAACCATCAAAGACAATGTAAATAGGTGAAGCTTGTTGGGTTCTTAGGTGGTAACTGTCTTTAGTAGGATTTATATGCCCACTTTGTTAAAGCCTATTTTGGACAACATTTAACCATGGTTTATGATGCCCACTTTAGGTGTTTCCTAAGGCCCTTTTCAGCCGAGCGAGTCTCACGCATCGGACTCAGAGCGTAAATGTGAGACAGCTCTCGCTTCCCCTCCCAGCACTGATGGGGTCGCATAGCATTATATTGATTTATGATGCTATGTAACCCTTATATTTCAAGAATGTATTGGATAACACTGACATAATGCTGTCAGTGTTATCCAATACATTCCAGACCTTGCTTTGTATATAATGTTTCATTAATTCACCACTTGGGTTGGATTATCCATTTTTGAGTTCATATATTATTAAAGAGTCTGTCTAATTAGGTTCAAAGTGGCATATAAAAATCAAAACGATTCATACTCACCTTTACCGATCCCCCACCGATTCCATGTTTCTTTCAACAGAATGGATGTAATTACTCAATTACAGGGCCCAACAGTGACCCACCTCAGCCATTGATTGGCTTAACAGTATCTGGTCAAGAGGAAGCAGAAAGCAAAGAGCAGTAAAGACCAGGAGAGCAGCATACCTCGAGCACCACCTACTTCCAGTAATTTGGATAAAGGTATTATGCAGTTTTTTAGGATAGACCCTCAATATTAGACAGTTGTGGTTCTTCTCTTGTCATCCCCACTGTTAAAAGGGGCCACAACACTAGTGCCAAACACTGTGGCTCAGTCCAATTACCTTGAAGGTAATGAATTTGTAGTCAATTGGGAAACCAGGCATGGCCGATACTCAAGTTAGCTAGCTATGTCTGCTGAAGAATGAAGGAAGCATGACAGCCCTTTCAAAGAACAGATCAACAAGGGTGCCAACAGTTAGACCCCCCAACCGTCTGATATTGATTCCCTATCTTACGTATAGGCCTTCAATGTTAAAAAAGTTGACAACGCCTTTAAGTACCAATTGCTGTTCCATTGGTAGGATTGGCCCATGTAGACAATATGTTTTTGGCAAATTATTTTGTGAAAAATATAATGACTGTGGACAATGGAGAGGTGGAGGGGACAGACAGTATATCAGCTGTTAAGACTTCTACCTTATAGGCATGGGTGCATTTGGCATTTCTAGGACCGAGAACAAAGTTATGTCTGGGGGCCACATTGTACCGCTCAACTATGCCCATCACACCGCTAATATCTGCCCCAATTAGGCCCATAAGTCTCACTCTCAGCTTCTGCTACTTCTCTACAGCTGGGAAGAATCCCCTTCATTTCCTGGGCCCCTGTGTAGCCAAATCTGCAGTTTGTGCTCCCCTTTATTATTATTTTTTTTATCCAACCGCTTGTGGCCAACTGGGGGCCTCTTCATCTCTGAGGGTCTGAGCGTTTGCTTGGTTTGCATGGTGATAAAAGCCACCCCTGCTTATAGGGGCTCCATGTTCTTGGAAATTGGACGTGTTCTAAAAACATATAAGATCCATATCGCAAAAATATACATACTTGTCCTAAGGCCCAGCAAACCTTGTGAAAATTCATCCAACGCCATTGTTTTCATGTTTTTCTCTGAATTCCTTGCCCTTCCCCCATATCCCTAAACTACTACAGAATGATATAATGTATTACACTTTGTGTTTTTGTATCCTTTTACACTAGAAATATATAGTTTTATGTTTAGACTTCAGTGCACTATGCAGGAATATAGTTGAAATTCATGGAAAAGTATTGATTTTACCTTTAAGGCATTCACAGGAGCTAAAGCTTTAAGGGTAAAACCACAAATAATAGTGTTTATTATGCTAAAAGCCTAAATTGCTGCTCTGTGTGACTAGATGGGAGAAAGTCAATAACAGGTCATATAATGTAAATGGCAAAAGATAAAACATAATGTTAGAGTATATAAATGCCTCCAAATGAGGCTCAAAGTGGCATAATCTCCTCTCTTGAACACTTTTCATCTAAAGAAGCCAAAGATTCTATGTGTATATATATATATATATATATATATATATATATATATATAGGGCTTTTTTATACAGAGCTCACTATTGGCCATAGAGTTTAATCATAAAATTCTTGCTACCTTCAGCCACCACTAGGTGGAGCTTTAATGCAGACAGTTTGTATATTGTGCTCAATAATACAGTGGTGCAGATTTACAAATACTGTCGAACTTTGCACTGTCTATGAATAGGAATTCCAGTCTAAATATTAGACAAATTTATGATTCAAGTGTACATAACTTCATACATTTGTATTTTAAATCCTAAAATAGATATAAAGGAAGATAAACATTTATTATTTAAGCCATGCCATTCTCATAAAGCCACTCCCCTTTCTCATAAGCCATGCTCCTTGTCCAACAACAAGGCATATACATTTTATAAAAGTGTCCAAAACACTTCATAAATGTGATGCAACGTATGTACACCAAGTTTTTGGCACAAATTGTGCCCACAAATTGGCACTCTTTCAATATTAAATCTGTCCCATGATCCAGAACAAATGCTTAAACTCCCCCTAGGGGGGACTGCTGACCGAATTATCAGTTAAATCAATGTCTAGCAGAGGATTTGGAGCTATAGAAATATAACATTAGTCCACAATGAATATTGAAGCTAAAACAACATGGTTTCAATATCTGGACATTCACAATAATAGCGACTACATACAGTCATGTGAAAAAATTAGGACACCCTTTGAAAGCATGTGGTTTTTTGTAACATTTTTAATAAATGGTTATTTCATCTCCGTTTCAACAATACAGAGAGATTAAAGTAATCCAACTAAACAAAGAAAACTGAAGAAAAGTCTTTTCAAGATCTTCTGTAAATGTCATTCTACAAAAATGCCTATTCTAACTGAGGAAAAAGATAGGACACCCTCACATGTATTCCCTCTTAAATTGGCTCAGATCTCACACAGGTATATCACACCAGGTGCACATAATTAGTAGATCGTTACTCTGCATGTTGAATGAGGCTTGCCCTATTTAAACCTCAGACATTTAGTTTGGTGTGCTCCTGACTGTTGAAGTGAGAGTGAGCACCATGGTGAGAGCAAAAGAGCTGTCAGAGGACTTCAGAAAAAAGATTGTAGCAGCCTATGAGCCTGGGAAGGGATTTAAAAAGATCTCAAAAGATTTTGAAATCAGCCATTCCACTGTCCGGAAGATAGTCTACAAGTGGAGGGCTTTCAAAACAACTGCCAACATGCCCAGGACTGGTCGCCCCAGCAAGTTCACCCCAAGAGCAGACCGCAAGATGCTAAAAGAGGTATCCAAAAACCCTAAAGTGTCATCTCGAGAACTACAGCAGGCTCTGGCTACTGTTGATGTAGAAGTACATGCCTCTACAATCAGAAAGAGACTGTACAAGTTTAACTTGCATGGGAGGTGTGCAAGGAGGAAACCTTTGCTTTCCAAGAGAAACATCGAGGCCAGACTGACATTTGCCAGCGATAAAGTTGACAAAGACCAGGACTTCTGGAATAATGTTCTTTGGACAGATGAGTCCAAAATTGAATTATTTGGACACAACAGCAGAGGACATGTTTGGCGTAAACCAAACACAGCATTCCAAGAAAAGAACCTCATACCAACTGTGAAGCATGGAGGTGGAAGTGTCATGGTTTGGGGCTGCTTTGCTGCAGCAGGACCTGGTCAGCTCACCATCATAGAATCCACGATGAATTCTACTGTGTATCAGAAGGTGCTTGAAGAACATGTGAGACCATCAGTTAGAAAATTAAAGCTGAAGCGGAACTGGACCATGCAACATGACAATGACCCAAAACATACTAGTAAATCAACCAAAGATTGGCTGAAAAAGAAGAAATGGAGAGTCCTGGAATGGCCAAGTCAAAGTCCAGATTTGAATCCCATTGAGATGCTGTGGGGTGACTTGAAAAGGGCTGTACGTGCAAGAAACCCCTCAAACATCTCACAGCTGAAAAAGTTCTGCATTGAGGAGTGGGGTAAAATTTCCTCAGACCGATGTCGAAGACTGGTAGATGGCTACAAGAACCGTCTCACTGCAGTTATTTCAGCCAAAGGAGGTAACACTCGCTATTAGGGGCAAGGGTGTCCTATCTTTTTCCTCAGTTAGAATAGGCATTTTTGTAGAATGACATTTACAGAAGATCTTGAAAAGACTTTTCTTCAGTTTTCTTTGTTTAGTCGGATTACTTTAATCTCTCTGTATTGTTGAAACGGAGATGAAATAACCATTTATTAAAAATGTTACAAAAAACCACATGCTTTCAAAGGGTGTCCTAATTTTTTCACAAGACTGTATTTCATCATTTCAGATAATTAACACAGCTTCTGTATATTATATTAGTGTGCTCTTTTTTTACGATTTTTTTTATTCGCATAGCACTTGTGTTGTACATACTTAAGTACTGATTGATTCTGTCCCCTTTAATTATTATGTTGCTTTCTATATTCATTGTAGTGACATTCCTTGTAATATAGTGAGTTAGGAATAGTTAGCTAACATACACAAACCCCCATTGTGCTGAGAAGGCCACATTCCTTAGTGACATGTAGTGTTGATCACGAATATTCGAATTGCGAATTTTTATCGCGAATATAGGTACTTCGAAAATTCGCGAATATTTAGAGTATAGTGATATATATTCGTAGTTTCGAATATTCAAGATTTTTTATTGCAAATTTTTGTAATGCGAATTTTTATCGCAAATTTTTCAATTGCCTAGTAAAAACATGATTCCTCCCTGATTCTTGCTTGTGGGCCAATGACTCATTGGCCCACAAGCAAGAAGCAGGGAGGAATTAACTTTTAAATGGGAAAAATTATGAATATTCTAAAAAAAATGAATATATAGCACTATATTGAATATATTTGTTTTTTCGAACATTCGTAATATTCTAAAACAAGAATATATAGCAATATAGCGAATATTAAAAAAAAATGAATATAGAGCAATTTAGCTAATATAGTGCTATAATCTTCTTTGTCTAATAGTTGTAATTTTTTTCTCATCTGAAGTTCAGATTGGAGAAAAAAAATCTATTGAAAAAAAGGATTATAGCACTATATTAGCTAAATTTGGCTATATTCGTTTTTTTTCCGAATATTCGCTATATTGATATATATTCTTGTTTTAGAATATTACGAATATTTGAAAAACAAATATATTCGATATAGTGCTATGACTCATTGGCCCACAAGCAAGAAGCAGGGAGGAATCATGTTTTTGCTCGGCAATTGGAAAATTTGCGATAAAAATTCGCATTACGAAAATTTGCATTCTGAAAATTCGCATAATACGCGATCATTACCTTGTTGATTTTTCGAGTAAAAAAAATCGTAGAATATAACGAATATTAGAATTTACGAATATTCAGCGAATTTTCTACAAAATATTCGCGAAATATCGCAAATTCGAATATGACCCCTTCCGCTCATCACTAGTGACATGCATGCTACACACTCAGCATCCTTAGGAAAATGGACTGAAAGATATAAATCTGGTACACAAAAGACAGTCAATTAGAACTCCATTGAACATCATCCAGGTAGAATGTTGTAAATCTATCTCTGTCATGAATTACAATGTGGTGTTGGCCATGTGATATGACCCCCCCCCCACACACACACACCATATTGTATTGTGCAGGCCATATGATTGATTATTATTTATTCTGTATGGGGTTTGTCTATTTTATCTTATATCTAATCATATTTAGCAAACATTTTATCACTTAGCCTGTTAAGCCTATTTATTCTCAAATTGTCACATTCACGTTGAAACAGCGCCACACATTGTATAAGAGAGTTAACAATGGGAAGTTTGCTTTTCAATAAAATTCTCTGCATCTCCATCCAGCGCAGACTTGTTTTAGACCCTCCCACCAAGTCACCAGAAGCATAGGAAACTTGTGCAGTAATAGAAGTTTTTAAGAAATAAAGTGCAGGAAAGGACAACAACTAAAAACATCCAGAGCTAAGTTAGGTATGACCAGCTTTGAAAAACAGCAATAATTTTTAATATTATGCTAAATTTGCATAGTGAGAAATTGTAGCCCTTAGCAAAATTTCTGGAAAATCATGGTTGAGCATGTCTGTGTGTTACCTTTGTACAGAGAGGGAGACTTGGGGCAGGCATTGTGTGGCATTCAGCTATTGTCTAATACCATAATTTATTTATGAGAAGTGTTATTTGAGCGCCTGGTCAATGTGACATATTAGAGATGATAGAATATAATGGAATGGAAGTGATCACACTGAATAACAAAAATAATACACACAGGAGAAGCAGACAGGAGTGAACTCCTATAAAAGTTCAGTTCACACTTGCTTATGAAGCTGGAAACCATCTCCCCAAGTTGAGCGCCCGGCGCCATTGTTGCTGTTCAGGTATAATTCACCGAGCTGAGATGAAGCGGATAAATGACCTACCATTCGAGTTGTTAAAACCAATTATTTAATTCCGAAGACAAATGACTCTGTTTCCAAAAGGCCATCTGTTTCATTCAAGGAAGGAGCTGCAAAACACAATGCAACAGCAGCACAAAAACCAGCAGCATGCGCGGCCGGGACAGAGGGGTGCTCTTCTTATTATCAACTTGTTTCCATTGGAAGGGGCTGAATTCAACATCCGGCCTGTCGTTGTATTTCACTCATTGTAGCTGAAGTCTGCCTAGAGTAAGAATGCTTGAGAATAAAAAAAAGGAAACGCTGACGATTCCTCTGCAGATTATGATGCAAAAATGCAAAAATTATCCTCCTAACAGTCACATTAAAATTAGAAAAACCCTCACAAACATGTCACTTTTTTATTGTAGATTTTTAATATGTGTCTGAAGTAAATCTTGCTGGCACACAATTCAGGGGACACTCTTGTATTTTAACCCCTTAGTAGCATATTTTATTTTAACCTTAAAGGGGTATTCAGGTTATGTAACTTTTTCAGCTCCTGTAGAGTTGGTGTGTACTAACCCGATACATATCAGCTTCTGAAGTGACTCTGTTTTTAAATTATGCACCCCACTTCTTCCAGGTCTGCTTGTCTTTCTTGAAACATACAGTGGAGAGCGCATCCTCTGTTATGTGATGTTTGTGAGATGTACAGAGAGATATGGAAAATAGTGAGAGATACATAGTGATAAACATACAGACACAATGTAACATTTGCAGACTGGCTCAGACAGATTGACAGACACACCGTAATATAAAAAACAGACAGGCAGCTAATTAAACATAGAATCAAGACACAGAAAGTAGTTTTGAAACAAGCAACAGATGAAGCAGGGAAAGACCAAGTGACACTGAGCAAGATCTACACAGGCAAGCTGGAAAAAAAAAAGAAACAGAAAAAGCTACAACAAAATCTCAGTTTGCTGCTACATGTCAGTAAAAGGAAAAGAAAAGGGGAATAAAACACCAAAAAAGAGTGTTAGTCGCAGAACTCTTTGGATAAAATCCAAAAAGTCTTAGATTAACTGCACGGCGCCAAAGGGGAGGAAAGAGAACTTCAGGAGATGAGGAAAGTGGTAAGAGGCTGCCAGTGGTGACTGAATATGTGGCAGATACTGCTGCATATAGAAATACATAAAAGACAGAAAAAAAAACAGCCACAGCGAGGGCACCAATCACCTAAGGCTAATATCACACAGTATGCAGTACTTTTAGTCTGGCTGCCTCTCGCCGCCGCCGGAACTCCGCCCCCACCCCCATTATATTTAATGGGGACGGAGCGGCAGTCCGGGGGCACACGTTAACTAGTGGCAGGACGAATCCAACAGGCTGTTCACCTGCCGGACTCCCATACCGCTAATGTGAAAGTACCCTAATGCAATTTGTTGGAAGTAAGATGGGCTGGTAAAAAGGTATAGCTCCAAGAGATATTAAAGTGTAAGATAGATAAGTGTATAGATAAGTGTATATAAAAGCATATATAAAAATAAATATATATATGAGTGAATCACTTCACTGGGGAGGTAGTATATGGAATAAGCTCAAGACACCTACAGTATAGGCTTAACTACCCTGCCTGGATCGCTTGTAGAATTTCCGGAAGAACCGCAGTCGCCAAAGATGGTACTTCTGGAAAATTTCCTTTATTGGTATCAAGGCTCAACGCGTTTCATTGGTTTAAACCAGTACCCCCTTCTTCAGGAGCAGTCAATATACATATAAAGTAAAATCATAAGAGTACCACATCTCCTGAAGTACTCTTATGATTTTACTTTATTTATATATATTTTATTATTTTTTTTCTCTCCTCCTGAAGGCTGCCAGTTCCCCAACTTCCCCCCTCCTCCCCAGGCTAATATTAGCAGATAATAATGTACCTGCTAATATCTCTGGATATGTAGCAGCTAGAGATATGGACTTTGTATTGTTTGAAAGATGACATTCCCAGTTTTCAAACAATACCAATCACATCATCATCTTCACTACATGGGAAGATATCACTGTTAGAAATCAAGATGCAGCTGAAAGTGAAAGTAAAAGCAGATTTACCACATTTATTCCCAACTCGATTTCTACCAGTGATATCTCCTGCTTATGTTGTACTACTGTCATCATTTTCGTCTTGTTCTGGAATACCAGCTTTCAAACAAGATCAGGTCCATGCCTCTAGCTGCTACCAATTGGGAGATATGAGTAGCTCCCCCCTTCCCCTTCTGCCTGAGCTGAGCTCCAGAAAAACAGTCAAGTGGCTAAAGGACAGCATAATAGGAAAGCCCCACATGGTGCAAAAAGATCTATCCGCTCTCCGGAATTGCATTCCTCTCAAAAACATTTTCCCATAACACTGCGCTTGTTATTTCATAGGGAGATAGACATGTCCAGAGATGACAGGTGTTTTATAAGTGTGATTTGTTGCAGAGTGACTACTAATTTGGCCACTAATATAGCACCTACAATAGGTGTCGGAGGGAGCTTAGTGGAAAAAATATTTTCATTGGGTTCAATAGCAGAAATTGTGAGGAAGAGGGCTGATTTTTTTTGCTTCATGACATCAATCCGCCATGTTTTGCTGCAGCTAACCCAAGGTGGAGCTCAGCGCTATGAAATTTTACAGCTTCCATTGAGTTTAATGGTAACGTCATAAATTGCATGCAAACTCACTGAGTTCCCTAATTTATCAGAAATCTCACTGGGGATGGGTACAGGTACCACGTACTGAGAATTGTGTACATACTGTAAATCCTAATGCTACACTTTCCTGCAGCCACCACTAGGTGGAGTTTAGGGTCCAAACAGTCTCAAAAGATTAATGATAACTTCATAAATTGCTATACACTGAGCTCCCAAATTCACTAGAAATCTCATTGGGTGGAGGCGCATGCTAAGCATTGTGTGCTACACTTTTCTGCAGTCACCACTAGGGGGAGCTCAGAGATAACAAATTTTACAGCTTTCATTGCGCTTAGGGGATTAAATTGTGAGGAAAATGTGGTGGGGATAAATTAGTTTTTCTGCTCCCCAGAAAACAACTCCTTTTTCTGCAACATCAATCCACCATATTTTCCTGCAGCTAATCCGAGGTGGACCTTGGTTCAAAGAGACTTTACAGCTTTTATTGTGTTCAATGGTAGCTGATTAACTTGCAGAAAAATGCTTAGAGCTCCCAAATTAATCAGCAGTCTTATTGAGGGGGTCATACTAACAATTTTGTGCAATATTCCTAATGAATATATATATATATTTTACATACTACTCACAAAATATTTTTGACTATAGTAGACACACCTGCCCACATTGTATCACCACCACCACCAAAGGCTTGCCTGGTAACAATAGTGGCTGATGCATAGCGCTCTCCTTGACATCGCCAACATTGTTGGCGGCCATCATTTCTACTCAGCATGAGTTGACTTTAATCAGTGAACAGCACTGAGGCCCACTGGTCCCTCGTCTAGTGCAAGACGATGGGCCCATGCAAGACGATGACGCCTGTGGTCAAGTGCCCTTGCAGGTCGTCTAGCACGCTGATGTAAATGGTTTCAAATTTTCTGACGTGACACTTGGGTGGCTTTCATCTCCCTTAAAAGTGCCTGGAGTTGTGTGGCATTCATCACTCGGTTCCGCAGGGCATTGTTCACAATGAAGCGGTCATCAGTGTGGGATGTGGCCAAAGGACGTCCACTTCTCTGCCTTTCTGTGACTCTTCCAGTCTCTCTGTATCTATGATACAACCTGCTGAAGACACTCTGTGACACTCTAAGCTCAGTGGCCACTTCCATTTTAGAACATCCTGCTTCACAATGGCGAGGTACTGTTGATCAATTGTTAGATGTTGTCTTGGTCTCAAGATGTAAAAATGTGAACATCATTAGGAGGAAGACTGTTTAAATACCAATTCTAATTGAACCAGGACATTTTTTGGGCAATTCATGAATCTAACATCTGTTGTGAATTTTGTCATTAAGCTGCTTGTTAAAGAACAGCAAGTTGTGCAAAAAGTACTGAAACACTGAACAGTTGGACACGTGCATTCAGAAGTTTAGAGAAGGTCACATTAATTCACCTGTAAAGGTTAGAGTGTATTTTAGGTTCATCTTGAAATTTCACCCACAAGCCAAATATCCCTAACTTTTTGTGAGTAGTGTGTATATGAATTTATATATATTTTATAACATTTTAAGACTCCAATTACATGTAGGTAATGTTTTATTTTCAGCGCTTTCACTTAGAGGATAATTAGCTTTTACTCATATATAAATCCTATTTATTAAGATTGGAGTAGAAAACATTGTAAGAGTAATCCTAAATGAAGAACTTTTCTCTGTGATCACTCTTTAATGGATTGAGTGGGTGAAGGAATCATTTACTTACATTACCGCGGCTGATTCCTAATAGTATCTTACAAGGCAGCGCTTTCAAACATTAGGTCGATTTGTTCAACGTTAAGTTTTTGCCGTGTAAATAAAATTAACCTGAATGGTGATGGCGAGAGCCGATGCAGCGTCCGGTAATAGGAAGTTTTTGTTGCAACTTCCTGCACTAATTATCATATTTAATTGATTTATTTATTGCAGAGAGATGTATTCTAGTTATATGTGCCGTGCTCTTGGGATCCTGCATCCTTCTGGGTCTCTCATCTGTTTATTGGGAAACATTTACATATTAAAGAACCTGCTGAGAGTTATTTTCCAATTAAAAGTGATTGCTTTAAATGGCCAGCTACACCATTTATTTAATAAGGGTCAAGAAATGGCACATTAATGCTGATGCTCTCATTTCATGATACAGTATAGAAACGTATCCTTCCTTTCCTCTTGGCCAGAAATGTCCTGATATTTGTGGGGTGAGAAGACCAGCGATGTCTTTCCTATATGTTTCTATTAGTGTTGGGCGAGCATGCTCGGCCGAACACCAGTTCAGCTCGAGCATCGCTATGCTCGGCACATCACGGTATTCGGCCGAACACCGCACGATGCTCGAGTCTCCTCCCCGCACGTTTGTTGGCTGCTACGCAGCCAATAAACGTGCAGGTAAGTACTGCCATTCGCTGTAATGCCGTAGTCATGTTGGCTACTGGCATTACAGTGATTGGCTGGACGGAACGCGTCATCGGGTGCTATATAGAGGGGGAGGGATCCGCAGCACCACAACAGGCTGTAAGAGGCAGTGGTGTGGCAAAAGAGAGAAGGCGGGCCACACCAAACAGGCCCGCTACTGTTCCCCGGAGCACCCTCTTGTGGCAATCTCCCTTGCCAATGGGTAGGTGTTCCGCAGTCTGGCGCTTTTTTGAGGAAAGTGAAGACGATAAAAGTATTGTAATTTGCAACCTGTGCCATACCAAAATGACCAGGGGCATAAACACTAGCAACCTCACCACCACCAGCATGATCCGCCACATGGCATCAAAGCACCCTAATAGTTGGGCCGAACGCCCGGGTCCACAATCAGTGTCTGCGGGTCACACCACTGCCTCCTCTTCCCCTGTGTTACATGCTGGCCAATCCCCTGTCCAAGACGCAGGCCCGGATGCGTCCCGCCATGCACCTGGACCTTTGCAAGCACCATCAGCTAGAACATCCACTTCTGTGTCCCAGCGCAGCATACAGATGTCTATACCCCATACCTGAAAGAAATCTGCTTCTGTATGCACCCTGATTCCTCCTTCGTCCCCAATGACTGGCGCCTGGAGAGCTGTCAATGACACACACACAGATAGTATGGTCTCTGAAACAGCTCTGAGTTTATTCTGAGAATACAGCCTCTTATACCTACATCCATACATACAGGGAACAGATGTGGTTCACATTACAATAGAGTAGAAACAATTCCTTATATGGAAATAAGGCTAATGTAAATACATTCACCCTCTAGTATGATGTCTCCCAACATCCTGTCCTTCATACGGATCATATAGCTTATTCTATTTAACCCTTCAATCCCCTCTTAAGTCATGAATATTACTTATCTTCTTTCTCTCATAGAGAGGTAAGTAGCATATGATTGTCCAGGATCTGTGGATTTTGGACACATTACACAGAAAATCTGTATGAGGGAAGGGATACATTGGAGACAACAACATATGACAATCAAGGAAGCAATTATAATTATAATACTGATAAATAATGTTTTTAACCAACTCAAATCCGGCAGCCAGCTCAATAACCAGCCCCACCGAGAGGATGAATCAACATCTTTCTTTAATATTATTGGCAATTTAATGTAACCCTTGAATATAGGACTGGATTGATGTGGAATGGTCAGATAAATTAAAGCAACACATTCCTTTAAAATCTTGACATCCTATATTATGTTTAAGTAACAGATAATCCACAGCAAATCTAATTTCTAGCACTGCTCCTCTTACGCCTTGTAGATCTAAAAGCATGTCTGATAAGGCGATAGAGGTATGATTCAGAGATTTAGCCACATGCAATAGAATTTATAGTACGAGTATTATACTGTATATAGCCAGTCCAGGCACTCCTAATGTAGAGGCGCCCAAACTTATACAGTATATTCTGCACGGCTGAAAAGGGGTAAAGTTTTCTGATAAAGTCTTGGTAACCGATCTGTAAGCTCTCCTGATAGGGAGTTGACTGGGAAGGGCCAAAGTCAGCCTGGATAACGCACAGGGACCTCCAATAACATTAGCAGGAATGTAATTGTAAATGCTGTTACCACAAGACAAAAACCATCCCTTAGGGAGCATTATATTATAGATAAAACTGGGAGTCACAATGGTCTTATTACAACTCATGGAATTATTCAGGGAGCTAGCAAGCCTACTATTCTTTTTACAGGTGTCGTCAATATAATCATATACTCTATTATTAGGTAATCCACTTTTTATGTCTCTACTATCACAATATAAAGTCATATCCTGGGAAAAGGTAAAACAAGTCTATGCTGTAGTCACATTAATAATAATTATTCTAATATTATCCCTGCTATTTCCTAAATTCTGACACTCCCCACAGAAGTCATACAAGGGAATAAAAGATTGTGCATTGTTAGCCATCGACCAGACTTCAAGGAGGGATTCATCGGGTGTAGGCACAGCAATAACACATGTTTGTATAAGATCCCGTGGGCTCTGTAAGTCTTTAAGGCACAATGAACTAACATTTAGGGCATTTTCCATCCTGACTATACTATTCTGTTCAGAATAAAAGGGGACGGGAGCAAAGGGATCTTGCGCCTGAGCTCTTTTATATACTGACTGATTATTTGGTGCACTGCAGAAGAAACTCATCTCCTCTGGGTGATAAATACATGTAGTAATAAGCCAGACTGGCAAGAAAACACAAAGATTAATAATTATCAGCAGACAAACAAATCTCCAAGAATATTGTGGGGTCCTCATCTTTAGCCTGTGGCAAGGCACTTTTCAGGGAAACTTCTTCTGAGCTGCCCTCTTTGTTCAGGGATTTCACACCTGCTTCACCCTCTTTGTCTTTGTCCATCACCGGAGAAGAAGCCTCAAGGACCCTTTTCACTCTGCTAGCGTGAATCCAGATTGGAGCCTCTTCTGTGAGAATCGCTGTTCTGGTGACTGCTACCACTCGGGTGGGTGGTCCAAACGGGAACTCAGTCTGTTTTTGACCTTTTGCCAGGCGCTGGACTATCACCACGTCTCCTGGTTGGAAAGGATGCGTAGGTTCCTGTGGAGAGAAAGGAGAGGCACGAGCAACATCTCGTTTAATTTGATCTAAAGTTTCTACAAGTTTCCTCACATATTCTGCCTGTACTACTTCTAGATCCCTTTTCTCTATCACGGTGGCCTTTGGACCCCAAGGGGTGGGGAAGGGTCTTCCCATTATGACCTCAAATGGTGAGTAACCAGTATTCTTATTAGGCTGCATCCTAATTTCTGCTAGGGCTATAGGCAAGAACTTTTTCCAATTAGTGAACGTGCCTCCAGTAATTTTCCTTATTTTTTCTTTAATTGTTCTATTCATCCTTTCTACTACCCCAGAACTCTGTAGGTGATAAGGGAGGTGGAACTTCCAGTCAATCCTAAGGGCTTTGGAAAGCTCCTTACATACCCTGGACGCAAAAGCTGGGCCATTATCTGAGTCAATTTGAACAGGACACCCACATCTGGGGATGATCTTTTGTAACAAATTTTTTACCACAATTTGTGTGGTTTCATTGGTAGTAGGAAAAACCTCCGGCCATCTAGAGAACATATCCACAATTACAAGGGCATAATCCTGCTTTCTTCCTGTCTTTGGGATATGGGTGAATTCAATTTGTAAGTGAGTGAATGGCGAAGTCGGGTAATTCAGATGTTGGTGTTGGGCCTTCTTTGAATTATTTGGGTTGTTTCTAAGACATATAATACACCGTGAAACATAAGATTGTACTTTTGATCTAAGACTTGGTATAAAAAAATCTCTCCGAATGAGGTCAGTGGTTGCCTGTGCTCCCCTATGGCCAAGACCATGATATTGTGCAATTAAAATAGGGGCGCTAGCAACTGGAATACATTGTTTCCCCCCTTTGCAGATAAGACCCATATCAGGGTCTTGTACTGCACCTACCGACTGCCATTCTATTTTGTCACTACTGGTAGCCAAATCCTGGAGGCTTAGCAATAGATTGTCAGTAAGGGTAATGTCTGGAACTAGGGAGGGCATTTGAACTGTTGCTGCCGTTCTGCCTGATCAGCTAGAGCATTCCCTTTAGCTATGTGCGTTTGGAGACCAGTATATGCCTTACAATGGATAATAGAAACTTTGCTTGGTAATTGGATGGCGGCCAGGAGATCATGTACTAGGGTGGAATGTGAGATTTGTCTCCCATCTGCAGCTATGAAGCCTCTCCTCTGCAAGATTAGCCAATGATCATGTACAACCCCAAAGGCATACTTGGAATCGTTGTATACATTTACATCTCTCCCCTCAAAAAGACAACAAGCTCTAGTGAGGGCAATCAGTTTAGCTGCTTGGGCTGACTGAAACTGTATAACATCAGGGAGTTGAACCACAGCGTATCCTGCATGATAATTGTTGTCATTAGGGCGGGAACAGGATCCATCCACAAAAATATCAGGTGCTCCTTCAATGGGTGTGGACTGTAAGTCAGGCTTAGGTGAGGTATGTTCATGTATAAGTTCAGTACATGCATGGGGAGGAGGTAAATCATCCTGCTCTCCCTTGTAGCCAAGTAGCGCATTCAGTATAGCCATTGGACCGAATGTGGGAGTATTTGATATGAAGTTGAGGATTAGATAGCAACAAAACTTCATATCCACTCATTCTTTGTGCTGACATACAGTATGTTGTGTATGTATGTTCTTCAACAGGGCCTGAACATTGTGTGAGGTATGCAGAGTGGTGGGATGACCTAGGGTGATAGGCGTGGCCATCTCAGCGACCATAGCACAGGCTGCCAAACTCCTGAGACACGCAGGCATGCCCTGAACCTGTACGGGAACCACTTTTGAGAAAAAAGCAACAGGGCGGAATTTGCCTCCATGATCTTGCGCCAGGACTCCCGCCATGGTTTTAAAATTGTCCCTGGCAAATAAGTGAAACATCACGCTATAGTCAGGTAGGCCCAAACCAGGACTGGAAACCATTGCACATTTCAAATGACTAAAAGCTTGTAACATTTCATCAGACCATTTAATGAAGTCAGGCATATCAGTATTAGTGGCGTGTCTCAGAATATTATCATACTAGGAACAATCAGCAATCCATTGGCGGCAGTAACCAATTATGCCAAAAAAGGTCAACATGTCTTTCTTGGTTTGTGGGCGGGGCAGACCCAGTACGGCGGTAATTCTGGCATGGCTGATTTTTCTCTCACCTTTACTGAGAACAAGGCCCAAATACTCAACACTTTCCATACACCATTGTAATTTCTTCCTACGATGCCTCAATTCTGGCCAAAGGCTGGATTTTGGCACAGGTGTTACTTTAAGCTTCAACTTCATGACTCAGCTGTCACAACTGTGGCTTCTAGGACTAACCCTAACTACATCCCTGACTGCATCTGCAGTATGATCCATTCGAGGATAAGATGAGTAACATTCCTTGCAGCAATGCACTATGTGTAATAGAGTGAAAGGGCGATGCGGTACCTTGATCTACTTACCATGGCATGTTCTTCAATGGGAGGTTTCCTTTTATCTTCATCGTGATCGACGCAATGCGCAGACTGTACTTGACATCACTTTCGGAGCCATTAAATTTGGCCCTGGATTTGGAAGATTCTTTACTACTGGCGACAAGCTTCATCAATCCATCCAATCATTCATTCATCCACCTATCCCTCCGTCTGCCCACCCATCTATTCATCTTTTCATCCAATTGTTCATTTTATTGTTTGTTTATTCATCCATCCCTTTACCATTGCATCCGTCTACCCATTCATGTATTGATCCATCCATTCACTAGTTCATCCATCCATGTATATAGCTACCAATCATCTTGCCACTCATCCCCCAATTTATCCATCCATCAACCCAATCATGTATCCATCCAGCCATTCATATAGTACACCCAAACAAACAGCTATTCAATTATTAATTTATTGATTAATTTATTCACCCACATAGCAATACACCTACACATTAATAAATGTATAAATTAATTAATTGATAATTCATTTGTTTGCTCATACTTTCATTCAACAATCTATCTACCTTGCCTCCCACCTTTCTACCCATCCATCCATGCATGCATCCACCAATCTACTCATAACTTCAATTGTACGTACATCCACCTATTCATCTATTCATCCATCCAGCTGGATACCCATCCATCCATTATTCCATGTATCCACCTGGCTACCCACCCATTCATGCATTCACCCACCCACCTTCCATTCATCTGCTCATCCCTCCATCCATCCACTTGTCCGTTCATTGAATCATTCATCCACCTGGCCACCCACCAACCATCTATCCACCCATCCATCCATCTATCTATCTATCCATCCATTCATCCACCCATTCATCATCCATCTATTTAGCCACCCATCAGTCTACCCATCCACCCATTCATCATACATACATACATACATACATACATTCATCTAACAATCTACCCGTTCATCACCCATCACATGCCCATTAAAAGTTATTCTACAATTATTATTTATTAAAAAGCAGCACTACTTGGATATACACTTTGTGCCCACCCGTCAGCAAAATGTTGGTTTTACTTGTTTGAACCTCGTTTTCCAGAATATGAACAATATTATTATAATCTGCAGTGTTTCATCTTTATTTTCTAGCATTTAGATAATTCTTAATTAATAGTCAGCCACTGACAAGAACATAGCTTGTAATACAACTATTTAGGCATTTCAATACTTTAATGTCCCCAATTATGCTGATAAATATTATGACAAATAAATTTATTGTGATATCACATCATGTAATTTGCTTTTCATTGTAATAAAAACCAGTAAGTGAAATAAAATTGATTATGACTTCAATGGCCATGGCAAGAAAGGTGGAAGGAAATTATATTACTGCTGTGAAAATAGCAGTTGTGGTCTGAATAATTTATGGATGCTCGTGTGATTAGGGATGAGAAGATCCGTTGATGTTCGGGTTTGCCAGGTTCGGCCAAACTTTGGGTCAGAGTTCGGGTTCAGGACCCGAGCTTGACCTGAACTTGAACCCGAACCCCATTGAAGTCAATAGGGACCTGATGTTTGGTGCACTAAAATGGCTGTAAAATAGTCATAGTAAGGGCTAGAGGGCTGCAAAAAGAAGCAAATTGGGGTAAGAGCAGGACAGTTTCCCTGCAAACAAATGTGGATAGGGCAATTACTTAAAATAACAGAATAGATAAAACAAAAAAAAAATAATCTTCTTGAACTAGGAGGGGGAGGTCAAAGTGGAGTAGGAGGTTGAGGTGGCGGTATATGTGGCGGTAGAGATGGAGGAGGAGGAGATAGCCAATACTATTTTTGTTGGTTTTTATTTTTATTTTTTTATAAATTTGGGAAGACCCCAAAACATTGGGAAATAGAAAAGAGAACACAAGCGAAAGTGCGTTGGAATGTAGCAATGGCTGGGTGTGGCCGCTATACTTGTCTACTCAGCACAAGGTACAGACAAGTCCTGTGGGATCCATGCCTGGTTCATTTTAATGAACGTGAGCTTGTCCACGGTGGCTGTGGACAGGCGGTTGTGCTTGTCTGTGATCCCCCCCCCTCCATGCTAAACACACGTCCGAACAATACACTGGCCGCAGAGCAGGCCAGCACCTCCAAGGCGTAATGGTAAAACTCAGGCCATGTGCCCAATTTGGAGATCCAGAAGTAGAATGGGGCAGAACCATCAGTCAGTACGTGTAGGCATGTGTTCCACCATGTTGCTGAAATGCTGCCTCCTGCTAATACGTTCCATATCCGTTGGTGGTGCTGGTTGTTGTGGCATGCTAACAAAACTTTTCCACATTTCGGCCATGCTAACCCTGCCTTCTGAGGTGCTGGCGGTGCCTCAGCTGCATTGGCTACTTCTTCCTCCTCCTCTGCCTTCGCCTTGTGCTTCCAGCATGTGCAAGGTGAAATTTCACCTTGTGGGTCTGTCGCATATGAGGCGGTGAGCGGGATAGCCGAAGTTACGCTGCAGCGCTGACAGGCGAGCAGCAGCAGGGTGAGAACATTGAAAGTGCACACAGATGGCTCGCACTTTCTGCAGCATATCTGACATAAAAGGGAATTTTTCAGGAACCTCTGCACCACCAAATTTAGCAGATTCACCAGGCAAGAGATGTGCGTCAAACCAGCTAGGCCTAGAGCTGCTATGAGGTTTCACCCGTTATCGCACACCACCAGGTCTGTTGTTCCATCCCGTCCACACAGCACCTGCTTGGTGTGGGGTTTTTCCCCCAAACAGATGAGTTTCAAAACAGCCTGCTGTCATTTCCCCCTGGCTGTGCTGAAGTTGGTGCTGAAGGTGTTACGCTGACCGGATGAGCAGGCGGTAGAGGAAGAAAGTGGAGTAGTAGGAGGAGTTTACAGGAGGCAAAGAGAAATGTCCTTCAATCCTTGGTGGCGGTAGGACATGCGCCAAACTGCTCTCCACCTCAGGCCCAGCCGCCACTGCATTTACCCAGTGTGCAGTTAGGGAGATATAACATCCCTGCCCGTGCTTACTGGTCCACGTATCGGTGGTTATGTGGACCTTACCACAGATGGTGTTGCACAGTGCACACCGGATTTTGCCCGACACTTGGTTGTGCAGGGCAGAGATGGATCGCCTGGAAAAGTAGTGGAGGCTTGGAACCACGTACTGTGGGACAGCCACTGCCAAAAGGTTTTTAAAAGTCTCTGTCTTCACCAGACGGAATTACAGCATTTCAAAGGCAGGAATTTATAAATGCTGGCATTCAGGGCCAGGGATCACGGGTAGGTAGGGGGGTACTTCCTCTTTCTCTCCAGTGTTTGGAAGCTGGGCAGCTGAATGCTTCCATGGGACAGTGTGGACATGCTGGGTGGCTGTGGTGGAGGTGGTGGTGTTGCTGCGACATCCTCTGTTTGCGGGTTGGCAGGTGCCTCTGTCACTCCAGAAGGGGAGGAAGAGGCCGAGACCGCAGCAGAAGAGGGAGCAAGAAGAGCCTGGGATCTTTTGTGGTTTTTGAGGTGTGTACTCCACTGCAGCTCGTGCTTTGCATTTAGATGCCTGGTTATGCAGGTGGTGCTCAGGTTTAGAACATTTATGCCTCGCTTTAGGCTCCGATTACACAGCGTAAAAATTACTTGCGTCTTGTCGTCAGCGCATTGTCTGAAGAACTGCCACACCAGGGAACTCCTTGGAGATGGCTTTGGTGTGCTTAGTCCCTGGGTGCGGTGGGCAGTAGCAGGCGTACTGTCTAGGGGACGGCCACGCTGATTTTGCACCCTGCTCCCTCATTTGCTGTGCGGCTGGTGCTGTGTGACCACCACCTCTTCCTCCGAACTGCACACGTCACTCACATGACCTTGATTCCATGTGGGGTCTAGGACCTCATCATCCTCCACATGATCTTCCACCCAGTCTTCACTCCTGCCCTCTTTGTCGGAAAGCCGCACCAGTTGGCACCTGTGTTTCGTCAGCATCGGAGACGTGCTGCAGTGGTCCTCCCATGTCCACATTCTGAAACATAAGTGGTTGGGCATCAGTGCACTCAATCTCTTCCACTTCTGGGGCAGGGCTAGGTGGATGGCCCACGGAAACCATGCCAGCAGAGTCATCAAAAAGCATAAGAGACTGCGCATGACTTGGGGCTCAGACTGCTTGACTGATTTGCAAGGGGGTGAGGTGAAAGATAGATGCCCATGGGCTGCAGGTGCCAACTCTGATCTTTCAGCAGGGGGCCGGGTGGGAGACAATGAGAAGGAACTGGAGGCACTGTCAGCCAACCAATGTACTACCGCCTCTACTTGTTCTGGCCTCACCATTCGTACACCGGTATTCGGGCCTACAAAATGAGGCTGAAAGTCCTGTCGCCTACGTGCACCTGAGGAAGGTGTTTCATTTGGGCGTGTTGCTGGCACAGATCGACCACGTCCTCTCCCTGCAACAGGATCTCCACCAGCACGAGCAGCACCACGACCAGGGCCACGTGCCTTATTTGATGTTCTCCTCATTCATTGAGGTCACCCACCGAACTAACAGACAGATTAACTATATTAATTTCCCTGTCACGTATGCAGTGCAGGTGTACTTCACGCAATAAATGGGTATATGTCATCGGCCGAACAAACAGTCAGATTAACTATATTCGTTTCCTTGGGCTGTCACGTATAAAGTGCAAGTGTATCTCACACCAAAAATGGGTATATGTCACCGGCTGAACTAACAGTCAGATTAACTATATTAACCCTTTCAAGACCAAGCCATTTTTCACCTTCGTGATTACGTCTAATTTAGCAAATCTGACATGTGTCAATTTATGTGCTATTAACTTTGGAATGCTTTGATTTCTCCAAGCCATTCTGAGATTGTTTTCTAGTGTCACATTGTACTTCATGATAGTCATAAATTTGAGTCAATATATTTCACCTTTATTTATGAAGAAATCCCAAATTTACCCCAAAATTTAAAAAATTTGCAATTTTTTCAAAATTTACATTTCTCTGCTTTAAAAACAGAAAGTGATACCTCATAAAATTTTTAGTGCTTAACATTCCCCATATGTCTACTTTATGTTGGCATCATTTTGTAATTGTCGTTTTAATTTTTTAGGATGTTAGAAGGCTTAGAATTTTAGAAGCAATTCTTACAATTTTTAAGAAAATTTCCAAAACCCACTTTTTAAGGACCAATTCAGTTCTGAAGTCCCTTTGTGAGGCTTACATAATGGATATCCCCCATAACTGACCCCATTGTAGAAACTACACCCCTCAAGTTACTCAAAACTGATTTTACAAACTTTGTTAACCCTTTAGGTGTTCCGCAAGAATTAAAGGAAAATGGAGATGAAATTTAAAAATTTCACTTTTTTGGCAGATTTTCCATTTTAATTCATTTTTTTCTTTAGCACATAGAGGGTTAACAGCCAAACGAAACTCAATATTTATTACCCTGATTCTGCGGTTTACAGAAATTCCCCACATGTGGTCGTAAACTGATGTAAGGGCACACGGCAGGGCGCAGAGGAAAATAAGTGCCATATGGTTTTTGTAAGGCAGATTTTACTGGACTGGTTTTTAGATGCCATGTCCCATTTGAAGCCCCCCTGATGCACCCTTACAGTAGAAACTCCCAAAAAGTGACCCCATTTTGGAAACCAGGGGATAAGGTGCCAGTTTTATTGGTACTATTTTGGGGTACATATCATTTTTAATTGCTCTACATTATGTTTTTTGTGAGGCAAGGTAACAAAAAAATGGCTGTTTTGGCACTGTTTTTATTTTTTACAAGATTCATCTGACAGGGTAGATCATGCGCTATTTTTATAGAGCAGTTTGTTACGGACGCAATGATATCAAATTTGTCTACTTTCTTTGTTTGTTTGTTTCAGTTTTACATAATAAAGCATATTTATTTTATTTATTATGTTTTTGTGTCTCCATTTTCTGAGCGCCTTATGTTTTTTTTTTTTTTTTGCAGCTAGAGTCTAGGAAGGACCATAGCGGCCAAGCTACACAGACACAACACAAATCTTGGCGATACTAGGGAGGCTCGTCCCTGTCATCACCTGCCATTGGCTGCCCCCCTGACACCGGATGTTTTCATCCGCTCACGGTGAGAAGCAGCTACGGCGGTGCAGGGAGCCAGTTAAGTAGAATCAGTGTGAGGGGCCCGGCATATGGGGGAGCATTTGTTAGTGTCGGATAACTCCTTTAACCAAGTTAAGATATGTGATCTTCTAACCCAGAGATCTGGTGTATAGCAGTTGCCTAGAATCATAATACCGATTTAACTGGGCACCACCCAATGTTATTTAGCTAAGTATGGTGGTTTTATCTGGTAATTCTAGCATTATGCAATCAGTATATAATCCATCTGGGAGAACAGAAAATGACTCTGGAAAAACTAATTTCTTCTGTTTGAGAAAGAGACTTGGAATACTTAGGTCTTCTACAGTATATGGTTAATGTAGTGCTGCTCCCATCCACTTCTTGTTTCTGTTTTTCTTGAGTCTATGAGCTCCTATACAAAATTTCTTATATAGGTTTTGATCCAGCTTTAGTTATATCCTTGGTCCATGAGAGCAGAAGGTAAAATGGCAGTGATATGCATATTATAGTGGCGGACCCTGGACCCATGAAAGGTGGGGGGTGGGAAGCAGCGCAGACTAGCCGTATTATCTTTCCTGATGAGTTATATGAACTTGATCAGGGTTCTATAATTACAACAACTTTAGCATAAAGCATAATACCACCTCTTCCTTCAAGGAATAAGAAGCTAGAGGGCAGTCTAAGCTGGGGTATCTTGTCCAAGGACTGTAGGGTGTAATGAATCAGCATCAACAATTGACTCATATTAAGTCTTTATTTCATAAAACAGCTTAGATTACTCATGTGATGGCCAATCACCATCCAGCTCAAGCAACACTAATAAGCCCGTCAACATTGTTTCATTTTCAAGCATGTCAATTAATTATTTTTTGCAAAATGTTTTGGTTGTTCTGCTGGTCCATGCCCACTCATCAGGTCCTGCTGTCTTCTATCCGGCAGTCTGTAACCGCTTCTTGCTCCTCAGGTGCTGATAGTGAGCCAAGGCACCTATGTTCTAGGTGCTTTCCTTGCAGACGGTGGCCTGCTCCAGCATGCTTCTTCATCTCTTCCAGCGAATGGCTGGTCACTTCTGTGTATTTAAGGCTCCTTCCCCAGGTGAAAGGTGCCTGAGCTTTAGGTGATCCTTTGGATCTATACACCGGTGTCTCTGATCCTCATGGGTCAGGTGCCAACTGCACCGGGACTATTCACGGAGGTATCGGCCTGGCAGTTCACCTTCAGCAAAGGCCAGATCCCTGTATATGGGTTAACAGTTGAAAACCAGGGGACAATGCCCTTAGATTTAGCCCTAAGTCAAACCAATTAGCTAGCACAGTGGGTCCAACTCTACTGTCCATTACAGTTTCACTTTAAACAATTGAAAGTTCTTTCTTGGAAGTGAGAAGGGTGAGGACCCCTGTGAAAGTTTGCTTTGGTTCTTTGTAAAACTTGTAAGAAATAAAATATTTTGCAAAAATACAATACTTTGTATGCTTGAGTAAGAGAAATAATGTATAACAGTTGACAAGCTTGAAGACAAAACACTGTCGTGTGTACTTCCTGTTTCATTCTTGATCTTTCCTCCAGTTGTTTATCAGAAAAGGGGAATTATTTTTCCTTTTTCTCCTATCAAGAAAGATCCAAAACCCCCACCAATAGGATATGTCATTTGCTAAGTTATCTGAACTCATATGTACAAACTCCTTAGCATTGGATCAGGTATTGGGGGATCAGGTATTGCTTAAAGGGGTATTCCAATAAGCAACATTTAGCTCCTGTCCACAGAATAGATACTTGGTAATACAGTGGGAAAAAAGACATAAGTCTATCATGTTCAACCAAGGGATGGGTGGGAATGTGAATTTTTGAAAAGGGGAGAAAATGAATTGCATAATTGTCAGTGGTCTGGCCACTGGGACCACCAGCAATCATGAAAATGGGAGTCCTTTGTGTGAATGGAGTAGTGCACATTCCTAGTCACTGCTTCGATCACTTCGATGAGTGTAGAACTTAGCTGTCTCCATCAGAAGTGAACAATCTTGCATGGGTGCCACCCCTCAAATTCAAAGGGGACTTGAGGACACCTGTTCTCATACTTGCTGGGAGTATCCATTTAATGAAGTGCCCTCTTTCATGAAGTCTTCTTATACTATGGTAATTTATTAACTATCTTGGATAACAGCCCGATTGTTACGGTATGTCATTTAGGGTCTATGATCAGACATTTGACCATGAGCACTACAATGCTTGTCACCCAACAGGACCAAGAAAGCATAAAATTTGCTAATTGAACCATCAAAAGGCTTTGAAAAGAACATATGTCCATTTAATTTTCACGTCTGTCAAAACTGCTCAACAGTTTTTGATATCTGGATCACCTCTCCATATTACCCCATTACCGCTACAGATGGTAAGATAAGAATGTTTACATAAGATATTCCTGAGTTCTAAATGGGAAAAAAAATGCCATAATTCGAAGACAGCATATTAAAACACAACATGTGCCTATTTTTTCAACCGTCTATCCACCTTAATGAAAGAATACAGACCATTAACTCTCCAAGAAATCAAGTCAAATTTTCATTTTAATCCATCCATCGGAAGGAAGGCTTAATAAGATTGAAATGCATTTCTTCCTTTTAATAATTTTCTCATAACACCTTTCAGAAATGAATTCTTTGTGTGGATTGTATGCTTGGAGAGACGGTCTCCCAGCCGCATTAAAATGATGAAAAGTATTTCATGCAGTCTATCGGCATTAATCAAAACTGAATGGGTTATTTGCTCCTTCCATCCATGCTTTAAGAAGAAAAAAAAACTAAGTTTTGCTTCTCTGCGCACACAAATTTGCCATCAAATGGAGTTAACGTTTAGCAGAAAGTCAACATCTTTAACTGCAGTAATAAGGGGGAGATGTAATTTGTATGATAAAAAGGACCACAGGTTTATCACTAGTTCCTTGCCCTAACACGCAGCTTTCTGTCTTCCCCTTGCTCCCTATTGTTCTCAGCCTTTACTTGCTGTATACATGTTCTTGTAGGTTCCTCAAAGTCATGATCATCATTGTATCCATCCATCAGGGTTTCATGCAGTGTGAGATGTCTCACCACCACCTATGGTCACTGAAATGTCTCCAAAACTTTGCACCAATTTAACATAGATATGAAGAATGGGAAAGACAGATTAATTGGGCGACTGGAGATTTCCTGCATTCAGTAAAACTATTTCAGAAGCGTCATTGATTTCTGAGTATGCTCTGTCTTTCTCTTGCTTCCTTTGTTCTCAGCCATCACTGGCAATATACAGATGCATTCACTAGTGTTGAGCGAGAATGCTCGGCCTAACACCAGTTCGTCTCGAGCGTCGTGATCCTCGGCACATCGCAGTGTTTGGCCGAATACCTCGTGTGCTCGAGCGCAATGCTCTAGTCAGTGCAATTAAATCCAATTTAGCCTCTATTTCTGAAAAGTTTGTGCTGAAATTTGAACTCACAACCTTCTACATTAGAGGCAAGGACTTTAACCACTCAGCTATAAAAGCTGAATAATAAACTGTGTCAGAAAAACCTCATAGTAGTTTGTCCTATACAGCAGAAGTATAATTTCATATTTCACTTCAGGTTAACATGTAGCTGTATAGCATAGTGGTAAAGGTTCAGAGTTCAAATCCCAGCAAAAACTTTTCAGAAATAGAGGCTAAATTTAATTTAAATATATATATATATATATATATATATATATATATATATATGTATATGTTTTTAGCCATAATATATTTGCATATATTATTATATATTTAGAATATATAATATATCATAATATATGTAAATATATTATGGCTAAAAACATCAATAGTAGTTTCCCACATATTATCCGTTCATATATATCAAAAGTATGATTATATATATATATATATATATATATAATGGACGCCATTTTGGCACCAAAAATGGTAAAAGGCAGAGTGGACCCAGCATGCATGTGGATCCAACACTTCCTGAACTTTATGGCGGCCATTATGGCGCATAACAGGTAATATTTAGTGTTAAGAACTATCTTACAGAGATTGCCTTGACGTTCGGCAGACGGGCTCAAATGGTTTTGTACAAAATGTATTTGCCAGGCATCTCACTTTATAAATAAGCGTAGCATTAGCACTATAATATTTTTTGTGACTATGGCATTATTGTATTTTATCTGGTTTGTAGGGTGCTGCTGCATTGTCTTTCTCGCTCTCTCTCTCTCTATATATATCTATATATATATATACAGTACAGACCAAAAGTTTGGACACACCTTCTCATTCAAAGAGTTTTCTTTATTTTCATGACTATGAAAATTGTAGATTCACACTGAAGGCATCAAAACTATGAATTTACACATGTGGAATTATATACATAACAAACAAGTGTGAAACAACTGAAAATATGTCATATTCTAGGTTCTTCAAAGTAGCCACCTTTTGCTTTGATTACTGCTTTGCACACTCTTGGCATTCTCTTGATGAGCTTCAAGAGGTAGCCCCCTGAAATGGTTTTCACTTCACAGGTGTGCCCTGTCAGGTTTAATAAGTGGGATTTCTTGCCTTATAAATGGGGTTGGGACCATCAGTTGCGTTGAGGAGAAGTCAGGTGGATACACAGCTGATAGTCCTACTGAATAGACTGCTAGAATTTGTATTATGGCAAGAAAAAAGCAGCTAAGTAAAGAAAAACGAGTGGCCATCATTACTTTAAGAAATAAAGGTCAGTCAGTCAGCCGAAAAATTGTGAAAACTTTGAAAGTAAGGGCTATTTGACCATGAAGGAGAGTGATGGGGTGCTGCGCCAGATGACCTGGCCTCCACAGTCACCGGACCTGAACCCAATCAAGATGGTTTGGGGTGAGCTGGACCGCAGAGTGAAGGCAAAAGGGCCAACAAGTGCTAAGCATCTCTGGAACTCCTTCAAGACTGTTGGAAGACCATTTCAGGGGACTACCTCTTGAAGCTCATCAAGAGAATGCCAAGAGTGTGCAAAGCAGTAATCAAAGCAAAAGGATGCTACTTTGAAGAACCTAGAATATGACATATTTTCAGTTGTTTCACACTTGTTTGTTATGTATATAATTCCACATGTGTTAATTCATAGTTTTGATGCCTTCATAGTCATGAAAATAAAGAAAACTCTTTGAATGAGAAGGTGTGTCCAAACTTTTGGTCTGCACTGTATATATATAGTAATTACACATTTATTTTGTGCCATACATTTTTTACAGTTACTAAAAAAATATAAAATATATAAATTTAATTTAGCCTCTATTTCTAAAACGTTTCTGCCAAGATTTGAACTCACAACCTTCTACATTACAGCCAAGAACTTTAACCACTACACTCTACAGCTACATGTTAACCTGCACTGAAATATGAAATGATACTTCTGCTGTATAGGAATACTTACTACATGACAAACTACTATGAGGTTTTTCTGACAAAGTTTATCATTCGGCTTTAAGGTTAAAGTCCTTGCATCTAATGTAGAAATAGAGGCTAAATTAGATTTAAATACACTGGGTGTCCCCGAGCACTGACTCCATACATGGACATAGCTATATATAGAGTCAGAGCAGGGACTCCTAAGCCGTGGACTCACACTTGGGGATTCCCTCACTGTACAGCGATCTTCTGCATAGACCTCAGTGGGGCCCGGCTCCATCCCCTCTTCAGAGCAGGGGGTGCCTGGTTTAATGCTTGGTTTCTCCCATTGACTTCCATTGTGCTCGGGTGCTCTGTAGAGCATCGCAAAGTGTTCTACCAGAGCACCCAAGCACTTTGGTGCTCGATCAACACTAGCATCCACCATTACCTTTGCTGGAATTTGGCTAAAGGCTCAATACAATAATACAGTCTAGCAAAACCCTTCACAGGGTGCAATACACACCACAACCACTGGGTGGCATATTTAGGATAGACATCTTGTGATAGAGTATCACAAAACTCATGTTTTAAGTCTTCTCACACCACTCATCTTCGGATATGAGGAACAAAGAGGAAAGGTAAAGAAGATTAATCTGTAAATGTTCTTGGTAGTGTAATAATCATCAACATACGGCATCATCCATCCAATTCCATAAGTGTTTCATGCACATGAGACATCTTATCATCATCACCTAGTCAAATACTGAAAGGAAATTATAGGAATATTGTGCTGATTCTCAGCATGCCGTTTTCTGTCTTCCTGTTGCACCTTATGTTCTCAGCCTCTACTTTCATTACAAATGTTCTTGTTGGTTCCTCAAAGTCATGACCATCATCTCATCCATCCATCCATCTTTCATGCAGTGTCTCACCACCATCTATAGTCATTGAAATGTCTTAAAAACATGTATTTTATAAGTAAAAGTCACCTTATGGCACTAAAGAAATAATAATAAAAAATACATAAAATAAGAATCTAAAAATATAGATATATTTTACACACTCTTAGTTATGACAACATGTAAAGTGAGTGTTATAATATAATATTATTTAGATATTTGGAAGACAACAAAAATACCAAACAAAAATAGTTATGGTGGAATTATGGTGGAATTATGTTTCTATCTGCTACAAGAGAACATAGTTTTAAATTAGAGGGGCAAAGGTTTAAAAGTAATATCAGGAAGTATTACTTTACTGAGAGAGTAGTGGGTGCATGGAATAGCCTTCCTGCAGAAGTGGTAGCTGCAAATACAGTGAAGGAGTTTAAGCATGCATGGGATAGGCATAAGGCCATCCTTCATATAAGATAGGGCCAGGGGCTATTCATAGTATTCAGTATATTGGGCAGGCTAGATGGGCCAAATGGTTCTTATCTGCCGACACATTCTATGTTTCTATGTTTCTAATTGAATTTTTTCCAAGTTCCACTTACAAATAAATTAATGCTGATTTTTATAATGCAAAAAAAAAAAAAAACATACAGTACAGACCAAAAGTTTGGACACACCTTCTCATTCAAAGAGTTTTCTTTATTTTCATGACTATGAAGGCATCAAAACTATGAATTAACACATGTGGAATTATATACATAACAAACAAGTGTGAAACAACTGAAAATATGTCATATTCTAGGTTCTTCAAAGTAGCCACCTTTTGCTTTGATTACTGCTTTGCACACTCTTGGCATTCTCTTGATGAGCTTCAAGAGGTAGTCCCCTGAAATGGTCTTCCAACAGTCTTGAAGGAGTTCCCAGAGATGCTTAGCACTTGTTGGCCCTTTTGCCTTCACTCTGCGGTCCAGCTCACCCCAAACCATCTCGATTGGGTTCAGGTCCGGTGACTGTGGAGGCCAGGTTATCTGGCGCAGCACCCCATCACTCTCCTTCATGGTCAAATAGCCCTTACTTTCAAAGTTTTCCCAATTTTTCGGCTGACTGACTGACCTTCATTTCTTAAAGTAATGATGGCCACTCGTTTTTCTTTACTTAGCTGCTTTTTTCTTGCCATAATACAAATTCTAACAGTCTATTCAGTAGGACTATCAGCTGTGTATCTACCTGACTTCTCCTCAACGCCACTGATGGTCCCAACCCCATTTATAAGGCAAGAAATCCCACTTATTAAACCTGACAGGGCACACCTGTGAAGTGAAAACCATTTCAGGGGACTACCTCTTGAAGCTCATCAAGAGAATGCCAAGAGTGTGCAAAGCAGTAATCAAAGCAAAAGGTGGCTACTTTGAAGAACCTAGAATATGACATATTTTCAGTTGTTTCACACTTGTTTGTTATGTATATAATTCCACATGTGTTAATTAATAGTTTTGATGCCTTCAGTGTGAATCTACAATTTTCATAGTCATGAAAATAAAGAAAACTCTTTGAATGAGAAGGAGTGTCCAAACTTTTGGTCTGTACTGTACATCCAAAAGTACGAAAACCAAGACCTGACATAGCAAATACAAAACATCCGGAGATACAGAATAATTTGTGCTGAAGGCCAACATAATCTCAACCGTAAGCATTTAATATACCCCATCAGGGCTGAGAATGATCAGTTTAACTTTAAAAATGTACACATTTTTTATTTAATATTTATTTATTTTTAATTTTGGGGTGCACAATGTTACACACAATAAAGTATCAGATTCCGATTTTGCGCATTTATCTTTTGGATTATTTATTTTTTCTAGATTTTTTTTGAGAACTTTTGCAAAGTTTTATACCCTCGAGTAACCATGCCAAGAGCTTCATCATGGTCCATTAAGTTTAAGAGGTGCTTTTAATTAAAAATGTTGCTAAGCCAGGGTAATTCGTTGCTCATATATTTGCTACTCTGCATGTGGAGACAAAAAGTCCTTTGTCAGGTTAATAATAATAGAGCAATTCCTCTGGGTTTTTGCATGAGCAAAGAGAGGTATTTAGTAATTGTCATTGTAAAGTAGTAAAATGGTCAGCGGTGGCATCTCACATTGAAGAGCACAGCGTCGTTAAATTATGACACTTTTATAATTGCCATAGCTTTTTCCCGTTGGTTTGGTGCCTTAAAACTCGGCGGCATGTTGCTGTAGCCAGGTTCTTCTTCTTAAAGGTTAAAAGGTATGGACACTTTTGGGAGCATTTTTTTAATTGTTGCATTCTACTCATTTTGTCCTAAAAAAAAGTTTCAATTGGTCTTTTGTAAAAAAAAAATTCTCTGTACAGCTGTCACTTGCTGTCTATTTGCAGACTGTTGCTATCTGTTTATGCTGAGTCCCGTCAGACAGCAATCCTGATGGCTTAGTCTTTAGCCCTATTCTCTGAACTCCTGACAGCTCCTAAACACACATGTAAGTCACAGGCTTATGCGTTTGATAGGCATTGAGCTATAATGAGTGTTTATGAGCTGTCAGCAGTTCAGAGTTCTATAGACTGAGCCCACAGTGCTGCTGTCTGATGGGACTTGGTGCAAACAGAAAGCAACCGTCTGCAAACTGACAGCTGAACAGAGAAAACTGCTGAAATCTTTTTACTTCAAAATGAGTAGAATGCAATAATAAAAAGTGCCCCCAAAGGAGTCCATAACCTTAAAGGGAACCTGTCAAGTGGATATTTGATTATAATCTAACTAATTATATACAATCATTAACTACTAAAAAGTACCTTAGATGTATTCACTTACTGGTGTGACAGATGGTTACCTCATAATATACACACAAAGATGCCACATGCCGCATGCTAAAGAGCTGATTTGAGTCCAGCGTGATGTCATTGAGTCCAGCGTTTATTTAATGAACAGCTATAGCCACTCCCCTGCCCACCTGCTGCTGATTCATATGGAAAAAAAACTGTTATTCAGCAGCGGGGAGAGTCAGGAGCTCATAAATATTCATGACTCAACATTATCAGCTGGAGCTTTTCAATACAAGATGTTGGCAGATTGACTGGGTCAATTAAAGAAAGTGACCCAGCATTTTGCTAAGAGAATCTGTCACTTATTTATGTTGCCCTTAGTTAGGACACCATAAAACTAGTGACAGGTTCCCTTTAAGCTCTTAGGAGGAAGAACCAGGCTACAGGAGCATGCCGCCTAGTTTTAAGGCACCAAACCAATAGGAAGAAGTTATGGCAATTCCTTAGGAGTGATACAATGCTTATTTCTTTCTTTTCTGTATATTTCTGTGCTATTTACATAGAAACATAGAATGTGTCGGCAGATAAGAACCATTTGGCCCATCTAGTCTGCCCAATATACTGAATACTATGGATAGCCCCCGGCCCTATCTTATATGAAGGATGGCCTTATACCTATCCCATGCATGCTTAAACCCCTTCACTGTATTTGCAGCTGCCACTTTTGCAGGAAGGCTATTCCATGCATCCACTACTCTCTCAGTAAAGTAATACTTCCTGATATTACTTCTAAACCTTTGCCCCTCTAATTTAAAACGATGTCCTCTTGTAGCAGCTTTTCTTCTTTCTATTTGTCATATATAAGGGGATGTGATCACTTAGCAACCATTTGCTCCTTCCCTTTCACATTCAAAGCAAAAGATGTTAAAGATCTAGCAGAGCTGTGTGCGTCATTTGACCCAACAAGGAACATTCATTCAACCGGAGCAGCAAGATTCCTTAACAAGACGCAAAAGGTAATAGGGCCTAAAGTAAGAAAAGTGTCACAAAGTAAATTTGTAGGTGCCAGAATAAATATGGCATTTGGACCAAGTTTGCCTAAACTGTTTGCCCAATGCGTGGCTTTCCATAAGAGTGCATAAAAGGGCTCTGCTACATTTGCACTGTATATTAAGATACAGCTGCATCACAATGCAGACCAATGTCTTCATTTTGTATTGCAGAAAAGACCAATATTACCTGGAAACCATCAGCAAGCTGCTGCTCAGCATTGCATTGTTCTTATTCTGTGTTTCTGTGGCAACATTGTATCTGTCATGTGCTACAATGAATATATTGTGCCTACCTGTTGGGTATGACCATGATGATAAACGGACATTTGCGTCTACAGCAGATTATTAGCGAGTCGTATAACAGGATGCAGGTAACAGCTGCTGTCATTTTTCTACATCTATAAGATAATGTCACCCATTTTTCCAGCTGTATCTTCATGCAAAGCATGTATAACCACAATTAAGACAAAGCATATGCGCTGGTAATCAGTATTATGCCAGTGCTCATTCGTAGCACAGCTCATTTTTACATCAAAATATATGATTCTCCATAAGACTGCAATTAAATCCGTGACATTGTCTTACAGTTACCACTGCCTACAAGGCAACCCCGAAAGAGTTAAATGACAAATTCAGCTCTGCTGTACTACAGATTGGATTCCTACATGGATCTCTATAAACCTATCCCACGCGTACAGCAGCCTTATGAATGGGACATATGTGAGTCTACAAGGCCTCAACACATTAAAACAATAGATCAAGGGTCACCCCGACTGCATGCAAATATTTAAGAGGAGCGATGATGACTCAGTTCGATCTGTAGCACAATGGAAAACCAATGTCATCTGATTCAGAGATGCAGGAACGAGCTGAATAATTAGCTCAGAAATATTACAGCGAAGGTTTTCAGCAGCGCCACGCGTTTTACCGCAGTTGCAGCCAAGCCGTCTGTCTTTTTAATTCTTCTCGATCAGTCTGCAGCCATATGTCACACGCTGTAACCAGGCAATGCTTGCTCATATTCACATTCAGGCCATGCATTTCTCAGCAGGTTTGTCGATGAACAGGCGAAGGCTTCTCCCGGTAGACCTTCCTTTTTTATCTTCTTCATCATAATGGGAAGATATTGTCCATGAGTCTACAGCATTATACTGAAAAGGACAGCACTGCCATGGACTGGTTGTATGCTCCATAGGCCCAGGAGAAATTGTATAGGATAGTCCATATTGTACTCGGAGGGACTAAAGGTCACAGCAATACATGCAATAGGACAGGGACACAGACAGCAGAGGGCCCATGTGCAAAGAATGTCCCCCCCCCCCCCCCCCGATCTAGTGAATCACTAACGCAGAGGTGAAGGTAGCCTAATACAGCGCCCCATGCCTCTTACATCCAGTGACGTCTTCTTTGATGTAGATGTTCTCTTTTCTCATCTTCTCCATTCAGACCAGACCGCCATGATGATTTCTTCCAGCCGTCTCTCATCTCTACAGAGTTTGACACACAGACATCTTAGTTTCCTACTTTTCCATCATTCTCCCCACCTTCTCAACATCCCATCCTGCCACCCCCAATACTGCGCCCCCCAATACTAAACTGCAGAAACAGATAAACCCCCTGAAAATACTATTACCATGCTGATAGTGCCCCTTCAATAAATATTGGCACACATTGTCCAAAAAATTAACTGCACCCTTCAAATAGTGTCCCTGACACTAATAATATAAACATAATGTTCCCCCAAAATAACTGTGCTAAGCAGATACTGTGCCAGGGTGCCCCCACAGTAATAGTGCTCCCAAAGTCCCAAAAATAGTAATAATTCTCTGCCAGAGTACACTTAGTAGTAATAGTGCCCCTACAGTGCCCTGAACAGTAATAGTGTCCCCACTGTGCCCCAGAAGTAATAATGCTCCCATAGTGCCCATATTAGTAATCATGTTCCCTATAGTCCCGCAGTTGTAATAAAGCTCACCATCATGCCCCTGGTAGTAATAATTCTCTTTATAATGTGTCACAGTAGAAAAATGCCTCCTTACAATGTGCGGCGGTAAAAAAAGTACCTCCTCCTAGTATCCCCAGCAGAGCCAATATTCCCATAGTGTCCTCATGTATGCCAATGCCCCCTACTGTGTGCCAGTACAAAAAACACATTCTTAGTGCCCCCAGTAGAGCTTAGGTGCTCATAGTGCCCCTATAATTTGTGCCAGTATAAAATGCCCCTATATAATGCCCCCAGTAGATGCCCCCATAGTGCTCTTCTCCCCCACTTCTCCATAGTGCCCCTATAATGTATGCCAGTATAATAGGCCCTTATATAATGCCCCCAGTAGATGCCCCATAGTGCTCTTCTCCCCCACTTCTCCATAGTGCCCCTATAATGTATGCCAGTATAATAGGCCCTTATATAATTCCCCCAGTAGGTGCCCCCTAGTGCTCTTCTCCCCCACTTCTCCATAGTGCTCCCCTATAATGTGTGCCAGTAGATAGGGCCCAAGTCGATGCTCCTATAGTGCTCCTTTCCACCACCCACTGTTCCATATGCCCTACATAATGTGTACCAGCATATAGGGCTCTGAGTAGATGCCCCCATAGTGCTCCCCCCCACTTTTCCATAGTCCCCCCCATAATGTGTGTCAGTATAGCATTGTGCCACCTGCACCAGCCTCTGATAGGCTACAATCACTAGGTCTGCAGCCTATCAGAGGAACAGGGCAGGGGGACTCCTCTCCCCTGTCCCGCTGCAGCATTTATCTGTATCACTGTCCTAAGGATGGCAATACAGATAAATATAGAGATGAGCGCTTCCACAATGGAAGCGCTCATCTCCCACTGCCCTGCCGCTTAAACAGTGTCCCCCTCCGACACTGGTATTGGGTGGCAAGAACCAGTGGAGGACTCCATGAGAAGAATTGGTGTAGGACTCCATGGCAAGAACCGGTGGAGGACTCCATGGCAAGAATTGTTCTAGGACTCTAGGGTAAAAACTGGTGTAGGCGTGGGAAATTGGACCAACGGTCCTGGAAAGGGAATGTTGGGGCAGAAACCCGATGATCTTCTGTCTTGGGACATTTTTAATCCTTGCTGTGGGGCCCCTTTTTTCTAGGGATGCCACACCAAGAGTAGAGGAAGAGAGGATATGAACGGGGTTGTGGAATTGGAGCCAGTTTTGGGTGGAGTCAGAGCCAATAGAAATGTATCATGGAAAAGTTTTTTTTGTTTTATTTGTTTTAAAAAACTTTAATAAAAAGAATTTTACAAGAAATGTACCAACTCCAGATCTAGCTTCAATTGTATAAATATACAGTGCCTTGCAAAAGTATTCACCCCCCTTGACTTTTTCGTATTTTGGTGCTTTACAACCTGGAATTAACATGGATTGTTTGAGGATTTGCATTATTTAATTTACAGAACATGCCCACAACTTTAAAGATGTTTTTTTTTAATTCTGAAACAAGCAACAAATAGGACAAAATAACTGAAAAAGTCAATGTGCATAACTATTCACCCCCCTACAGTTAATACTTTGTAGATCCACCTTTTGCGGCAATCACAGCTCCAAGTGGATAAGTCTCTATGAGCAGTCGCCACATCTTACCACTGGGATTTTTGCCCATTTCTCCTTGCAGAACTGCTCCAGCTCCTTCAAGTTGGATGTTTCTGCTTGTGAACCGCAATCTTTAAGTCTATTTTCTATTGGATTGAGATCTGAGCTGTGACTCGGCCATTCCAACACATTTACATGTTTCCCCTTAAACCTCTCAAGTGTTGCTGTAGCCGTGTGTTTGGGGTCATTGTCCTGCTGGAAGGTGAACCTCCGTCCTAGCCTCAGATCACGCACAGAGTGGTGCAGGTTTTGCTCAAGGTTTTGCTCAAGAATATCCCTGTATTTAGCACCATCCATCTTTCCCTCCACTCTGACCAGTTTCCCAGTCCCATCCCCCCAGCACGATGCTGCAACCACCATGTTTCACTGTGGGGATGGTGTTCTTTGGGTAATGTGATGTGTTGGGTTTGCGCCAGACATAGTGTTTTCTTTGATGGTCGAATAGTTACATTTTAGTCTCCTCAGACCAGAGCCCCTTCCTACATACATTTTGGGAGTCTCCCACATGCCTTTTCACAAACTCACAATGCGCCTTTTTGTTTTTAGCTGAAAGTAATGGCTTTCTTCTGGCTTTCATCTGCGATAAAGCCAAACTCTATGGAGCGTACGGCTTATTGTCGTCCTCTGTACAGATACTCCAGTCTCTGCTGTGGAACTCTGCAGCTCCTCCAGGGTTACCTTAGGTCTCTGTGCTGCCTCTCTGATTAATGCCCTCCTTGTCCGGTCTGTGAATTTTGGTGGGCGTCCGTCTTATGGCAGGTTTGCTGTTGTGCCATGTTCTTTCCATTTGGTTATGATAGATTTGATGGTTCTCCTGGGGATCATCAAACATTTGGATATTTTTTTATAACCTAACCCTGACTTGTACTTCTCAACACCATTGTCCATTACTTGTTTGGAGAGTTCCTTGGTCTTCATGGCAGTGTTTGGTTAGTGATGCCTCTTGCTTAGGAGTTGCAGCCTCTGGTGTGTATATGTAATGACAGATCATGTGAGACGTAGATTGCACACAGGTGACATCATTTCACTAATCATGTGACTTCTGAAGGTAACTGGTTGCACCAGAGCTTTTTATGGGCTTCCTAACAAGGGGTAAATACTTACGCACATGCCAATTTTCTGTTTTCCATTTCTAAACAATAGTTTTATTTATATATTTTTCTCATTTCACTTCACCAAGTTAGACTATTGTGTTCTGATCCATCACATAAAATTCAGATTAACAAAACATTGAACTTAAGGCTGTAATGTAACAAAACATGAAAAAAGTCAAGGGGGATGAATACTTTTTCAAGGCACTGTATGTTACGTTCTATCAACTAAAAGCCCATATTTATTTAAACAAGGAGAACTAACAGGGCTGTGGAGTCAGAATCAGTTTTGGGTGGTTGAAGTCGAAGCAGGAGCATGTAAAAATAGAGGAGCAACTAAACTGATAAGGGGCATGGAAGTTCTTAGTTATGAGGAAAGATAAAAATAATTAAATGTATTTAGTCTTGAGAACAAAAATCTAAGGGGGAGACATGATTAACCTATACAAATATCTAAATGGGCCCAGTGTCAGACTGGGGTACTTAGGGCCCACCAGTGTAACTGATTCTGGGGGCCCACCTTAGGGCTCTTGCACACTAACTTATTTTTTTTTCCATGTCTGTACCGTTCACTTCACTTCAATGGGGCCGCAAAAAAAAAAAAAATGACTCGTGTGCATTCTGTGTCTGTATGTCTGCATGGCCGTTCTGCAAAATGATAGAACATGTCCTATTATTGTCGGCATTACAGACAAGGATAGGACGGTTCTATCAGTGGCGGTTCTGTTCCGCATAATGTGGAATGCACACATCCGGTATCCATGTTTTGCGGATCCAAAATTTGCAGACTGCAAAACATCAAACGGTCATGTTCATGAGCACTTACAGTGATAACAGAAATAATAAAGATGAAGTATGATGGCAGACAGTCACAGCAAAATGCACAAGCACACATGTGTCAGAATGTACACATATACGGATATCCTGCACTTATGTCGGTCAGAAACAAGACACATGCAGCGCACACTAATCGCTCATTGGACACATGAGGGTCACAATACCCTTATACACGGTTCACATGCCACTGATGCATATGTCACATGCTGCACATACACCACTGATACATAGAACATATATAGCACACACTAATCACACATAGGAAACACGCAATGCACACACCAAGATATTTATGCCTACCCCTATTAGGTGTAGCACACTTAAAGGGGTTAAAGGGGTTGTCTCACTTCAGTAAATGTCATTTATCATGTAGAGAAAGTTAATACAAGGCACTTACTAATGTATTGTGATTGTCTATATTGACTCTTTTCCATCACATTATACACAGCACGTATCCGTGGTTTTGAACACTCTGCAATCCAGCAGCGGTGGCCGTGCTTGCACACTATAGGTAAAGGTGATGGCCTATGAGCACTTCCAGACTTTCCCTATAGTGTGTAAGCACGGCCATCACTGCTGGATTACACTGTGGTAATAACCACGGATACGTGCTGTGTATAATGTGATGGAAAGGGGGCAATATGGACAATCAGAATACATTAGTAAGTGCCTCAGGACGTGGTCACAACAGGAACAGTGGACGGGTTTAAAAAGGGCTTAGATAAATTCTTAAAAGTAAATAACATTAAAGGCTATGTATACCTTTGGGGGCATTTTTTTTAAATTATTATTGCTTTGTACTCATGTTGAGCTAGAAATCATTTAATTCAATTGGACTTTATTGAAAATGTTGAACCCCTTTCTCTGTATAGCCATGAGATTCTCTAGTAGCAGGATCTGAATTTTCACTCTGTTTTCTCAGGCAGCTCAGTTAAAGCTCCTTGGCTCTGATCTCTCAAACACTTATTATAGCTCAATTACTTCCTTACTCAGAAGAATGTGGCTTAAATAAGTGTTTATGACCTTTTAGTGATTTAGAGATAAGTTTTATTAGACTTCTGGAATAAAGTAAAAGTAAAACATGATTCACACTGCTAGAAAATCAGTTAACCCTTTGTGACAGAATGGCTCAATATATCTATTTTTAACCCAAATCATAAAAAATGCCCATGAAGGTGTACATAGCCTATAATGCTTAGGAAAATGTGTAGAAATCTGGGACACTTCTTCACCCTTCCCTTGGTTGAACTTGATAGACTTACAGTATGTCTTCTTTCAACCATATTTACTATGCAACTATGTAACCGGTCTCTTCAATTCCACATCCCTGGATCTGAAGGTGAGCAACTTGATTAAAGTGGACGCTGTGTCACTATAATAAGGCTACACCAGGTACGTGCCATGGAGCATACGACTAGGATGGAGCTGCTCCACGATTGGTCATTCCTTCATTTATGTAGACACTAGTGTAGCATGAAAACACCAGGAGAAATTATTCCCTTTTTCTTCAAAATTATACACACACACACACACATATATACACTTATTTTAATTTTCACCTGTTTGATAACTATACTATAGGAGTATGTAAGCTTGAAACGCGTCAGTTTGAATCCTTTGACATATCTAAGTGAGCTTTCTCCAGCTCAGTTACGGTTAGCTGAAGATGTGCTGAGGAGAGACAATCACATTGAAAGAACCACAACGCATGGCTGAGCTTTGTTTCTAGTCAGTGTGGGTTTCATCATCACCTGGACCCTCACTGATCAAAATGTCTGACACAACACTACGACATGTCAAAAAGTAAGTAGAAAACTCCCAGTTTTATGGACAAATTTAGTGTTGGCACTACTGTATCTTGAGAAGTGGGAGAGGAGAAGCTTCACTACTGTCCTTCCAGGGCTTTTCACACAGTGATATGACAAGCTTAGTGGTTCATTACCTGTAGGATTGGACTAGTAAAGAAAGGATGGCAGAAGGTGCACAGCAGGCAGCCACTCCATCAAGATCTTCAATAGGATGAACTCTTCCTATGATGTTGAATTAGAAGGCAGAACAGGTCACAAATATAACTACACAAATATATTTTTTACGGGGGTGTGTGGAATTTACAGAGGACCGTACTCCAATCTATGAACCAAATGGCACTGATTTATTTGAAAAGGTACCATGTAGTAGATACCACATGTCCCTCTGATGGATTGCAGGACACTAGTAACATAGGAAAAATGGCACCTGAGAGTCCTAATACAGATGTTGTATTGAGGCCCATGGTTTCAAGCTACACTTCCATGGTGTTTTTAGACATATTGTCAGCCAATGTTCTCCTCACTAGAAGCAGCATGAACCCAACATTGCTAGACTGCATTAGCTGCAGTTGTGTCACCATTACCTTAATAATCTGGATTTCTGTGCGGCCTCATGCTTTATATCTAAAGCCGTGTCCTTACTAATCTATTCAATCTATAGAAATATACAGCATCCTGAAAATGAAAGATAATCAACGTGCGCTGATCTGAATTGTGTTTGTCATAATGGCCACCTGCCTGCAGACTACGAGTGTTCTTGTATCAACAGCAATAAATCAATTCACCCTCTGCTTATTTCTTCCCTAGACTTAATAAGTGATTGAAGAAAGCATGGTAACCGCTTCCATGCTGAGGTATAACTGCAAGAGTCTAGCAAGAGTCTATACAGCTGGTGGTTATTGACATTACCAATATACTTGATGACCAATAGCATGATAACCATCCTTGTTGTGGTCTTCTCATTAAGGCTACTTTCACACTTGCGTTCGGGGTTCCGCTGGTGAGTTCCGTTTGAAGGCTCTCACAAGCGGCCACGAACGGATCCGTACAGCCCCAATGCATTCTGAGTGGATGCGGATCCGCTCAGAATGCATCAGTCTGGCACCGTTTGGCCTCCGTTCCGCTCAGCAGGCGGACACCCGAACGCAGCTTGCAGGGTTTTCGTGTCAGCCTGGCCGTGCGGAGCCAAACGGATCCGTCCTGAATTACAATGCAAGTCAATGGGGACGGATACGTTTGACATTGACACAATATGGTGCAATTTCAAACGGATCCGTCCCCCATTGACTTTCAATGTAAAGTCAGGAGTCCCCTATTAATATACCATCGGATCGGAGTTTTCTCCAATCCGATGGTATATTTTAACTTGAAGCGTCCCCATCACCATGGGAACGCCTCTATGTTAGAATATACCATCGGATTTGAGTTAGATCGTGAAACTCAGATCCGACAGTATATTCTAACACAGAGGCGTTCCCATGGTGATAGGGACGCTTCAAGTTAGAATATACTGAGAACTGTGTACATGACTGCACCCTGCTGCCTGGCAGCACCCGATCTCTTACAGGGGGCTGTGATTCGCACAATTATTGTGCGAATCATAGCCCCCTGTAAGAGATCAGGTGCTGCCAGGCAGGAGGGGGCAGACCCCCTCCCTCCCCTATATTAAATGTGACCAGTGCGGCCCCCCTCCCTCTATATTCATTGGTGGCCAGTTCGGATTCCCAGTATTAAATGTGACCAGTACGGCCTCCCCTCTCCCCCCCCCCTAATTAAAATCACACCCCCCATCATTGGTGGCAGCGGAGAGTTCCGATCGGAGTCCCAGTTTAATCGCTGGGGCTCCGATCGGTTACCATGGCAGCCAAGACGCTATTGCAGTCTTGGCTGCCATGGTTACTTAGCAATAAATAGAAGCATTATACTTACCTGCGAGCTGCGATGTCTGTGACCGGCCGGGCGCTCCTCCTACTGGTAAGTGAAAGGTCTGTGTGGCGCATTGCTTATAGCACAGACCTTTCACTTACCAGTAGGAGGAGCGCCCGGCCGGTCACAGACATCGCAGGTAAGTATAATGCTTCTATTTATTGCTAAGTAACCATGGCAGCCAAGACTGCAATAGCGTCTTGGCTGCCATGGTAACCGATCGGAGCCCCAGCGATTAAACTGGGACTCCGATCGGAACTCTCCGCTGCCACCAATGATGGGGGGGGGGTGATTTTAATTAGGGGGGGGGGAAAGGGGAGGCCGAACTGGTCACATTTAATACTGGGAATCCAAACTGGCCACCAATGAATATAGAGGGAGGGGGGCCGCACTGGTCACATTTAATACTGGGGATGGAGGGAGGGGGGGGCCGCACTGGCCACCAATGAATATAGAGGGAGGGGGGCCGCACTGGTCACATTTAATACTGGGGAGGAAGGGAGGGGGGCCGCACTGGCCACCAATGAATATAGAGGGAGGGGGGCCGCACTGGTCACATTTAATACAGGGGAGGGAGGGGGTCTGCCCCCTCCTGCCTGGCAGCACCTGATCTCTTACAGGGGGCTATGATTCGCACAATAATTGTGAGGATCACAGCCCCCTGTAAGAGATCGGGTGCTGCCAAGCAGCAGGGGGCAGTCATGTACACAGTTCTTTTAGTATATTCTAACTTGAAGCGTCCCCATCACCATGGGAACGCCTCTGTGTTAGAATATACTGTTGGATCTGAGTTTTCACGAAGTGAAAAATCAGATCTGTAAAAACCAGTTATGCAGACAGATCCGTTCTGAACGGATGCAAGCGTTTGCATTATAGGAGCGGATCCGTCTCTACAGACACCAGACGGATCCGCTCCTAACGCAAGTGTGAAAGTAGCCTAAATCGTCTCTTCTGAGAAGACTTTCTACTAGAGCTTGGACCATGACAATGAGCATAAAAGTAAAGTTGGGCATTGAGTTTATGCCCTGGCTTGCAGTTGGTTCTTCCTCTCATCCCAATGGTGACCATGCCAAATTTGCTAAAATGTTTTGACCTTGAATGAAAATTTTTATTAAGTTCTTTGCAGAAGAAGACCATTATGTATGACCCACCATAGCATTGATACTAAAAACAGGACTTCATTACTACTACTTATCATAGGTGCTAAAGGTGCTACTGTGCTGGACTTAACTGCGGCTCATCCATAATCAAAATATCATGATGCTGATGGATGACGTGCCCACTAGTAGCTAGTTAGGAGACACTTGTGCAAACCCTGGATGTTCTGGTCCTAGTCAGAAGATAATCCGTTGTGTGCCTCTTACAGTAGGCTTCATGCTTCTGTGTGTTTCACATACCTTGCCCCATTCCCAGACTGCAAACTAAGGCTACTTTCACACTAGCGTTTTTTGCTGATCCATCATGGATCTGCAAAAATGCTTCCGTTACAGTAATACAACCGCATGCATCTGTCATGAACGGATCCAGTTGTATTATGTCTTCTATAGCCATGACGGATCCGTCTTAAACACACTTGAAAGTCAATGGGGGACAGATCCATTTTCGATTGTGCCAGATTGTGTCAGAGAAAACGGATCCGTCCCAATTGACTTACATTTTTTGCCAGGACAGATCCGTTTGGCTCTGCTTCGTCAGACGGACAGTAAAACGCTGCAGGCAGCATTTTGGTGTCTGCCTCCAGAGCGGAATGAAGACCGATCGGAGGCAAACTGAGGCGTTCTGAGCGGATACTTTTCCATTCAGATTGCATTAGGGCAAAACTGATCTGTTTTGGACCGCTTGTGAGAGCCCTGAACAGTTCTCACAAACGGAAAGCCAAAACGCCAGTGTGAAAGTAACCTAAGGTGCTCCTAGCTCCTGCTATACTGGAGTTGTTGTGCTACCTGTAGGGGGCTTGCACTGTCATGGTGCCCAAAGCTTGATGTCTTAGAGTACAAAACCATACATCACGTTCAATGTCTAAGGGTATGTTCAGAGCGAAGGAGCATCATGATATTTTGGAATACAACAAACAACCTCTCTTACTGTATTAAATGGGTATTCCATTGTAAATTGCAAGAATATGCTACCACTTTATGTTTGGTGGTGGTCCAACTATTGGAACCTTAAATTGATGCTAAGAATAAAGGGAATGCAGAACCATGGTAGCACTGAGTCCCTATGCATAGTGGTGTTCCAACCACCCGCTGTGCTGGGACCTGCAGCTCACCTTCATTGCTTCCTCTGCAGGGAAAATGTAGCTCTACAACCCTTCCTTGTCAGAATTAGTTGGAGGTCTTAGAGGTTAGAAGAAAGTTATGGTAAGTACCTAGAAAGATGCCATCACTTAGTAAGGTGGGGATACTAATTTAAAGTGCCAACATATTGAGCTACATTGGTATATTTCTAGATCAAGGGGTATGTTTTGTATCTCATTCTTTGGAAGATAGAAAATGTTCGTAAAGGGGGAGGATGGGTAATAATTGCGCTAGTCCCGGCTACACATTCAGTCAAAACGTGTTCATCTGCCATAGCCTGAATCGTCCATAAGATTGGCTGTTGGTGAAGAAGTGTCTTCACTCTCCAGAATGTGTTTTAGTTGCTCCTGAGTCCCATGGTTGCGCGCTTTATGCTAGTGCTACACAACGACAATAGGTCGCGCAACAAAAAGGGTACATCTACACTGCGACATTTTTTGCAATGATAGTCAATGGTATTGTACTGCAACAGTCGCTCAAAAACCCAACTTGGATGGATTTTTGGCGACTGTCACGTCGAGATCACAGCATGTCACATATCACACTGGACATTATTGACTATTAGTGTTGAGCGAACTTCTGTTTTAAATTCGGCGTCTAAAGTTCGGCTTCCGGTTAGCGGAGGATCCCGATATGGATTCCGAATTCCGTTGTGGTCCGTGGGAGCGGAATCAATAATGGCCGATTATTGATTCCGCTACCACGGACCACAACGGAATTCGGAATCCATATCGGGATTCTCCGCTAACCGGAAGCCGAACTTTAGACGCCGAACTTAAAACAGAAGTTCACTCAACACTATTGACTATCATTATAAAAAATGTTGCACAACTTTTCTGTGACAAGAAGTCGTGCGACAAATTCCCCCGTGAGGTTCTAGCCTTACACCAGTCCAGCTCGGCATTGAGCATAATCATCTCCGTCTGAGCCCACGTTTTGGCTGGGCTGGTGTAAAGCACACAATAACACACACAAAAATAGAAATCCAACCCATAAATACCAGGATGAGCAATTACTTCACAAAGCCGTTCAAATCTCATTCTGCAGGGTTTTGTGGTCAACCCTCAATATCCAAAGAGAAGACCAAGTCAGGTTGGTATTTGTTGAAGTGGGGTCCAGACCCAGTTCTTCATTCTACTAACATCTGTCTATGGGGATGACATGGTTAATTGCTTCATCTTATGCTTCGTTTCCCAATTGTGGTGAATGTCCACATACCGTTGGCCATGAGATAGATATACTCTACACATGCAGAGTAGTATTGCTGTAAATACTGACAGACGCGTTTCTAGTTCCTTATGTCGCATTTATTCCCTACATTAATACCGCATCACATCAATGTCTTTTTTAAGTCCCCTGAACAAAATGTGTGTTTTCTAAAAAATTTATCAGCGCTGTAAGAAGGGAGACAATGATCTGCGAGCACTGAGAGCCCTCTACTGGCCTCTAGTGGTACTGCATAGGCGTTCAGATTTCCAGTGCTCATGAGGGAGGGGATGAGATGCTCACCTTGTATCATAGCCATAGACAGGCTAAAGGTTTCTCTAGAAGAGCAGCCAAAAGAATAATTGCAAAAACTGAATAAAATATTTGTGCTTTTTATGGATGTAATTTTCAGTGTTTAAAGTATATATCTTCCGTATAGGGGTTTTCTATGATTTTATAACCAAGTCTCAAATTGGAAAAGACAACTAATTGCAATATGGTTTATCAGTTGCACATAATGTCGACACACATAGGGCTGTATTCAGTTGACGGAGCCTAAAAAGTGTTTTGACTTCCTTTGGGCTTGTATAAGTCGGTATACCTTTGTATTGCGGTATTGGTTAGTGAGTAGACTGTATACAAAAGTATATAGTAAAAAAAAGTATGCCGCATTCTTCCGTCAGAGGTATATGGTATGTCTGGAGCTTCTCCTGGCGTAGTTCTCTAATCTAGGTCCTTCCTTTTTTGCTCTTCCTGTACTCCTTCCTCTGCAGACTCACTGGCCCCTCCCGTCAGTGCCGACTACAGAGCAGTTGTAGTCAGAAGACGCTCAGCTGTTTTATCAGCAAAGGACAGGGAGGCAGCACACATAGGGCAGAGCAGACAGATGGCACCACACAGGAGGCCAGTGCTGGTGGTGGGGATTACATCACCGTGGGCTCTGATGTGGGACCCACCAGAGATTCCTCTGTTAGGCCAGTCCAACATTGAACAATGGTCACAGATGCAGTAGCAGTTTTTTCAGTTTAGCAAATATCTTAAGGTCACAAAATGGCACAAACAGAAAATATTAGGGAAGATATATTAATAGTGTCATAAGTAACACAGGATAAAACTATATGACCGTGCGCAGGCAGAAAAGGTGCCAGGTTAATCATAGAAGTGCATTCTGCATAATACATTTGGTGCAAATTGTTAGACATATTTGACACTTCTCTTTCATCCAAATAAATGTGTAACGCATGCCAGCCATAAGGTGGTTACGTCTGGCAGGCGTTACACATTTGTTTTTCACAATTCTAAACTGTACAGAGGCCATTGTGCAGGGAGGGGGAGGAGACAAGCTGTGGCCATCATGTATTATTAGTTTTGGATCCTATATTATCTATATATAGCTGTTACCTGTCATTTTCATCCTGCCTGTGAGGATAATGTAATGACTGCCGAGAAGTGATCTCTACAGAATAGGAAGTGTCAGCCTATTATGGGTCTCAGTGGTGAAAACTGCAGGACTTCAGGGTGATTTTTAATATAGATAATGACACTGGCAATTAAAAAATAATCCTAAAAACTATAATTGAACGTTTGACTTAAAGAGGACCTTTCATCAGGCTAGCTCTAGTCTAATTATTATCCTACCTTATAGGGCGGCCCCCACTGATGACAGAACCCCCCCGTTCGTCCGCTGTTGGCCCTGTATATTTTGGCGCCTTATATTATAATGAGGCGACTCAGTTATACTGGGCGGCGACCTGTATTTTCCCTGGGAGTGGTTATCTTCTCCCTGGCTGTGAGCGTATCCAATCAGAGCGCCCCGCTCTTAGCCAGGGAGAATGAGCTCAAGTTCTCGTGAGAATCGCGAGAACTTGAGCGTGTAGACATCCTTGAGCTCATTCTCCCTGTCATCAGTGGGGGCCGCCCTATAAGGTAGAATAATAATTAGACTAGAGCTAGCCTGATTAAAGGTTCTCTTTAAGTACTGGATTTAAACAGTATGAAATGCATTAAAGGGGGAATACATTTGATTGAGACCATGTCCTGTTCTGTCCGGTTTAGTCCCCACCCAATAAGTCCGCACACAGTTGAGGGTCTTTCTTCCTCTGATCTGAGTGACAGCTGTATCATCCAACCAGGAGACCACCGCAGCTGTCACTCAGAGCAGAGGGGAAGGTCTGTGAAGCAGCTCAATGCAGAGAGCACTTCCGAGTGAAGCTCCGCCTTCTGGGCACTTGCAGAAGCAGGGTCTAGCAGAAAAAAACTTCTTATACACACTACTCCTGATGAGGAAATCTCCACAAAAGGTATGTTTATACTGTTCCCCCTAGCCCCTACCTAGTGTTGTCCGCAGTTTAGCATAGGATAAACAGTTGACAGATCCCTTTTAAGGGATCCTGATTGGAGTCAGGAAGTAATTTCTTTCCCCTTAAGTGGGGAAAATTGGCTTCTACCTCACAGTTTTTTTTTTTGCCTTCCTCTGGATCAACTTGCAGGATGACAGGCCGAACTGGATGGACAAATGTCTTTTTTCGGCCTTATGTACTATGTTACTAAAAAAGACAACATATGACGGGCCCTTGCTGATCACAAGAACAGGAGGAGTGGTCATGCATGCACGCTGCTGCTTCGTTCCGCTCAATGCAGTCCCATAGTGTTAAATGGAGTAGCAGACATGAATGAATGTTTGCCACTGCATTCAAACAAGGAGCATGGGCCCCCATTCTAATGATCAACGGGTTCCCCAGAGATTGGACACCCGCTGATCAGGCACATATCCCTTATTCTGCAGATAGTGGATAAGTTGTCGCAATGGGACAACCCTTTTAAGGGAAATCATTCCAACTCCAGAGATAGGCCTCATGCACACAACCGTTGTGTGTTTTGCGGTCCGCAATTTGCGGAACGGCACTGACAGCCATTGATATAACTGCCTATTTTTGTCCGCAAAACGGACAAGAATAGGACAGGTTATATTTTTTTTGCGGACCACGGAACGGAGCAACGGATGCAGACAGCACACGGAGTGCTATCCGCATCTTTTGCGGCCCCATTGAAGTGAATGGGTCCGCATCCAAGCCGCCAAAACTGCGGCTCGGATGCAGACCAAAACAACGGTTGTGTGCATGAGGCCATATTGTGAGGACTTTATCAAGTCCTGCAGTCCAGAATTATGGCTTCAGAAAGGGTTTTGTGGATTTTTTGGCATATTTGCTCAAAAATATTGATTGTCTCCGTACAGGGTGGAGTGGAAAGTGGAGACATAAGTGTTAGGCCTCTTTCACACGGGCATTGCAGATTGGGGCCGGATGCGTTCAGGGAAAATGGTGCGATTTTGACACTAAAACAAGTCAGTTTTCCCTGCGATTGCGTTCCATGTTTGCGTTTTTTCCGCGCGGGTGCAAAACATTGTAATGCGTTTTGCACGCGCGTGAGAAAAATCGCCATGTTTGGTACCCGAACCCGGACTTCTTCACAGAAGTTCGGGTTTGGGTTAGGTGTTGTGTAGATTTTATTATTTTCCCTTATAACATTGTTATAAAGGGAAAATAATAGCCTTCCTAATACAGAATGCATAGTACAATAGGGCTGGAGGGGTTAAAAAATTAAATAAAATTTTAACTCACCTTAATCCACTTGATCGCGCAGCCCGGCTTCTCTTCTGTCTTCTTCTTTGAGGAATAGGACCTTTGATGACGTCACTGCGCTCATCACATGGTCCATCACATCCATGGTGATGGGTCATGTGACGGACCATGTGATGAGCGCAGTGACGTCATCAAAGGTCCTATTCCTCAAAGAAGAAGACAGAAGAAATGACGGCTGCGCGATCAAGTGGAATAAAGTGAGTTATATTATTTTTTATTTTATTTTTAACCCCTCCAGCCCTATTGTACTATGCATTCTGTATTAAGAATGCTATTATTTTCCCTTATAACCATGTTATAAGGGAAAATAATAATGATCGGGTCCCCATCCCGATCGTCTCCTAGCAACCGTGCGTGAAAACCGCACCGCATCCGTAAAAATCACAGCTCGTGTGCACAGCCCCATAGAAATGAATGGGTCCGGATTCAGTGCGGGTGCAAAACTCGCTCGTGTGAAAGAGGCCTTAGACTGAAAGATGCATCAAAGTTATCAAACATTGTGCAACATTTTATAAATTTGGCCCAAATTATAGTAACACAGACTTCTGCAAAACTGACTTCAATTCCCCCCCCACCATGATAAATCTCCCCCCAATGTGTGCATCTGCTTCATAAAGGTATCTGATGCGAGATGACAGACGAGGCCAGATGTACTCTCTAAGAGCCTATGGATTACACAGTAACAACTACTAACAAGTCAGCAGTTACATATTAATATCCAGCACCTGCTTCATCTTGTAGCAATTACACAATAATAGCTGTTCAAAGCTGTCACCGTTCACCTACACAGAAAAAAACGGGGCTGTGATGTTGATGAGCATTGCCGTACAAAAAGTACAACGTGCAAAAGACATGTGGACTGGAAAGAACATCCTATACTCCTGCAGTAAAAACCACACTGGCCTCTAAAGGATGTAGCAGAGCTAAGTTTGCTATTTGCTACAATCACATTATAATTTCCCCATTTGTTTTCTAAAAGACTTTATTTGTTGCACTAAATAAACTCAATTCAGCTCTGCTACATCAGTCTATGAATGTGGGTAAAGTATGACAAAAACAGTGTTTATTGAAAGGAGGATTCTATTAAAATTAGTGGAAATAGACAAACAAGTACTTGCCTTTATGCAAAAATTAAGGTATCCGCTTTTTTTTTACGATTAGATGATCTCAAGAAGCACAAGTGTTTAATCTCCGCGCAGTGCCACCACAGGGGGTATTAAGTATTACATATAACTCATTGAAATCATGCATTATGCATTAAAGATGAGAAAGTTGATTTTACAGAATCAGAATTGTTCCCGAATTTTCCAAAATGTTTGGATTCCAAAGAACACATTTTCTTGAATGAGAGAGAAAGAGAACATTTAGGTTTGTTAGGTTCCAACTTTTTGGGAAATTCAGGATGAATTCCTCATTGATAGAATTGATTTGCTGATTTCAAGTATGTATTGTATGTTGTTTATTCGTTGTGGTGTGTATTTGGTGTTTTCCCTTCCCCATAACTTGTGACATTATCAACCGCCCAAACCGTTATCCTTTGTTTTATCAGTCTAGCTAAGGATACTGTTTATTGCACCAGTCGATCGTATGCAGGGGATGTCTTTGGAGGTGGCTGACCTCCGCACGACCGTTGCACAGTTTCAGAGACCACAGGCGATGGGTTCCAACAGTGGGAACCAGGCCTTCCCTGAACCGAAAGTTGCTCTCCCTGATAGGTTTTCCGGGGGTATTTTCAACTTTGTTTGATTCAGGGAATCGTGCGAATTATATTTCAGACTGCGTCCTAGCTCTTCTGAGGACGAGAGTCAGAGAGTGGGGATTATCATTTCGCTGCTAAAAGGTGACGCTCAGTCTTGGGCTTTCTCTTTGCCGACTGGTTCACAATCCCTCTAGTCGGTAGATGTATTTTTCAGAGCTCTGGGACTTATCTACGATGACCTAGATCGGCTTTCCCTGGCCAAATCTAAGTTGCGTTGCTTGCGCCAGGGAGAGATTTAGCTGAGTCCTATTGCTCTGAATTTAGGAGGTGGGAAACTGATACGGAGTGGAATGACCCAGCTCTCCGTAGTCAATTTTGTCAAGGACTGTCTGAGAACCTGAAGGCTGCCCTGGCATTTCACGCAAATCCAGAGTCATTGGAGGCGGTGCGTATTGATAGATGCCTGAAGGAGAGATCTAAAGTTCCTCTCGCTTCTGACACCCTGGGTAAAGAGACACTCAAGCTCGTGTTTGGTGATGAGCCAATGCAATTGGGTAAGGTCAAACCTGGAGCAGGTGATAACCCTAAAGTTTTTAAGACAAGACTTTGATTTTTATGTGGTCAAGGAGGACATTTTGTTAACGTATGTCCTTATGTTAAACATCAGGATGAAAAAGGAAAAAAAAAGTCCTAATGTGTCTAGTCCTCTTCTCACACTTGGTAGTGTAGATGGGGAAGCCGAGAATGTGTTTTTGTCTTTTACAATTTCTCCTGCCTCCCAAGGTGGTGCTACATTCCAAAACTGTGGAAATGGAAGTATTTATTGACAGTGGGGCAGGGGTTAACTTAGTGTAATGCCAGTTGGTCCGTATGCATGGTTTGATAACAAGCTCTTTAGACAAAAATATTTCTGTGTTTGCGATTGATTCCACCCCTCTCTCTCAAAAGTGTCTGTCTCAAATGGTGCAGGACATTCGCCTAAAGGTGGGAGATTCTCACATTGAATCCATTTCATGTTTTGTGCTGGAGGAGGGTTTGCCTGCTCCTCTGGTGTTACCATGGTTAACCAAACATAACCCTACTATCGATTGGCAAGCGAGACAGATTCTCGATTGGAGTGATTACTGCCTTGACAACTGTTTCAGCACGTCGCTTTCTGTTGTAACTACTAAAATGTTACCTCCTTTCCTTTCGTATTTTTCTGATGTATTCTCTAAGGGTGGAAACCAGGAGTTGCCTCCTCATCGGGAGTATGATTGCCCCTTCAACCTTATTCCCGGAGCTAGATTGCCAAAGTTTTTGGTTGTATAATCTTTCTGAACCCGAAAGAGTAGCTATGCAAGAGTATATCACCGAGAGTTTGGCTAAAGGTCATATTAGACCATCCAAATCACCAATGGCGGCCGGGTTCTTCTTTGTTAAAAAAAAAGGATTGAACTCTTAGGCCATGTTTGGACTTCCGTGAGCTTAATCGCATCACTATCCTCTTCCTTTGATCCCAGATTTATTTAATCAGATTTTTGTCGCCAAGGTGTTCTCTAAGTTGGATTTGAGGGGGGCATATAATCTGATAAGAGTCAAGGAAGCGGACGAATGGAAAATGGCCTTTAATACTCCTGAGGGTCATTCTGAGAATCTGGTCATAACTTTTGGTTTGTCCAATGCTCCTGCGGTTTTTCAACACTTCATCAATGACATCTTTAATCATCTGGTGGACAGGTTTGTGGTGGTTTATCTAGATGATATTGAAATTTTTTCCCCTGATAAGGATCACGTGAGACAGGTCTTACAGATCGTAAGAGAGAATAAATTGTATGCCAAATTGGAGAAGTGTGTATTTGTGTTCCCTGAAGTGCAATTCCTAGGGTACCTACTCTTATCTTCGGGTTTTCGTATGGATCCGGAAAAAAGTCTGTGCTGTGTTGGACTGGGATCGACCCAAAGATCTGAATGCACTCATGCGATTTTTGGGGTTCACCAACTACTACCGTAAATTTACCTTGAATTACTCAACTGTTGCTAAACCATTAAATGATATGACTAAGAAAGGCACGGATTTCTCAGTCTGGTCTGAAGAAGCATTGCATGCTTTTTCAGCAATAAAGGAATGTTTTGCTTCTGCTCCTATTCTGGTGCAACCGGATGTGTCAACCATTTATTGTGGAAGTTGACGCATCAGAAGTAGGGGTGGGAGCACCTAGGGTTCTTTTCCAAGCAAATGGCGCCCTTGTGCTTTTTTTTCTAAAAAAACTCTTCTGCCGAAAGAAATTATGATGTAGCGAGAGTTGTTGGCCATTAAATTGGCTTTTGAAGAGTGGCATCAGTGGTTGGAAGGAACGATTCATCCCGTTACGATAATTACTGATCACAAAAATCTGGCTTACCTGCAGTCGACTAAACTTCTGAACCCAAGGCAGGCCAGATGGTCGTTGTTTTTTTACTAGATTTAATTTCATTGTCACTTATCGTTCTGGGATTAAAAACGTCAAGGTGGATGCCTTGCAGAGGTGTTGGAGGCCCAGGGAGAGACACCCGGATTCCTGTCCTCCAGGGAAGTTGTTTGTCCCTTCGGAACTACGACACAAGGTGCAGAGACGGCTCTAGACTTTGTGAGGCCTTAGGCGAAACTCGAACATGAGGCCCCCACCAAGATCGTTGGGATGCTCGTGATCTCCCGTACAGCGCTCCGGCCTCAAGAAATAAGCTGTGTCAACCACCGCACGGAGCGGTGGTGTGGTCAATACTCCCCCTGCATGTATATCTATGGAAGACTCGGAGATACACAAGTGCTGTATCTGCGGCTCTCACATAGATACATGGAGTGGGAGTGTTGACCACCGCTTCGGGCACAAGGAGATCCGAAGTACCATACAGGAGATCGGGGGGGATCCCATTGGCCAGATCCCCCGATCAGACACTTATCTCCTATCCTTTGGATAGGGGATTTATTTTCCTATCCCGGAGTACCCCTTTAATATGCAGTGACATCACAGTAAAGGGCTTATATTCACTTCACAGTGCATATTAACACATTGCATTAACCCTGGCTATACTGTATGTGACATCACTGTGCATATTAACCCTGTACTGTGACTAACATTACAGGGTTAACATGCACAGTGAGTGACATCACAGTACAGGGTATACACAGTGATGTCACAGTCAGGGTTAAGCAGCTGCATGCTTGCAGCACATAGTACAGGGCAGGGACGTTTATTTTGTGTGGCACAGTGTAGGCTATATGTGTATAACAAACATATTTCACATTAAAACTTACAGTTACTTGGCTTGGGGATCTCGGACGCCACTTCACCACTTTAGTTGGGGGCTCGGCGGAGCTCATGTTGTGTTTTATCCTAATGAGAAAGATTTCATTATAAGGATTTGGAGAAGGGGCAGAGGGATAGCAGAGCAAGGAGAGGCTGGTGCTGCTACCATGGGGGAGTAATAAAACAGAAAGGAGGGGGGTACTCCTGAGCTGCGGGTACTCTTGAGCTGCCGCTAATCTATGCAACCAACGTATCTGATATTGCCCTAGGAATAATTTCGGGGGCCGCTGCTGGGTTCCGATAGAAAGCCCTGCCTGGACTTAACAATTAAAATCTAAAATAGAAACTTTAAGGTTAATTGGATCCTGCACTGTAAAAAAGACACTTCCCTTGGATACTACAAAAGATATGACCTGATGTAACAATCCTGTTATATGCAGCGTTCTCACCTGCAATAGAATGCTGTCAGTAGCCTCCAAGTTCCTGGTGATGTAAGTGGGATGCGTGTACTGTCCCAAGTCCCTTTTTCCTCTCTCTGTTCTTCCTTTTTCTTTTTCCTTTTCCTCGTGGTGGTTAACTTACTCTGTCCTCTCAACTCCCCTCTCCTGTGCGCTCCGGCCGGTAGCTGGCGTGAGCGCAGGGAACCAAAGAAAGTAAGTCCAAGAACGGTTCCTGTGTGACGTCACACCTGTCGGTACGAGTGCCTTCAGAGGAAAAAAAAACATAAGTAATAAACCGCACCATAATGCCCCCCCCCCCCCCCCCCGAGTAGAAATAATTCTCCTTATAATGTGACAGTGCAAAAATAATGCCCCCAGTCGAGCTAATGTCCCCATAATGTGCCAGTATAAAATACCCCTATATAGTGCCCCCAGTAAATTCCCCCATAGTGCTCCTCTCTCCCCTTTCTCCTAGTGCCCCATAATGCACCAGTATAAAATACCCCTTCTTAGTGCCCCCTGGAGATGACACCATAGTACTCCTCTCCCCCCTTCCCCATAGTACCCACCATAATGTGCCCCAGTAAAAAAAAATGCCCCTATACAGAGCCCCCCATATAAAATACCTCTTCTTTGTGGCCACAGTAGATGCCCATATAGTGCCACCTAATAATGTGCCAATAAAAAGTGTCCCCCAATGGCTGGCAGCGGCACATCTTAACCCCCCCCCCCTACAATGGCACATTTCTCCCCCTCCATGGGCCTAGCAGGCTGGCAGCAGCACATCTCGGCTCTCTTCTTAAGAAGTTACTTTACTTATAGCACTCGTCTGCAGGTCCGGAAGCAGCCAATAAAATTGCGGCGGTGTCAGGTGCGGGTGGGAGCCAGAGCGAGGCCCACACCAGCGCGAGGCCTTAGGCGGTGGCCTAAGTGGCCTAATGGAAGAGCCGCCTCTGACAAGGTGTTTAAGGAACATCACGATACCGTTCTTACAGGACACCCTGGGATCAGATCCACTGGATCACATTTCTCGAAGATTCTGGTGGCCAGGGTTATATAAATGTGTTGAGGGCTATATGGCAGCTTGTGAAACTTGTGCGCATGCTAAGGTGGCTCATACTCTGCCTTCAGGATCTCTACTATCCCATCCCGACCCTGGATTCATTTGTCCATGGACTTTATCACAGATTTGCCTAATTCTTCTGGGAAAACTGTGATTCTGGTGGTTGTTGACCGCTTCAGCAAGATGGCGCACTTTATACCATTATCAGGTTTACCTAATGCCAAGACTCTTGCTCAAGTGTTTGTCGATAACATTGTGAAACTACACGGCATTCCCTCTGATATGGTGTCTGACAGAGGGACTCAATTTGTTTCCAGATTCTGGAAGGCGTTCTTTACTCGTCTGGGGGTCCAATTGTCCTTCTCTTCGGCCTTTCATCCTCAGTCGAACGCGCAGACTGAGCGCACTAACCAGAATCTGGAGACTTATTTGAGATGTTTTGTCTCTGAGAATAAAGAGGAGTAGTCTTCATTTTTGTCGTTGGCCGAGTTTGCCATAAATAACCATAGACAGGAGTCCACTGATAAGTCGCTGTTTTTTATGTGCATATGGGTTCCATCCGCAGTTTGGTACATTTTCTGGTACTGAGACGTCTGGTATACCTGAAGAGGAAAGATTCTCCTCTTCGTTGTCATCTATTTGGTGGAAGATTCAAAACAATTGAAATAAAATAGGCAAAAAGAATAAATGTATGGTTGACAAGAGACGTGTGAGCGGTCCGGAGTCGGACCCGAGAGTGGGTGATTTTGTGTAGCTGTCCACAAGAAACATTAAGTTGAAGGTACCCTCTTGAAAGTTGGGGCCAAGGTTTATTGGGCCATACAAGATCTCTGCCAATATTAATCCGGTTGCTTTTCGTCTTGAGCTTCCGCAGGCTTTGAAGATTTATAATGTGTTTCACAAGTCATTGCTGAAAAGATATGTTGAACCTGCTGAACCGTCCTCCCTGCCACTCCTGTCAAGGTTGATGGTAATCTTGAGTTTCAGATTGCCAGGATAGTGAACTCACGTATTCTTCGTGGATCTCTTCAGTACCTCGTGCACTGGAAAAGTTACAGTCCAGAGGAAACAATGTGGGTTCCTGCGACTGACGTGAATGCCAGTCGCCTTGTGAGGGCCTTTCACAGGGCGCATCCTGATAAAGTCAGTCCTGGGTGTCCGGAGGCCACCCGTAGAAGGGAGGGTACTGTCATGGTCCCTCCTGTGAGAGAGGTGAGAAGATCGGATAGACTTGCTGCATGTGAGGCTATCTGACAGATCTCTCTGTTTTCCTCTATCTATGTTGTTGTTTGGCAGGATCTCACCTCTCCTCAGTTGCTGCTCATTATCAATGATGAGGCTCTATTTAGATCCGCCTCACACTGATGACCATGCGGTTGATAGTTTCTGCTTGGAGTTCCTAGTGCTGGTTTGTCTTGGATCTCCTGCTTCTCCATACATCTCTAAGCTAAGTTACCTTTGCTGTTTCTTATTATTTGGTGTGTGTTGTTTCTAGGCCTCTGTGAGACGCAGGCTCCTTCATCCGGGAAGAAACCAGCTGTCTCATCTCCTGCTACCTATCCTAGGGCTCGTCAGTTTTAGCAGGGCTTTAGGTATACGGTGTATGAGTATTTCCACCATCAGGATCTGCTCATACTGGCAGGAGTTATGGAAAGGCCTAGGGATTACTAGGAGGTCACCATCCCTCTTCCTTAGCTTTTGAGGCCTAGATTGTTGTCTTTTTGATGTGGTGTGTAATGCCTCATCATATGAAAACTGTATAAATCTGGAGTATACGGAGGTATTGTACGGCCCAATCCATTCTATAGGTGCTGTATAAGAGTTGTAATACAGCCTATACACTGAGCAGTCTTCACATATATTATTCATAGCTTTTCTTTAAAAGCTATATGCACCTTTGAGGGTAATCCTTTTTTTATTGTTCCATTGTACTAATTTTGAGCTAAAAATAATTATTTTAAAATTGGTCTTTATTACAAATATGGAACCCTTGTTTATGTACAGGGCTGAGATGCTCTAATAGAGGGATCTGAATTTTCTCTTTTCTGTCAGCCAGCTAATCTGATGATGATCTCTGCTCTGTGACATTATAATCACTCATTATAGCTCGTCTGATCTTACTGATAAGAATGTGGCTTAAATAAGTGTATATGATCTCTTGTGGATTTAGACGCACCAATAATCGTCCAGATTATCGGGAAAGACCGTTCCTGCGAACTGTCATTCCCGATCACCCGATGAACGAGTTTGTTCACCGGGTGATCCTGTTATTCATGCAGGCACCACCAATCATAGTTTCTGAGCAGCAGATCATGTGGTCTAAACAGCGATCTGCTGCTCAGAAATCACAAATCCGTATGGGTGATTGCAAACACCCGTCCTCAAACAGTGAAGGAGTTTGCTGCATGTAAATGCGCGGTCTCCTTCACTGAACGAGTAACTGCCTGTCGGAAAGGAACGCTTCCTTCCCGACAATCAGCCGCTCAGTCGGTCCATCTAAATCCACCTTAAGTAAATTAGAGATAAGGGTTATTAGATGATTCCCACAGCTAGATAAACAGTTAACCCTTTGTGACAGAACGAGTATGTTTAATAAAGACAAATTGAAAAAAAGATTTTTAGCCCAAAATGAATAAAATGCAATCATAAAAAATATTTGCCTCCGATGGGGTACATAGCCTTTAAATGCAATAATGCTTCATTTTACTACATTTAATTACAATGAATATACAATAGAGAACCATGGGTTATTTCAAGAGCTACAATGTATCCAGATTGTTCGACTCTGCAGTATAAAGTAACTTAAAAAAAAGTAATAAAAAATCTAATTTATCCCATTGTCCTAGGGGACACTTATTCATCTTGTGTTTTTGGGGTGCTGATGATTAATCTCCGTCAGCACCTTCATTTGTTACCCACATGATGGCAGAAACATTTGCCTCTCTCCAGGTTCTGCAGTCATTTGGGATCCAACCTTCATTCCCCATTGCTCAGTCTTGGAGCTGGGAAGTCGGGTTAATTCATTACCTGTGACTGGGCCGCTCCTGATTAATGGCCGTAATTCTTAAAGTTGGAGGTGTTTTATTATTATTTTGTAATTTACAATTGACGGACTGTTTGATTAAACATCTTCTAGCCGGGCATTTCCATTGATGGAGTATCTCTGAGAAATGGATACAGAATCCCAGAGACGCTGGAGAATAAATATCAAACATCAGAGAAAAAAACTCCAAGAGTCCTGAACAGTCCTCACCGGGGACTCTGCTCGCTCAGCAGCTCCGCGGACACTGAGAGGAGGGGGGAACAAACAAAACTCTCCTTCTGTTATGTGATAATAGCCGCTCTCCCGATGGACAGATCCAAACTTGCCTCATAAGCATCCTGTTATCTCCACATTATTGATGTTTTATCTACTGACTCTTCACTTCTGGCTGCTCCGATTCTTAGGATGATTTCCTACTTTATTCATGTGATTTCTAGTATTTGTATTAATAACATACAGTAGTGATTATATAGATAATAAGTGGGGATGTGTTTTTATTATTATTAGAGATGGGCGAATCGAAGCATCCGAAGTGGAATGTGATCTAAAGTTTAGGAAAAATTTTATTTGCAACTAATCCGAATTTCTTTGCACTTCGTGGTAATGAATCATTTTTTTTCCTGAAATGGCAGCTACATGTGAGATATTGGCAGCCAGCCAATCCGCAGATAGCCATCCCCTGTGATGTCACAGCCCTTTAAAACCCTCATCCAGCGTGGTCTCCGCTATTTCACTGTGAGCTCAGCATAAAGAGAGTCATGGCAAGAGCTCATGCGCTAGAGACAGTGTTTTAGAAAGCTTTTAATTGTAGAATACTGGATAGGGACAGTGCAGGGACAGTATATGAAGAGTTTTTAGACAATGTAGGGAGAGCATATGGAGACTGCAGGGACAGTGCAGGGACAGCCCAGGTTCTGTGTAATGGTCCAGTGCAAGTTCACCTGCTGTGCCATTCATACTTAATCTGTTGTGCTATACATAAACTTACTGTGCGTTAGAATCATTGCTCTAATATATAGGTAGGTTTATGTAGTTCACCTGCTGTGCCATTCATTCGTAATCTGTTCTGTTAAATGTAGACCTACTGTGCATCAAACTCAGTCTCAACAGGTGTTCTAATATATAGGCACGTATATATCTAGTTCACCTGCTGCGCCATTCATACTTAATCTGTTCTGTTATACATAGACTTCTGTGCTTAAAAATCAGGCTCAACAGGCGGTCTAATATATAGGCGTATTTATCTAGTTCATGTGCCATTAATTAGAGATGAGCGAAGTTTAAAAAAATTAGATTCGGACGATTCTGCAAAGTTCTTCAAGAAATTTGATTGGTTCTGAATAGAGTTGAGCGGACACCTGGATGTTCGGGTTCGACGGGTTCGGCAGAACTTCATAAAAAAGTTTGAGTTTGGGACCCGAACTTGACCCCGAACCCCATTGAAGTCAATGGGACCCGAACTTTTGAGTACTAAAATGGCTCTAAAAAAGTCATGGAAAGGGCTAGAGGGCTGCAAATGGCAGAAAAATGTGATTAAGAGCATGGCAAGTGCTCTGCAAACAAATGTGTATAGGAAAATGACTTAAAATAACATAAAATACGTAAAAATAAAAAATAATAATCTTGATCTAGGAGAAGGAGGTCCATATGGAGTAGGAGGCGGTGGATGTGGCGGAGTAGGTGGAAGCGGCGGTGGAGGAGGAGGAGGAGGTAGCCAACACTGGTTTTTGTTTTTAATATTATTATTATTTTTTTTTTTTGGTAGACCCCAGAACATTGGGAAATATAACCTGTGATAACCCATTCCAGCCATGCTAAACAAACGTTTAGACAATACACTGGCTGCAGGGCAGGCCAGCACCTCCAAGGCATAAAGGGCAAGCTCAGGCCATGTGTCCAATTTGGAGACCCAGAAGTTGAAGGGGGCAGACCCATCAGTCAGTACGTGTAGGCACGTGCACACATACTGCTCCACCATGTTGCTGAAATGCTGCCTCCTGCTAAGACGTTCCGTATCAGCTGGTGGTGCTGGTTGTTGTGGCGTGCTGACAAAGTTTTTCCACATTTCGGCCATGCTAACCCTGCCTTCTGAGGTGCTGGTAGTGCCCCAGCTGTGTTGGCGACCTCTTGCTCCTCCTCTGCCTTCGCCTTGTGCTTTCACTAAGCCCCCGCTGTCAGGTGGGAATGCCATCAGCAGCGCGTCTAACAGCGTGCGCCTGTACTCACGCATCTTACGATCACGCTCTAGTGACAGAATTAAGGACGGTACATTGTCCTTGTAACGGGGATCCAGCAGCGTGGCCACCCAGTAATCAGCACAAGTTAGAATGTGGCCAACTCGGCGGTCGTTGGCAACGATAAGCTGTCCTTTGTGGGAGGTGTATCATCTGTGTCCTCTGTATCCCCCCAGCCACGCAGCAGTGATGGCCATGAGCTGGTTTGGGCGCCACCCTGCTGTCAAAACGGTTCCTTCTCCTCATCCTCCACCTCGTCATCTTCCAGAACTGTGCCCTTGCTGGACAATTGTGTACCTGGCGTTTGCGGGTGCAGGAACCCACCCTCAGAGCCACTTGTAAATGACTGCCCTGAAACACTTGGAAATGATCCCTCTTCCTCTTCCATCATCGCCCCGAAGCGTTTTTTCAAGGAGGCATAGAAGTGGGATAGTAACACTGAGAACGGCATCATCAGCACTGGCCATGTTGGTGGAGTACCCGAAACAGCACAACAAGGTACGCAGGTCTCGCATGGAGGACCACTCATTGGTGGTGAAGTGGTGCTGTTCCGCAGAGCGACTCACCCATGCGTGCTGCAGCTGAAACTCCACTATGGCCTGCTGCTGCTCGCACAGTCTGGCCAGCATGTGCAAGGTGGAATTCCACCTTGTGGGCACGTCGCATATGAGGCGGTGAGCGGGAAGGCCGAAGTTACACTGCAGCGCTGACAGGCGAGCAGCAGCAGGGTGAGAACGCCGAAAGCGCGCACAGACGGCCCGCACTTTATGCAGCAGCTCTGACATATCGGGGTAATTTTTAAGGAACCTCTGCACCACCAAATTCAGCACATGCGCCAGGCAAGGGATGTGCGTCGAACCGGCTAGGCACAGAGCAGCTACGAGATTTTGCCCATTATCGCACACCACCAGGCCAGGCTTGAGGCTCACTGGCACCAACCACTCATCGGTCTGTTGTTCAAGGCCCGTCCACAGCTCCTTGGGCAGTGTGGGGTTTGTCCCCCAAACAGATAAGTTTTAAAACTGCCTGCTATCGTTTACCCCTGGCTGTGCTGAAGTTGGTGGTGAAGGTGTTACGCTGACCGGATGAGGAAGCGGAGTAGGAGGAGGAAGCAACAGGAGGCAAAGAGAAGCGCCCTGCAATCCTCAGTGGTGGAAGGACATGCGCCAAACTGCTATCCGCCTCAGGCCCAGCCGCCACTGCATTTACCCATTGTGCTGTTAGGGAGATATAACGGCCCTGACCGTACTTACTGGTCCACGTATCCGTAGTGAGGTGCACCTTGCCACAGATGGCGTTGCGCAGTGCACACCTGATTTTGTCCCGCACTTGGTTGTGCAGGGAAGGGATGGCAGCTGGGCACGACGTAGTGTGGGACAGCCACGCCTTAAGGCCTTTAAAACTATCCGTCTCCACCAGACGGAATGACAGCATTTCAAAGGCCAGTAATTTTGAAATGATGGCATTCAGGGCTAGGCATTGCGGGTGGGTAGGGGGGTACTTCCTCTTTCGCTCCAGTGTTTGGGAGATGGACAGCTGAACGCTTCCATGGGACATTGTGGAGATGCTTGTTGACCAAGGTGGTGGCGTTGCTGGCAGATCCTCTGTTTGCGGGTGGCAGGTGGCACTGTCACTCCAGAGGTGGATGAAGAGGTTGAGAGTGCAGCAGAAGAGGAAGCAGGAGGAGCCAGAGACCTTTCTTTGTTTTTGAGGTGTCTACTCCACTGCAGCTCGTGCTTTGCATTTAGATGCCTGGTCACGCAGGTTGTGCTCAGGTTGAGAACGTTTATGCCTCGCTTCAGGCTCTGATTGCACAGCGTGCAAACCACTCATGTCTTTTTTTTTTTTTTTTATAAACAAATTTTTATTGTTTTAAAATATCTGTAAGGTAGATGATTGTAAGCATTATACAACTTAGTGGAAGACTGTTTACATTTCTAGTTACAATCATTTTATCTGATTATGATTAATGCGTTGACATCAATTACAGATATTGTTTTATATATAAAAAAAAACCACGAGTAATAAATGCGGGAACACAAGGGTATAAAGTGTAACTTATTAAGCAAATTTTCTATACATTTTCCATAAAGACCAAATATGAAGGAAGGTGTTTCTGGATTTTAGTTCCCAATGAGAGAGTTCCTTGAGGCGGTAAAATTGGTCAACCTTAGCTTTCCACTGATCTATGGGTATGTCTGGAGTATGCCAGTATGTGGGGATAAGAAGTCGAGCAGCTGAGATCAGGAAGGAAAAAAGTTTTTTTTTGTGAGAATCTACCCCCTGGATGCCAAAAGATAATAGAGCAATTTCGGGAGAACAAGGGAAGTTGGTGTTACATATACTATTGCTTAAGTTGAAGATTTTTTTCCACCAGGGGACTAGTAAAAACCACTCATGTCTTGTCGTCAGCACATTGTCTGAAGAACTGCCATGCCAGGGAAGTCCTTGGAGCTGGCTTTGGTGTGCTCGGTCCCTTTGTGCGGTAGGCAGTAGCAGGCGTACTGTCTAGGGGACGGCCGCTCCGCTTTTGCACCCTGCTCCCTCTTCCTCCGTACTACACAGGTCACTCGCATGACCTTGATTCCATGTGGGGTCAAGGAGTCCGAGGACCTCATCGTCCTCCACATCATCTTCCACCCAGTCTTCACCCCTGCTCTCCTTGTCGGTCTGCACACTGCAGAAAGCCGCAGCAGTTGGCACCTGTGTTTCATCATCATCAGAGACGTGCTGCGGTGGTCCTCCCATGTCCACATCCTGAAACATAAGTGGTTGGACATCGGTGCACTCAATCTCTTCCACTTCTGGGGCGGGGCTATGTGGATTGCCCTGGCAAACCCTGGTAGCAGAGCCATCAAAAAGCAGAGGAGACTGCTGCATGACTTGGGGTTCAGACTGCTTGGCTGATTTGCAAGGGGGTGAGGTGAAAGACTGATGGACATCGGCTGCAGGTGCCAACTCTGATCTTTTAGCAGGAGACTGGGTGGGAGACAATGTGAAGGAACTTGAGGCACTGTCAGCCACCCAATCTACTATCGCCTGTACTTGTTCAGGACTCACCATTCGTAGAGCTGCATTAGGCCCGACCAAATAACGCTGAAGGTTCTGTCGCCTACTCACACCTGAGGAAGGGGTTTCACTTGTGCGTGTAGCTGGCACAGATCAACTACGTCCTCTCCCTGCAACAAGAGAGGACGACCGGGGCCATGTCCCTTATTTGACGCTCTCCTCATTCTTTGCGTTCACCAACCAAAATAACAGATGGTTTATCTGGTCTTTAAAGGAAATCAAAAATATGGCACCCATTATAGCATTCAGGAAATGCCATACACTTAAGGATAGGTTAGTCCGCAGTAGATTTCAGGAAAAAAAAACTATGACCGGGTTGGAAAACTGGGGACCAAAGGGTAACCGCAGATGTGGGCATTGCTCGTGCTGCAGGTTAAACCCTCAATGGAACACACTTAGGTTTGGAGGGATCGAACATAAGGTAAATACGCTCATTACCTGTAAGAGTAAGTTTGTGGTCTACCTTATCAAGTGTGCATGCGGCAGGTTCTACATAGGCAAGACGATAAGGACCCTCCAGGAAAGAATTAGGGAGCACATAAATTCACTTACCACAGGAAAGGGCTGCATGCGACTCATAGAGCATGTGAGGAATGAACACGCAGGAAATCATCTCACCCTTAGTTTCGCTGGTATAGAGATGGTGCGTAGTTCACCACAAGGGGGAGATAGACACAGGGATCTCCTTAGGCGAGAAAGTAAGTGGATCCTGCGGGCGGGTGCAATGGGACCTTTGGGTCTTAATGACAAAATTGATATCGGGGTATTCTTATAGATGTCCCGGCCCTCTCAGTTTTGTGTCGCAGCAATAATTATGTTGTTTATGGTACTGTTTTATATGTTGGTTTTATTGTTTATCTTTCACTGTGACGTGACCTGTCTCTGAAGCACACAGGTGAGCGCCGCAAGCACTCACTACCTGGCGGGCGCGGAGAAAATCGCGTCACAGCTTGAGTCTCTTTAAGAGCAGGTGAATTGCTTCACCTGATTACGGGCCAGACAAAGCACTGAGGTGCGAAACGACCATCGCCTAAACTCACCTGGAGCATTTTTGTACCAGGAATGAAAGAATAAAATAATCTTTTTCAGCGCATCAGCGGTGAGTGCCGTCCTTTTGTCTATTATTTGTGCAACAGATGGTTTATGTCAGGCAACAGTATAACTGCCAATAGTCAACAATTAAGTTGACTGAGAGTGAGGCAGTGCCGGTGTCATGAAGAGGAAAAATTTCTTGAGGTCACACAACAGTGTGACAGGCGAATTTTATACAATTATTTCACGGTCACAAAAAAATGTAATTTGTCAACCAACAATGTAACAGCAGTATTGACTGGTTGTATTGGACTGTGACAAATGCAGCAAAGGCCCCAGATGTAGGTTCTTGCCCAAAATTGGTGTTTTTTTCAAACTAGAATATAACAGCAGTATATAACGCTTGTATTTGACTGTGACAAATGCAACAAAGGCCTCAGATGTAGGGTCTTGCACAAAATGGGTGTTTTTTTAAACCCAGAATATAACTGCAGTATTTAAAGTTTGTATTTGACTGTCACAAATGCAACAAAGGCCGGAAATGTATTATCTTGCCCAGAATGGGTGTTTTTTTTTAAAACCAGAATATAACAGCATAGGGTTGTTGCGGGTATCGAAATTTCGATACCCAATCGATACTTTTGTCCCGGTATCGATACGATACCGGGATTTCCGTTTTTTCGATACTGGGCTGCGCTTCTGCGCAGTCTAGTATCTCTGAACATGAGCGCGCTGCTATCGGCGCGCTCATGTTCTCTCTCAGCAGCACGGGGAGAAGGAAGCTGTCCTCCCTCCCCCTGTGCTGCTGCCGCTGCCACCAATGAGAAGAGAGGGGCGGAGGAGGGGCGGCAATGAGAAGAGAGGGGCGGAGGAGGGGCGGCAATGAGAAGAGAGGGGCGGAGGAGGGGCGGGCGCACTGCGCCCCCAATGATAGGATTACTATCGGAGCGATGGGAGGAGACATCAGCTTCACTAGTGGGCGTTCCTTTTCCCTGCGCTGCGATTGGACAGCGCTACAGCCAGGGAGAAGGAACGCCCACTAGTGAAGCTGATGTCTCCTCCCATCGCTCCGATAGTAATCAGCAGCATGTGGAGCAGGAGAGGAGACAGTAATGGGGCACTGCGGGCGAACGGAGCGGCGCCCAGGACTAAATGGTGAGTGCTGAGACATCGCTGGGCGCCGCTCTGTGTGGCCTAATAGTGAAAGTCTGGACTCATACAGTAGTCAGTCTTTAACACATACAGGAGGCGGGTGCCGGCAGCAGAATCGCATTGCCGGCACCCTGCCCCTGACAGGGAGCTGCGATCAGCGGCAGTTAACTGCCGCTGATCTGCTAGTACCCGCCTCCTGTATAAAGGGGTAAAATCATTGGTGGTGCAGTGTGCCCCCCCCCCCTCAATCCCCCCATCCCATTAAAATCATTGGTGGCACAGTGCGCCGGCCCCTCTCAACCCTCCAGTATTAAAATCATTGGTGGCAGTGGCCACAGGGACCTCTCCACTCCCCCTCATTGGTGGTGCAGTGGCAGCTTCTGATCGGAGCCCCAGCTGTGTAAGCCTGGGGCTCCGATCGGTTACCATGGCAGCCAGGAAGCCCTGGTTGCCATGGTAACATCCCTGATGCTGTGTGCACAAAGCACAGAGCAGCAGGGACAGTGTGGAGTCCTATTCACCCTGATAGAGATCTATCAGGGTGAATAGGAAAAGGGATAAAAGATCCCAGGTTCTAGCCCCTAAGGGGGGAAATAGTTATTAAATAAAAAGTGAAAAAAAAAAAAACACTAAAATATGAAGTATAAATCACCCCCCTTTTCCCAATTTCACATATAAAATATATAAATAAACATATTACATCGCCACGTCAGAAAAGTCCAAACTATTAAAATATAAAAAAAAAATCTAGGTGGTGAATGCCGGAACAGAAAAAATAAAATAAAAACTGCGCGATTCGCCATTTTTAAAAATGAGGAATGCACGTGGCTTTTTTTGTTTATTTTTTTCGCGTGGTATCGAATGGTATCGAGTATCGCAATACTTTTTCATGGTATCGAAACCGAATCAAAAATTTGGTATCGCAACAACTCTATAACAGCAGTATCTAACACTTGTATTGGACTGTCAGAAATGCAGCAAAGGCTGCAAACCTAGTGTCTTGCACAAAATGGGTGTTTTTTTAATACCAGAATTTAACAGCAGTATCTAACACTTGTATTTGACTGTGACAAATGCAGCAAAGGCCCCAGATGTAGGGTTTTGCGAACAATGGGTGTTTTTTTAAACCCAGAATATAACTGCAGTATTTAAAGTTTGTATTTGACTGTCACAAATTCAGCAAAGGACCCAAAATGTATGACTTACTAGGACAGAAGAATTCTCCTCCGGCAAGCCTCACCAAACCCCATTACTTATCAATAACACACTGACACCTTCTTGCTTGGTAAAATGACCTTTACGGCCAACTTTATTATCCACACAAATAATAATAATAACAACAAACACTTTAATACATCCTTCAACATTATGAGCCAACCCAAACAAGCGGTATCTTCCGTAACCATCTCTCCTTATACTTCAAAGTTACCCTTGGCCGCACTCACTGACCCAAGGGCACCAAATCCTTGAAGTATCCAAGTATCTCCTCCTGTAGGCCTTTTAGCCCAAACAGGAGCCCCATCCTCGGCATTCACAAACCACATGAGATACAGGCTCCAACATGTCGTGCATCTCTTAAACCATTGTATTGCTCCCCCAGGATCTCATATCCATCAGCCAACCACTCAACCTCTAAGACCTACCTCAAACCACCAAATAAGGGCGGGAGGGCGGGAAAACACTTTACCTTACACTGACGACTGCCTCACAAACCACTCCCCCAAACCCTATATACTGCCCGCGAAAATACTACTCCTCCCCCCAGCAAGCTTCCTGACCTTAACCCCTTCCTAGCCTGAGGTCTTCCCCCCAAGTCAATGTGCACTCCACTATGTCTGCGCCTCGCTCCGTTGCTGCTATTATCTTGCAAAAAATGTCACAAATGCACATAGGCTGTGCTGGTGCACTGAACTTGCACAAAATGGCCACCGACGCCCACCTAACTAACAGACGGACAAATGTTATTTTTCTGTGTCACTGGGCTCAGGGCAGGGTAAAAAAAATGGTGCACTGCACCCACAAAACAAAATTTCGGTAGATGGCACAGTTAACAAGCACTTCAGATAACAGATTCTTTCCTATTCTCTCCCTCACAGCAGCAGCATCCTCTCCCTACACTAATAAGAGCAGAGTGACGGGCAGCGCTACGTGACTCCAGCTTATATAGAGGCTGGGTCACATGCTGCACTGGCCAATCACAGCCATGCCATTATTAGGCATGGCTGTAATGGCTTCTAAGGGCACATAAGTTAAACGCTTGTTGATTGGCTGCTCTGCAGCCTTTCAAAAAGCGCCATTAAATCGCCGAACACCGAACTTAAACCCTAACCTTTACTTCGGGTTCGGGGGTCCAAAAATCCTTAAGTTCGGTACGAACCTGAACATTACAGTTCGGGTTCGCTCAACCCTAGTTCTGAATTATTTTGCAATGAATCACGATAAATCTGGTATACCCAGGCCACTCTGCCTAATCATATTCATCCCACCTCGTCGTCCAATCTCACTGTGAAGGCTTGGAACTTAAACTGCAGGGACAGGGCAGGGAGAGGGTATTGCCATGTGTATTACTTTCTCACATTCATAGTTAATCCGTTCTGTAGATGCTGTGCCATTAGTAGTACAGGCAGTTGTAATTTATCATTGTCTACATCACTGTGTAGTGCACCATGACTCATAGCTAATCCCTTCTGTTAGCTGTGGAATTACTGTGTGTCTGTGTTACAGATCAATAAAAGCGTAAGGTCTAATTTATCGCTGTGGACTTAACCATGCAGTGCCATAAGCGTCAAGTAGTTGTCCCATTTGAGAGTAGAGACAGTGGCAGCAGCAGCAGTAGTGGCCACATAACAGAGTGGGGTTAATGGTGGCGGCAGCAGTGGCAGTAACCGTGACAATAGTGGCCCCTTGACAGAGTGGGGATGGTGGTGGCAGCAGAAAAAGTGGCAGTGACCGTGAGTAAAGTGGCCCCATGACAGAGTGCGGGAGAGCAGCAGAGTTAACCTCACTGTTTATGTTTCCGTTCTTTTGATCTGTCAGAAGACCATAAAACAAACTAAAAAAAATCCTGTATTTTGACCATTCATAAAGCCTCTTTAGGACAGTCAGTATTTTTTCAGTGTTTTGCATCAGTATTTAATCAGTAATTGTAAGCCAAAAACAGGAGTGGGTCCAAAATAATGGAATTATTTGCATCCCATCTGTGTTTTGGACGCACTCCTGCTTTTGGGTTAGAAATAATTGATCAAATACTGATGCAAAACACTAAACAAATAATGACTAAAAGAACATATTAGCTACAATGAATTTGGGTTGAGTTGGTGGAGTGATTTGTGTTGTTCAGTCCGATAACCAATGACACTCCTCCCGTATAGCAATAATCCAGCTGCCAGGTTTGATCCATCCAGCAAGTTTGGCCCACCTGGTTCTAACCTAAATGCATGTTTAAAGCAAAGTAACATTAAGTTCATATTATGGAGGGATCCACATGGGCTAAAATTTTGTTGCACTGCACATCGATGTAGAATTTGTTTAAAATTTGTTGTGGTTGTCAGAATGACGCAGAATAAAATTTTCCATAACAAAACGTGATAGCTAGGAATAATGAATTTGGGTCCAGATGGTGAAGCGATTTGTCTGGTAATACCATGATACTGTAGTTCCGACCATAACCGGTAACAATAACGACACAGACTAATTTTTTTGCTAAAAGAACATATCAGCTACGATGAATTTGGGTCGAGTTGGTGGAGAGAAAGCCTACCACTATTATTGAAACAATATACACTTTGTAATATTTGGAATCTCTGTTTGTTATTTCTGTCTGTATTCTCAAAAATTCAATAAAAAAAAAAAAAGTATGTAACTTTTCATAGGGAAATAGTAGAAAATGTCCACAAATGTCCAGACTTCACAGTACCCCTACTCCAGGGCACTACATTACAAAAGGTAAATCTGCAGTGAAAATCTTAACCACAGGTCACTTTATGCACAGAAGTTTTCAGCAAAGTGTGGATAAGATTTGTTAAAATGTTATCCCCGGTCTTGTAACTTTTTGAAAAATCCATCATTAATCAAGTGAAGGAGGGCGACCGCGCTTGCACTGCAAAAGTGGCCCCATGACAGAGTGAGGGGGGGGGGGGGGGGCAACAGAGTTAACTTCACTGTTTATGTTTCCGTTCTTTTGATCTGTCAGAAGAACATAAAACAAACATAAAAACTCCTGTATTTTGAACACCCATAAAGCGTCTTTCAGTGTTTTGCATCAGTATACGGAAATAGCCAAGCCAGCCTCACCTCTGGGACCCACACCTACCAGACAATGGGGGCGTATACTGGCGATATGCCCCCATTGTATGAGATGGAAATCTTAAAAAAATTAAAACAGGCCACATGGGAATTTGCAGTCATCTGGACTTTGTGGCATATCAACAGGATGAGAACCACTCTTATCTCAAGAACAGGGCCTCAGCGACAGCAGAGAGAACATTGCTCATGCATGGTGTCCTCTCCAAGCCCCAGAGGTTGAATGCACGACTACCGCTCCATTCACTGCTAGGGAACTTTCAAAAACAGCCTGCACTTGGCTATATTCAGAAGTCCCATAGCTGTGAATGGAGGGGTGGTCGCACATGCTCAGCTGCTCTCCCTTTACTTCAGGACCCCATTCTTGAGATAGGAGCTGGTTCCAGAGGAGATACCCACAGAGGGCGCAATCTACCGATCTGCAAAATGCAGAACACACACACGGCTAGTATCCATGTTTTGTGAATCCGGCCATGTGCATGAGGCCTAAAGGGGCTTCCAGGACTTTACATTGATGGCTTATTCCTTTGAATGGCCGGACCTGCAGTATCAGGAATATGAGGAACATCCTCTCCTCCCAGACTCCTTTTTTGAGAGCCATAGCCCACTCTAAGTCTCATTGCTTGGGTTATCTCTGGCATTTGTAAGTCCGCAGTAACGCGTCCAAGGTCTGTTTGGGATTGTAACTATTAGTCCAAAGGATAATTATATAATTGGAAATCTCCATAAAGCTACAGGTCACTGACAGCATGGGCTTCATGTTCGCGAATAAAAAAGCCTAAAAGAAAAGCCTGGCAAGAACTTGTGAAGATCTTCTTGTTAAACACAGCATTCACCCCCTGAAAACTTAATTATCAGCTGCGCACTGGAAGCGGCTCCAGAAATTGCTATATTTCCAAATATAAATGAAAATGCCCTTTGCTGTCAGCGTTGATATCGGCATTTGATGCAGGACAAACCTCTAACGTGCTTTGCGCTTCTGAATATCTGTGAAATCTTTTTCACTGCTACAGAAAGATCTGCATTTTCCTTCAATATACAAAATATTGGAAAAATGTCCGGTGCGAAATCCGGTTTAATAGATGCCATTAAATCATCTAATATTAGTTTTATGTAATCCTTAAATGACTTATTGGCAAAGGTAGGTGCCTACCTAGAAGGATCTCCTTCATCAGCTTCTTATACAGTTGCAAGAAAAAAAGTATGTGAACCTTTTGGAATGATATGGATTTCTGCACAAATTGGTCATAAAATGTGATCTGATCTTCATCTAAGTCACAACAATAGACAATCACAGTCTGCTTAAACTAATAACACACAAAGAATTAAATGTTACCATGTTTTTATTGAACACACCATGTAAACATTCACAGTGCAGGTGGAAAAAGTATGTGAACCCCTAGACTAATGACATCTTCAAGAGCTAATTGGAGTAAGGTGTCAGCCAACTGGAGTCCAATCAATGAGATGAGATTGGAGGTGTTGGTTACAGCTGCCCTGCCCTATAAAAAACACACACCAGTTCTGGGTTTGCTTTTCACAAGAAGCATAGCCTGATGTTAATGATGCCTTGCACAAAAGAGCTCTCAGAAGACCTACGATTAAGAATTGTTGACTTGCATTAAGCTGGAAAGGGTTATAAAAGTATCTCCAAAAGCCTTGCTGTTCATCAGTCCACGTTAAGACAAATTATCTATAAATGGAGAAAGTTCAGCACTGCTGCTACTCTCCCTAGGAGTGGCCGTCCTGTGAAGATGCACAGCACACCAACATCAAAACCTCATCCCAACTGTGAAGTATGGTGGTGGGGGCATCATGGTTTGGGGCTGCTCTGCTGTGTCAGGGCCTGGACGGATTGCTATCATCGAAGGAAAAATTTATTCCCAGGTTTATCAAGACATTTTTGCAGGAGAACTTAAGGCCATCTGTCCACCAGCTGAAGCTCAACAGAAGATGGGTGTTGCAACAGGACAACGACCCAAAGCATAGAAGTAAATCAACAACAGAATGGCTTAAACAGAAGAAAATACACCTTCTGGAGTGGCCCAGTCAGAGTCCTGACCTCAACCCGATTGAGATGCTGTGGCATGACCTCAGGAAAGCGATTCACACCAGACATCCCAAGAATATTGCTGAACTGAAACAGTTCTGTAAAGAGGAATGGTCAAGAATTATTCCTGACCGTTGTGCGTGTTTGATCTGCAACTACAGGAAACGTTTGGTTGAAGTTATTGCTGCCAAAGGAGGTTCAACCAGTTATTAAATCCAAGGGTTCACATACTTTTTCCACCTGCACTGTGAATGTTTACATGGTGTGTTCAATAAAAACATGGTAACATTTAATTTTTTGTGTGTACACTAATTAGTTTAAGCAGACTGTGATTGTCTATTCTTGTGACTTAGATGAAGACCATATAATTCCAAAGGGTTCACTTACTTTTTCTTGCAACTGTATCAGGAGGACGGGCCGTAAGAACCGCTGCTCGTGACTTTTTGATTAAGAGTAGTGAAGCTTGGCGTAATCTTTCCTTTCTTAGATGTTCCACAATGTATTACAAATTATTTTCTTGTTTCTGTAAAAGAACTACTGTAATTGATAGGATTATGTAGGATTAGAAAAAACATGGCTGCTTCTTGGGCATCTGTCAGCAGTTTTGTCCCTATGACACTGGCTCACCTGTTACATGTGCACTTGTCAGCTGAAGGCGTCTGTGTTAGTCCGATGTTCATATGTGCCCGCATTGCTGAGAAAAATGATGTTTTAACCCTTTCAGCCTCCATGACGTACCTGTACGTCACAGTGGCTGATGGCTTGTATGGAGCTGGTTGCTGCGGTGAGCCCACTCGGGCCAAACCTGGCCGCAATGACTGGGATTGGCGGAGACGTGGAAACAGGTCATTTAACCTGTCACATGTCGTGTCCAATAGCGATTGTGGCATCTGTGAGTTAAGGTAGAGGGATGCAAGGCTCCGATCGGTTACCATGACAGCCTAGGGCCTGCTGAGGCTTCCCAGTCCCATTCCCATTTCATGTTAACCTGCCTGCAGATCTGTACACCAGGCATGGTTCAGCAGCCACAGCAGCAGAATCCCATTCACCGAAACAGTTCTCTATTATGGTGAATGGGACAAGGGATCAAAAGATCTAAGGTTCTAGCCCCCTTAGGTCTTAATACCCCTTTATCTGAAGGTTCCAACCTCTACGTAACATCTGTGTATCGATCGCCTGTCTAAATCTACACCAGCTTCCTTGCTGGCGAAGATTTAGACCCTTTTCTATGACTAAAACAGGTGTTGAAAATTATAATTGAGACAAGCCTGCCGGCCCCCACCCCCTATCACTTTATTTAGACCTCGAAAACCAAGTCCAGCACTCGATCCTGGCTGCATTGGGAACGGAGTGATCCAAGAATTGTAGTACAAGAAGTCCCAGCAGCCGCTTATATGCTTGAAGGGTTTTCTCTATTAATGTATAGAAAGGGTACAGGACGCGTTTCAGCCCGTCCAAAGCCTTTTTCAACCGATAATACAACAATCCCAAACTGGGATAAAATACATGATACATAATCAGCTAACAATGACGTGCACACAGGTAAAGGCGGGGGCCTCAGGTTACGTATGATCACATCGTGAGTAGACAAATAGTAATCAAAATCAAATGAGGAATTATTTTATTAGGTGGACGAATACTACATGATTCGTGAAGAACATGGAATATAAAAATTCAGACAAGGAGTCAATCTTTTGTCTTCAACGCTGGGTGGATGGAGAAGGGAGGAGAATGGGGGGAGATCAGTCATCAGTCAATCAGCTGCGCTATGTCATAATTCTCTATTTAACCCCTTAGGGTGTAGAGTGTTCAGAGTATGCATCCAGTGCGCCTCCCCTTTGAGTAATAGTTTGGCAATATCCCCTCCTCTCTGAACGCTGTAAATGATCTAAAATTTGAGTTGTGAGATTGAATGTTTTCTATCATGAAAATGGGCAGGAACGGGTAACAGATGATTATTTTTCCTTATTGTCAACTTGTGTTTGCAAACACGATCCCTGATTGGTTTGGGATTGTTGTATTATCAGTTCAAAAAGGCTTTGGACGGGCAGAAACGCGTGCTCTATGCGTTAATAAAAAAACACCTTCAAGCATATAAACAACTGCAGGGACTTCTTGTATTACATTTTTTTAGACCTGGCGTGAGCGGGGGAAAGTCGCAGATTGCGGCGCAAATTACCTTTGAGCTATTATACGTGAAAACCTATTAGTAAATGACCCCCTCTATATCCACAGATTCTCCTCAGTCCAGACTTCTATTCTCCTCTAACCATGTAAAGTTAGGTACAAATATGAAATCTTTCCATAAAGGGATTATAGACATCCTGCACATAATGGGCTACAATGGTATCACCATGGGTAGGGGTCATCAGCCCAAACTCCGGAAAAGGACACATTTCTGCTGGTGTATTTGATTTATAGAGGAATGCCTACAGTCGTGGCCAAAAGTTTTGAGAATGACAAAAATATTAGTTTTCACAAAGTTTGCTGCTAAACTGCTTTTAGATCTTTGTTTCAGTTGTTTCTGTGATGTAGTTAAATATAATTACACGCACTTCATACGTTTCAAAGGCTTTTATCGACAATTACATGACATTTATGCAAAGAGTCAGTATTTGCAGTGTTGGCCCTTCTTTTTCAGGACCTCTGCAATCCGACTGGGCATGCTCTCAATCAACTTCTGAGCCAATTCCTGACGATAGCAACCCATTCTTTCATAATCACTTCTTGGAGTTTGTCAGAATTAGTGGGTTTTTGTTTGTCCACCCGCCTCTTGAGGATTGACCACAAGTTCTCAATGGGATTAAGATCTGGGGAGTTTCCAGGCCATGGACCCAAAATGTCAACGTTTTGGTCCCTGAGCCGCTTAGTTATCACTTTTGCCTTATGGCACAGTGCTCCATCGTGCTGGAAAATGCATTGTTCTTCACCAACTGATTGTTGGAAGAAGTTGCTGTTGGAGGGTGTTTTGGTACCATTCTTTATTCATGGCTGTGTTTTTGGGCAAAATTGTGAGTGAGCCCACTCCCTTGGATGAGAAGCAACCCCACACATGAAAGGATGTTTTACTGTTGGCATGACACAGGACTGATGGTAGCGCTCACCTTTTCTTCTCTTCGACTTTGCCCCAGTCCTCAGCAGTCCATTCACCATACTTTCTGCAGAAGATCAATCTGTCCCTGATGTTTTTTTTGGAGAGAAGTGGCTTCTTTGCTGCCCTTCTTGACACCAGGCCATCTTCCGAAAGTCTTCGCCTCCCTGTGCGTGCAGATGCGCTGACACCTGCCTGCTGCCATTCCTGAGCAAGCTCTGCACTGGTGGCACTCCGATCCCGCAGCTGAATCCTCTTTAGGAGACGATCCTGGCGCTTGCTGGACTTTCTTGGACGCCCTGAAGCCTTCTTAACAAGAATTGAACCTCTTTCCTTGAAGTTCTTGATGATCCTATAAATTATTGATTGAGGTGCAATCTTAGTAGCCACAATATTCTTGCCTGTGAAGCCATTTTTATGCAACGCAATGATGGCTGCACGCGTTTCTTTGCAGGTCACCATGGTTAACAATGGAAGAACAATGATTTGAAGCATCACCCTCCTTTTAACATGTCAAGTCTGCCATTTTAACCCAATCAGCCTGACATAATGATCTCCAGCCTTGTGCTCGTCAACATTCTCACCTGAGTTAACAAGACGATTACTGAAATGATCTCAGCAGGTCCTTTAATGACAGCAATGAAATGCAGTGGAAAGTTTTTTTGGGGATTAAGTTAATTTTCATGGCAAAGAAGGACTATGCAATTCATCTGATCACTCTTCATAACATTCTGGAGTATATGCAAATTGCTATTATAAAAACTTAAGCAGCAACTTTTCCAATTTCCAATATTTATGTAATTCTCAAAACTTTTGGCCACGACTGTTCACTGATACATTGTAACACACCCATCAGATCTGTGGATCTGTTCAAAACAAGACTTTTAGACTCTACCTTTAATGCATCCATTAAGTGACTGCGAGCAGAGACATTTAAAATGGTGAAAATTGAAGATATTGCAACTCATTTAACCGCACCTATAAATATTTCATTTGCAGTATGACTTTTAGATTTACATAGATCCATTCCGAAGCGTTGAGACAACATGTCACCTGGAAGGACACTGAAGGAGAAAAGTTTTTGCCTCTTTATGCAGTGACCGCTCTCTACAAAAAGCTGATAAAACGATCTTCAGAAAAGGGGCCGCGTCATCTGGTTCTGTTTGTGCTGCTGCCGATGGATATTTTTCTGCTTATGTATGGAATACCAATGGAGAAAAGGGAACTGTCAAACCAGGAAAAAAATGTATCTGCTCATAAATGTTTCAGCATCCTGATCCTCTCCAGAGTTCAAGACAGGACAAGATCTGTCATCGATGGAAGTGTCAAGAGACGTGCAAGCTCTGCTTATTGCAAAGTTTACATCTGAGTCTGACCGGACTAAGAAGTGTTTCCGTGCCTTTCATTTGTGTATGGAACTGTTCAGGCAAACGACGATCAGAAACGGCATGCTGGAGAGCTGGATACTAATGTCCTATGTGCTGACAATATTGTTTTATGGACCTAGCAGACCTGCAGTATTCTGTAAGATATACAGTAGACCTAGCAGACCTACAGTCCAATATAAAGCAAAAGAAACCATAATATCAAAAGAAAATTATAGTTTTTTTTAGGAGTGCAATATTGATAGCCTATCGTTAGAATAGGTCACCCTTATCTGATCAGTGGAAATCAGAATATCAGCCCCCCCTGCCGATCAGCTGTTTGAAGAGGCAGATGAGTGCTGCGGCCTCCAGCATACCTTTCACGGTGCTATATATTGTATAGTGACTGTTCGAGATGAGTGAAGTATTGAAGAATTCTATTCGGCTGTTTAGCTGGATTTTCCCCCAAAAAATTGCATAGTGACGAATTACTTTGTCACGAAGCGCATTTCTTTGTAGCGGGTGCAATGACAGGGAGTGACGATAGCGCCGAACCCCCTTATTGTACCCCTCAGATGCTGTGTTCATACATGATAGCAGCATCTGATAGCAATGAATGGGTGTAAAATAAAAAAAAATTTAAAATCATACTCACCTCATCCATTTGCTCACGACGGGACGGCCGCCGTCATCTTGATTGAAGATCTGGCATAAAAATCTCACACGGCCCATGATGACGTCACGTCTGACGTCATGCATCACAATGCATGGGATTTCGTGCAAGATCTTCAATCAAGAAGGAGGTGGTTGGCCTGTCACAAGCAAATGGATGAGTTAAGTATGATTTTTTTTGTTGTTTATACTATTTCAGGGAAAATAAATTGGCTACCACAAAGCCCAATGAAATTCGGCTTCGCTGCAAATCAAATTTTACCTGAAGTTCGGATCAAAGTCCACTTTGTGCACTTTTATTCGCTCAACACTAGTGACTGTACTTGGTATTGCAGCACAAGTCCATTCACTTGAACATGTAAGAAGCAATAGTGAGGGATACCAACACTAGCAAACTCTAAATTTGCTACCTGTCTTCCTTCATTACTTAGGTTAGTAGATCTAAGGTTACCTCTAGGATTTCTCCAGAGCCCGCTGCAAGACAGGTTGGATTTAGCTGCTAGGTATCCAGGTTACGTCTACGTCAGGAAGTAGAAAATGGGTGCAAGCTCACACGTAGCTATCATACTTATCAGATTCAAAAGTGTAATAGAAGTACAAGTCAGAGTCTAAGCCAGGAAGGTCAGATGAAGCTAGATCAGAAGACAAAGGGTTATTCCAGAGACAAGCCAAACTCAGTTCACCAGGGGAGATAATGAAGCCAAATCAGTAGACGGGGTTAATCCAGCGACAAGCCAGTCAGTTCACTAACTGTTCTAAGCAAGAGTTGAAAGTAGCACAATGCACAAAGGACAGTGACAGGAACCAGAACACAAACAAATCACAGGCAAAGACAAGCAGCAAATGCCAGTCTTAAGTTACCTGTCTAGCTCTAGAATTAGAGGCTGACCCAGGATCGTGTGTCCAGGCTTACTGACAGGTTGACTAGCCATGGCTTGGTTGGTCAGCAAGACAACTTCCCTGTGCCCTGGATCATGGCAAAGTAAATTCTTGACACAATGTGACCAATGAATGTAATGTCACTGGCCTAGGAAAATTCTCAAGATAGGTTATCTATATCTGATCGATGGTGGTCAGACTCCCATCATCGCCGCTTATCAGCTGTTTATAAAAGGCTGTGGCTCTCTCCTGCTATCGATGAGATATTGATAACCTATCCTGAGGATAGGCCATAAATACTGAACTTCTGGGGAAAAAAACCCTTAAGATAACATGTTCTCAACATCCCATAAAATAAATAATTAAGAGAAGGATGAACATCTAAGAACATCTCAACTCCTTAACTAAACTTAGCTAATATTGGGTTAAGGACTCCAATTTGTCATAAAACAAATTCAACTGAGAACCCTTGGCATGGCTGCAATTCACACTCTGACCACTGGGTGGCCACACATTAACGTATATAGGATAGACATCTTGTGGCACAGTATCTCAAACCCATATTTTTCTAAAAGATTTTCATCTCTTGTTGAGCCAAGAAAGAAGGTAAAAAAGGACACATTTGTAAATTGATTTGCTTGAGGGAGCATTCAAGGTTCTTAACTCCACTGTCCAAGATTGAAAACAGGATGTTCTTGGCCAATGGTTCTGGTAATTTCATTATGTATAATTGATTATTTATGTAATAATTAGTCTCTGACTATGCTTCTGTTGCTACCTAATCCTGATATAAAGCTCCTCATCCTCACTCAATGCCCCAAAAGACCCATTAGAGGAGACGCTTTTGATTGACTGATCCAAGTTCACCATTCTCTCCTTCAGCTTCAAAGTATTGAGCCGTCCTGGAGCGTAAGCACTTGGCACTGAGATGATTTACATCAGGGGTGATCTGTTCAGCTACTCAAGTAATTGAATTTCCCTCGGCTGTATCAATGTTTCTATTACGGCTAAACTTTACTGTAACTTCCGAAGGTGGCAATCAGGCATCTTGACAAAATACCACTTCATTCCAGCTATACGATGTTGCCTCACATCAATTGCAAATAAGAGGCTGAAGCAATGTGCTTCCAAAAATTCATAATGAAGACTCTGATTCAGCTGGGCCAGAAATAATCGGCAAAATATATTCATTATATTTCGGTGGCTGTTTGCTCTGTATTGGTGCGTGAGCAATAGAAATGTTATAGAAGAGCATTTCATGTTGAACAAATGCAATCACTCTTCTATAACGTGCTGTAATGAGAAGGGATTAATTCCTATTCATAAATATACTAGCAGAACACCCATTAAAATTCAGCCAGCGCATTATAAGATGATACTCGGATGTCAACCAAAAGGTTTTTTTTTTAAGCTCTCGAATGTTTCATTTAAATTGTATCCTTTAACTTAATATCAATTTTCCACTCATTTTATTTCCCAGAGTGTTATTTCTACATCATCCAACAATGCTATTATAATGTAGATGACAGACGTAGCAGAGCTGAGTCAGGTGAAGGGCACAGCTCGTTGTTGGATGACCCCAGGGCTAAGGGTTTGTAGGCAGAGGTATGTACACATGTAACAGGACTCAATTTGGCATTGAACTATTTCACACAAACTGAAGAAGGAGATCCAGCTTCCAAGCAACATATAGATGCTTTAATGAAAAGGTGCCAAAAGTCTCGCTCTCTGGCTCTTGATCATTTTCAGGAATCAGTAGAGCGAGATCTGTTTGCATTGAGGGATACATGCCAGTCAGTGGCCAAATTTAATACTAATTGTAATCTACCCATTGCTGAAAAAATGTCTCTAAAAGAGCTTGAGAATATGAAGGATGTCATCATTAAACAGGAGGACAAAGGGGGGTCAGTGGTGGTCATGGACCGCTCCATATATGCGTCCCAAAATCTTCTCATCTTAGGAGATTCGGACACATATCTGGAGATGTCACATGACCCCACCCCCCAGTTTCAAAGTGGTCTGCTTTCCTTGTTGTCCTTGGGAGTTAAGAGTGGTTTTATGGATCAGAAACAAGCTGATTATACACAGTCAGGTCCATCAATATTGGGACATCGACACAATTCTAAGATTTTTGGCTCTATACACCACCACAATGGATTTGAAATGAAACGAACAAGATGTGCTTTACCTGCAGACTGTCAGCTTTAATTTGATGTTTGGGTTCACCGGGTTCAGCCGAACTTCAGGTCAATGGGGACCTGAACTTCACTTTATTTTCCGTTATAACTTGGTTAGAGAGTGTGGTGACGTCATCGCGCACATCGCAGGTCCTGTTCAGTGAAGATAAAAGAGACTGCTGCAGCGCATTCAAGTGGATGCGGTGAGTTTTTTTGTTTTTTTTTTGTTTTCTAACCCATAAATGTCCATATTCTTTTGCATTCTGTCTTCAGAATGCTATTATTTTCCAGTATAACCATGTTATAACGGAAAATAATAAAATTATCCGAACACCGAACACAGACTTCAGTGAAAAAGTCCAGGTTCGGGTCCGGGCACCCTAACTCACAAAGTTTGGTACGAACCTGAACTTCGCTCATCCCTAGTCATAATCCCAAAAGTAATCCTAGACTGGTGACTATGGCAAGGTCAGGAACTGAGCTGGGGAGTTTATCAACATGAAGGCAGGAGGTGTCAGACCAAGGGATGATGCAGAAGAGTAGCCACGGACTAACCAGAGCCAGGAGGAGCATTCATGGTACAAAGCAGAAGTAAGGTCAGGGAACCTGTCACCAGGAAATTCACTAATAAACCAGACATTATATCTTGTACGACCAGCTCACTGAATATAATGATACCTTTCACTTAGAGATCTGTTGCTTCATTCTGGAGAAAAAGGACTTTTAATTCATACTCAAATCACGAGTTAAGTGCACAGAGGACGGACCCAAGCCACTCTGTGCACCTTTGCTCCTCCTGCTTCCTCTGCTAGCTCCTTCCTCTCCTTCTTGATTGTCAGGGTCAGGTCATCTCCCCTGGTCTTATTTATAAAAAGAGGAACGGGCTGGCGGAGGAAGCAGGTGGAGCAAGAGTGCACAAAGTAACTTGGGCCCACCCTCTGTGCACTTAACAGCTTATTTGCATATAGGTTACCTTTCTAAACACCCCTTTATATAAGTAGTATTACCGGCATTGCAACATATACCTCTGAATGACATGAAATTCCCCATCGTGCTTGCATGTATGCACCATGTTACTTTATCAATTTTTTTGTTACATTGTATCTTTTTGTCTACCATTGAAATTAGAATTGTAAATCAGCAGAACAGAGACGCCTAAAGAGGAATCTCAACTCTGAGGTAACACATAAATGACCCACCAGTCACACTCTGGGCCCTACAGGCAGCCAGTATGTGTAAAGTAAAGAGACAGCCAAACCTTGTGTCCTGGATATAGTCTGTGAGGTGTCACATTCAATGACAGATTCAAAGCGAGAAGAACAATGCAAAGAGGCGTCGTGTGAAAGAGATGCCCAGAGTGGATCTCCTCTAAGACTCCGACTTGGCAATTGTTCAGAAAATAGGAGCAAAAAAACCATTCACCAGCAGTTTTACCCCCAATAAAGATACATGTCGTGTTATCATCATGTAGCACAGCAATGACAAGGGCAGGAGACCCGCGAGAGGCTGCAATGGAGCTTTCTTTATTAGGAGAAGGTCAAAAGCGCCAGCTTGGTAAATAGCAGAAGGGGAGCTGCTGGGACTGGTTGCATCCAATGGATGTAAAAGTATCTAGAGATCCTGAGTGCTAGAGGGGATTGCCCTTAGAACGATTTCCCGAGACTTTCATTTTGATCAATATGTGACCGGTGGGGGGGGTCCCAGTATCCCTGCTGATCCGCTGTTTGAAGAGCCCATGGTGAGCACGGCTGTCACGGGTGAAGTTTGCAGATAGCTGGAACTTATGAATAAAGGAGCGACTGGCTTGATCCCAAACTAAGGAGGTTATAGGTGAGCCCTATAAAACCCTAAGAGCTCTCCCTGACTGCTATGCACATGCAAGGGTCTCGATAATAGACGATTGCATGCCCACGTACCTAAATCTGTGTGACACCTAAAAACCCTATAATAGTGAGGGGACACGACCACCGGCTCCCTGCACTTAATACGGACGGAGTCAGGGTCACCTTGAATCAAGCCAGCAAGGAAACACAATAAAGTAAATGACTTATCTGAGCAAACAGCAGAAGCAGCCTCCAGCAGTGAACACTTCATCCAGGAAGTAGTATAAACCGCAGAGTGAGGCAGTATGGGAGGGAATATAAAGGAAGACGATTAGTCTAAATAAGTGACACCTGGCAGAAGGAAAGGAGATGAGAAAGTGAAACCAAAACAAAGAACATCATACAAGAGATAGAGAAGATCGTCTGCCAGACCTTCTCACAGAACTGGCGGTGACAACAGCTCTGTCACGGGGTTCCGAAGGTGCACTCGGTCCCCCATTGCCCGCAGAACTGTTGCTTAGCTTTTGGAATGAGGTTCTGTGTTTGACCTCATTCCCAGGGCGGCTTTACTAGCTGGGTGGCTCCCTGCTCCTAGTCTGCCTTGAGCGCCGAGCTGATCACTCGGTGCTCGACTGGTTGGTCTGTCGGTCATGTGATGCTGGCCACGTCACATGACCCTCACTCCCCACTATAAATACAGGCAGCCTGCTGGCTACAGGTTGCCTGTTAATTTCTAGGCTCCTGGCTATTTGTTGGACTACTGAATATTTACCTGATCCTGTTCCCTGACGATCCTCTGCCTGCTCCTCCTGTACTGCGCATACATCCTAGTATTGTGACCTCGGCTCCCACCTGACTACTCTCTTAGGACTCCTCTTGTACTTCGCTACTCTCCTGGTATTTGACCCCGGCTTCTCCTGACCATTCTTTGCTTAATCCGTTGTACTGCGTAGCTCTCTTGGTTCTGACCCGGTCCGTTCATGTTCCGTATTTTGTCTTGTCTGTCTTCCCTGCACATATCCTAAGTTAGGGATTGCCGTCCAGTTGTCCCCTGTCATCAGGACTCGTGAGGCAAGTAGGCAGGGCCAGGGGTGAGGGTGGAGCGCAGTGGTCACTACCCTTCCCCCTGTGTGTGTGTGGACGTGACCGTTACAGATTAACAGGCCCAATAACCACTGTATCATGAATCCTCTTACTACCCTGACTGACCATGTCTCTAACTTGACACAGAGGGTGCAGGAGCTAGGAGAGAAACTCCGTTCTTGTGAGTTAGGGCAAGGTTCTTCCACTCCTCTGTCCTCCAGTCCATATTTTGAACCCCAGATCAAGCTCCCAGAACCCTTTTCTGGAGACCGGAAGAGGTTTCTCTCCTTTAAGGAGAATTGCAAACTCTACTTCCGTTTGCGCCCCGTGTCCTCCGGTCCCGAGAGCCAACGCGTGGGGATTATCATTTCTCTACTACAGGGTGATCCCCAGGACTGGGCATTTTCGTTACCTCCTGGGGCCAGTTGTCTAACTTCTGTGGAGGGGTTTTTTCAGGCCCTGGGTACCCTCTATGACGAACCAGACAGGGCCCTGGTAGCCGAGACAGCTCTTAGGGCACTGGTTCAGGGCCATCTCCCTGCGGAGGAGTATTGCACCCAATTCAGACGGTGGTGTGTCCCATCAGGATGGAATGAACCAGCCCTGAAAAGTCAGTTTAGGTCTGGTCTATCTGATAATTTAAAAGATCTATTGGTCAATTACCAAATTCCTGAGACCTTAGAGGAGATGATGACCCTAGTTGTCCGACTTGACAGACGAGTTAGAGAGAGACGACAAGAACGACAGTTCAGTTCTCAGATGGTGGTCCAGCCAGAGGCCTTTTCCAGGGACAACACTGAGGTCTCCACCGAGGAACCCATGCAGGTTGGCATGACCCGGGGTAATCTTCGTCGCAGACGCGGAGAGTGCTTCTACTGTGGAGATCCTGGCCATTGGATCAACAAGTGTCCTAAGAGGGACCTCTCTGACAAGTCTTCTAATGCAAGACAACCTAAAGACCAGGTACACCCTGATTTTTCTAAAGGTAAGCTTTTGGTACCCATAACAATTTCTCTGGGGGTTAATAAGTGGCCGGGTAAGGCCTTTATTGACTCCGGTTCAGCGGCCAGCTTTATTGACTTTGAGTTTGCTTGTAAATTGGGTATTCCAATGTTTGCTTTACCTACACCTATCCATGTCATGGCTATTGATGCTACTCCCCTGATTGGTGGTACGGTGAGGTCATGTACCTCTGAAATTTCTCTGTCCGTGGGTGTGTGCCACTCTGAGAGATGTTCTCTTCTAGTCCTGGAGAACCTACCGGTTGAGGTGGTACTAGGGTTGCCTTGGGTCCGTTTACATAACCCCACAATTGATTGGTCCAAAGGAGAGATGGTGAAATGGGGACCTAAGTGTGACTCATGCTTGTCCGTGGTCCAGGCTGGGGTTTCAGTAAGGTCTAATACATTACCCTCTGTTATTAAGGAATATTCTGATGTGTTCTCGTCCCTTACTCCAGAGGTTCTACCCCCCATAGACCTTATGATTGCGCCATAGAGCTAATTGAGGGTGCCGAATTTCCTAAAGGTCGAATTTATAATCTTTCAGGGCCCGAACGCAAGGCTTTGGAGGATTATATTAAGGAGAGCCTTGCTAAAGGGCATATTAGACCTTCAGTCTCTTCTATGGGAGCAGGGTTTTTCTTTGTTAAAAAGAAGGATGGTGGTCTTAGGCCTTGTATTGATTACCGGAGATTAAATAAAATCACTGTCCAAAATAGATACTCTCTCCCATTGATTCCGGATTTATTTAACCAGGTTTTGGGGGCAACCTGGTTTTCCAAGATTGACCTGAAAGGGGCATACAATCTAATCCGAATCAAGGAGGGAGACGAATGGAAGACAGCGTTCAATACTCCGATAGGACACTTTGAATATCAGGTGATGCCTTTTGGACTCAGCAATGCCCCAGCTGTGTTCCAAAACTTAATGAACGATATTCTTAGGGAGTTCTTAGGTAAATTTATTATTGTCTATCTTGACGACATTTTGATATTCTCTCCTGATTTCGAATCTCATGTGTCCCATGTCAAACAAGTATTAGAGGTGTTGAGGGAGAACCAGCTATCCGCTAAGCAAGAGAAATGTGTCTTTGGTGTACAGGAGATACTGTTTCTAGGGCATGTTTTGACTCCTCACGCCTTTAAGATGGATCCTGGTAAGGTTTTAGCAATTAAGGAATGGGTAAGGCCTTCATCCTTAAAGGCTTTACAACGGTTTTTGGGTTTTGCTAATTACTACCGTAAATTTATCATGAATTTTTCTGTAATTGCTAAGCCATTGACCGACCTTACTAAGAAAGGGGCGGATTTGGAGAATTGGTCTACCAAGGCCATTTCTTCATTTGACACATTAAAAAAGGCATTTAGTAGCGCTCCCATTCTGATCCAGCCTGATCAGGAGAGACCCTTTATTGCGGAGGTGGATGCGTCCGAGGACGGCGCAGGAGCAGTCCTTTCACAAGGTCCTGCTAGCCTCACTAACCTGAGACCGTGTGCCTTCTTCTCTAGGAAATTCTCTCCCACGGAGAGAAACTACGACATAGGGAATAGGGAGCTGTTGGCCATTAAATGGGCATTTGAGGAGTGGAGACATTTTTTGGAGGGGGCAAGGCATCGAGTAACTGTTGTCACTGACCATAAAAACCTAATGTTTCTCGAGTCCGCTAAGAGGTTGAATCCCCGACAAGCCCGATGGGCTCTGTTTTTTACCCGTTTTGATTTCTCCATTACGTTCAGGCCGGGAAGTAAAAATGTGAAGGCAGACGCATTATCTCGGAGCTTCCATGCTTTTCAACCCACTGAGACGCCGCCTGAATCCATCCTACCAGCAAACATCTTCTTAGCGGCTCTAACCCAGGATATCTCGGCTCGCATTAAGGCTGAACAACATCTGGCACCGGCATCCACCCCAACAGATAAGTTGTTTGTTCCCGTACAATTTCGTCTCCAGCTGTTGGGTGAGTGTCACGATTCTGCCTTTTGTGGACATCCGGGTATTGAGGGCACTAAGGATCTGGTTTCTAGATCTTATTGGTGGCCCACTCTGACCAGGGATGTCAAGTCCTACGTGTCAGCCTGTGAGGTTTGTGCCAGGTCTAAGACACCTAGGACTCGCCCTGCTGGTAACCTACGACCCCTACCCATTCCCAGTAGACCCTGGTCCCATATCTCGATGGACTTTATAATGACCTACCGCTGGCGGAGGGTAAGACTGTGGTTTGGGTAGTGGTCGATAGGTTTAGCAAGATGGTTCATTTCATTCCCCTTTCTAAACTTCCGAATGCTAAAACCCTGGCGTCTATTTTTGTGAGAGAGGTTGTTCGTTTACATGGCATCCCGGAAAATATTGTTTCGGACAGGGGTGTGCAGTTGGTGTCCAAATTCTGGAGGGCCTTCTGTCAAAGATGTAAAATTTCGTTGTCTTTTTCTTCCGCCTACCATCCTGAGAGTAATGGGCAGACTGAACGCCTTAATCAGTCTGTGGAACAATTCCTGAGGTTGTATGTTGCTGATGACCAGCAATTATGGGTCAAATTCCTTCCGTTGGCTGAATTTGCTCTGAATAACCGTGTCAATTCTTCTGCTGGGGTCTCCCCTTTCTTTTGTAACCATGGTTTTCATCCCCGTTTTCATCCCCGTTTTCATTCTGGGTCGTCCGTCTCCTCCTCTAACCCTGAAGCTGATAAACTCTCATCCGAACTGTGCACAGTTTGGGCCCGGGTTCAATCGAACCTAGAAAAGGCTCAAAGTTCTCAAAAACTCAAGGCCGATAGGAGACGTTCAAGGGGGGTGAACTTTCAGGTTGGGGATAAAGTATGGTTGTCCTCCAAGAATCTATCTCTCAAGGTAGCTTCTAGAAAATTTGCTCCTCGTTTTATTGGTCCATATAAGATCACAGAGGTGATTAACCCGGTATCATTTAGGTTGGAGCTGCCAGAGTCATTCCACATTCATAATGTGTTCCATAAATCTCTACTTAAAAAATATTTTGAACCGGTAGTACCATCGAAAGCCTCGCCTCCGCCGGTTCTTCTTAATGATGCTGTCGAGTATGTCGTGTCTAAAATAGTGGATGTCAGGAAGGTGCGTAACTCCTTGCAGTATCTGATTCACTGGAAAGTGGATGGACCTGAAGAGAGATCTTGGGTACCTGCCAGGGAGGTTCATGCTCCTAGACTGGTTCGTAAATTTCATTTAGAACACCCTGAAAAGCCATCGCCTGAAGTCTTGGGTCCGGTGGCCCCTCGTAAAAGGGGGGGTACTGTCACGGGGTTCCGAAGGTGCACTCGGTCCCCCATTGCCCGCAGAACTGTTGCTTAGCTTTTGGAATGAAGTTCTGTGTTTGACCTCATTCCCAGGGCGGCTTTACTAGCTGGGTGGCTCCCTGCTCCTAGTCTGCCTTGAGCGCCGAGCTGATCACTCGGTGCTCGACTGGTTGGTCTGTCGGTCATGTGATGCTGGCCACGTCACATGACCCTCACTCCCCACTATAAATACAGGCAGCCTGCTGGCTACAGGTTGCCTGTTAATTTCTAGGCTCCTGGCTATTTGTTGGACTACTGAATATTTACCTGATCCTGTTCCCTGACGATCCTCTGCCTGCTCTTCCTGTACTGCGCATACATCCTGGTATTGTGACCTCGGCTCCCACCTGACTACTCTCTTAGGACTCCTCTTGTACTTCGCTACTCTCCTGGTATTTGACCCCAGCTTCTCCTGACCATTCTTTGCTTAATCCGTTGTACTGCGTAGCTCTCTTGGTTCTGACCCGGTCCGTTCATGTTCCGTATTTTGTCTTGTCTGTCTTCCCTGCACATATCCTAAGTTAGGGATTGCCGTCCAGTTGTCCCCTGTCATCAGGACTCGTGAGGCAAGTAGGCAGGGCCAGGGGTGAGGGTGGAGCGCAGTGGTCACTACCCTTCCCCCTGTGTGTGTGTGGACGTGAGCATTACAAACTCTCTCCTTGCAGCTTACCAAGCACAACACTGGATATTATAGCTCAGCCCAAATTGCTTGAATGGGACTGAGTTGCACCTAGGCCAAGGGACTGATGAATGTAACGTCACTTAGTCTAGGAAGAGGCCACAGCACTCACTGGTCCAAAAGTCATCAGACCCACGCCGATCACATATTGATGCTCTATCCTAAGGCCTATCCATTAATATGAACATCTCATTAAACCACTTTAAGGGCTGGTGTTTTTGCACCACTAAGGGCAGGTTCTCACCACTAGGAATTCCGTTATATTGTTCCGTTATAATGGAATTTTAGGATGGATTGCAGAACGGAACCCTTTAAGAAGCATTCCATTTTGCTCCGTCCTAATAAATGTCTATGGGCACAAATAGCAGTTCCGTTATACATGACGGAACAAAACGCTGTCTATTCAGTGGGGAAGAGGTGGTGCAGACATAGCCAGCCTGGGGCACTTGTTTTAATCTACCCAAGGAAACTAAAATCTACTCGAGCTCCCTTGTGTACACCTGTTAACAATTGTGGCACACTGGGGGCCAACAGGAGATAAATCAAGACTGGAATGTGAAACAGTGGTCTTAATAAATGCCATAGCATAGCAACGCGCGCCTGCGCATTGGGATGTGCTGACTGACCCCTTTTACTCTTTGCAGTTTTCACCAGAGGTATGGCTGACTCTTCAGTCGTGCACTCCTGACCAGCCTGTCTGCCCCATAGGCTGATTTTAATTAGTGTAACTATAAAGCTTAACCTGCTCTCCCTCACTCACTGGAAGCCTTTTGGCGCCAGGAGAAGTATAGAGTGGACTCTCATTGCATTCGTTGGGGGCCATCTGGCACCAGGAGAGGTGCATTCCCTGTATTTAATGGAGGCCATTTTTGCACCAAAATGACAAAAATTAAGGTGGGCCCAGCATGCATGTGGAACCTACACTCCATGATTTTTATGGTAGCCGTCATGGCATATAACAGGTAGAATTTAGTGTTAGGTTCCCATCTTACAGAGATCGCCTTGACGTGTGGCAGACGGGCCCAAATAATTTTGTATAAAATGTATTTGCTAAGAATCTCAAATGTATTTAATAAGCATAGCATTAGAATACTTTTTTGTACTTTATTTGGTTTGCAGAGTGCTGTTGTATTGCATATATTTTTTTGGTCTTAATAAATGCCCCCTGAATATAAAAAATATAAAAAATTGTCATGATCGTACTCCATGGGCATAGAACGTAGACTAGTATATCACTAATGTCTATGGTGTAAATTACACCACTGCATAAGTTGTCTTATGAACACAGATGTCCCCAAAGACAGCTGACCCTGAAGGGAACAGAGAGCAGCCACGCATGTGCAGCAGCCCTCCATTCACCGCTATGGGAGTTCAGAAAATAGACGAGTGCTGTCTTGGCTATTTCTGGCTGTCCCATTATAGTCTAATGGAGAAGTGGCGGCACTTGAGTGGTGTGCTCTTCTTTCAACGCTATAGGACTTTCAAAAACAGCCGAGCGCACTCTGTTGTCTATTTTCAGAACTCCCGTAGCGATGAACGGAGAGCACCACGCGCATGCGCGGTATGCTTTCCATCTGTTCAAGGCCCCTATTCTATAGATAGGAAATGGCCTTAAGATGTGCAACCCACACCTATTTGACATTGATGGCGTATCCTAGCGATATATGCTTTCAATGTCCTAGATAGGCCAAACCCTTTAAAGTGTAACCATCATGTTTTTTGTATAGCCACTGAATTATTTCATAAAATGTATCTGTAGAGCGCCACCTGCTGTTTGTTCATTTTTTATTTCTTTGTCCTGCTCACTGAGATGGCCGCACATGCTCAGTTTCATCCTTCAACTGCCTGCTGAGTTGTGATATGGAGAGCATGAACACGCCTCCTTATCGGCAGCAGAAAAGGCACTCCCCTTGAGCTGCTATCTTGTGTTTTTTTTGCTTGCATAAGTATCGGTATCCGATTATCTGTGGTGTGCCGAACTTAATTTATATATTTATATATTTTTAAAAAATCTTTTTGTTCATCTAACTTGTATGTTATGTCCCTTGTTGATAGGGTTTTTAACAGGGATGCTTTAGGATTAGGCACGGGGACAGGGAACCTCCACCATCAGGAGGTGACCCTGGGCTGAGGATAGACTAGGGTATTACGGGATAGCATCCTCTGTGGTCCCCTGATCATCCTCTTTTTTCTTCTTTCTTTTTTCCCCCGCTGCTTTATCAAATATATCTTCCCTTAGGGGATCACGTCACGTATCGTTAATTAATAGGTACTTTTTGTACTAATACCCATTACTTTGATAATAAAGGTATATTTTAAGATACAGTCATGGCCACAAGTGTTGACACCCCTGAAATTTTCCAGAAAAGGAAGCATTTCTCCCAGAAAATTATTGCAACTACACATTTGTTTCCTTTGTGTGTACTGGAACAACACACAAAAACTGAGAACTTCGCCTTCCCCCCCACACCAAAATTATAAAAATTGTACTCAAAACTCCAAAAATGGACCGAACAACGTAATATTTGGCTGCACACCGTTTGAAAAAAATAACTGAAATCAAACACTTCATATGACCATCCACAAGCTTCGTACACATCTCTACTGGTATTTTGGATGACTCTTCTTCTGCAAACTGCTCCAGGTCTCTCATATTTGAAGGTTGCCTTCTCCCAACAGCAATTTTAAGATCTGTCCACCGGTGTTCAATGGGATTTAGATCCGGATTCATAGCTGTCCACTTCAGAACTTTCCAGCACTTTGTTCCCATCAATTTCTGGGTGCTTCTTGAACTATGTTTGGGGTCATTGTCCTGCTTGAAGACTCATGACCTAGGACGCAAACCCAGCTTTCTGACACTGGGCCCTACATTGCGACCCAAAATCCATTGGTAATCTTCAGATTTCATGATGCCTTGCACACAGAGGCAGCAAAACAACCCCAAAACATCTTTGAAACTTCACCATATTTGACTCTAAGGATTGTGATCTTTTTTTGCAGGCTTAATACTTTTTTTGGTTAACAGTAGAATTATGTGCTTTACATAAAAGCTCTATCTTGGTCTCATGTGTCCACAAGACATTTTCCCAGAAGCAATTTGGCTTACTCACGTACATTTTTGTAAACTGCAGTCTAGCTTTTTGATATCTCTCTGTGAGCAGTGAGGTCCTCCTGGGTCTCCTGCCATAGCTGACACAGATGCACCCTGAGTCTGCAGCACAGCTTGAATTTCTTTGGAACTTGATTGGGGCTGCTTATCCACCATCCGGAGTATCCTGCGTTGCAATCATCAGTTTTTCTCTTCTGTCCTAGTCCAGGGAGATTAGCTACACTGTCATGGGTTGTAAACTTCTTGATTATGTTGCGCACCACGGACAAAGGAACATCAAAATCTCTGGAGATGGACTTGTAGCCTTGAGATTGTTGATGTTTTTCCACAATTGTGGTTCTCAAGTCCTCAGACAGTTCTCTTCTCCTCTTTTTATCTGGTTTCCAGTGTGATTTTGATATTGCCCACACATGTTACTTGTCACAGATGAATGAGCATCACATGCTTGAAACCAAGTTGTTTACCCACAATTTTGAAAAGGTGGAAACTATTTTGTCAGGCCCCTTTTGGAGTTTTGTGTGAAATTATGTCCAATTTCCTTTTTTTCAGTTGTTTTGTGATGTTCCAAACATGACCATGACTTGTAACTCTCCTGACTTTGCGTAGACAAAGATATAACTCTGCTAAACTTGCAGACTATAGGCAATGAGATAACTCTGCTGACCTTGCCCTCTAATGACAATGAGATGATTCTGCTAAACTTGCAGACTAATAGCAAAGCGATGACTCTGCTGACCTTGCCTACTAATGACAATATGATGACTGCTTGCCATGCCTCCTAATGACAATGAGATGACTCTGCTGACCTCTCCTACTATTGGCAATGAGATAACTCTGACGACTTTGCCTACCAGTGACAATGAGATAACTCTGCTGACCTTTCCTGCTATTGACAATAAGATGACTCTGCTAACTCCATTTCAGTCTACATAGCAAAGCTAGCAAGTAAGCTACAGAAAACAGCATATATCATCCTACTGTGTTTGCTCTAGTGTCTAAAACCATGATTTTCTTTAAAAAGGTGGCTTATCACTGGACTTTAGAAACCACAGGATAAAAGTGGAAGATTTAATTCCATTAGCACCAGTTCTAACACCTTACTGGGACAATCTCCCTTTGTCTGCTTGTCATCTCCATAAGATAAATGATTCTTTGGCAAAGACATATCAATATTAAGAAGAGCATAGAGCTGGGACCAGAATGTGACTGCGCTCTCCGTGATCACAGACGGGGAGGATTCATTAATAATAAGCAGATGACACATGACAGGAGATGAGTTAATCTCCAAAAACCTGCAGATAATGACTGATTTTCACATCAAGAAAGAGGCCGTATCATTGGGTCTGTACTTAATATTCTGCCGCTATTACCCTACGTGCTACACGCAGAGACATCGCCATTAATAATTGTGTAAGTTATATTAATAGGGGATATGTTGTGGGGCATTTAGAGGAGTGCGGATTGATGTGTCTTATATATTGTTAGTTTACTGAGGAGGAAACGCATCAGTCATGGAATTATAGATGAGGGTTGAACTGAGAGGAGCGACTTGACATGGGCACTGCTCATCTCTTCTTTCAGAGGCAGTCTGCCACAGATTAGCCTTGTAGGAATTTTCTCCTCAACCACTGGTTGGTGGATACATTGCAAACCTCATAATAAAAATCTCAGCTGCTGAAGAACATCATGATACACACCTCAGCTGCTGAAGAACATCATGATACACACCGTAGCTGCTGAAAAATAGAGATGGCCTTGCGGTTCGCCCGGCGGTCATTTTGCGGCGAACTTTGCTCGTTCGCGATTCGCCGATCATGTGAACATATGGAGATGTTTGCATGTGCCATATTCTTTTGCATTGCATTGAATTTTGACCCATGACACATCCATCAGGTGGGACAGGACAGCCAATTAAGATGTTTCAGCACATGGACACACAGCTACCCTATAACAGAACCCAATCTGTCAGCCATTTTACATTCTTTGTTTTGCCAGTGTAGGGAGAGGTTACTTTGTGGAGCAGGGAGAGACCGTTAGTGACACCAAACGCTAGCTAATAGGGCCACAAAAGTTATTTTAAGGACGGATATAGGTGTGCTATCGATAGGTGTGATATACTAAGGGGTGTGATATACTTATAATATACTTTCTAACATAGTCTTTCAAAGGGTAGTCAGAGCAGCTCTCACCTATCTGGAAACTTCATTCAAGAAGGCACGGATCGCTTCACCCGGATTGGAAGCCAAATTGGTATAAATGGAAAAAAGAGGTTTATCCAGCCTTTTCTTTGCGAAATTCCAGTAGCACTTTATATAAAGTGCTACTGGAATTTCGCAAAGAAAATGCTGGATAAACCTCTTTTTTCCATTTATACTTTCTAACATAGAAAGTATATTATAGTGCATTTGTATTGTGCAGCAGTTGTGTGCGGTTCTGCTGTGATACCGTAGGTTTATAGAGGGACAAGCATTTTTGGAACAACTATTTGTAACGGGTGTCATATACCTGTTGCCCCCAAAAAAACTGATTGAGTGGTGCGAGATACCCGCTTCCACAAAATACTGATTAAGGGGTTTGATATACATGCTTCCACAAAATACTGATTGAGGGGTGTGATATACCTGCTTCCACCAAATATGTATTCAGGTGTTCTATATACCTGTTTCCACAAAATACTGATTGAGGGGTGGGATATTTCTGCTTCTACAAAATACTGTTTGAGGGGTTCTATATACCTGCTTCCACAAAATACTGATTGAGGGGTGGGATATACCTGCTTCCACCAAATATTGATTGAGGCCTGGGCTACTCCGGCTTCCACAAAATACTGAGTGAGGGCTACGATATACCTGCTTCCACAAAATACTGATTGAGGGGTGTGATATACCTGCTTCCACCAAATATTGATTCAGGTGTTCTATATACCTGCTTCCACAAAATTCGGATTGAGAGGTGCAATATACCTGCTTCCACCAAATATTGATTGAGGCCTGCGATACACCTGCTTCCACAAAATACTGATTGAGGGGTGCGATATACCTGCTTCAGCAAAAAATACTGATTAAGGGGTTTTAAATACCTGCTTCCACAAAATACAGAATGAGGGCGGTGATATACCTGCTTCCACAAAATACTGATTAATGGGTTTGATATACCTGCTTCCACAAAATACTGATTGAGGGGTGCGATATACCTGCTTCCACCAAATATTGATTCAGGTGTTCTATTTACCTGTTTCCACAAAATACTGATTAAGGGGTGGGATATACCTGCTTCTAAAAAATACTGATTAAGGGGTTCTATATACCTGCTTCCACAAAATACTGAGTGAGGGGTGCTATATACCTACTTCCACCAAAATATTGATTGAGGCCTGCGCTACACCGGCTTCCACAAAATACTGATTGAGGGCTGCGATATACCTGCTTCCACAAAATACTGATTTAGGGGTGTGATATACCTGCTTCCACCAAATATTGATTCAGGTGTTCTATATAACTGTTTCCACAAAATACTGATTCAGGGGTGCGATATACCTGCATCTACAAAATACTAATTAAGGGGTTCTATATACCTGCTTCCACAAAATAAGGATTGAGATGCGCGATATACCTGCTTTCACCAAATATTGATTGAGGCCTGCGATAGACCGGCTTCCACAAAATACTGATTGAGGGGTGCAATATACCTGCTTCCACAAAATACTGATTAAGGGGTTTTATATACCTGCTTCCGCAAAATACAGATTGAGAGCTGTGATATAACTGCTTCCGCAAAATACTGATTAATGGGTTTGATATACCTGTTTCCACAAAATACTGATTAAGGGGTGGGATATACCTGCATTCACAAAATACTGATTAAGGGTTTCTATATACCTGCTTCCACAAAATACTGATTGAGGGGTGTGATATAGCTGCTTCCACCAAATATTGATTGAGGCATGCGATACTTTGGCTTCCACAAAATACTGATTGAGGGCTGCGATATACCTGCTTCCACAAAATACTGATTAAGGGGTTTGATATACCTGCTTCGACAAAATACTGATAGAGGGGTGCGATATACCCGCTTCCACAAAATATTGATTGAGGGGTGCGAGATACCTGCTTCCACAAAATACTGATTGAGGGGTTTGATATACCTGCTTCCACAAAATACTGATTGAGGGGTGCGATATATCTGCTTCCACCAAATGTTTATTCAGGTGTTCTATATACCTGTTTCCACAAAATACTGATTAAGGGGTGGGATATACCTGCTTTCACAAAATACTGATTAAGGGTTTCTTTATACCTGCTTCCACAAAATACTGATTGAGGGATGTGATATACCTGCTTCCACCAAATATTGATTGAGGCATGCGATACTTTCGCTTCCACAAAATACTGATTGAGGGCTGCGATATACCTGCTTCACAAAATACTGATTAAGGGGTTTGATATACCTGCTTCCACAAAATACTGATTGAGGGGTGCGATATACCCGCTTCCACAAAATATTGATTGAGGGGTGCGAGATACCTGCTTCCACAAAATACTGATTGAGGGGTTTGATATACCTGCTTCCACAAAATACTGATTGAGGGGTGCGATATACCTGCTTCCACCAAATGTTTATTCAGGTGTTCTATATACCTGTTTCCACAAAATACTGATTAAGGGGTGGGATATACCTGCTTCTACAAAATACTGATTAAGGAGTTCTATGTACCTGCTTCCCCAAAATACTGATTGAGGGGTGCAATATACTTCCTATACAAATACTGATTAAGGGGTTCTATATACCTGCTTCCACAAAATACTGATTGAAGGGTGCGATATATCGGCTTCCACCAAATACTGATTGAGGCATGTGATATACCTGCTTCCACAAATACAGTTTTTCTCTAGGGACTTTGTAAAAGGGTCATTTTGAAAATCAAAGGCAGAGGAAGAGGCAGGCCGTTCCGCAGGGGTGTTAGGGGTTGGGCAGGTGCACCAGGCTTAAGTGGGAAGTTGGAGAAGGTGCGTGCGATTATGTCAAAGGATGCACCAGAGTTGGTTGAGTGGCTCACTCAGACTTCTGCTTCTGCACCCTATTTTAGGCCACGGGAGTATGGGCCCCAAAAATGATGCATGCATTCACCTGACAGAAAAGAACAAGTGATTATGTGTCTGGAGGTACATTAGACGGTCACTGAATAACAATTTTACTGTAGGCCAGTGGCGTACAGGCCCCCAAAATTAGGCATTCACCTGACAGAAAAGGCCTTTTATGCTGCTGTATATACATAAGACAAGGACCATTCTTTGTTCTGTGTGGTGGCGGATATGTGTGGGCTGGCATGATGAAATTCAATTACACCTGGTCGTCACAGGTGTTGAATTCCTCCAAGATCCATGAAATTTTTGAAATGTGAAGTAGTCCACACTGTCGTGAGCTAGGTGAGTGCGCTTATCGGTCACGATCTCCCCTGCTGCGCTGAATGTCCTTTGGGAGATCAGCCCAAGGATGGTGGTCCCCACTGTTGCTGCCTACTCCGAGATCTCTAATGTCAGTGGTGGTAAAGGTGACGATGATGACGTGTCGATAGATGTCACGTGGGTACCCCACAAGAAAGGAAGCGGAGGAGAAGGAGGAGAAGCAGGCAGAAATCGCAGTGCACAGAAGGCAAAAAGCAGACTGCATATGTATCTGGAGCGAGCCATCCACCATGCACTGTCCCATCTGGCGCTCCCAGGACACCGGCACATGGCTCCACTGTGTGGGATTTTTTTAACATGTCAAATGCTGACAATTGTGTTGCCTTCTGCAGCCTGTGCTGTCAACACATAAGTCACAGTAAGCCCAACACTCACCTAGGGACAACCGCCTTAAGAAGGCACCTGGCCTCCCATCACCAAGCCTAGTGGGAGCAACGCCGTCAGAACCCACAAAGCCACACTCCCGCCGCTCCAGGTCCTGCCTCTTCTTCTTCTCCTTTTTTTCTCTCCTCCCATTTTTTCTCCACTTCACTTTCCACCATGCTGTTGTCGCGTTCATCTGGCAGAAGGCAGGCTTCTGTGGCCCAAATGTTCGAGCATAAAAAGTTGATAATGCCGGATAAGCCTCTTGCCCAACGGCTGACCGCTGGCTTGTCGGAACTGCCAGCCCACCAACTACTGCCATATAGACTGGTGGACTTGGAGTCCTTTAGAAAATTTGCTGCCATTGGCACACCGCAATGGAAGGTACCCGGAAGGGAATATTTCTCCCAGAAGGGCATGCCAGAGCTATATGGCCACGTTCAGCAGCAATTGAATTTATCTCTGGCACACAGTGTCGGTGCAAAGATACATCTGACGACAGACACGTGGTCCAGCAAACATGGGCAGGGAAGGTACATAACATTTGCTGCCCACTGGGTGAACCTTCTGATGGCCATCAAGCATGTAGCCCGTGGCACCCGTGTGGATTTGGTGTTACCGCCACGGATTGCATGCAGGCCTGCCTCTTCTTCTCCTCCTCCTACTCCATCCTCCGTCTCCTCATCGGCTGACTCCTCCTTTTCCACTGCTACCGCCTCTTGCGCTGCACCCCCCCAAGCTCCCCAGAACCTATTCGACGTGCCAGGTGAGATGTTGCCATGCTGTGCTGCGGCTGTTGTGCCTGGAGGCCAAGAGCCACACCGAGCCTGCACTGCTTTCAGTTCTGTGGTCACAGGCCGATCAGTGGCTAACCCGGCTCAATTTGACAGTTGGTAAAGTGGTGTGCGACAATGGTAACAATCTGCTGAGCGCACTGAAACAGGGCAAAATGCATGGCACACGTCCTGAACTTAGTCGTGTAGCAATTTGTTGCCAGAGGAATTTCCACCCACAGAGAAACAGTTGCAAGTACCAATCCTACAGCACCTGCAAGAAGAGGGCGGTTTGAAGATGTGTTGGCCACTTCAGATATGAGATCATTCTTGCATCCAACCCATCAAGAGCCACCCTCTGAATTCAGCCTCAGGGAACGCCTAAACCAACAGGTGTCCGACTACATCGGGTTAAAGGCAGATGTGGACGCTCTGAGAAGCGTCGAACCCCTGGACTACTGGGTGTGCAGGCTTGATCTGTGGCCAGAGCTGGCACAATTTGCCATGGAACTCTTGGCTTGCCCTTCTTCGAGTGTCCTGTCCCAAAGGACATTCAGCGTAGCAGGGGAGATCGTGACCGATAAGCGCACTCACCTAGCTCACGACAGTGTGGACTACGTCACATTTCAAAAATTTCATGAGGCATGGATCTTGGAGGAATTCAACACCTGTGACGACCATGTGTAATTGAATTTCCTCATGCCAGCCCACACATATCCGCCACCAGGAGAGAACAAAGAATGGTGCTTGTCTTATGTATATACAGCAGCATAAAAGGCCTTTTCTGTCAGGTGAATGCCTAATTTTGGGGGCCTGTACGCCACTGGCCTACAGAAAAATTGTTATTCAGTGACCGTCTAATGTACCTCCAGACACATAATCACTTGTTCTTTTCTGTCAGGTGAATGCATCATTTTTGGGGCCCATACTCCCGTGGCCTAAAATAAAAAATTTCTACGCTCCAGCAGGGCACATTTTTGAGAGTTTCCCTTAAAGACGCATAAAAATGGCCGCTGATTAAAATACATATTTTTTGTGGGAATTTTTGCCATTAATCCCCCTCTGGGATGTCACTGTCCATGTTGTGGGACTATTTGTGCACTTCTAGTAAGTATTTGGTGGCTGCAAATATGACCTGAAGGTTTTTCAGGTTCGCCTGCATTAAAGTGAATAAGGCCTGCCGCGAACGCACTGTTCGCGAACATTGGATCGCGAACGCGCGTGCGCGAAACATCCTGGCCGATGTTCGTTCATCACTACTAAAAAACATCATAATACATTCCTCACCAGCTGCAGAACATCATAGTATATGAAATAGCTGCTGCAGGACATCATAATACACACCTCAGCTGCTGCAGAACATCATAATACACACCTCAGCTGCTGCAGAGCATCATAAGGCACACCTCAGCGGTTGCAGAACATAATGCACATATCAGCTGCTACAAAATGTCACAAAATTTGTCTCAGCTGCTGTAAACATCATAATTTATACCGTGGATGATTCAGAACATCATAATGCACATCCTGTCTGCTGAGGAATATCAAATACACTTCAGCTGCTGAAGAGCCAAATAACAAACAACAAGGCTGCTGCAAAACTTCATAAAACACTTTATGGTACTTTCACACTTGCGGCAGAGGATTCTGGCAGGCAGTTCTGTCACCGGAACTGCCTGCCGAATCCGGCAATCCGGACGCAAATGGATGGCATTTGTCAGACAGATCCAGATGCGGATCCGTCTTAGAAATGCATTGAAATACCGTATCCATCTCTCCGGTGTCAACCGGAAAAAACGGATCCCGTATTTATTTTTTTTTTCATTTTTAAAGGTCTGTGCATGCGCAGACCGGGAAAACCGGACCCATTTTGCCGAAACACTTAATGCCAGATCCAGCACTAATACATTTCAATGGGAATTAATGCCGGATACGGCATTCCGGCGAGTGTTTAGGATTTTTGGGAGGAGATAAAACTTCAGCATGCGGCAGTATTTTCTCCAGCCAAATACCGTAAAAGGGACTGAACTGATGCATCCTGAACGGATCGCTCTCCATTCAGAATGCATTAGGATAAAACTGATTAGTTGTTTTCCGGTATTGAGCTCCTGTGATGGAACTCAACACCGGAAAAGAAAAACGCTAGTGTGAAAGTACCGTTAGATACACATTTTTAAAGTAACTTTTTTATATTGTTGAATATTCCAGTTGTCACAATGGTGACTGGAGAGGTGATACCTCTTGTTTTCTGCAGCTCAATTTTCAGTTTTGCTCTGTAGAATGGTACATGGTCAGCAGAGATATCTCACTTCATGAAAAATTGAGGAAAGTGGAAAGTTAATGGCATATCTACTAGATGAGCACTAGACAAGTGAAAAAAAGAAAGGCCTCCAGATATACTGTGGATATAAAAAGTTTACACACCCCTGTTAATGTGACCTATAAACTGTACAACTCAATTGAAAAACAAACTGAAATCTTTTAGGTAGAGGGAAGAAAAAATATAAAAATAATATGGTTGCATAAGTGTGCACACCCTTAAACTAATACTTTGTGGAAGCACCTTTTGATTTTATTACAGCACTCAGTATTTTTGGGTATGACTCTATCAGCATGGCACATTTGACTTTGATTTGCCCACTCTTTGCAAAAACACTCCAAATCTGTCAGATTACGAGGGCATCTCCTGGGCACAGCCCTCTTCAGATCTCCCCACAGATTTTCAATCGGATTCAGGTCTGGGCTCAGTCTGGGCCATTCCAAAACTGTAATCTTCTTCTGGTGAAGCCATTCTTTTGTTGATTTGGATGTATGCTTTGGGTCGTTGTTATGCTGAAAGATGCCTCTTCATGTTCAGCTTTCTAGCAGAAGCCTGAAGGTTTTGTGACAATATTGACTGGTATTTGGAACTGTTCATAATTCCCTCTAGCTTAACTAAGGCCCCAGTTCCAGCTGAAGAAAAACATCTCCTTGGCATGATGCTGCCACCACCATGCTTCACTGTGGGGATGGTGTTCTTTTGATGATGTGCAGTGTTGTTTTTGGGCCAAACATATCTTTTCGAATTATGGGCAAAAAGTTCAACCTTGGTTTCCTCAGACCATAACACCTTTTCCCACATGCTTTTGGGAGACTTCAGATGTGTTTTTGCAAAATCTAGTCTGGCTTGGATGTTTTTCTTGGTAAGAAAAGGCTTTCGTCTTGCCACTCTACCCCATAGCCCAGACATATGAGGAATATAGGAGATTGTTGTCACATGTACCACACGGCCAGTACTTGCCAGATATTCCTGCAGCTCCTTTAATGTTGCTGTAGGCCTCTTGGTCGCCTCCCAGACCAGTTTTCTACTCGTCTTTTCATCAGTTTTGGAGGGACGTCCAGTTCTTGGTAATGTCACTGTTGGGCCATATTTTCCCCACTTGAGATGACTGTCTTCACTGTGCTCCATGGTATATCTAATGCCTTGGAAATTCTTTTGTCCCCTTCTCCTGACTGATACCTTTTAACAATGAGATCCCTCTGATGCTTTGGAAGCTCTCTGTGGACCATGACTTTGGCTGTAAGATGCTACTAAGAAAATTTCAGGAATGACCAACCTAGAGCAGCAAAACTTTATTTGGTGGAAAAAGTTCTGAAATGATTTATCTTTGTCTCATTTTTTTTTACATAACTGAAACATGACATTTTAACTAGGGTGTGTAGACTTTTTGTATACACTGTATATTAGAATATTTTTGCTGGAACCTGCTTCGTTAGGTGGGTTCATCTGACAATCTCATGTGTATGGGGAGCCCCTGACTTATTCCTGACAAATAAGACTTGGGGAAGGTCAAGTGCTTTGAATTTCAACAAGTCAGAAGTGCTTTGCAGGTGTATGAACATAAGGGATGTATGGGTACCTTAATCCTATAGATACAGCTAAGGCCCCACGTGACTTCTGCCACTCCTTGGTGTCTGGAAAGGGTCTGTACTCCATCTTTTTCTTATCTGCCATAAACTGCCTACACCTCACTTCATGACAGATAATACTGGATAAAAGTGTGTCTCCGGCGGAATAAAATCCTTCACAGATATATGTCTCCAATACTGCCGTCTTCAGGAACATTATTCTATATTTTTAAAGCCCCCCATCCTCCATCGCGTCGCTGTATCTGCTATTCAGTTATAGATTCTATTATATCTTATATCAGTCATGACCATGAAAGGACTGGTACGCTCCTTATAACGTCTGGCACTTTTGTGTGTTTTTCTGATTTATATTCTACTATAATAAAAAGTGCTTTTCTATAAGAGGTGCTGCAGTTGAAAAACAGACTTTGTATTACTTGGGAAAAAAACGCTCAACTCTAAAGAAGACACAATTTCCTATATAAATGTGCAATATCTACATGTAAATGAGCACAGAAGAGCTGAGTTTGTCATTTCGCACAGATTATTATTACAGTTCATGTTAGCCCAGAGAGATTTCAGAAGCCTTAGACAATGCAGCCCTGAAGAGCGGAGAAAATGTATGGAAGATAGATAGATAGATAGATAGATAGATAGATAGATAGATAGATAGATAGATAGATAGATAGATAGATAGATATAGAACTAGAAGTAACAGCACACCACTATATGCACTAAGGCTACTTTCACACTCGCGTCTTGTATTTGCACAGACAGATCCTCACCAATAATGCAAACGCTTGTATTCGTTCAAAAAGGATCCGTTTGCATTATTCATTCAAAAAAAGTCTAAGTCAAAACGGATCTGTCTTGACTTAGGCTACTTTCACACTGGCGTTTTGAATTCTGTTTGTGAGATACTTTTCAGGGCTCTCACAAACGGTTCAAAATGGATCAGTTCAGCCCCAATGCATTATGAATGGATAAGGATCCGCTCAGAATGCATCAGTTGGCTCCGTTCCGCCTCCATTCCGCTCTGGATGCGGACACCAAGACGCTGCTTGCACTTTGTTCTTCATAATGCAAACAGATCCGTTCTGAACAGATACAATCGTTTGCATTATAGGTGCATATCCATCTGTGCAGATACCAGACGGATCCGCAACTAACGCAGGTGTGAAAGTAGCCTTACATTGAAAGTCAATGGGGGACGGATCCGTTTTCAATTGCACCATATTGTGTCAGCGAAAAACGGATCGGTCCCCATTGACTTACATTGTAAGTCAGTGTGAGATTGTGGAACAGCTCTTCCTGTATAATGTTTATGCCTAAATTGTATTGGAACTGTCATTTGGCATTCCGGGCACTAGAGGCCACTGTTTTGCAGCTACAGCCAGCACACTCTGGGATTTGCATATGCAAAGCAGATGATGACTCATGCAGGCTGCTTCTGAGTGAACCAGGAAGTCTGAGCTGATCTGACATGGTGGAAGGATTGTGCTGTGAGAGACTGAATCCGATTCCATCCTGGCTTGCGGATGTCCGGCAGTGAATGGACACTCAGAGGAAGGAGAGTAGCTGTCGTCCCCTGACTGGATCCAGCTCTTTGTAAGGGAGATTGTCCCAGGAAGGCTATTTTCAGTGTAGAACCAAACAAGAAAGCCTCAATATAAAACCGTAAGTTAGGGCAGGGAATGAATAACCATATAAACCTATAGTGTTGTTGAACAAACAACAAAAGAATGCCCAGTGTATTCAAAAAATATATACTTTTATTTAATTATAATAAACATATCATGATTACTAAAATATTAAAGATAGTAAGAAAAGGGTATGAAGAGTCAGCAGAAAAACCGGATGCTGCAATCAACTGGCCGGTGTCGCTGCTACCCGCCAGAAGATGGAAAACATGTCAAGTATACCAGTGGTATGCACCATAGTGATTCACAACACCATAGCCCATAAAATATGACTATACCAAATGTAATTCATGTGATCATCACCCTGGTGCATAACCACCAGATGAGTCTCAGCTCAGCCCAAAATGTAATGAAAGACAAATAATCAAACATCCGCTAGAGTCTAGCAATAAAGGGGAAAAAATTAAAATATATATAGAGCCCTCACATAAGTGAGACAACACACACCAAGCCTTATTATAAAGGATATGAAGGAGCTCATCTGTGGGTAACAGATAGAGAGTTAAAGCATACCATGAGACATGATGGAGGGCAAAAGCAGCAGGCACGGGACAGGCTAAGAACCTCAACGCGCGTTTCATCTCAGCTTCGATAGGAGGCAAATGAGAGTGTGGCCATATCCCCCTCCCAAGGAGACGTAGCGGCGTCCCCACGTGACCCGGCGCGCAGCGCATCACAGCATAGCGCTGCATCAGCTGATCCGATCAACAAAATGTCCAAAGTATATCTAATATATTAACCCCACAATGGGGAGCCCTGTATAGAGAGTCTACATAGGAGACAGAAGCCTTATTACCAAGCAAGGCCGCACGGTTGCTGAGAGGTTGGTGACCATCCCGGGTAAGAGGCATCCTCGGGCCCAGAACGGACGCAGGTCAGTACACCTGGTTACCGATTGTACTATACTGTGTGGCGCCTAAAGTAATAGAGACCAGCCTAGGCCTTGTATAAGCTAGATAGTTAGGGTTATATCTTTGTTAGGCCTCACTGTACTGGACTGCAGCGCAGTAATTGACTTGCAGGCTCTGCTGCGTCGGCCACCGGTTAGGTGTGTCCTGTGTAGCGGCACAGCACGACTTGTAGGCTCTGCTGTGTGCGCCAACGGGCTAGGCCTGTCCCTCGGATAGGGATGGTGACTGAGGGCCTGGGGTATTACTTATTCTGTTTATACTTGTGTTATACATGGCTTACAACTTGATGTATGCATTTGGCTCCGCATGGTCAGGCGGACACCAAAACGTTGCAAGCTGCGTTTTAGTGACCGTCTAAAAAACGCAACGGAGACCAAACGCAGCAAAATTGATGGATTCTGAACGGATCCTTATTCATTCAGAATGCATTGGGGCTGAACTGATCCGTTTTGGGCCACTTGTGAGAGCCCTGAAACGGATCTCACAAGCGGACCCAGAAACGCCAGTGTGAAAGTAGCCTAAGACACAAGTAAACAGTGAATATGTGAAAAAAGTAAAATGCATGACTGCTATACTTACTATTAGACAAAGTAGAAGCTCTTAGTGCATATTATTGATCAAAAATATGGTAGCCCAATATGTTGGGCTACTAATCGACAAGTTGCCTTCTAACAGACGGGACCTACTCTAACACATGCTTGTATCCTACAAGATTCTAGGTCAAAGGAGCATCCAGGCATCCTCTGTGAACCTAGCACTCCCGCCTACCTGCCTGCTGCTGTTAATCAGGAATATCACAATAGCTGGATGCTCCTTTGACCTAGGAATCTTGTAGGATACAAGCATGTGTTAGAGTAGGTCCCGTCTGTTAGAAGGCAACTTGTCGATTGGTAGATGGGCCCGACATATTTTTGATCAATAATATGCGCTAAGAGCTTCTACTTTGTCTAATAGTAAGTATAGCAGTCATGGATTTTACTTTTTTCACATATTCACCGTTTACTTGTCTCTTAGTGCATATAGTGGTGTGCTGCTACTTCTAGCTCTACATATATAATTGCCATGGTAGCTTGCACCTGCTATCCACCTGGAGATGCTGGTTCATTCTTTGATTATTTCTAGATAGATAGATAGATAGATAAATACCTCCCAACTGTGCCCCCTCACAGTAATATGTCCAGCTGTGCCCCCTCACAGTAATACACTGCGTGCAGAATTATTAGGCAAATGAGTATTTTGACCACATCATCCTCTTTATGCATGTTGTCTTACTCCAAGCTGTATAGGCTCGAAAGCCTACTACCAATTAAGCATATTAGGTGATGTGCATCTCTGTAATGAGAAGGGTTGTGGTCTAATGACATCAACACCCTATATTAGGTGTGCATAATTATTAGGCAACTTCCTTTCCTTTGGCAAAATGGGTCAAAAGAAGGACTTGACAGGCTCAGAAAAGTGAAAAATAGTGAGATATCTTGCAGAGGGATGCAGCACTCTTAAAATTGCAAAGCTTCTGAAGCGTGATCATCGAACAATCAAGCGTTTCATTCAAAATAGTCAACAGGGTCGCAAGAAGCGTGTGGAAAAACCAAGGCGCAAAATAACTGCCCATGAACTGAGAAAAGTCAAGAGTGCAGCTGCCAAGATGCCACTTGCCACCAGTTTGGCCATATTTCAGAGCTGCAACATCACTGGAGTGCCCAAAAGCACAAGGTGTGCAATACTCAGAGACATGGCCAAGGTAAGAAAGGCTGAAAGACGACCACCACTGAACAAGACACACAAGCTGAAACGTCAAGACTGGGCCAAGAAATATCTCAAGACTGATTTTTCTAAGGTTTTATGGACTGATGAAATGAGAGTGAGTCTTGATGGGCCAGATGGATGGGCCCGTGGCTGGATTGGTAAAGGGCAGAGAGCTCCAGTCCGACTCAGACGCCAGCAAGGTAGAGGTGGAGTACTGGTTTGGGCTGGTATCATCAAAGATGAGCTTGTGGGGCCTTTTCGGGTTGAGCATGGAGTCAAACTCAACTCCCAGTCCTACTGCCAGTTTCTGGAAGACACCTTCTTCAAGCAGTGGTACAGGAAGAAGTCTGCATCCTTCAAGAAAAACATGATTTTCATGCAGGACAATGCTCCATCACACGCGTCCAAGTACTCCACAGCGTGGCTGGCAAGAAAGGGTATAAAAGAAGAAAATCTAATGACATGGCCTCCTTGTTCACCTGATCTGAACCCCATTGAGAACCTGTGGTCCATCATCAAATGTGAGATTTACAAGGAGGGAAAACAGTACACCTCTCTGAACAGTGTCTGGGAGGCTGTGGTTGCTGCTGCACGCAATGTTGAAGGTGAACAGATCAAAACACTGACAGTTTTTGTTTTGTTTTTGAATGTCATAAATGTATATTTGTGAATGTTGAGATGTTATATTGGTTTCACTGGTAAAAATAAATAATTGAAATGGGTATATATTTGTTTTTTGTTAAGTTGCCTAATAATTATGCACAGTAATAGTCACCTGCACACACAGATATCCCCCTAAAATAGCTAAAACTAAAAACAAACTAAAAACTACTTCCAAAAATATTCAGCTTTGATATTAATGAGTTTTTTGGGTTCATTGAGAACATGGTTGTTGTTCAATAATAAAATTAATCCTCAAAAATACAACTTGCCTAATAATTCTGCACTCCCTGTATGTCCAGCTGTGCCCCCTCACAGTAATATGTCCAGCTGTGCCCCCTCACAGTAATATGCCCAGCTCTGCCCCCTCACAGTAATATGTCCAGCTCTGCCCCCTCACAGTAATATGCCCAGCTCTGCCCCCTCACAGTAATATGTCCAGCTCTGCCCCCTCACAGTAATATGTCCAGCTCTGCCCCCTCACAGTAATATGTCCAGCTGTGCCCCCTCACAGTAATATGTCCAGCTCTGCCCCCTCACAGTAATATGTCCAGCTCTGCCCCCCAATAGTAAGATGTCCAGCTCTGCCCCCCAATAGTAAGATGTCCAGCTCTGCCCCCCAATAGTAAGATGTCCAGCTCTGCCCCCTCACAGTAATATGTCCAGCTCTGCCCCCCAATAGTAAGATGTCCAGCTCTGCCCCCTCACAGTAATATGTCCAGCTCTGCCCCCCAATAGTAATATGTCCAGCTGTGCCCCCTCACAGTAATATGTCCAGCTGTGCCCCCTCACAGTAATATGTCCAGCTCTGCCCCCTCATAGTAAGATGTCCAGCTCTGCCCCCTCACAGTAATATGTCCAGCTCTGCCCCCTCACAGTAATATGTCCAGCTCTGCCCCCAATAGTAAGATGTCCAGCTCTGACCCCTCACAGTAATATGTCCAGCTCTGCCCCCCAATAGTAATATGTCCAGCTGTGCCCCCTCACAGTAATATGTCCAGCTGTGCCCCCTCACAGTAATATGTCCAGCTGTGCCCCCTCACAGTAATATGTCCAGCTGTGCCCCCTCACAGTAATATGTCCAGCTGTGCCCCCTCACAGTAATATGTCCAGCTCTGCCCCCTCACAGTAATATGTCCAGCTCTGCCCCCCAATAGTAAGATGTCCAGCTCTGCCCCCTCACAGTAATATGTCCAGCTCTGCCCCCTCACAGTAATATGTCCAGCTGTGCCCCCTCACAGTAATATGTCCAGCTGTGCCCCCTCACAGTAATATGTCCAGCTCTGCCCCCTCACAGTAATATGTCCAGCTCTGCCCCCTCACAGTAATATGTCCAGCTCTGCCCCCCAATAGTAAGATGTCCAGCTCTGCCCCCTCACAGTAATATGTCCAGCTCTGCCCCCCAATAGTAATATGTCCAGCTCTGCCCCCTCACAGTAATACACCCAGTTGTACCCTCTCACAGTAATATGTCCAGCTGTGCCCCCTCACAGTAATATGCCCAGTTGTGCCCCCTCACAGTAATATGCCAAGCTGTGCCCCCTCACAGTAATACACCCAGTTGTACCCTCTCACAGTAATACACCCAGTTGTACCCTCTCACAGTAATATGTCCAGCTGTGCCCCCTCACAGTAATATGCCCAGTTGTGCCCCCTCACAGTAATATGTCCAGCTGTGCCCGCTACACAGGCAGTAAAAAAAACTAAAAAGATACATAAATAAATAAACTCCACAATCCTGTTATGTCCATTAAAAACTGAATAAAATAAAAAAATTAGATAAAAAAAAAAATGAAACGCAAAGAGACAAAATGAAGGTCTCCAAAAAGTTAAAACTGCATGCAGCAACATCAGCAAATACTGGCGCATTTCACAGTTTAGACGCTTTGTTAGGTATCATCAGCATTGGCGCTAAAAGAAAACCTGAAGCCAGCAGTGATGCCATCAAGTTGTCTGTACAATTTCCTCAGGAAAGATGACTGATGACAAAGTCCCCTCTGCTGTTCTCCACGTCCACAAACCAATCAGCCATTACAGGCAGGTGTAATAGTTCAGCCGCTGTCATACGTCAAACTTTTTTTTTTTTTTTTTTTTAACTTGTCCCCATTTCCCCAGAAAGCTGATGACAACAGTAAAGAAAATCCCATCTCAGACTTTTCAGGCTTCACAGGAAATATTCTGCTGACGTGTCTTAAAAGCATGTATGAAAGATTTAACAATAGCGGCTCAAAGCTGTGAATGCCGCGTTCACACAGACCCTGCTTGACTAGCAGATGGAAATGGAGTGTCTCAAGACGCAGCTTTTTCTTTGCTTGACTAGCTAACCCTTTAATCACCAGATGCTGTGCAGCATCGACCCCCATCCCCCCCATAGAGCAGGTGAAGGGTGAGCCATGTTAAGGCTTCGCACGTTCAGAGATTGTGCAGGGAAATATATCTGCCTTTTCTATCTTATATCCTCATTATACTCCATTATATCAGTCATTTTCATTTTGGATATATGACGCTATATTTTATTTCACTTACTAATCGCTTCAAATGTTAGATTTTTTTTAATCTGAAATACATTGATTTGCTAATTAAGCTGAATTAAAAAATTCTGGTCCCTGCTGTAATGAACACCAGTCACATGAGTTTGGAAAATTTCACTACCTGCTGCCACCAACAGAGGGAGCTCTAGAGCTGAAGGCAGATTTATTTTTAACAGCCATATATAATACAAATAATAATAAGACATAATAAAATAATGCGTAATACATTTATATTGCAGTATATATATATATATACATTCAATGGAAAAGAAATCCCACACCAAAAAGGAGTTGTTGGAATGAAGCTTTCTATGTGTGACTGTAATGATGATAAATGTAAGTGATTATAATATTAGAGGAAAGGAGAAGATTATCGGAGAAACTGTACAATTAAAAGGAGGTTCTAGGACCCTGTTGGGCCTCTAGCCTGTATACAAGATAAGATACGGCCTCTAGCCTTGATATAAGATGAGATACAGCCTCTAGCCTTGATATAAGATGAGATACGGCCTCTAGCCTGGATATATAATGAGATACGGCCTCTAGCCTTGATATAAGATGAGATACAGCCTCTAGCCTGGATATAAGATGAGATACGGCCTCTAGCCTGGATATATAATGAGATACGGCCTCTAGCCTTGATATAAGACGAGATACAGCCTCTAGCCTGGATATAAGATGAGATACGGCCTCTAGCCTGGATATATAATGAAATACGGCCTCTAGCCTTGATATAAGATGAGATACAGCCTCTAGCCTGGATATAAGATGAGATACGGCCTCTAGCCTGGATATATAATGAGATACAGCCTCTAGCCTTGATATAAGATGAGATACGGCCTCTAGCCTGGATATAAGATGAGATACGGCCTCTAGCCTTGATATAAGATGAGATACAGCCTCTAGCCTGGATATAAGATGAGATACGGCCTCTAGCCTTGATATAAGATGAGATACAGCCTCTAGCCTGGATATAAGATGAGATACGGCCTGTAGCCTGGACACAGGATGAGAAACGGCCTGTAGCCTGGATACAAGATGAGATACGGCCTCTAACCTGGATACAAGATGAGATACGGCCTGTAGCCTGGATATAAGATGAGATACAGCCTCTAGCCTGGATACAAGATGAAATACAGCCTCTAGCCTGGATACAGGATGAGATATGGCCTCTAGCCTGGATACAAGATGAGATACGGCCTCTAGCCTGGATACAAGATGTAATACAGCCTCTAGCCTGGATACAAGATGAGATACGGCCTTTAGCCTGGATACAAGATGAGATACAGCCTCTAGCCTGGATACAAGATGAGATACAGCCTCTAGCCTGGATACAAGATTAGATACATCCTCTAGCCCGGATACAAGATGAGATATGGCCTCTAGCCTGGATACAAGATGAGATACAGCCTCTAGCCTGGATACAAGATGAGATACAGACTCTAGATACGGCCTCTAACCTGAATAGAGGCCCACAAAAAAGTAGCCTGTCTCCAGCGATAGTATGACAAGATGGACAAGCAAGTGGATTGTTTTATTTTTAAAAAAATTATTACCCGCAAAATACTGAAAAAGCCATACAGTCATGTGCAAGAGGCCTTAGTCTGTAGCAGTCCGGGTTTCCTATTCACAACTCCACTGTAAAGAAAGGCGACAGTGACCGGCTGCCAATGGCAGGACATATAATGGGCACCATTACACCAAATTTCCCTCCTGCTAAGCCCTGAGCAATGATTGGTGCAGAGAGAGGGGTGTAATGAAGGGGCCACCTGTGTCTGGGTGGTGGAGAAGGAAACTGTGGGAGATGATCGTGCAGCTAATTTTAATAATTAAAACCAGATAGCAGCAAATATTATTTTCTCTTAAATTACTTATGTTTATTTTTTTTATTTCCTGATTTTAGTTATATTTACCGGACATGAATATGAGGATCAGCCTCTTCCCAGAGCTCCTGTTAACAGCTTTTAGAGATCTGGTACCCATAGACTGGAGATGACTCATTAACTTCTATGTAGAAATATTAGTGGGCATGCTCACTGACCTGTATAGAGGTCATTGTGCAGGGAGGGAGAGAAGGTCAGCTCTAGCCATCACCTATTGTGAATGCTTGATCCAGTGTTATCTATAGAAAGGTGTTATCTGTTATTGTAACCCTACCTGGAATAATAATGAAACGACTACTGAGACGTGATCTCTACAGAGCAGAAAGTGTTAAGATATTATGGGGATATTATGCAAAAACTGCAAGATTTCAGGATTTATGATAAAGATGATGACAGGAAAAATCTCCCCCAAAAAATATTTAAACATGATTTAATAAGACATTTTCTAATGACGGATTCCATTAACTCTATTACTGCTACTGTAATTGGCAGTTTAGTGATTTTTTTCAGTATGCAGGAGCTTTGAATGGTCTATTCATTCTACTTATTTCCAAATAAATATCACAAGTTCAAAAAACCACAATAAACAAGAAAAACTATTTATTTTTTATAAAACATAGTTATTTTTTCTCCAATTCCAGATGAAAAGTGTATTTCAGACATTACTTGATGTCCTGTTCGTATAAAAGGTTCTCAGAACGTTTTACTGCTTAATCACATTCTCTATAGAGGACAGGCCTGAAAATAGGTCATCGTGACAAAAGTTGAAGACCCGAGTGTCACTGTTCGCCTCAGTTGTTTTACTATTGGAAAGTCTTTGTTATCTTGCTGGAACAGACCTTGTAAGGAACATTTTTTGTGTTTTCGTGTAAAGCACAAAACTGTTCTAAAAAGAGGAATAAAATGCTTGTCCATTATGAAATGCATATGACAGAAATACATCAGGACAGAGCAAGGGGTGGGGGAAGGTAGGTGATGGCCTAGGGGGCCACCTCACCGAGGAGAGGGACATTCATGCACTGTTGCGCCACTTAACTTTATAACCAAGAGCGCTAGCGTTAGTCCACAAGTGATAGGGGCGTTCACCGGTACAGGAGAACCTTTCCTGATTTGATTTTGGAGCCTGGTCTGGGGTCAGAATTATCTTTAAGGGGACTGGAAAATATTAATTTGAGTTTTGATTTAGACTCTGGTCCGGAGTTTGTATTCATTTTAAGGTCTGACAGAGTCTGTAAAATGTTGGGGTCTGGCGGATCTGGTTTGGTTTGGGGGATTGGTCTGGGGTCGAAATTGATGTTAGCGTCTGGTCATTTATGGTCTGTATCGAAGGGGTTGTCAAGCCAGATGCATTTTTTGAATGCCTACTACATATATAGATAGTCTTACGGACAGTGGGGTAGACCCAATGTGCCAACTAACCCGTTTGGCTTTGGGCTAAACCTAAGGGCGTTGTCCTGGCATTTCCCTGGTATTCACCCTTTAACCCCTGTGAAGGGATCAGGACTTTGCCGTAAGGAACCCACCATGCTGCTACCTCCTGGAATAGTCCTTGTGTAGTTGGCTGCTAACTCACAGGGGCAAGAGACACCGGTGCGAAGCACCAAGGACACATGCAAAAGCGTAGTCTGAACACTGTCCAATAGTCAGCACAGGCTGAGTACTTGCATATTCCAAATAGCAGTTCCAAGGTCAGGGCAGGCAGAGTACAAGCGTGATCCAGGTCACAGGTCCAAGGTCGGGGCAGGCAGAGTACATCACTGATGTCACGGTAGAAGTTGTCTACTCATAATGCCAAAATCACGATGACCTCTAGTGATGAGCGGCATAGGCAATATTCAAATTTGTGATATTTCGCAGATTTTTGGCCGAATAATCGCCATAAATTTGCAAATTCGAGAATTCGTGATCTCCAGTCATTGTTTACTTGATTGCAAAAATAGGCAATGTAATATATTCGCGATAAATTAGCGATTAGAACATTCAACACTATTCACGAAAACAAATATATAGCACTATATTCTAAATATTCGCGAATGCTCAAAGTGGCGATAATCGCAATTAAAATTTGTGATTCGAATATTCGCGCTCAACACTAGAAGACCTCACAGTGCCTGTTATTTTTCAAAAAACAGTGCCAACCTCACAGTGTATAAAACATCAATGGGGAACACCCTCACCTAAAGAATTATTAGGAACACCATACTAATACGGTGTTGGACCCTCTTTTGCCTTCAGAACTGCCTTAATTCTACGTGGCATTGATTCAACAAGGTGCTGATAACATTCTTTAGAAATGTTGGCCCATATTGATAGGATAGCATCTTGCAGTTGATGGAGATTTGAGGGATGCACATCCAGGGCACGAAGCTCCCGTTCCACCACATCCCAAAGATGCTCTATTGGGTTGAGATCTGGTGACTGTGGGGCCATTTTAGTACAGTGAACTCATTGTCATGTTCAAGAAACCAATTTGAAATGATTCGAGCTTTGTGAGGCTACTTTCACACCTGCGTTTAGGTCGGATCCGTCTGGTATGTGCCCAGACGGATCCGCACCTATAATGCAAACGCTTAGATCCGTTCAGAACGGATCCGTTTGCATTACCATGAACAAAAAAAAAAAAAAATAATAATTTTTTTTTTTTTTTTTTTGTTCATGATAATGCAAACGGATCCGTTTTGACTTTACATTGAAAGTCAATGGGAGACGGATCCGTTTGAAAATTGAGCCATACTGTGTCAACTTCAAACGGATCCGTCCCCATTGACTTACATTGTAAGTCTGGACGGATCCGTTTGCCTCCGCACGGCCAGGCGGACACCTGAACGCTGCAAGCTGCGTTCAGGGGTCCGCCTGCTGAGCGGAGCGGAGGACAAACGGAGCCAGACTGATGCATTCTGAGCGGATCCGCATCCATTCAGAATGCATTAGGGCTGGACGGATCCGTTCGGGGCCGCTTGTGAGCCCCTTCAAACGGAACTCACAAGCGGAGCCCCGAACGCTAGTGTGAAAGTAGCCTGACATGGTGCATTATCCTGCTTGAAGTAGCCATCAGAGGATGGATACATGTTCTCATTCTGTTTACGCCAAATTCCGACTCTACCATTTGAATGTCTCAACAGAAATTGAGACTCATCAGACCAGGCAACATTTTTCCAGTCTTCAACAGTCCAATTTTGGTGAGCTCGTGAAAATTGTAGCCTCTTTTTCCTATTTGTAGTGGAGATGAGTGGTACCCGGTGGGGTCTTCTGCTGTTGTAGCCCATCCGCCTCAAGGTTGTGCGTGTTGTGGCTTCACAAATGCTTTGCTGCAGACCTCGGTTGTAACGAGTGGTTATTTCAGTCAACATTGCTCTTCTATCAGCTTGAATCAGTCTGCCCATTCTCCTATGACCTCTAGCATCCACAAGGCATTTTTGCCCACAGGACTGCCGCATACTGGATGTTTTTCCCTTTTCACACCATTCTTTGTAAACCCTAGAAATGGTTGTGCGTGAAAATCCCAGTAACTGAGCAGATTGTGAAATACTCAGACCTGCCCGTCTGGCACCATAAACCATGCCACACTAAAAATTGCTTAAATCACCTTTCTTTCCCATTCTGACATTCAGTTTGGAGTTCAGGAGATTGTCTTGACCAGGAGCACCCCCCTAAATGCATTGAAGCAACTGCCATGTGATTGGTTGACTAGAAAATTGCATTAATGAGAAATAGAACAGGTGTTCCTAATAATTCTTTAGGTGAGAGTATACAGGAAAACAAACAGCGTAGATGGAAAGCATGTCCTAGTAACTGTAGATGCAGGATGTAGAGCTTAATGGTGCCATGATGGTGTAATTTGCTGGTAGTCCGGCCATGTTAAGTAGTGCTGCGTCTGCGCAACGGAAAAGGTACGTATTGTCTTGACCTGTTTGGCATGTCCCATGTGGGGTGTGCGCACCCGTAGCTAAATTGGCCGCCATTAAACCTGGAAATGGTGTTGGTGTGTCCTTGTGGTGACCCATTGTGGTCAGCTAGGTACGCCCTGCTGTGGGAGCTGGCGCATGCGCCTTTAATTAGCTCCCGTGCTCTGTCATATTACAGAGCATAGGGAAAGCGCTAGTATTGGGGCGCGTGTCTGTGAGGAGTTAGGGTCTCCATGTTGGATCCTCCTATATTGGAATTGCTGCCTCTTATAGGTATGAATATACACGGTCACTTCTTACTCCTATTAATGTATTTCTACGTGCACTCAAAGCCTATTGGTTTCTACATATGTAAAACATACATTACCTCATTACAATGAAAAATCAGGCGGATACGAACACCGTGATTATCCGTTTCTATAGAATAATTACAGGGCTTAGTACACAGGTATGGTATTATCCACACTGACAATGCAGAGTAATATACATGGACCATTACTAGTAATAATACATTTCAAAGCCGCTTTGAACTTCACGTCTTAGAGCAGAAATGATTGCATTGTATAAAAGAATATTCTGCTGTGAAGTATCTGGAGAGTGATCGGAAAACCTGCGAGACTTGAAATATCAGATCTGGTTCTCACAGTTCTTGTCCATATAATTATTACAAAATTTTAAAAATTCTTCCTGTATTTAGGTTCCCTGTTCCCATAACTGAATGGGGAGGAGAAACACTTGTGTAGTTAATAGTGTTGAGCGCGAATATTCGCATAGCGAATATTAATCGCGAATATCGCAACTTCGATAATTCGCGAATATTGCGAATATAGTGCTATATATTCGTTATATCGAATATTCGTCATTTTCTCCATCTGAACACATGATTCCTTCCTGCTTAAAATGCTTGTGGGCCAATGACTCATTGGCCCACAAGCAAGAAGCAGGGAGGAATCAAGAGTTCGAGATGGTAAAAAAATGACAAATATTCAAAAAAAACTAATATATAGCACTATATCAAATATATTAGTTTTATAGAATATTCATTTTTTTCCCCCCAATTAGTACAGTTATTGCCCTTCGGCTTACTTCTCCCCGACAAGCGTCCCTGTCACCATGGGAACACCTGGTGGTTAGAATATACCATCGGATCTCCCTCCCCCCCTGGCAGTGGCCACAGGGTCCCCCTTCTTTCCCCCCCGTCATTGGTGGCAGCAGGCAGTTTCATAGACCTGTGAGTTCTCAGAAGGAGGAGAGCCCCGCAGGTGAGTAAATGCTGCTGAGTGAATAACTAAACATGGCAGCCAGGACTTCAGTAGCGTCCTGGCTGCCATGGTAACCGATCGAAGCCCGGCCATTACGCTGGGACTCGATCGGAACTGCCTGCTGCCACCAATGACGGGGGGAAGGGGGACCCTGTGGCCACTGCCAGGGGGGGAGGGGGACCCTGTGGCCACTGCCACCAATGATTTTAATACTGTGGGGGAGGGGGGTTAGGGCGCACTGGCCACCAATTATTTTAATACTGGGGAGGGGGGGTTAGGGCGCACTGGCCACCAATTATTTTAAAACTGGGGAGGGGGGGCGCACTGGCCACCAATTATTTTAATACTGGGGAGGTGGGGGGAGGGCGCACAGGGCGCTGTGATCCGCGCAATTAACCCGCACCTGAGGGGTTAATTGCGCAGATCACAGCGCCCTGGCGGTATATTCTAACTTCAAGCGTCCCCATCACCATGGGAACGCCTGGTAGTTAGAATATACCATCGGATCTGAGTTAGATTGTGAAAACTCACATCCGATGGTATATTCTAACCACCAGGCGTTCCCATGGTGATGGGGACGCTTGTCGGGGGAGGAGTATACCGAAGGGCAATAACTGTACTAATTGGGGGAAAAAAATTAATATTCTAAAAAACTAATATATATGATATAGTGCTATATATTCGTTTTTTAGAATATTCGTCATATTGTAAGACAAGAATATTTAGCAACATAGCGAATATTCGTAAATTACACATATAGACTGAAATTTCACTTGCACTTCATTACTGAAATTGCAGTCTATATGTGTATTTTACGAATATTCGCTATATTGCTATAACTTAGTTTTTTTTGAATATTCGTCATATTCTAAAACAAGAATATATAGCAATATGGTGAATATTCGTAAAATACACAATACGCGATAAATTAAATTGCATATTATTCGCGATAAATCGCATAATGACGAATATTCGATTTCGACGAATATAAGACGAATATTCAATCGAATATTCGCGAAATATTGCGAAATTGAATATGGCACCTCCCGCTCATCACTAGTTAAAGGGATTGTCTTAAGAAAACTGTCCATGTGCTGTATTTGAGAACCCCTTCTCTGGGCGAGAACAGAAATCTGGTTCTGGTGCACCCAAACTCTCCATGCAGTGGCGTAGGGATCGCCATAGCAACCATAGCAGTGGCTATCGGGCCCTACGCTACTGGGGGCCCGTCCGGGCCGCCTTATGTTGATTTTTATTATTTTTTTACACACACACACACTACAAACTTGTGTAGTGGGCGGGGCGCGGGCGGTCCGCGGCTCAGGCTTGGCTGGGGAGGAGTCAGGACTGGACTGGAGCAGGGCGCACGCAGGGCCGGGCCGACACAGAGGCTGGGGAGGCTCCAGCCAGGCCACTAAGTAAGGAAGATCTGATCAGTGAGAGCGTGAAAACTCAAATCCGATGGTATATTCTAATCCCCAATCGTTCCCATGGTGACAGGGACGCTTGCCTGGGGGTTAGAATATACAGGGCTATGCTCAAAGGAGCACATTTATAAACTAATTAGTAACTTGAACTTTAATCATTGACATTGCTGAATGCTGATCTCTTTACTTGCATTGGATACCTTACTCTGTCTTAGCTCTGGTAACGGTACAGCAGGCAGTGCGGGCGGGCGGCACTCACTCACTGACGTCACGCGCCTGCTCCTCCCACTAGGCGGCGCAGGCGCGTGACGTCAGTGAGTGAGCGCCGCCCGCACTGCCTGCTGTACCGTTACCAGAGCTAAGACAGAGTAAGGTATCCAATGCAAGTAAAGAGATCAGCATTCAGCAATGTCAATGATTAAAGTTCAAGTTACTAATTAGTTTATAAATGTGCTCCTGTGAGCGTCGGGGAGGGGGATCTGTGGATGGCACTGTTTAGGGGAGGGGGATCTGTGGATGGCACTGTTTAGGGGAGGGGGATCTGTGGATGGCACTGTTTATGGGAGGGGGATCTGTGGATGGCACTGTTTATGGGAGGGGGATCTGTGGATGGCACTGTTTAGGGGAGGGGGATCTGTGGATGGCACTGTTTAGGAGAGGGAGATCTGTGGATGGCACTGTTTAGGGGAGAGGGATCTGTAGATGGCACTATTTAGGGGTGGATGGCAATATTTAGGGGAGGGGGATCTGTGGATGGCACTATTTAGGGGAGGGGGATCTGTGGATGGCACTGTTTAGGGGAGGGGGATTTGTGGATGACACTGTTTAGGGGAGGGGGATCTGTGGATGGCACTGTTTAGGGGAGGGGGATCTGTGGATGGCACTGTTTAGGGGAGAGAGATCTGTGGATGGCACTATTTAGGGGAGGGGGATCTGTGGATGGCACTGTTTAGGGGAGGGGGATCTGTGGATGGCACTGTTTAGGAGAGGGGGATCTGTGGATGGCACTGTTTAGGGAAGGGGGATCTGTGGATGGCACTGGGGGAAGGGGGCCATAAAATAATTTTTGCTATGGGGCCCATGCATTTCTAGCTACGCCCCTGTCTCCATGTTTTACACGGAAGGGCATTCGTCTGCAATACCGCATTTCCTCTGCAGCTGCCAAAATGAGCTCCTTGCAGGGGATGTCAAGAGCCAGACTGACTGCAATATGAAAGGAGTTGTGACTAATCAGACAATCCTTTAAAGAGGCTTTTCATTCTCCTGATATTAATGATCAATCTTCAGGATGGGTCATTAATATTCAATTGTTGGGGGTCCAGCACCCTGTACCCCCACTGTTCAGCTGTTACCTGCAGCCTCCGATATTGGAGCTAGCACTACGAATGGAACAGGGAGCACAGCTCTGTTCAAAGTGTAGTGGCCATGCTGGTTACTTATTGAAAGGATTGTATTCTTCACCTTCACCCAATAGCAAAACCCAAAATAGGTCCCTCTGTAGCTTCATGCCATCAACATTCAGGTGCAGAAGGTTGAATAACTGCATGTGTAATACCGCAGAGTGGCATTACCATTCCTATACCCTGCTGCTGTCTTTGATAGGGCTATCACTGGAAAAATGTATAAGGTTATAAAAGTAGCAAATAGGAATATCACAGAGAAAAAAAATGACTTTTCATATAAAACGTAGCTTTTACTTTTGAATGTTGAAATAATACCCCATATAAATGAAGAAAATAATTGTGAACTATGTCAGATAAATAGGCAAAGCCTTACTTTGGACGTGTCCAGGATAATACAATCCAATAAACAAAAAATCAACAACTTACAGTTGGAGACAGTGGACCTGGACGATGGATATACGAGAGGTAATGTCAGGACAGGGGGAGGGGAAAAAATCCCTAATGTATCCCTCAACGTTACCCCTGCCTACAGGCAGAGCACCCGCCCCGAAAGGGGCAACCCCACCTCTCGGTGGCTAATCCCTACTGTAAGCCTGCCAGTGGAATTTTTAGATTCTTGTCCCTTTACAGGTACTTGTCCCGACGAGTTTCCCCAGTGTCCATAAAACTGGTTTATCAGGGGACCAAGGATAAATAATCAGATGGTCATAGGCATCAATAGGTGCCAGGGAGATAGGAGACAGGACCTGTGGCTGTGCCTGCTATCAGAAGTGCAGGTGCACCACAAAAGCAGCTACTTAGAAACATAGAAACATAGAATGTGTCAGCAGATAAGAACCATTTGGCCCATGTAGTCTGCCCTTTATATTCATTTTGTTTCCCCATTTTAGAGAAATCCTTTTTTTGTGGGGTTCAATATAATTAAGCAGTATATGTATATATATATATATATACACTGCAGCAACACCCACGGTGTGACAGCAATCTACCTGCGTGTATTAAGTTGAAACTGATTATCACACCTCAATCGTCCGTTTATGTATTTTCAGTTTCCACACAGTTGCAATTAAAAAATTTAGTTTGGGTGGGTGCTTTCAATTTAATTAAGCAGAATATATACAGTATGTGATTACTGCAGCAATACCCACGGTGTGGCAGCAATCTACCTGTGTGTGCTAAGTTGAAATTAAGCATCATGCCTCAATCATCCAGTTACATATACTTAGTTTCCACACGGTTGAAATTAAAAAAAATTTGCATTAATAAATGTAATTAAATCAGCATATATATGTGATTACTGCAAGACACAAGGTATAGCAGCAATCTACCTGTGAGTGACAACGAGAAATTGAGTGTCAAGCCTTAATCGTTTATTTAGGTTTTTTCAGCTTCCAAACGGTTGGAATTTAAATGCTTTTTGGGAGTTGTTCAATTAAACCAACATATACATTAGGTGATCAACACCAATACATAGGCCATCACACAAAAGTACGGTATCTGTGAGGCATAACGAATTTAGAGAGAGAGAGAGAGAGAGAAATTGTGTTTAGCGACGACCTGGAATGCTTTACATCGTCAATCCCACTATGGATTAGATGCATCAACGATGTGTTGGTCCTATGGATGGGCAATAGGACGCTGTTTCAGGAATTGGTCACAACCCTAAATAAGAACTCTTTGGGGTTATTTTTCACTGATTTCAGAAATCAGTGAGAAACAAATCTTCTTTCTGGATCTATCAATTTCCCTAAGTACTTCCGGTCAGCAAATTACCAACATTTTCAGGAAGCCCACCTAATAATCTCCTAAAATGGGAGAGTGGACATCCAGTGGCCCTCAAAAGGGGTATCCTGAAAGGGCAGTACTTAAGTGCTAGGAGAAATTGCTCCCAATTATCAGATTTCAGATCGGCTGCAAAGGAATTGCAGCAAAGATTTGTTCACTGAGGATACCCACACAAGGTACTTAGGCAGGGATACCAACATTCCCTAAGCACAAATAGAGACCAGTTTCCCTTAAAAACAGAGCAAAAGAGGAGGAGGTTGTGCGAATCATAGGGACATATGACAGGGCACATGAGGAAGTACGTCAGGTCCTAACAGACAACTGGGAAATTCTACGATCAGACCCGGACATTGGGGGCTTAATCCCTCATAAGCTGGCAATTACCTATCGCCAAAATCAAAATTTACGGGATTGCCTTGTTCACTGTTTCTATAAAAGTTCCGTACAACAATCATGGTTACGCAACACTTTGACTGGTACTTATACCTGAGCTCTCTGTTAGCAACGCCGGCTCTCAGACTAGAGTAGTGTGGCTTTAGGCAGGCGCTTTAATTTGTGCTTAATACATGTGCTCCTGAGGAAGTGCGCAAGTGGGACGCACGGAAACGCGTTGAGCATTTTAGTTATCACTCTCGCCAGTTAGATGTTTGGCTGTATATGACCCATATCAGCAGGCCATCATACTGGTTTGAGTGTAGCACTAACAATCAGGAGTCCTCAGTAGTGTTGAACGTGAATATTTGAAAAGCAAATTTTTATCTTGAATATTGCAACTTCGAGAATTTGCGAATATTAATAATATAGTGCTATATATTTGTTTTTCGAATATTCAGCATTTTTTACATCTGATCACATGATTCCTCCCTGCTTCTTGCTTGTGGGCCAATGAGTCAACCCTGCGGCTCATCAATAGTCCTCAGCTAATGGCAAAGTGCACGGCCATAATCTGAGTGACTCTTGTGTATCCATTTGCAACATTGTTGCTCTGATTGAGCCTTCTAGTGGATACTCTCATTGCTGGAATCTTGATTTTATTTGATTGGTTATCACCAATAGATGCTCAGTACAGTGGTATGTGACATCTATTTGGTCCAATGTAAGCATGGAGATTATCAATCAATATTTCCAGCAGTGTTTTGTGTTTCTGATTTCACCATAGTTCTGACTGGGCTTGCAAATAGACACCTAGAGGATTAATTCACCTGACTCATACACATGCTAAACTGTGTGACACCCATGTAGTCACATGTGAATAATATACATACAGTGCTGCCCATAATTATTCATACCCCTGGCAAATCTTGCCTTAAAGTTACTTTTTTTCAACCAGCAAGTAATTTTTTTGATGGGAAATGACATAGGTGTCTCCCAAAAGATAATAAGACGATGTACAAGAGGCATTATTGTGGAAAAAAAACATTTCTCAGCTTTTATTTACATTTGAGCAAAAAGTGTCCAGTCAAAAATTATTTATACCCTTCTCAATAATCAATAGAAAAGCCTTTATTGGCTATTACAGCAATCAAACGCTTCCTATAATTGCAGACCAGCTTTTTGCATGTCTCCACAGGTATTTTTGCCCATTCATCTTTAGCAATGAGCTCCAAATCTTTCAGGTTGGAGGGTCTTCTTGCCATCACCCTGATCTTTAGCTCCCTCCACAGATTCTCAATTGGATTCAAGTCTGGACTCTGGCTGGGCCACTCCAAAACAATAATGTTGTTGTCTGCTAACTATTTCTTCACCACCTTTGCTGTGTGTTTTGGGTCATTGTCATGCTGAAATGTCCACTGGTGCCCAAGGCCAAGTTTCTCTGCAGACGGCCTGATATTGTCGTTGAGAATCCTCATGTATTGCTCTTTTTTCATGGTGCCGTTTACTGTGATTAGGTTCCCTGGTCCATTGGCTGAAAAACACCCCCAAAGCATTAAGTTCCCACCACCATGTTTGACAGTGGGGATGGTGTTCTTTGGGTTGAAGGCTTCTCCTTTTTTATGCCAAATAAAGGAAACATCATTGTGACCAAACAATACAATTTTTGGTTCATCTGACCATAACACAGAAGACCAGAAGTCTTCTTCTTTGTCCAGATGAGCTTTTGCAAAGGCCAAGCGAGCTTTTGTGTGCCTTATCTGGAGAAGTGGGGTCCTCCTTGGTCTGCATCCGTGGAACCCAGCAGTGTGCAGTGTTCGTTGGATTGTCTGCCTTGAGACATTGCCACCAGCAGAGCCCAGATTCACCATGATGGCCTTGGTGGTGATCCTTGGATTCTTTTTCACCTAACTATCCTCCTGGCCAGCACAGGTGCCACTTTTTGCTTCCGACCACGTCCTCTGAGATTTTCCACAGTGCGGAACATCTTGTATTTTTTAATAATACTTTGCACTGTAGCCACTGAAACTTGAAACCATTTAGAAATGGCCTTGTAGCCCTTTCCTGAGTTCTGAGCAGCCACAATGCGCAGCCGCAGGTCCTCACTGAGCTCCTTTGTCTTAGCCAAGACTGTCCACAAACCAACTGCAGAGAGCTGCTGTTTTTCAACTGTTGAGTTGATTAAAACAGCTGTTCCCAATTAATCAGGGTAATTAGGATGCTTTAGAACAGCTTGGACTATTTGGAATGGTATAGAACTTTTGATTTTCCCACAGACTGTGACAGTATGTGCTTATAAAAACCATGGGTGCTGTTGGCATCAGTCTCGTTGCGGCTGCTCTTACGGCAGCATGTTCTTCTTCTTCTACCTCATAATAATGTACACTTTATTTTCCCTTCTGTAAAAATATACACTTTCCTATCCTTTCTCCATCATTCCCTCCATGCAATCTTTTCTTTCCACATCGCCTCTGTGCAGTCTCTCACCTTTCAGATACTCTGACCATTTATTCACATGCTTTTGTTTTCCTTTCTCTCAGTCCAAGGGTTATCCTTTTTTGGAACTATTTCTATCTTTCCAGATTCAAACAACCATCCCTTGGCATACCTGCCTTCATAAAAATCCTATTTTTATTTCTCATTGCCCCTCCTCCACACCCTTTCTCAATTATTTTCAATGATATCCACTACAGTCCTCTCCCTCTCTGACGGATGCCCCTCTTTCAGAGCCTTTTTAGACTGCCTAGTCAGATTCTTCTTCCCTTGGCTGTTCCACCCCTGGATACCGGTACCACTTCAACAGCCAACACACAGTTCCACAGACCAGGATCCAATCTACTCAAACACAATTCCGCAGATTGGGTCTATTGGGTCCCCTATGGGCATCAAGACTGCGGTATAAACCCCAAGAGGGATGGATGGTCGGTTCACTGTCTAATGCCTATCCTAGCTCCTACCACTAAACTCTGGTCCCTTTTAACCTACAGTTCTTTGTAATGTTATGAACACCACGGTACACCATATCTCATTCTTTACAGCCCACACTTTCAGGCCTCACAGCAACACAACATGCCACTTGTTCATTCTCACAGTCATCAGTCTCACTTACTACACAACCCTAAACACAACCCTGAAACATGACCCTAAACCTTGGTTTCAGACAACCCATTCATGCATTGCTCCACAGACAAGGGTTTACTTTGAATCTCCAGATTCAACAAAAGGACAATACTTGAACAATGGTCATGACAAATGGGAAGACACGTGAAGAACAAAATATTTTACCTGTGTATTTAAAGGTGCAATTCCCAGTTGCCCTAATGACCAAAGCTTTTGCGCGATCATCCCCTTGGACTTTGGACTTCTCATGGGATCCTCACATGGGGCACCAAAATCTGCAACTGCAACTTAGGACAAGTCCCAAACTAGGGGACTACATCTCGCTTGTCTGTGAGATTCAAATTGGTTAAAGGTCTTCTCCTGTCCTGAGGGTAGTCTGTCGGCCTAAGATACAAAGGCTCAGAAAACTATGCTGTGCAATGGATTCTCTATCAGATGTAGCCTGTGCATCTCTTTTATTAACTTTAGCTTGGGTGGGTCTACATCTACCCCCTCTTACAAACGAATTGTAAGCCCAGCGGCCCATGCCGGTGCTGCTGCCTCTACCCGCGGGCACGGGCGCCGTTCTCCCTCTTTACCTCCTGCCATGCGTAGTGCTGACAAGCGTGGGCAACAGGTAGCTTAACTGTTGCATCGGTGCTCCATGCCAGAGGTTACTTCCTGCTGGAGGCCTGTACTGTTGTTAGGGCTTGCATGGTTGTGTCTCTCTTCACCTATGAAGCAGCACGTACTCGCCCTCTGTCTCACCAGCCTATGGCTGGATTGCAGGAGGTATTTAAAGGCGCTTCCTACCACAGGAAGATGCCTGAGCAACTCATGGTCACTAGCTTGTCTAGTTCCAAGTGTAAAGGTGTTTTTCAAGTTCTGCTTTGCTGTGTACCGGACCCTGCTTTTGGAATTATTGGATTTTGCCTGTTTGCCGCCTGCCTCTGACCTCGGACTTCATTCACGGACCTTGCCTGTTTTGCCGCCTGCCTATGACCTCGGACTTCGTTTACGGACCTTGCTTGATCGCTGCCTGCCATGACCCTGGACTTCCTGACCACGTACTTCCCTTTGGTGCTTGCACCGGTATCGCTGACCCCCTGGTCAGCTGCCACTGACTTGGTGACTGCTCTGGAGTGGCACCTGGCAACTTACCAAATGGCCTAAGCATATCCTCACCATCAGAGGCTCTAGTGAAGACTAGGTGGTTGCTTAGTCACGCCCCTCCAGAGTATAGCCAGTCAGTGGCGCAGTGGGTCCACACCCGCTTGCATAACACAAATTTTAATATAACCAATTAAAAGCATTTATTGCAGCAACTAATCAGAAGTATAATGATGGAAAAATACATCTAGACATTATATAGAAGCACATGATTCAAAATTCTTGTAAAAGCCCCGTTCTACATTTCATAATGTCTCAATATTTGAGTGGTTCGCAACAAAGCTGAATTTCCTGGTGCTTTGTGGTAGTGAATAGATTTTTCCTGAGTGGTGGTAAAAAATAAATAAAATAAAATCATACTTACCGTACCTTATCCGATGTTGGTGGCTGGCTGATGAAGCCTACCTGATCCCTGTGAATAAGAAGTGGTGAATGGCCAGCTAGTCTGTTGGATAGCATCTTATCCAGGAGTAGTAACTAAACCTTTGTGTAAAATTTTAATATGATGTCCCTAATGCCCTAAGAATTTTTTTTCTAATATACTTTATTCATTAATTTTGTATTTTTATTAGACTGTTTCCTCCCTAAAGCGCACCATTCCCTGTGCACTTAAAATTCAGTTCTCTGTACACCTCTGAGCGGTGTATGGAGTATGGGCTGTGAAATTTATGAATGGGGCCGCAGCGCAGGGAGTACGGGCAGGAGCGCATATTGCTGCTCCTGCCCATGTCCCCCGGAGGTTTACTAACTCCTAGCATAGCACATGGGTACCCTGTACCCATCTACTATGCCAGGATTAGCTGAGTGGAGCGGGCTCCTGCCTCTGCCCGCTCCGCTCAGCTAAAACTGTCATAGAACATGGGTACAGTATACCCATATGCTATGCCAGGCAGAGGCGGCTCTTCCATTAGGCCACTTAGGCAGCCGCCTAAGGCCTCGCGCTGGTGGGGGCCTCGCTCTGGCTCCCACCAGCACCTGACACCGCCGCAATTTAATTAACCGGACGGACCCGTCACCTAAGACACACACACACACTAGTAGTAACTTTAAGTTAGACGAGCCGCCGCGGCCAGGCCGCTCGAGCCCCTCTGCTCTCTGCCTCTTTAAGAGAGCAGAGGCTGCTGGCCGGCTCAGAGCGTGCCGCCGCACAGGCACGTCTCTATGCAACAGAAGACACGCCCCCTTCCCTCAGAGCGCTGCACAGGCAGGGAGAGAAGAAGCGCCATCTCACCTCACCGCCACCGGCTGTGTGCCTGTGTCTGTTGTCCGGTGACCCGACGCCGACCCAACTGTTCTGGCTGCCGCCAGCGCCGCCCTGAAGACCGTGTCAGTGGTGGTGGACTCACTGGACTGTCTGTCACTGTGGTAGAATTAGAATCCTCCAAGGACCAAGGTGGTCAGGTGTGTGTCCCACTCCCTGTCCTGCTGGCCGCTGTACCCCTCCTCCGAGTCCCCCCTCCCTGGCTGTCGCCTGATATGATATTAAGAGAGAGAGAATAAGTTGGGGACTGAAAATTTGCATTTGGGGGGGGGGAAGATGTTGCTGCAAGGCAAGCCTCATGATGGAGGGGGTCTAGGGGACTGAGAAATGTGCAATGGGGGGGCCTTTCTCAGTCCCCTAAACCCCCTCCTTGAGGCTTGCCTGGCAGCACATCTTACCCTCCCCCCCCCCCAATTGCACATTTCTCAGTCCCCCTCCATGAGGCTTGCCTGGCAGCACAATTACCCGTGCAATTTGGGGGGTTAGAATGTGTAAGGCTACTTTCACACCTGCGTTCGGGTGTCCGCTCGTGAGCTCCGTTTAAAGGGGCTCACGAGCGGCCCCGAACGCATCCGTCTGGCCCCAATGCATTCTCAGTGGAGGCGGATCCACTGAGAATGCATCCGCCTGCCAGCGTTCAGCCTCCGCTCCGCTCAGTGAGCGGACACCTGAACGCTGCTTGCAGCGTTCGGGTGTCCGCCTGGCCGTGCGGAGGCGAGCGGATCTGTCCAGACTTATAATGGAAGTCAATGGGGACGGATCCATTTGAAGATGACACTATATGCCTCAATCTTCAAACGGATCCGTCCCCCATTGACTTTCAATGTAAAGTCTGGACGGATCCGCTCAGGCTACTTTCAGACTTAGAAAATTTTCTAAGTTATAATGCAGACTGATCCGCTCTGAACGCTAGTGTGAAAGTAGCCTAAGATGTGCTGCCAGCCTCATGGAGGGGGACATGTAGCCTTAGGCTACTTTCACACTAGCGTTCGGAGCGGATCCGTCTGATGTTTCATCAGACGGATCCGCTCCTATAATGCAGACGTTTGCATCCGTTCAGAACGGATCCGTCTGCATTATATTGTAGAAAAATTTCTAAGTCTGAAAGTAGCCTGAACGGATCCGTCCAGACTTTACATTGAAAGTCAATGGGGGACGGATCCGTTTGAAGATTGAGCCATATGGTGTCATCTTCAAACAGATCCGTCCCCATAGACTTACATTGTAAGTCTGGACGGATCCGCTCGCCTCCGCACGGCCAGGCGGACACCCGAACGCTGCAAGCAGCGTTCAGGTGTCCGCTCACTGAGCGGAGCGGAGGCTGAGCGCTGGCAGACTGATGCATTCTCAGCGGATCCGCGTCCACTGAGAATGCATTAGGGCCGGACGGCTGCGTTCGGGGCCGCTCGTGAGCCCCTTCAAACGGAGCGCACGAGCGGACACCTGAACGCTAGTGTGAAAGTAGCCTAATAGACAGACTAAGGATACTATACCAAGTGTTTTTGTTTGTAGTTAATCTTTATTAGCGCTTGCATATCTTGTGTTCGTGGGGGCCTCATGTTCGAGTTTCGCCTAAGGCCTCACAAAGTCTAGAGCCGCCTCTGATGCTAGGAGTTAGTAAACCTCCAGGGGGCACGGGCAGGAACAGCAATATGCTCTCCTGCCCATACTACCTGCTCTGCGGCCCCATTCATAAACTTTACAGTCTGTACTCCGTACACTGTTGAGCTGTGTAAGAAGGTACCTGGAATCATTGTGGATGGAAGGTATGTGTCACCTAGTTTCCTGGCCTCGGTGAAGTAAGAGCCGGTATTTTATGTGTCAGCAGCAGATATTGCTAATTGACACCGAAAGAGTTAGCATGGCTGTTATAGCTGATCCAGGATGGCTCTTACTGGGAGTAGTCAAAGTGCTGGGTGGGTAACTACTCCCCATGTTCCAGGCCGGGTTTTGCCAGGCATAAAAACCCGCCAGCACTGCCAGGTGTGTGGATTTACCTCCATCTGACAGTGGAGCTCAGGAGTCTGTGTGCTGTGAACTGAGGTCTGTGCTGGGATTTGAGGTTTGAGCCGGGCTGGAGGACTCAGGCCCCTCTAAAGGCGAACAGGCCGCCTATGGACTTGATGAGGCTGAACGGCTAACAGGGTGTGAATTAACACCCAGGAGAAAAGGTGACTTTTATTGTTTATGGACTTTCTTTGTGTGTGAACAAACACTGAGCCACCTGCATTTTGTGATACACCTTATCTGCATCTTGTGATACACCAATGTGTGAATAAACACCGCTGTTTAATTCAATAACTGTGTACTTTGCCGCTATACTGCATCCGCTAGTCCTAACTACCAGAGCGAATCTCCACAATTGGTGGAGGATGCGGGCACACGCAGTGAGGATGGTGTGAACGCCGATATATTTTTGGGTTTGCATTTTTGGGCACAGTTGTATGTCGTACATCAAACCAGCTGCATTTCAACCTGTGCCCCATGACAAAATGGAGGCTGTTGTGAAGGCCCTCATGGAGGCTAATTTGAAGCAGCGAGAGACCAACCTGCACCAACGGGAGGCTAATAAGCAACACAGGGGCGTAGCGTGGGGGGGGCCAGGGGGGCCGTTGACCCGGGTGCAAAATTGCAGGGGGCGCCAGGCGGCAAACACTTCAATGAGGGTCATGGGAGCCTATGGCTCCCGTCCCCTCCGTTCTTCCTCATAGGTTTCAGCCTGAAGCCTATGAGGCAGTAGAGCGAGCGTAGTGTAAGAGAATGTAGTTGATCCTGGGAGGTATGATGTCAAGGGAAGAGGCGGAGTCTCGTCATCCAGGGGGCATGGCCTAACAATGTGCGGGAGATTCTACAGAGCAGGAGCAGAGTGTGAAGGTAAGTATGTGGAGGAGAATAGTGACTGTCTGTTATTTTTACTTGGGGGGGCTTTTTGCAGGGGCTGAAGGGAGAAGGAATCCTCTTTGTATTGGAGACTGTATGTTAGTGGGGTCTGAAGAGAAGGTAGGGGGGGGGATATTATTTACATGGGACTGTATGCTGGAGGGGCTGAAGGCAGGGGGGGGTGATATTTTACATGGGACTGTATGCTGGAGGGGCTAAGGCAGGGGGGGTGATATTTTACATGGGACTGTATGCTGGAGGGGCTAAGGCAGGGAAGTGATGTGTCTTACGTGGGACTGTATGCTGGAGGGGCTGAAGGCAGAGGAGGGGTTGTATCTTACATGGGACTATATGCTGGAGGGACTGAAGGCAGGGGGAGGGATGCATTTTAGGCTACTTTCACACTTGCGTTCAGAGCGGGTCCGTCTGATGTCTGCCCAGACGGATCCGCTCATATAATGCAGACTTGGGATCCGTTCAGAACGGATCCGTCTGCATTATATTGTAGAAAAATTCTAAGCGTGAAAGAAGCTTCAGACGGATCCGTCCAGACTTTACATTGAAAGTCAATGGGGGACGGATCCGTTTGAAAATTGAGCCATATTGTGTCATCTTCAAACGGATCCGTCCCCTCTGACTTACATTGTAAGTCTGGACGGATCCGTTTGGCTCCGCACGGCCAGGCGGACACCTGCTGAGCGGAGCGGAGGCTGAACGCTGCCAGACTGATGCATTCTGAGCGGATCCGCATACACTCAGAATGCATTGGGGCAGTACGGATCTGTTCGGGGCCGCTTGTGAGAGCCTTCAAACGGAATTCACAAGCGGAGCCCCAAACGCAAGTGTGAAAGTAGCTGGGACTGTGCAAGGAGGGCTGGAAGGCATGGGTGTGATGTATCTTACATGGGACTGTATGCTGGAGGGGCTGAAGGCAGATGGCAAAGAGAGGGAGTGTGATATTATTTACATAGGACTGTATGTTGGAGGGGCTGAAGGCGGGGAGTGATGTATTTTACATGAGACTGTATGCTGGAGGGGCTGAAGGCAGGGGGAAGGTTGTATCTTACATGGGACTGTATGCTGAAGGGGGGCATAATTATTACTATAATACTACAGAGGGGGCCATTTTAATATTAATAATATTAATACAGAGGAGGAAATAATAATAATATAGAGGGGCCAGTAAATATTATAATTATACAGAGGGCATTATAGTTATGGGAACTACGGGGGAGATCTGTTATCTGAGGATGATAGTAAAGTGAGAAATCCCAAACATTTTCTGTGAAACTCTACAGAGACGAGACGCGGCTGAAAGAAGGTATCATGGCGGTCCTATCTCCGAATGAAGATGCTGAGGAAAGTCTACATCACAGGAGAGGTCACTGGATGTAACAGGTATGGGGCGGTCTTCTCCTGTATTTTTCATAGCAATGTATGTTATGTCCATACAAATATCTGTTTGGGGGGGGAGTGTGGATATAGAATTTGGGCCACACTGCCGACGCCTGGCCCCAGACTTCGTGTCACACTGTGCGTGTCCTGAATTCTGGAGCTCACACCCATCTACTACATTGTCTGTACTCAGAGAGTTATCACTGTGTTATCTGTGGTGTTACATAGGACTGCAGATGACTGCATTATTTGTAAAAAAGGGGCGTGGTCACAGGTTGGGGCGCAATACTTGGCTTGCCCCGGGTGCTGGCAACCTACGCTACGCCACTGAAGCAACAGCAAGAGACCAACCAGTTTTTGCTACAACACGTGATGACTTTGCAGACAGCAGGAGCAACCCCAAGCATCCATGATGCAGTCCGTGCAGCGATCCCTAAGGTGACACCCACAGACGACATCGAAACCTACCTGCCGATGTAAGAGAAAGTGGCCACCAGGGAAAAGCTGCCCCGAGACCAGTGGGATAAGGTCATCGCTCCTTTCCTGGCATCAGAGTCCCAGCGGGTGTATTTTGACTTGCCGGACGATCAAGCGGCCGACTACCTGAAGGTAAAGGGTGAGATTTTGGCAAGACTGGGGGTGAATGTGTTGGTCCGGGCCCAGCGGGTACAGCACCTACAGCACTTCAACTGTAGGGTCATATACTCTCTCTCTCTTTCTCTTTATCATACTGAGTTCCCATCCCCCCCATGATTGGAGGTTCTTTGATAAATAATACTGTTATCTTGTTTGTTGTTATGTTTATATTGTTATTTCAGTTTTTTTTACCGATCCTATCTACAGTATCTAATCTACTGAGGATTCCCTCTCCAACCGGGCCTGGCTCTGGATCCTGGTCTCACCCTCGGGAGGCTAAGTACAACCCGTCTTTAATTACGAGATATACAATTACAGGTCAGCACAGCTATCCTGATCCCAGGCTTAGTAAATGATGGCTGATATACTGGTAGCCTCATACAGTGTAAGAGGCATCAACTCCCCCTTCCAAAAGTTGCTAGATATTTGCTATGCTGAAGAGGGATCGGGCTAATCTAGCTACTCTGTGATATCACTGTGCAGCTAATTCTTTGGCCTCCTGGGAGGTGAGTATTGGGTTCCAGAGATATGTTCCCTTTAAATATCTAGCTTATATACAGGACTCTGACTGTAGATATTTACTAGTTAAGGGCCATATAGGTGTCAGATATATATACCTTTATCAATGTTTACGCTCCAAATGTCAGCCAGGTTTCCTGGCTTATAAAAGTAATCTCACTAGCAGAATCCTGTAGCGAGGGCATCACGGTTCTTGGGGGAAGGGGGGCGGGTTAATCCAGTATTGGATCCTCCTCTTGATTTATCTTCCAACAAATCGATGCAGTCCCACAGGGCTCTGCGCTCTCTCAAGGCTAAACTATGGGATAGCCACCTTATAGACATCTGGCGCAACTTACACCCCCGTGCTGCAGACTATACTTTTTTCTCCCCAGTCCATGGCTCATATCAACACTTTATTTATATCAACAATTTATTTATCTGCAAAGATCATCTCCAGCTGTGTTCTGAGGCAGAGGTGGGCCCTATCCTTCTTTCGGACCATTCTCCTATATTTATATTTATTTCCATGCCCCACCTAACATGTAAGCCGGTTAAATGAAGACTTAATGAATATGTGCTAGGCAATCCTGAGACGAACTCCCGAATAGCTAAACTATTCGGGAGACCAGGATCCAGAGCCAGGCCCGGTTGGAGAGGGGATCCTAAGTAGATTAGATACTGTAGATAGGACCTGTAAAAAAAAAACTGAAATAACAATATAAACATAACAACAAACAAGATAACAGTAGTATTTATCAAAGAACCTCCAATCCTGGGGAAGGGGGGGGGACTCAGTATGATAAAGAGAAAGAGAAGTAAAAAGGGAGGTGAAAGTAAGTGCAAGACCATTTATGACCTGGTCTCTGCCTATTTACTAGTGCTATAGTAGTACGAGACATCAGAGTGTAAAGAGACATATTTTCTAGATAACGTGGTGTGCTACTGAGGCCGCAGCACAATATGGTTTAGATCAAACATAGGGGGGATACAGTCCTCTATCACTCAGATACAATAAGAAACAAGTAATTTAGGATAGCAGTTTGCTGCCCCCAAGACCAAAATTTGGAAAGTAAATAGGAAAAAAAAGAAAAGTAGATTAGGGGAGAGCTATATGCCTGTGGTACGTGGCTATGTGGTATTTGGCTCATATAGTGGAAAAGCACTAACTACAGCTTAAAGAGAGAGTATATGACCCTACAGTTGAAGTGCATTATGGAACCTCTTTCAGGGTCTGTTGTAGCTCAAAGGGGACCACCTTCTAGATGTCTGGAAGTGCCGTCAGGTCTTGAACCGTTTCCCAGTTCTCAATCTCCAGAAGGGTGATGTTTAGGTAATTAAAGACAGGTCTCAGATCTGCTTGAGAATACACAGTGAGGCAGGAGCCATTGTAGAAAAACTATAGCCCGAAGGGAAATATCCAATAGTACATCACTTTGTTGGTCCTGAGCCAGTTGGTCAACATCTTTAACATTCTTCGCTTTCTCAGTGTAGTAGGTGCTAGGTCTTGGTAAATAAATATCGGATGTTCTTCAGATGACACTTCAGTTTCATCTTTTTCTTTAGCCAGGACCGCCTCTTTATCCTGGAAATCAAGGAACCTGCATATGATGTCCCTAGGGGGGGGTCTGAAGGCTTGGGTAGAGGTTGTAGAGCTCTGGGAGCTCTCCCCAGGATCACTTCTGAAGGATGGTCCCGGCCCAGGATGCTAAAACATATGGTTTTCATTACCACATGGATATTTCCAGGAGCTACTTCTTCCAGCACCCCCCTAAACCTCTAGTTGTTCTGTCATCCTCGATTCTCTTGATCTTGTAAGGCTGCACTCATGGCATTAAGGTGAACTTGATACTGTTGAAAACAACGCAACGTGGCCGACTGAATCTCCAGGAGTGAAGCTTGGGCTGTTCCTAAGACCTCCACATGACCCCCTATGTGTACCTCCTGGTGGAGAGATGTTATCTCATTGGGCACTGGCACTATGGCTTTGGACAGAGCTTGTTTCAGGTATTGTCTAGAAATAAGTAAGCTGTGATGGCTTGTGGCTTTCTCACATTCGCTATCACCATCTGAGGCAACCGGTGCTCTTTCACAAAACCTGGCAGGGGCCACCTGTGCCATTTTGGTTTCACGTGATACATATGCTGCCGCCGCCTTCCTAATGGATTTGTCCATCTTTCTCCTGTTATTAGGGAGTTCAGTAATCTGCGTAGGGTCCCCGGTCTTTGGGTTACCAATCTTCACAATGCTTGACCGTCCAGGCTTTTTTAGGCTAAGGTAGAAAAGAGTCTTTACTGCAGAGCACAAGATCAAGATGCCATTCCTTGCAGGTGCCAGCTCGGCCCCCAAGGCCAGGTACTTTTGACCCCCTCACGATTGTGTCGGCATGGCTCCCACACCAGTCACTTATCCGCCTCCTCCTCCATGGACACGTTCCCTTCCCCAACAACAGATGAGCACAGGGTCGCTCGCACTAGCCCTCCTTCCTATCATGTGTGTCAGGTCAAGCATTGCCATGCCGTCTTGGAGCTGATTGGCCTGGGAGAGAGTAGCCACACCAGTGGGCAGATGCTCAAGTACATCAAGCAGCAAATATCCCGCTGGCTGTCACTCCACCGAATCCCACTAAGCAAGGTGGTCAACGACAATGGGCACAACATTGTGGCTGCCCTGAACCAGGGTGAAATAACCCATGCTCCCTGTATGGCGCACATCATCAACCTAGTGTTGCAACTCTTAAATAAGTACACTGGCTTGTGCAAGGTGCTGGCAAAGTCCAGGAGACTGTCCAAATAATTCAGACACTCTTACGTGGCGAGGAACACTCTCCTGGACCTGTAGCAACAGAAGGGTCTGCCGGTACACCACATAATCCGCTACGTGCCAATTCTCTGGAATTCGACATTGCACGTGCTCGAGCGTCTGTACGAGCAGCGGAAAGCCGTGAACGATTTTTTCATGCATCAGACAGATTCAGCAGCAGGGACCATGTGTTGCTTCAAGGTCAGGACTGGCAACTTATCCAGGACGCCTGTCAGGTCCTAAAGCCCTTTGAAGAGGCCACAAAGTAAATTATCAGGGACAACTGCGGCATGAATGACATCATCCCTCTCATATTTATCTTAGAACAGACACTGAGGCTCATGCAGCAGGGGACCATGGCGGAAGAAGAGCAGCTAACACATCTTGCTGTCCACCTTATAGCTGTTGGGGGGACACAAAGGGAATCTGCCATGGAGGAGCAGGATGACGAAGATGAGGATGATGAAGATGAGGATGAAAAGCTGCCACTGCAAGAGTAGGAAGAGGAGTCGGAGGTGGAGGAGCAAGAGGACAATGATGAGGATGGCACCGGCCAAGATATCCAATCTTAGTGGGGGGGCAGACCCGAAAGAAGTGGCTCCTTGGGCACGCTGGCCAGAAGGCCACCTTTATGTTCGCTTCGTCCCCCACAGAGTCACTCCCCTCCAGCCGCTACGAACAGTAGCAGAAGCAGCCATTTCAGTCTCCTCAACATGATGGAGCAGTTTTTCCATGTGCCGCGTCAGGCAGAGGCCAGTCAGCAATCTGAAAGCTCACGCCTCAACGACTAGGTTCAGGCCTACCTAAAATATGACTAGTCTCATATCCAGTTCACTGACCCGAACAGTTGCCCAAACTGGCACAGCACGCTCTCTTTCTTCTGTCTTGCCCTGCTTCCAGTGTCACCCCCGAGAGGTTTTTCAGCGTTGTGGGTGGCGTGGTGAGACCCAAACGGACCAAGTGTCCAAAACATCACTTTTGTCACAATGAACCAAGCCTGTATTCAGAAGGATTTTTACACTCCTTTGGCTGATTCCAGCTGTATAGACTTATAGATGTATGGCCCCATCTTGCCACTTTTTGCTGTCTGTTTGTTGTTTGTCTGACTATTATCACGTTCTGTGATAGCATATATACATGATTAATGTACTAATACAGAAATTTTCTCATAGTTTAGGCAGGCTGAATGCGATCAATGGCCCTCTCCTTGCTGCTGGAGCCCCATCTTGCCACTCTTGCTGTCTGTCTGCCTGCCTTGGACCAGAAACAAATCTCGACTGGTTCGCTCATCTCTACCATAAAGCTAAGATGTTAAATGCATTTACATCACTGAAGCTATTAGGTGTGATTAAACTGCCTCTGGTGAGTTGTTAGAACAGCATTGTAAGTGATTATTTGAGGTATTGACTTAATTCCCCTCCTTTCTCCGCAGCCTGTATATAAAACGTGTTTTCAAAACACCAAAGCTTAGACTAAACTGACCCCCATGCCCCACCACTGTATTAGCCGCAGGCTGATGAACAGATACGTATTTGCTTGCCAATGTTTTTGAATGACTTCTAACTTTAGTGTTGCCCAGATTGCATCCCCTTTTAAAGGTCATCTTGTTTAGAAAACCTATTTTGTAGATAACCTATTGTAGAATCTATCCTAAAAGATAGAGTCCATAATCAGCAACAGCAAGGAGCATCTCTAAAAAGTTCCTCTTGCTGTGGAGGACCCAGCATGCCTATGCATAACGTGAGCAGCCCACAGATAATGTGTAATTCTACCCCTTTCCTGGGGTGGTGCTGCAGGGATATTGAACAAGTGATATTGTTGATATGTTCTCCCAAAGATAACAGCTGATTGCTCTGGGTCTCAGCACCAGGACACAGGGGAACCCCCTTTCCCACAAAAATACATCATCCAAAGTAACTAGACCCTGCATCCAGCCCCAGATAATCTGTCTCGAGAGCTCAACATGACATGCAATCATTCCCATTGCAAGTAAATTTTCTAGTTTTCCTCCTTACCATATGATGATCTATTTTGCAATGTATATTTAATGAACATTTGGTTATTTTTATGTGTGGGAGATGAAGAATCTTTCAAGCAATGAATATTTTATCTTGAACTTTTTTTTTTCTGTTAATTTCAATGAAAGGTTCATCATCTTGAGCAAACATGCTGGAGCACAAGTCTAAAGAGGACGTCTCTTTACATATCGATATTTATTCAGGGACGGCAGATACGATGCCTCCTGAATTGTTAATGAATATTCATTTTTGAGCCCGGCAGTTTGTTACTAGCTAGGGGTTAAGCGTGGAATTATTGATGGAAGGATGTATGTTTTCTCTTAGAATAAATTCCTTGACGATTTGAGGTCTTGTTTTCTGGTGGTACTGACTGTCTGTGGGGAATCAGAAGGGGTTGTGGGCAATTAATATTACCTGGTATTAGTGTGTAAGACAAAACATAAGGGAAACACAGACAGTTCGTTTTTGTTTGTTTTTTTACAATTTTTTCTACTTTTTGTATTTCATTGATCTGAAGAACTTTCTTGTGACTGTATTAAATATCCTCTATCTTACTACATGAAGTTCCACTGATGCATGATGTTAATTCTATTCTATAGTAATTATACTAATTAGGTTCTGCAAACATTCACTTTATTTTAAATGTTTCTTTCATTATGCCCAGACTGGCCAACCACCTAATATGTATAAGAGACTCCTGGATGTCACAAACCTAATCTTTTATTTTTTTGAGGAAATAACAGGAGATAAACCGTCGCCAGGGATGGCTGACAACAGCTTAATGGCCCTTTACTGTGGAGGAGATCGCTGCATATAAATGCATCAGTCTCTTCCACTGACGAGCAGGCGATTTCCGGGAAGGAACACTTTCCGACAATCGCTTGCTGTGTTGGTCCGTCTAAAGGGACATATACTCCTCTTTCCCCATTCAGAATATAACTACTATAATACTGCTCCTATGTACAGGAATATAACTAATATAATACTGCTCCTATGTACAAGAATATAACTACTATAATACTGCTCCTATGTACAAGAATATAACTATTATAATACTGCCTCCTATGCACAAGAATATAACTACTATAATACTGCTCCTATGTACAAGAATATAACTACTATAATACTGCCTCCTATGTACAAGAATATAACTACTATAATACTGCTCCTATGTACAAGAATATAACTACTATAATACTGCTCCTATGTACAAGAATATAACTACTATAATACTGCTCCTATGTACAAGAATATAACTACTATAATACTGCTCCTATGTACAGGAATATAACTACTATAATACTGCTCCTATGTACAAGAATATAACTGCTATAATACTGCCTCCTATGTACAAGAATATAACTACTATAATACTGCCTCCTATGTACAGGAATATAACTACTATAATACTGCTCCTATGTACAAGAATATAACTACTATAATACTGCCTCCTATGTACAAGAATATAACTGCTATAATACTGCCTCCTATGTACAAGACTATAACTACTATAATACTGCTCCTATGTACAAGAATATAACTACTATAATACTGCCTCCTATGTACAAGAATATAACTACTATAATACTGCTCCTATGTACAAGAATATAACTGCTATAATACTGCTCCTATGTACAAGAATATAACTACTATAATACTGCTCCTATGTACAAGAATATAACTACTATAATACTGCTCCTATGTACAAGAATATAGCTACTATAATACTGCTCCTATGTACAAGAATATAAATATATACAGTACAGACCAAAAGTTTGGACACACCTTCTCATTCAAAGAGTTTTCTTTATTTTCATGACTATGAAGGCATTAAAACTATGAATTAACACATGTGGAATTATATACATAACAAACAAGTGTGAAACAACTGAAAATATGTCATATTCTAGGTTCTTCAAAGTAGCCACCTTTTGCTTTGATTACTGCTTTGCACACTCTTGGCATTCTCTTGATGAGCTTCAAGAGGTAGTCCCCTGAAATGGTTTTCACTTCACAGGTGTGCCCTGTCAGGTTTAATAAGTGGGATTTCTTGCCTTATAAATGGGGTTGGAACCATCAGTTGCGTTGAGGAGAAGTCAGGTGGATATACAGCTGATAGTCCTACTGAATAGACTGTTAGAATTTGTATTATGGCAAGAAAAAAGCAGCTAAGTAAAGAAAAACGAGTGGCCATCATTACTTTAAGAAATGAAGGTCAGGGCTATTTGACCATGAAGGAGAGTGATGGGGTGCTGCGCCAGATGACCTGGCCTCCACAGTCACCGGACCTGAACCCAATCGAGATGGTTTGGGGTGAGCTGGACTGCAGAGTGAAGGCAAAAGGGCCAACAAGTGCTAAGCATCTCTGGGAACTCCTTCAAGACTGTTGGAAGACCATTTCAGGGGACTACCTCTTGAAGCTCATCAAGAGAATGCCAAGAGTGTGCAAAGCAGTAATCAAAGCAAAAGGTGGCTACTTTGAAGAACCTAGAATATGACATATTTTCAGTTGTTTCACACTTGTTTGTTATGTATATAATTCCACATGTGTTAATTCATAGTTTTGATGCCTTCATAATCATGAACATTAAGAAAACTCTTTGAATGAGAAGGTGTGTCCAAACTTTTGGTCTGTACTGTACATCCGCATATTTATTTATAATATCGTGCAGAATGTTTTTATCTTTGCTTTTTATCTTTTTTTCTGTGATATATATTGTGACAGAGTGTCTGGAGAAGTAGTGGTCAGGGTCTATGTGTGCCCAAGGTTCCTCACTTCTGTCATTTAAAAAACAACCAGGGAAAGGGACAGCAGAGGGTTTGTAAAAAAATAAATAAAAAAAACTCGCGTTTTTAGGGTCTGTGTTGCTGGAGTGGGGAGAGAAGGGTGGGGCGCCACTCCATCCGGACAGGTGTGCTAGCCTGATATAAGGCTGAGAATGGAGACACGTCTCTCTCTCTCTGCCTGGGGACAGAACTGCTTGGAGTCTCTGTTAGTATAGAAGGTGGTACAAACAATAGGGTTATGTTTGGTGTCCAGTGTTAGGCTGGCACCAGGTTAGTCAGGAGTTCCTCATTGTATAGTTAGATCCGGACAGGCATAGAATTTTGTTTATGTTTATTTTATGTACCACCCGCTGGCAATAAATCAGTTGATGGAAAACTGAGGTTGCTGGAATCTGATCTCAAGAGAGCATGCTCATCGACCACCCCGCTACATAACTCTCACAATATATATATAAAGTCAGGTCCATAAATATTGGGACATCGACACAATCCTAACATTTTTGGCTATTTACACCACCACAATGTATTTGAAATTAAACAAACAAGATGTTCTTTAACTTCAGACTGTCAGCTTTAATTTGAGGGTATTTACATCCAAATCAGGTGAACGGTGTAGGAATTACAACAATTTGCATATGTGCCTCATTCTTAAAAAGAAGGAACGCATCGGTGAGCTCAGCAACACCAAAAGACCCGGAAGACCACGGAAAACAACTGTGGTGGATGACCGAAGAATTCTTTCCCTGGTGAAGAAAACACCCTTCACAACGGTTGGCCAGGTCAAGAACACTCTCCAGGAGGTAGGTGTATGTGTGTCAAAGTCAACAATCAGGAGAAGACTTCACCAGAGTGAATACAGAGGGTTCACCACAAGATGTAAACCATTGGTGAGCCTCAAAAACAGGAAGGCCAGATTAGAGTTTGCCAAACGATATCTAAAAAAGCCTTCACAGTTCTGGAACAACATCCTATGGACAGATGAGACCAAGATCAACTTGTACCAGAGTGATGGGAAGAGAAGAGTATGGAGAAGGAAAGGAACTGCTCATGATCCTAAGCATACCACCTCATCAGTGAAGCATGGTGGTGGTAGTGTCATGGCGTGGGCATGTATGGCTGCCAATGGAATGTGACTGCTGACAAAAGCAGCAGGATGAATTCTGAAGTGTTTCAGGCGATATTATCTGCCAAATGCTTCAGAACTCATTGGACGGCATTTCACAGTGCAGATGGACAATGACCCAAAGCATACTGCAAAAGCAACCAAAGAGTTTTTTTAAGGGAAAGAAGTGCAATGTTATGCTATGGCTAAGTCAATCACCTGACCTGAATCCGATTGAGCATGCATTCCACTTGCTGAAGACAAAACTGAAGGGAAAATGCCCCAAGAACAAGCAGGAACTGAAGACAGTTGCAGTAGAGGCCTGGCAGAGCATCACCAGGGATGAAACCCAGCATCTGGTGATGTCTATGCGTTCCAGACTTCAGGCTGTAATTGACTGCAAATGATTTGCAACCAAGTATTAAAAAGTGAAAGTTTGATTTATGATTATTATTCTGTCCCATTACATTTGGTCCCTTAACAAGTGGGAGGCACATATGCAAACTGTTGTAATTCCTATACCGTTCACCTGATTTGGATGTAAATACCCTCAAATTTAAGCTGACAGTCTGCAGGTAAAGCTCATCTTGTTTGTTTCATTTCAAATCCATTGTGGTGGTGTATAGAGCCAAAAATGTTAGAATTGTGTCGATGTCCTAATATTTATGGACCTGACTGTGTATATATATATATATATAGCTCTCAGTCTGATCACAACATTTTCGATTTACTGAATTCTTGTTTCTACCTTTGGTTTTACTTAAATTTATATTGTAAAAATCCACAAGAAATGTTCTCTGATTTTTGGTCTCAATAAACGTCATCCACTGTTTATGGCTTAAGTGTTTTGAATGTGATTTCTTTATGAATAGCTAAAAGCTGCAGATTTTTGGTCCGCCTTACTGTACTCTTCAATGGCCATAATATCTGCCTAGTGTTTTCAGTAATAACAGTTTATTTTCTGAAAGGAGCCAGAGAGCCTCTCTTAATTATTCATCGGTGACAAAAATGGAATTATTAGGCCAATATGTTTGTCATTTTTTGAGTCATTTACATATCCCCTTTCCCCTCTCCGCACGGTGTCTTTTATGCAAATTGTGGTCCTGGAGCACTTGGTAAATCAGGGTCCTAGATGAAATATCAAAAAAAGATTTTATTCAGACAGCTCGCCGAGCAGAGGCTAATGGTTTCCCATGTTTATCTAGATGTGCGGGCCTGACATTTTGCACTGACAGAATTATACAGTAAACAGGAAGAAAATCTTGTTTATCTCTAATTTCTACCCTTTTCTATCAAACAATTATTTGAAGTCAAGGAAAACTGCCAATGAATGACTTCAGTTCTGCACTTTCTTAAAGTTGAATCTAATGACTCGTAAACTTTTTTTTTATATTTCAGTGAGTGTTTTTAAGGGAGTTGATTACTCAAGAGTTAGACCTTTGTTTCTCCTGGCTCCCCGATACACTTGCACACTACGTTCAGCCAAGTGTTCACATGTTTTTAATGGGGTCAGGAAATTAACCCACTGATGGATACCTTTGGTGGTGGCTTGAAGAATAAAGGATCTGGCTTGAAAAGATTCAGCATCCTTCCATCATCCAACATCAACTGTGTACGAGACTTTGGAGGCCCTACCAGATAGTTGACCAGTCATGCCAAAAGATGTAGGTTCTGCTGATGTTTTTGAGTATATGGGCTCCTAAGTGCAGTACATTTTTATCGATTTCGTCTTCAGCTGTCTAAAACCAAAGAGCCAAGGGCTTAGTGGAACTTAGGGAAGGCAAGGCTCTTCTTTGGGGCTCTTGGAAATATGGTGTTCAGATCTGGTTGGTCCCTTCTTCTTTGCTACTGGATAGAGAGTGCAGTACTCTCTGCAGAGAGTACATTGCTATCAATCAATAGTGATTTGGCCAAAGGTCATGTAAACGGAGTAGAGTGGGACACCACCAAGCCCTTCTAATCTTGGCAGCAGAACCTAGCAACATAATAAGAAGTCCATTTTGTTCCTTGCAATGAGGTTTCTTCTCTTTCAGATGTGTCCTGCATTATCTTTCCTTTTGACTGGAGATGGGTGGATGATCATCATGAGAAAACCTGCTTTGAAAACATTTTACAAAGCTTTTTATTTATTTTTTCTAAGGTGGTCATCTGGTTACACTCATCTTAGGATATCCTGAGCCAAGAAGAAAGGTAAAGTAAGGTAGAACACATGTGCATATAAGGCTTTTCAGTCCAGTAAAGATGGTTCTGCATATGCCACAGTTCCACTTCACTTTACAAAACCTCTCAGCCAATGCACAACATCAAAAAGAATGACACATTGGGAACTGCTTTGAAAGTGTATAATTTTTGGTGTCAAACGTGCATCATCTCTATTCTTTTCGATGGACAACAAGACTAAAAACCAGGACAAAAGACTCCTCCAAAGGAATTTTTCATGGGATCCCTGTAGAGGGTACAGTTTCAGCCATTGGTTATGTTTTAAAAGAGCCTTTTGAGCATTATCTATCTAAAGAGAGCTATTCTTGTGCCAAATATTTATTAAACCATGTCCGTTGTGGGTTGCCATATTGTGCGTTGAATCAAGACTCATGGGATTGCAATCTATAAAAATGTTTCTTTTTAGGTGTATTCTACCTCATGCCCAACCCACTGAGCTTCTTCTGGGAGGTCATCCTCATGTTTTGATCCTCTTAATACAATCCTCTTAATCCAAACCTTAGACTCTTGTTATCTATGTGATCTGTGTACCTGGCTAGAATTTTGGGACTGGCTCAAGGTGGGTAAATGCTATGGACAGCCTTAGACGTGTGCATCCTGTGAAAGGAAACTTCATCTGTTAGTAATAAAGGGGGCATCATTGGTCCTACTCCTGATGACCTGGACACCTGTAGCTTTCACCCCCAATTTCCACACTTGGTGGGCAAATCTATGGGAAATTAGCTGGACTAAGTAAATTTCATATTTTATTGATTGGTTAGTGTTATTTAGGCAGATGTTTGTGACTGGTATTTGGGAACTTTACAAGAATATTACCCTATATGACTGAGCTGACATTTCTGTTGTGAATTTGTTTTTTGATTCAATAATTTTAACAGAAAAATTGAAAACAGGAACAGATAAATGGAATTCAGTCTGTTCCATAGCTATCACCCATTGAAAACCAAAGGCCCCTAATGGACCCCATTGACTTATAGTGGAGTCTGTTGGGTTCTAGTAGTATGGTGTTTTCCAAACTACTGGAAAAAGAATTACATGTCAAGCTATTTTTTTCTGCCAAATGTGACATAATCTGTGACAGAGGCTCCAACACGGATGAGAGAAGAGCCTAAGACTGGCATTATCATGTTGGTCAGTTATGGAGATGGGTCTTAGAAACTTCCCCATAGAAATGAAGCCTTCAGAAGTGGTCCACCTCTAAGCTGAAATCATTCAGCAACCTATCATACTGCTCCTTAAAAGATTTTTGTGGCTCATCTCCAAGTCTACCTACTATGCAGGATCCTGGATATGATCATCCTCCAGTTAAAAGGGCCTCCATAATGTATGGAAGAAGAGCCTAAGACTGGCACCACTGTTGATCAGTTATGAAGATTGGTCCTAAATAGTGTTAGTATATAGTATATAGTGCTATATATTCTACATCGCAAACATTCTAGATTTTTTATTTATTAGTAACCTCCCTTCTAGCTTGTGGGCCAATGAGAAGGCTTCAATATCTTTGTCAGAGCTTAGCAACATCCCTAGCAACCAATAGGAAAGTTGCCTACCCCTTACTATATAAGAACCTCCCCAGTAGCTATTTTCTGCAGTTTTTTTGCAGTTGTAAGAGAGAGAGAGCAGTGACATTGCTGTGCTCTGTGCTTTCATCTGGATCCTATTCCTTATACAATTACATTAGATAGTTAGTTAGCTCATACTGTATATATAATACAGATAGTTAGTGGGAGATAGTCAGTGTAGGTTAGATAGTGATATAGTGTAGCTGATAGGTTCCAGTGCAGGGTGTTAGGTAGTGTGATAGGAATTACTGTTTCTCTGCTGTCCATACATACATGCTACAGACACAGTTCTGTGATGTCACAACAATACTTAGTGCACCGATCAATAATATCTACTCAGACCTGATAACATGTGAAGTTGCATGTATTGCGCAAAAAAAAATATGCGCATCATTAATGCCGATTTGCACAAACAATGACTGGAGATCACAAATTTGCAAATTTATTGCGAATATTATGAATATTCCTGAAATATAGCGAAAACGAATATTGCCTATTCCGCTCATCACTAGTGAAAAGCAGATTGCTGACATCAAGCAGTCTAATAATTACTGGATAACCATGCTTTTAAACCCTCGCCACCAGGAATAAGTTATAACCAGGAAACACTGTGTATGCAGCTCACTGCAGCTTATGTCGAGCAGACGACTGCTGCCAGTGTGTCTGAAAGGGAGATCCCTGCAGAGTCACCAGCCCCCCCCACCCGATGCCACCAGTAGGGTGGCCACTGGCTTTCCGCTCATAAGCTGGACATTTTAGACCATGACCAGTCCCAATAGAAGACCATCAGGTGAGCTGCCAGCAGGCTGGGAGAGCTCCTTTCCCCCTCAGCCAGCCACAGGGTGACATGCCGCCGACTCTAGTGACTGGGGATGAGAGAAGCCTCAGTCAATTTGTTATTGCAGCTCACGTTCAGACAACGTAATGCTGCTGTCTGAGCGTGAGCTACTGAAAAGAAAGACATCCCTGCATCTTTCAGGGACAGGGAGCAAGAAAAATGGACTGTCCAGCCTAAAACCGGACGTCTGGCCACCCTAGCCATGAGTAGCAGAAGCCACGGCAGCAGCCATTTTGGTCTCCTCTACATGGTGGAGCAGTTTTTCCACATGCCACAGTAGGCAGAGGCCAGTCAGTAAGCCGAAAACTCTCACCTCAACTCCCATATTCAGGCCTACCTAAACTATGGCTAGTTTTTGTCGCATACCCAGTTCCCTGACCCCATTGATTTCTGGCAAGGCAGACAGGAACAGTGGACCAAACTGGCACAGAAAACTGGGGGTTATACACCCATTTTCAGGGCAATTGGTGCAACTTTGGTTCAGCCCAAATCGATTTGGATCCAAACCGAACTTTTTAAAAAATTTGACAAAACTGAACCGAACCGAATCTCAAGTGGTTCACTCATCTCTAGAGGAAACCATTGAAAAAATGATCATGCTACTCCCTACACATTGTAGGGTGGATGTGGCCTTATGTCTTTAGTTTAGAGTCCTTGTCTGACCCAACAAAGTCAAAACTTTTTTTGCACAATAATATCAAAGGCAATATGAGTCGGATGTTTGCACATTTAACAAGATACTCATTAAAATTAATAAGATGTATAACTGAATTCCAGACTCCTTTGTGGCTCTGAGAACAGTGTTAATTAACCTCATTTTATGGTACACATTGTGAACAATTAAGCCGTTTAAGCGTTTATTGTATTGTACCTTCAATCATTAGAGGTGGAGAAGTTAAAGGAAGCCAAGTGCACGCTCCTGGCCCATAAGTTTCAAGGATATAACACTTACCACTTAAAGTCACCCTAGCGAAGAAGAGATGAGTGATACTTGGAATTCTGGACATTTGTGGACATTTGCCTCTGTTTCCCCTATGCAAAGGTATAAAGGTCTTACTCTAGTTGACCTGAAAGGATTAACTTGCACTGTTTAATACTGTGTAACTGCATTTTATATGTTGTGATATATAGCCTGTTCATTTGCACTGTATTTGTGAGGCTCTGTGGAAAGGGTTAAAGGGAGGGTTAAAGGGGTTGTCCAAGACTATAAAAATGTCTCCCATATGCCCAGGCCCCTCAGAATCAATATACTTACCTGGTTCCTCGCTCCCTGCGCCGCTCCTGGTACCCACAGCGCCACGATGCTAGGAAGGCTCATCCCCGTCCCCGCCTGCCATTGGCTTCTCCCCCCCGACACCGGATGTTTTCAGCTGCGCACGAGAAGAAGCAGCAGCAGCTGGATAACCCCTTTAATGAACAATAAGAGACATTTTGGACTTTGAATGAGAATCTGGTAATTTTCCACAGCTTAGAAAAGAGCATGTTTTGGAGGGAAAAAGTCAGACTTGTTTACAACCAAAACCAGACAGACTGACCTTGTGATTGTCTGGTTTAGCTCTGTTGTTATGTCTGAAAACCTGTTTGTGTCTGGAAAATCTGCTGTGTCATTGCCATTGAGTATCATTGAAGCTTTAATGTAAGTCTATGACAGACTGGATTTGAAACATTGAAACTATTTGTGCTGAGTTTCTCCACTCCACCCATCCCACTAGAAGGTTCTAGTTCTTCTAGAAACTGTATGTAAGGAGAGCAGTCAGAACCTCTAGTGTTCTGCAGTTAGGGATCAGTGCTGGTAGGGAGAGAATCATGCCATTCTGCATGAGCGACCAGAAGAAGATGTTGAGATGGGGATACTGAGCTACAGGCCATGGGTCACCAGCCCTGTGACCAAGGAGCCACCCAGACTATGGACCTACAGACCGTGGGCCACCAGCCTTTGGCCAAGGTACCAGCCTTCTGAGAGAGGGACGGCTAGCTAAGGCCTTTCCTTAGCATCAAACCCTTCTTATGCCAGGGAGGAGACTGGAGAAGCTAACCCTATCCCTCTCCTTTATTGTTTTGCACCTGCATTCCTCCAATATAGAAGCACACTGGTTTACTGCAGACCCTGGCTCTTGGACATATTTCCCATTTGGGTACCCAACGCCTTACCATCCCTTGTGGAGAGCACGTGGTGACCCCTCAACGGTGTCCTGGGGACCCAATGTAGTATTGGGGCTACTCCAAATCCAGCCACTGCATATTCTTGACCTAACTCCAGATTGCAGGCACTGGATGTGGTGCATACTCCAGACTGCAGGCACTGGATGTGGTGTATACTACAGACTGCAGGCACTGCATGTGGTATATACTACAGACTGCAGGCACTGGATGTAGTGTATACTCCAGACTGCAGGCACTGAATGTGGTGTATACTACAGACTGCAGGCACTGGATGTGGTGTATACTCCAGACTGCAGGCACTGGATGTGGTGTATACTCCAGACTGTAGGCACTGGATGTGCTGTATACTCCAGACTGTAGGCACTGGATGTGGTGTATACTCCAGACTGCAGGCACTGGATGTGGTGTATACTCCAGACTGCATGCACTGGATGTGGTGTATTCTCCAGACTGCAGGCACTGGATGTGGTGTATACTCCAGACTGCAGGCACTGGATGTGCTGTATACTCCAGACTGCAGGCACTGGATGTGCTGTATACTCCAGACTGCAGGCACTGGATGTGGTGTATACTACAGACTGCAGGCACTGGGTGTGGTGTATACTCCAGACTGCAGGCACTGGATGTGGTGTATACTCCAGACTGCAGGCACTGGATGTGGTGTATACTCCAGACTGCAGGCACTGGATGTGGTGTATACTCCAGACTGCAGGCACTGGATGTGCTGTATACCCCAGACTGCAGGCACTGGATGTGCTGTATACTCCAGACTGCAGGCACTGGATGTGGTGTATACTCCAGACTGCAGGCACTGGATGTGCTGTATACTACAGACTGCAGGCACTGAATGTGGTGTATACTCCAGACTGCAGGCACTGGATGTGGTGTATACTCCAGACTGCAGGCACTGGATGTGGTGTATACTCCAGACTGCAGGCACTGCATGTGGTATATACTCCAGACTGCAGGCACTGGATGTGCTGTATACCCCAGACTGCAGGCACTGGATGTGCTGTATACTCCAGACTGCAGGCACTGGATGTGGTGTATACTCCAGACTGCAGGCACTGGATGTGCTGTATACTACAGACTGCAGGCACTGAATGTGGTGTATACTCCAGACTGCAGGCACTGGATGTGGTGTATACTCCAGACTGCAGGCACTGGATGTGGTGTATACTCCAGACTGCAGGCACTGGATGTGCTGTATACTCCAGACTGCAGGCACTGGATGTGGTGTATACTCCAGACTGCAGGCACTGGATGTGGTGTATACTCCAGACTGCAGGCACTGGATGTGGTGTATTCTCCAGACTGCAGGCACTGGATGTGGTGTATACTCCAGACTGCAAGCACTGGATGTGGTGTATATTACAGACTGCAGGCACTGGATGTGGTGTATACTCCAGACTGCAGGCACTGGATGTGGTGTATACTCCAGACTGCAGGCACTGGATGTGGTGTATACTCCAGACTGCAGGCACTGGATGTGGTGTATACTCCAGACTGCAGGCACTGGATGTGCTGTATACTCCAGACTGCAGGCACTGGATGTGCTGTATACTCCAGACTGAAAGCACTGGATGTGGTGCATACTCCAGACTGCAGGCACTGGATGTGGTGCATACTCCAGACTGCAGGCACTGGATGTGGTGTATACTCCAGACTGCAGGCACTGGATTCGACAGTATTAGAATCTGTGAATAAGATAGTTAAATCAGTATCTTTTTAACTCCGGGGCCGTCTCTGATCTCCTGCAACACCACAAAGCTTTGTAGTGATTTTTGCGATGTTGATAAACATGATTTTACATGAAAAATCACATGGAAACATTGAAAGCCTGTGGGTGAATGTGGTTTATGTCGACTAATAAAGGGAATTGCTGCATGTAGGGAAAAGATCTAAAGTAATCAAACGGAGAGCGCTAAAATGAGAATTTAATTTATTATTTACATTGGAAATTACTGCAAAAAGTGACTATCCCCCCAAGAACAGTTAAAGTGGGTGGCATTATTTTCCCCTGTAATGCCTTTGGGCCATTGGGAGTACTTGCCCTCTAAATACCCTTCCAAAATTGTTGTGGTGCTGTTAGGGAGCATACAACCGTCTACTGGCTGGAAAGCCACCTACTAGCTTCTGAAGTTATTGCTATCTGCATACATTCAGCATACACATAGACCCCCATTCACCCCAAAGGATTGTCCTTTTGGCTCCTGTTGGGCCAGTATGCACCCAACAGAAACCTCTGACCCCTTGGCTTGTGTAGCGATTTACATTGATGACCTATCCTCAGTATAGGTCATCAATATCTGAACGGCGAGGGTCCGACAACCGTCACCCCCGCTGATCAGCTGTTTGACAAGGAGACAGCAGTCCATGCGAGCGCCGATTCCTGGTCATTACACTACACATCGCCTGCTTCAGTATTTTTAGCTACTACCATGTAGGCGAACAGGGGTCACCCAGACAGGAAGTTAAATAGTTTCTAGGTAAACTGAAGCAGCAAAACCTACAGAATACTCTAAATCGGAGATGAAAGAAGAGAAGTAGGTTCTGGAGAGTTGGTTAGTGCTAATTATATTGTACCTACCACAGAAGCTAATCATGCGGATGATATGGGACCTTTGAAGATGGGCCAAGCCGTGGCTGGTCTCACTGCATTGTTAGCAAGCCAGAGGCGAGGAATTGACCACATTGTTAAGGAAAGGGTGTGGAGAAGGAATTATAAACCCATCCTGGGTGGCCAAACTGTACTGGGGTGCCTAAATCTTCTCTTCTATGGTTGCCATTAGGTTATACTATGCGCTTGCATCTACTGCAATAGAGTCAGGCTATCAACAGGAACACATAATCCGTGGCCATGGTTGAAGGCAGAATCAATATGTTTGCATACTAGAATTATCGGGGTGGAACTTCTAAATAAACATCTACAAACCTCCTCTCCCACAGACTTTCAAAGGCTCGAAAATTGTCAATGGCAAATTAGATTCAGCTGTAAGTAATTGACCAACTGGCAGATCGGTGTGAAGCCAAGCTGGCAGTTGCCTGCAAACCGGGTACGATGCATGTCTCTGCTGTGCCATGACAGCAACAGCAAACAAACAGTGCAATGTTTTCCTTCTTATTTGGAATATGTGCCTCTGATTTAAATGTGCTTGTCTCATGCTCAATTAACTTCTTCTATAGTAAACTGACAGTCATTCTCCCAGGATCTTGCACATCTGTCACAGTATCTTCCGTCTTCGACTGATCACTTGTTGGAAGGGAAAACACTGAAGCCAGTGAACGCTAAAAGCCAAAGCCAAAGCCTCATCGACATCAAAGAGCTGTAAGAGGGTGAAGTGTGGGCCTCCATTTGCATCCAATGGGCTGCCTATCTACGCTTCTCATAGTCCTTTGTTTCTTTAGGTGGACTACATCGTTTGCTGAGAAACCCAGATGTTGCGCTATAGGCATGTCCATCCATTTTGTCTGTCGGCTGGATGACAGGCCACAGTGCCCTTAGGCGATATGTGTGAGTCTTATTCTGCAGGAGAGGTGCAGAGGACTAGCTTTTCTGAGGGTGGACTGGGAACTTAAAGTGGCCCTGGAAAAAATACTCAAAGTGGCTTTGTTTTCTACTGTAGTTGTGTCCAAACTAATGGAAGGGAGGGCCAGCAATACCATATTGTGGCACATTATACCACCCCAACAGAGCCAAATATCACAGTCTATCACAAAATATTGCCAGCAGGACAAAAGACATCTTCAAAAACTTCTACTGGGCGGCTGTGAGGAGTGCCCAGGCAGTCCCCTAGGCATCATTTCCCTGTAAGGTCTATGGCCAATCCACCCCGGGACAACATATTTATGACCTCCCAAAATGTCTGGGAGGCTCCCAGAGAAAAGAGAGACCTCGTGGATGAGAGTTGCCAAATAACCTTGGAGCTCCTATCATTTTAACTGTATATGGCCTCGGGATGTTGCATGCATTGCAGGAATGGCACTGGGGTGTAGACAGGAACATGGTCAGTTGTAACAGGATAGAGGATCTCCCAGAGGACAACTTCCAAAAGTTGGAAAGTATGAGGAAAAGCCTAATGTTAGGCGGAGATAGAACTGTTGACGCTGATATGCTGCACCACCATGCCGGTAGGAAGAGACATAGGAGACCCTATAGAAGGTGAAGGTTTGGTGTCACTGGAGCGGAGTGTGGATGAAGTGCCTGTGGTGTTAGACCTGAGTGCTGAAGGACTGAGTGAGGTCTAGGTCAGCACTTGGTGACCAATAGAAGCAGAGTTGTTTCTTTTTGGAGAGGTAGGAGAGACATATCTTTGACAGTGAATGGGAGACTGGAGATCCTGATGAAGACCTGTGGAGAGCTAAAGATGAGGGCAGAAAGTAAGCGAGTCCTTAGAGGGAAGTGGTTCAGTTGCATTGCCAACCAAGTCCTCGAACATTGGTCAAGGAGTGGACAGAGAGCTAGCAAGTGATCAGTAGTGGTTAGGAAAAAAGCTGGGCCATGTAGGAGGTGGGCCTACTAGTGTTCCAAGTGGGCTGGTGTCTAAACGGGAACATCTGAAGTATATCATTAGATCTTTAGTGCCTGCGTTGGGAAAAGTCAATCCGCTATAGGAACCAGCATTGGGACCAGAGGTGCAGTGCTCAAACCTGAGACTATTATCTAGAAGGTTTTAGAAGTCCGCCTGTATTAGTGGACCAGAGAGATCGCTACAGTGGGATCTGGATACCCTGTAGCACTTAGAAGTACAGTTGTGAACTAGACTGGACTAGTTTGTAGTAGATTGATGTAGAGGTGGCATTAAGGGAACTTTTGAGAGTCATGACCTTTTTGTGAAAGCTGCCATGTTCCTACCATAGCACTTGCACGCCACTGTATTCACAGCTGTGTAAAGTTAAAGGAGTTATCACATGAGTAATGTAAAAAATGAAAACAGATATCATATAGTACATTACAATGTCTTTCTAACAAATGTAGAACCAGCCCTGTACTTTGCCTTTATTCAGAGATCTTCCCATTCTTTGCTTCAACCTTTCTAGATTTATTTCAAGCTGGCATCTTAGGAGGCGTGTACTTTCTAGGGAGGGGGGTGCCCTTTCTGCTGCGGCTGATGGCAATATAAGGATGGAACTGAGCATGTATGTCAACTTCAGTGAGCTCAACAGAGAATGTAGAAAATGAGCAAACAGTAGATGGTGCTTTACAGATAGAAGTCAGTGAATAACTCAGTGGCTATACAAAATGTTTAATTACATGTAATTGCAAAAGTATTCAGATCCAGGTGCTAGTTTAAAAAAAATTAGAATATTTTTCATTGGACAACCCATTTAAACTGTTAGGACTGTATCTAATGACAACTTTGTTGACCGTTTCCAGGGCCAACTAGCAGAATTGTGAAGACAGCTCTGAAATATAACATACACAAACTATAACTCAGATTCAATATAACAAGATAAGTAATAGAAAGTTAAAAAAAAAAGTATTCAAATCTTTATATACTTTATATTTCTATATAAATGATGTTCAGAGGTGGAAATACATACACCTCAGGTCCTTTAGCCCTTTAAGACAATGCTTTGACTACTACAAGGTATAGTTATAGTGATCTTTTTTCCAGTTATCCATTGTCTTTGTTCTTTGGCTTTTTTTTTATATGTCAAAAATCTCTTTTTATCTAGTGCTGTATATTTTATGCATCCATGGATTTTCATTCAGAGTCGGTTCCAGTATTGTTTGCTTCCGAATTTTTATTTTATTGGAATTTCTTTTTTAACTTTACCTTGGAATAATTCTAATAATTCTCCACTACTTTATCTATTTATTTTTGTAAGCTTTGGTTTAATATTAAGCTCTCAAAGCGCAGTTGACATTTTATCTCGGCATTATCTTCGGATACCTGGAGATGGAGAACCATCAATGTATAATTTATGATGGTGCTTTTTTTTTTTTTACAAAAAAACATTTAGATTCCTTATTTATCAGTGCGGGGGTTTTTATAGTGTTTTATCTCAGGAGTTTGTCAAAGTCAAAACTGTGAACCTGTGAAGAAATCTTAAGACTTTCCAGAAGGCAAATTTCTGGTTTGAAGGAGAGTTCATCTTAAAGGGATGCTATCATTAGGATAAGCGGCGTGCTAAGCTCTGTTTACTCTGCTGATCAAGGTGTCCTTCCAGTCTGCATTGCTATTCAATATACTGGATATACCCTATTGACCCTATTAATGGGTCAGTGTCAACTGGGACCCATCACAGAGCTCTTACCTACCTTCCAATGACCCTGCATTCTTGCCAATCTATATGAACCCCACTTCTTTGTTATTTCATTTACAGAACAGTCCTATCAAAAAGGGACTGTCGGGAAGTACACATGAGTCACTTGGAAAACTTAAAGGGGACCTTTTCGTTCTCCAGAAATGTCTTTTTTAGTAAAATAAAATAACAGCTCTTGAACATATTTCCTTAAAATTCTGTTCTGTGCAATTCCTTTGTCATTCCATTTGCAACAGTTGCAAGTAAACAAACAAACAACAAGGTCTTACAATGAAACTGGGTCTTACGATTACCCTTGTCTAAATCAGTGCTGACTGTAGTGACACACCCTATGGACAAGCAGAATGGTAGCACCCAGTTGTCCGTTTGTTCCTGCGTTTCCAGGTGGAATATCAGAGGGATTGCTCCATGCAGAGTACTAAGTAAAGATGCTCCGGAATTGTTATTTTATAGAAAATACAGGCATTGTATTGACTGAAACAGAGGTGGATGGAGAGCAAACATTCCTATTGAAAGAATATTCTAAGTTCAGAGTCCAGTCCTGGTCTCCTAGAGCTGTTGATTGGTCCAAAGAGATGAAGTGACCGGAAGTCCAATGGAGTTCTAGGAAAGTCCTAGGGACTTTTAAAGGAAAGTTTGAACCAAACACTACGTATGTTTAAAGAAGCAATCATCTTAAAGTACTTGCAAACTGCAGAGAGGAAATTAAAATTATAATGCAATTAAAATTACTTCCGGAGCCCCTTCCGCTCTAGCGCTGCAGCTCTGTCTTCTCCACTGGACTGCATCTGTGATGTAATGTTTTGGCGGCCGGTTACTGCCATAGTCTATTTAGTCCATAGTAGTTCACAACCTGGGGCTCTCCAACTACTGGGAAACTACTACTCCCAGCATGTTGTAACAGCGGGCAGCTGTCCTAGATCCAGAGACCCAGAGATAGTAATTACAAGTCTGTACGTTTCCTCATAACTTGAAAATGAGGACAACATGAAACAAGACATGTATAAGATTTAGGTTGAAATACACTCACTGAAAAAATAAAATAAAATACAGTCGACACCAGAAGTTTACATACACTATATAAAAAGACACACATGCATGTTTTGCTCAATATCTGACATGAAATCAGAATAAACCTTTCCTGTTTTTGGTCAATTAGTATTACCATAATTATTATTACTATTTGTCAAATGCCAGAAAAATGAGAGAGAGAGAGAATGTTTTAAGGCATTTTTATTACTTTCTGCAAAGTCAAAAGTTTACATACACTAAGATTACTATGCCTTTAAACAATTCTGGACTGCCCATATGATGATGTCATGTGTTTGGAAGCTTCTGTTAGGTTTGTTGGTAACATCTGAGTTAATTAGAGACACACCTGTGGATGTATTTAAATGCACCCCTGAAACACACTGAGATTGTCAATATCCACAGTGATACGAGGACTGTATCAACATGGGCTGAAAGGCCACTCTGCCAGGAAGAAGCCATTACTCCAAAAGAAACGTAAAAAAAAGCCACAATAATGTTTGCAAATGCACACAGGAAGAAAAACCTACATTTTTGGAGACATGTCCTATGGTCTGACGAAACTAAAATGGAACTTTTTGGCCACAATGACCATCATTTCGTCTGGAGGAAAAAGGGAGAAGCTTGGAAGCCTAAGAACACCATCCCAACTGTGAAACACGGGGGCGGCAGCGTCATGTTGAGGGGTTGCTTTGCTGCAGGAGGGACTGGTGCACTTCACAAAAAAGATGGCATCATGAGGAAAGAAGATTATGTGGAAATACTGAAGCAACATCTCAAGACATCACCCAGGAAGTTAAAGCTTAGGCGGAAATGGGTCTTCCAAATGGAAAATGACCCGAAGCATACTGCCAAACTGGTTACAAAGTGGCTTAAGGATAAAAAAAAAGTCAATGTTTTGGAGCGGCCATCACAAAGCCCTGATCTCAATCTTATTAAAAATGTATGGTCAAAGCTAAAAAGGCAGGTGCGAGCAAGGCGACCAACAAACATGGCTCAGCTACACCAGTTTTGTCAGGGGGGGATGGGTCCAAATTCCAACCAACTATTATGAGAAGCTTGTGGAAGGATATCCAAAACGTTTGATGCAAGTCATATATTAATGAAATGTATGTAAACTTTTGACTTTGCAGAAAGTAATAAAAATGCCTTAAAACATTCTCTCTCTCTCTCATTATTCTGGTATTTGGCAAATAATAATAATTATAGTAATCCTAATTGACCAAAAACAGGAAAAGTTTATTCTGATTTCATGACAGATATTGAGAAAAACAGGCAGATGTGTCTTTTTATATAGTGTATGTAAACTTTGCATAAACCTGTCCTGTAGCTATACCTCAGTAGATATGTAAATTATTACAAGTGTGGTCTGATGGGACTAAGGATCTTGCCACAAGAGGGTGTAACATTGCTTCCCCTGCTGCCCTATGAAAAAGGCTCTCAGAGGCTACTTTTGGACAGTGTACCACATGGTGAGAAATTGCTAACTGCTAGTAGACATGCTTCTATGACGCATTCCAAGACATTTTGCCAAGTTGGCAGATTTTGATAAGGGGCTAGACTGAGAGAAGCAGGATGGCCATTCTGACCTAGTTGTTAGGAGATGTTGGGAGCAGTGGTTACATGAGGGCAGGCACATGCGGAGAACAGGCTCCGGATGGCTCAGACAGATCACCAGTAGAGAGGATTGTCTGATTGAGCGACAATCACGAGCAGCTCCTGCAGTTTTGTTGTCCATCATCCAGACACAGGCGGCACCTTCATTACACCCTTGTTTTTGCTTAGACCATTTCCAGGCATTTAGCAGAAGAAAATTTGGTAAAATGGCGGCCAATATGTGTTCTACCATTGACAGCCAGTCACTGTCGCCTTTGTTTGCAGAGGTGTCATGAAAAGGAAACCTTGACCGCTATGGACTGGAACCATCTAGTCTTTAGTGATGAATTCAGGTTCTGTTTGGGATCTAATGACGCTCAGGTTCCAGTATAGAGGCCTCGGTGTGAGAGCTTCAGTCCTGCTGGGGAGCCACACACTGCCCCACTTCTGGTGTAATGATCGGGGGGCCATTGCATACGTCAGTCGGTCACCCCTAGTAGTGATATGAAGGACACTAACAGCTCATCGATATGTGCAGGACATCCTGTGTTCTTCTCATTGCAGGATAATGCTCGCCCACACACAGCAAGAATTTCCTAGGTATGTCTCCTCCAGATTACACCTCCTTGGCTTCCTGGTCTCCAGATTTATCACCAATCAAGCATTTATGGGATCAGCTGGGACTTCAGCTTCAGCAATCTAAGAGTGTGCAGGATCTACAGGCCCAGCTGTGACATATGTGGGCAAATGTGACACCATACAGAACCTGTCTGCTTCCATGCCCAACCGTATCTCATCTTGTATCCAGGCTAAAGACTGTATCTAATCTTGTATCCAGGCTAGAGGTCATATCTCAACTTGTATCCAGGCTAGAGGTCATATCTCAACTTGAATCCAGGCTAGAGACCATATCACATCTTGTATGCAGGCTAGAGGCTGTATATCTTCTTGTATCCAGGCTAGAGGTTCTATCTCATCTTGTATCCAAGCTACAGGCTGTATCTCCTCTTGTATCCAGGCTAGAGGCCGTATCTCATCTTGTATCCAGGCTACAGGCCATATGTCATCTTGAATTCAGGCTAATGACCGTTTCTCATCTTGTATTTAGGCTGGAGGCAGTATCTCATCTTATATCGGGGCTAGAGGCCGTATCTCATCCTGTATCCGGGCTAGAGGTCGTATCTCATCTTGTATCCAGGCTAGAGGCCGTATCTCATCTTGTATCCAGGCTACAGGCCGTATCTCATCTTGTATCCAGGCTACAGGCCATATGTCATCTTGAATTCAGGCTAATGGCCGTTTCTCATCTTGTATTTAGGCTAGAGGCAGTATCTCATCTTATATCGGGGCTAGAGGCCATATCTCATCTTGTATCCGGGCTAGAGGCCGTATCTCATCTTGTATCTGGGCTAGAGGTTGTATCTCATCCTGTATCCAGGCTAGACGCCATATCACATCTTGTATCAAAGCTGGAAGTGCCCCAAGAGGGTACTAAAGCCTCCTTTCAATTGTACAGTTTTCCCCAATAAACTTCTCCCTTCCCTCTATTTTTATATTCACTACATACAGTATCATTAAATGGACAAGACGTGTTAATAATGAGAGGAATGTAATAACTAGAAGCTGCATCAATAATATATTGGTTATTTTATGTCCGACAACTAATTGCATATATTTTATTAATATTAGATTCATAGTTATTTTATAACTCAACATTTTTAATATAAAACCTGTTGTAGTTTAGCTAGAAGCCTCTGCTCCATTAACGCTCCACCACAACCACAATGAAGAAGAACTGGGACGAGTGATCAGTGGAGGTCCCAGGAATCAGACATTTATGACCTATCCTGTGGTTGGTGCCAAATTTTTACTGTGGGGAAACCACTTTAGAATGCAATAATGTATATTTACAGATTGCTATATTTATATATAATTTTTTTTTGTTATTTATATATGGGCATGAATTATATTTAATAGTTTAAAAATATAGATATGTTAGATACAGAGAAGAAAGAAAGAAAGAAAGATAGATAGATAGATAGATAGATAGATAATAGATAGATAATAGATAGATAGATAGATAGAGATAGATAGATAGATAGATAGATAGATAGATATAAGAGAGAGATAGATAGATATAAGAGAGAGATAGATAGATAGATAGATAGATAGATATGAGATAGATAGATAGATAGATAGATAGATAGATAGATAGATGATAGATAGATAGATAGATAGAAGATAGATAGATAGATGATAGATAGATAGATAGATGATAGATATAGATAGATAGATAGATAGATAATAGATAGATATGAGATAGATAGATAGATAGATAATAGATAGATAGATAGATAATAGATAGATAGATAGATATGAGATAGATAGATAGATAGATGATAGATAGATAGATAGATAGATAGATAGATAGATAGATAGATAGATAGATAGATAGAAGATAGATAGATAGATGATAGATAGATAGATAGATAGATAGATAGATAGATAGATAGATAGAAGATAGATAGATAGATGATAGATAGATAGATAGATAATAGATAGATATGAGATAGATAGATAGATAATAGATAGATAGATAGATAATAGATAGATAGATAGATATGAGATAGATAGATAATAGATAGATAGATAGATAGATAATAGATAGATAGATAGATAGATAGATAGATAGATATGAGATAGATAGATAGATAGATAGATATCCTGTAACAAAAGTCATCGAAAAGCAATTGAAGGTGTTTGCTTAACCACCTCCGGACCGCTGTACGCACAGACGCGTCCTGGAGGTGGTTGATTCATTCCTCCTGGACGCGCCGGCGCGTCATCTCGCGAGACGCGAGATTTCGGTCACAGCCGGCCCGCGCATGCGCATCGCGGGCCGGCAAAAGTTAGAGGAGTATTTCATCAGCAACCTGCCAGCCAATGATCGTCGCTGGCAGGTTGCTGATTTTTAAAAAATCGAATCACAAGCCAGATAACAGATCATATTAGTAAATATGATCTGTTATATGGCTTCTCTGCTTCTCTGCTGGTCCTTTTCGTCGGTTGGATCCAGCAGAGAAGCAGACATCACTGTGAGTACACACCAAACACTGCCCTTAGCCCCTGATCACCATCCATCACCCCCATCATCCAAATTAACCCCTTGATCGCCCCCTGTCAATCACTTAGTGAAAGACAAAAAGTGATCAGTGTAAACTGACACTTTTTTTTTTCACTAGTATTGGCTGTTAGGTTTTAGGGATAGTTTAGGCCCCTTGGTTAGGTAGTTAGCGTCAGTTAGCGCCCACCCCACCGCACCGCAGTCACTTTTATTCGCTGTTTAGCGTATCGCTAATCAGCATTTGTACTTTTATAGTATCTGTAAGTGATCAAAACTGATCACGGTCAGATCTATAATAGTATTAGTGTCACTTTAGTTCGCCCTCCACCCAAAACGCAGTGTTTGCCCGATCAGGCCTGATCGGTCGCCCACACGTGCGTTCACCCACGCCCGCCCCACCGCAGTGACAAAAAAATTTTTTTTTTTGATCACTGCACATTCACTTTACACGCTCTGCGGCGATAAAAAAATCAGTTTTGATATTTTTTATCAACCGCAGCGGCCTCCGGTACTTCGCTAGCCTCCCCTTTGTAAGACAGGCTTGCTTTTTTTCTTGGGTAGTCTCAGGGAATACCCCTAAATTTAGTAGTCCAAATGTCAAACAGGGGGTATTCTTCTGAAGAGGCCTACAGGATTCTGACCCAGTCGGATGAGGAGTGGGAACCCTCATCTGATGAATCTAGCGGGTCAGAATATGAACCTGTAGAAAGCAGTGGCTCTCTGACCCAAAGTTCGGACGAGGAGGTTGAGGTCCCTGGCAGCACCAGGCGTACCCGGCCCCGTGTCGCTAGACCACAGGTTATGCAGGATCCGCTTCAAGAGCAGCAGAGTGGGGCTGTCGCTGCCGGATCACGTGGTGAGGCATACACCAGCAGCGCAGCCCTTCCTGGACCTAGTACCAGCACTGCCGTACAACATGGTGAAGTAGCGAGCACCAGAAGGGCAGTTGAAGCTGGTACGGTGGCACGTGCACTAGTTACCCCGTCGCAGCCACCGCACAGACAGGCCCGTAGAGCCCCTAGAATCCCTGAGGTGCTGGCAAACCCTGATTGGCAGTCACCAACTTCAGCCGCACCAGTAGTTCCCCCTTTCACCGCCCAGTCTGGAGTTCGGGTTGAGACGGCTCAGATCAGTACGGCCCTGGGATTTTTTGAGCTGTTCTTGACTGCGGAGCTCTTGGACTTAGTCGTGGCAGAGACCAACCAATATGCCACACAATTTATAACCGCAAACCCGGGAAGCTTTTATGCCCAGCCTTTCCGGTGGAAACCAGTCCAAGTTTCCGAACTTAAAATTTTTCTGGGCCTTCTCCTCAACATGGGCCTGACAAAAAAGCATGAATTGCGGTCATATTGGTCAACGCACCCAATTCATCACATGCCCATGTTCTCTGCTGCTATGTCCAGGACACGATTTGAGGCCATCCTGCGTTTCCTGCACTTTAGCGACAACACCACCTCCCGTCCCAGAGGCCACCCAGCTTTTGACCGGCTCCACAAAATTCGGCCCCTCATAGACCATTTCAACCAGAAATTTGCAGATTTGTATACCCCTGAGCAAAACATCTGCGTAGACGAGTCCCTAATACATTTTACCGGGCGCCTTGGCTTCAAACAGTACATCCCAAGCAAGCGTGCCCGGTATGGGGTCAAATTGTATAAGCTCTGTGAAAGGGCCACAGGCTATACCCACAAATTTCGGATCTATGAGGGAAAAGATCAGACCCTGGAGCCGGTCGGTTGCCCTGACTACCTGGGGAGCAGTGGGAAGACAGTCTGGGACTTGGTGTCACCCTTATTCGGCAAGGGGTACCATCTTTATGTGGACAATTTTTACACAAGTGTGGCCCTCTTTAGGCATTTGTTTCTAGAACGGATTTGCGCCTGTGGCACCGCGCGAACTAGTCGCGTGGGCTTCCCCCAACGGCTTGTAACCACCCGTCTTGCAAGGGGGGAGAGGGCTGCCTTGTGTAACGAAGAACTGCTCGCGGTGAAATGGAGAGACAAGCGTGACGTTTACATGCTCTCCTCCATTCACGCAGACACGACAATACAAATTCAAAGGGCAACCCGTGTCATTGAAAAGCCCCTCTCAGTCCACGACTATAATGCGCTCATGGGAGGGGTGGACTTCAATGACCAGATGTTGGCTCCCTATTTAGTTTCCCGCAGAACCAGACGCTGGTATAAGAAGGTGTCTGTATATTTAATTCAATTGGCGCTCTACAATAGTTTTGTTCTCTACAGTAAGGCTGGGAGAACACGATCCTTCCTCAAATTCCAGGAAGAGATCATCGAGAACCTCCTTTCCCCAGTGTCGTTGCTGGTACCTCAACCCAACCGCCACCCCGAAAAAAATGTCGTGTCTGTAGCAGGAGTGGAATAAGGCGTGACACCCGCTATTTCTGTCCTGACTGTCCGGACCACCCTGCCCTATGCTTAGGAGAGTGTTTCCGGAAGTACCACACACAGGTACACCTAGCATAGGGATCACATCTCACCAGGACAGGCACACAGGGCTATTAGGGCCCTTTCTCTCACAGCTGCTGCAAACCTCTCCTTTCACCTGGGATAAAGTGCATAACGTACTTCGCCACATCTTTGGGCGATTTGCGCTTTGCACATTGTCCCATGGGGAAGGAGAGGTTTGTTCTATAAAGGTAAAAAAAACAAAACAAAAAAAAAATTACCGGTAAGTAAAAAAGTTAAAAAAGTTTAAAAAAGTTAATATGTTCTGTTCTAAAGTTAATAAAGTTATTGCTTTGCGGCCTGGTTTTTTCTTTTTTGTTTTGTTTTTTTTACCTTCCAGGTGGACCATCCGATCGACCAGCTGCAGCACTGATGTGCATTCGGACAGAAGCATTGCGCTGCTGTCAGATTACACGCAAGTCGGTGTATGCGGCGCTGCAAGACGAGATTTCTCCTCTGCAGTAAAAGATATGTTTGCCAAGGCATATGAGCTGAGGAGGTGGCGGTGTTCATATACTTTGGCAAACACTTTGTATATATAAAAAAAAAAATCCCGGCAATGATTTATTCATCCACATCGATTGATGTGAATGGAGAAATCTGGTTTGCCAGGGCATACGAGCTGAAGTGGGTATGGATGTTGGGCGGAGCTCCTATGTCCTGGCAGACGCCTTTCCCCTCCTTTTTTCTTTTTTTGGCCGAGATTTTTTCATCCACATTGATCGATGCGAATGAAGAAATCTGTGCCGTTCATTTTTTTCTTTCAGCCCAGAGGCTGAACGGAAAAAAAAAATCTCATTACCCGCATGCTCAATATAAGGAGAATAGCAGAAACTCCTAATGCTGGGCATACATGTAATGATTGCGGAGACCCTCAAATGCCAGGGCAGTACAAACACCCCACAAATAACACCATTTTGGAAAGAAGACACCCCAAGGTATTCGCTGAGGGGCATATTGAGTCCATGAAAGATTGAAATTTTTGTCCCAAGTTAGCGGAAAGGGAGACTTTGTGAGAACAAAATCAAAAAAATCAATTTCCGCTAACTTGTGCCAAAATTTTTTTTTTTCAATGAACTCGCCATGCCCCTCATTGAATACCTTGGGGTGTCTTCTTTCCAAAATGGGGTCACATGTGGGGTATTTATACTGCCCTGGCATTTTAGGGGCCCCAAAGCGTGAGAAGAAGTCTGGTATCCAAATGTCTAAAAATGCCCTGCTAAAAGGAATTTGGGCCCCTTTGCCCACCTAGGCTGCAAAAAAGTGTCACACATCTGGTATCTCCGTACTCAGGAGAAGTTGAGGAATGTGTTTTGGGGTGTCTTTTTACATATACCCATGCTGGGTGAGATAAATATCTTGGTCAAATTCAAACTTTGTATAAAAAAAATGGGAAAAGTTGTCTTTGCCAAGATATTTCTCTCACCCAGCATGGGTATATGTAAAATGACACCCCAAAACACATTCCCTACCTTCTCCTGAGTACGGAGATACCAGATGTGTGACACTTTTTTGCAGCCTAGGTGGGCAAAGGGGCCCACATTCCAAAGAGCACCTTTCGGATTTCACAGGTCATTTACCTACTTACCACACATTAGGGCCCCTGTAAAATGCCAGGGCAGTATAACTACCCCACAAGTGACCCCATTTTGGAAAGAAGACACCCCAAGGTATTCCGTGAGGGGCATGGCAAGTTCCTAGAATTTTTAATTTTTAGTCACAAGTTAGTGGAAAATGATGATTTTTTTTTCATACAAAGTCTCATATTCCACTAACTTGTGACAAAAAATAAAAACTTCCATGAACTCACTATGCCCATCAGCGAATACCTTGGGGTCTCTTCTTTCCAAAATGGGGTCACTTGTGGGGTAGTTATACTGCCCTGGCATTCTAGGGGCCCAAATGTGTGGTAAGGAGTTTGAAATCAAATTCAGTAAAAAATGACCTGTGAAATCCGAAAGGTGCTCTTTGGAATGTGGGCCCCTTTGCCCACCTAGGCTGCAAAAAAGTGTCACACATCTGGTATCTCCGTACTCAGGAGAAGTTGAGGAATGTGTTTTGGGGTGTCTTTTTACATATACCCATGCTGGGTGAGATAAATATCTTGGTCAAATGCCAACTTTGTATAAAAAAATGGGAAAAGTTGTCTTTTGCCAAGATATTTCTCTCACCCAGCATGGGTATATATAAAATGACACCCCAAAACACATTCCCCACCTTCTCCTGAGTACGGAGATACCAGATGTGTGACACTTTTTTGCAGCCTAGGTGGGCAAAGGGGCCCATATTCCAAAGAGCACCTTTCGGATTTCACAGGTCAATTTTTACAGAATTTGATTTCAAACTCCTTACCACACATTTGGGCCCCTAGAATGCCAGGGCAGTATAACTACCCCACAAGTGACCCCATTTTGGAAAGAAGACACCCCAAGGTATTCCGTGAGGGGCATGGCGAGTTCCTAGAATTTTTTATTTTTTGTCACAAGTTAGTGGAAAATGATGATTTTTTTTTTTTTTTTTCATACAAAGTCTCATATTCCACTAACTTGTGACAAAAAATAAAAACTTCCATGAACTCACTATGCCCATCAGCGAATACCTTGGGGTCTCTTCTTTCCAAAATGGGGTCACTTGTGGGGTAGTTATACTGCCCTGGCATTCTAGGGGCCCAAATGTGTGGTAAGGAGTTTGAAATCAAATTCTGTAAAAATTGACCTGTGAAATCCGAAAGGTGCTCTTTGGAATATGGGCCCCTTTGCCCACCTAGGCTGCAAAAAAGTGTCACACATCTGGTATCTCCGTACTCAGGAGAAGTTGAGGAATGTGTTTTGGGGTGTCTTTTTACATATACCCATGCTGGGTGAGATAAATATCTTGGTCAAATGCCAACTTTGTATAAAAAAATGGGAAAAGTTGTCTTTTGCCAAGATATTTCTCTCACCCAGCATGGGTATATATAAAATGACACCCCAAAACACATTCCCCACCTTCTCCTGAGTACGGAGATACCAGATGTGTGACACTTTTTTGCAGCCTAGGTGGGCAAAGGGGCCCATATTCCAAAGAGCACCTTTCGGATTTCACAGGTCAATTTTTACAGAATTTGATTTCAAACTCCTTACCACACATTTGGGCCCCTAGAATGCCAGGGCAGTATAACTACCCCACAAGTGACCCCATTTTGGAAAGAAGAGACCCCAAGGTATTCGCTGATGGGCATAGTGAGTTCATAGAACTTTTTATTTTTTGTCACAAGTTAGTGGAATATGAGACTTTGTAAGAAAAAAAAAAAAAAAAAAAAAAATCATCATTTTCCGCTAACTTGTGACAAAAAATAAAAAGTTCTATGAACTCACTATGCCCATCAGTGAATACCTTAGGGTGTCTACTTTCAGAAATGGGGTCATTTGTGGGGTGTTTGTACTGTCTGGGCATTGTAGAACCTCAGGAAACATGACAGGTGCTCAGAAAGTCAGAGCTGCTTCAAAAAGCGGAAATTCACATTTTTGTACCATAGTTTGTAAACGCTATAACTTTTACCCAAACCATTTTTTTTTTACCCAAACATTTTTTTTTTATCAAAGACATGTAGAACTATAAATTTAGAGCAAAATTTCTATATGGATGTCGTTTTTTTTTTGCAAAATTTTACACCTGAAAGTGAAAAATGTCATTTTTTTGCAAAAAAATCGTTAAATTTCGATTAATAACAAAAAAAGTAAAAATGTCAGCAGCAAAGAAATACCACCAAATGAAAGCTCTATTAGTGAGAAGAAAAGGAGGTAAAATTCATTTGGGTGGTAAGTTGCATGACCGAGCAATAAACGGTGAAAGTAGTGTAGTGCTGAAGTGTAAAAAGTGGCCTGGTCTTTCAGGGTGTTTAAGCACTGGGGGCTGAGGTGGTTAAAGGGAATCTGTCACTAGCGTATTATCCAAAATTTTTTTTTAGGAATACATGTGTAATAAAGTACCTTATTTCCATATGTCTTGTTCTTTTTATTCTGTGTCTTGTCTTTTCTTCAAAAAAACGCTTTTTATGATATTCAAATGAAGCTGTAAGGAGCCCAGAGGGGCGTTATTCTTTGTCCACGGTGCCCAGGAACGCCCCTCTGAAGTGCCGTGCCCGCCTAAATTTGAAAACTAAGAACTTCTCCAAGATCGCCTAAAATGCCTCCCAGAGGCGAGGCTAAGTGCTCCCCCCCCCCCCCCCAAGCGCCGCGCTCTGCGGCAAACACCCCCAATCCTCCTCTCGCCAGCATCCGAAATCCCGCACAGGCGCAGTGCCGGCGATTGCCTGCGCGATGATAAGACAACTGAGGGCAACAGCTTCAACAGCGTCACTGGGCATGCGCCGATCCCAGTGACGTGTTCGCTGTTTCCTCAGCCAGCTGGAAGCTGAAGGGGCTGTCCCCTGTCCCGACGTCAACCAGAGGATTTGAGTCTGTATAGGTAGAGATGGAAAAAAATTTTTAATAACTACCACTATACACCAACGTATATTTATTGTCCTACACTAGTTACATATCAATATAATATATGGCCATATGATCCTATACACCCCCCCACACACACACACAAATAAAACCCTCAAACATATATGATATAAATAGCTCCCACATCTTTTTATATTATTTATGGTTGAGGGTTGAAATAATGTGCTAAAACATGTGAAACACCCCCCCCCCACACACATAAATCGCCGGCACTGCGCCTGCGCGGGATTTCGGAAGCGGGCGAGAGGAGGATTAGGGGTGTTTGCCGCAGAGCGCGGCGCTGGGGGGGGGAGCACTTAGCCTCGCCTCTGGGAGGCGATTTAGACGATCTTAGAGGAGTTCTTAGTTTTCAAATTTAGGCGGGCACGGCACTTCAGAGGGGCGTTCCTGGGAACCGTGGACAAAGAATAACGCCCCTCTGGGCTCCTTACAGCTTCATTTGAATATCATAAAAAGCGTTTTTTTGAAGAAATGACAAGACACAGAATAAAAAGAACAAGACATATGGAAATAAGGTACTTTATTACACATGGATTCATTAAAAATAAATTTTGCTAATATGCTAGTGACAGATTCCCTTTAACACAACTAGTTTTAGTTAATGCATCTAGTTAAGCATGTGTGATAACTCTACAACATCTGTAGAAGATAGATAGATAGATAGATAGATAGATAGATAGATAGATAGATAGATATGAGATAGATAGATAGATAGATAGATAGATAGATAGATAGATAGATATGAGATAGATAGATAGATAGATAGATAGATAGATAGATAGATAGATAGATAGATAGATAGACACAAATAGATAGATAGATAGATAGATAGATAGATAGATAGATAGATAGATAGATAGATAGATAGATAATAGATAGATAATAGATAGATAGATAGATAATAGATAATAGATAGATAGATAGATAGATAGATAGATAGATAGATAGATAGATAGATAGGAGATAGATAGATAGATAGATAGATAGATAGATAGATAGATAGATAATAGATGAATAGATAGATAGATAGATAATAGATAGATAATAGATAGATAGATAGATAGATAGATAATAGATAGATAGGAGATAGATAGATAGATAGATAGATAGATAGATAGATAGATAATAGATAGATAGATAGATAGATAAATAGATAGATAGATAGATAGATAGATAGATAGATGATAGATAGATAGATAGATAGATAGATAGATAGATAGACAGAATATGGCATTTCAACCAGTCTCCACGTGATGGATGTCCTCTCTACTCCTTCCTTTCTACTGGGAGTGACCTCTACCAGTCCCAGTCCTCCACCAGCAGTGTAACCCTTGGGATGCTGTGCTGCAGCCACCGCCAGGTGACGGCGGCAGGCAGCACACATAATGGATGCTTGTCTCACCTGAGGCCAGTCCCATCTCCACGGCTGCTGTAGATGATTATAGCGGAATTCATTGTCTCTTTATGGTACGGCATTATGACACAACAAAGAGGATTTATTGGCACGTTGTAAAAGTCTTCCGATCTGGTGATATATCCTCATATCCATTCTCTTTATTTGTTCCCCTGTGTACCTGCTCTACAGTCTTCTCATCACAGTGAGTGAGCCCATTAAATAGAAACTTTATTTAACTATTTCCTTACCAATAGTAATCTAAAGAGGATTACCAATTCTCAGACATATACCTCTCCATGTTTACAGACCACAAACTGCTCCTGTGCTTTGTCTTGCTGGCAGGACTCTGCTCCCTCTGATCTTTCTTCTTGATGACTTTCAGACAATAGGAGGATCAGACTACACAGATCTGCTTTGTAGTCTGTAACCATGGAGACACAGAGGTTTGCCTAGGGGATGTATTTAGGTTTGGATTAAGGTGGATAGGGCACAAACATTGCTGAAGCACCACTGGAGTGGTAGTGTCATTTAAGGCTCAGGACATAAATATTAGATCATTACAGGATGTGATGACAATTTAATGTGTATATTAAGTGGATGATCAAACTTAAACAAGGTCCAGTGTTTTAAAATTTTTAACTTGGAGATAAGTGGTGTCAGGAATATCTGGCAGCTGCTTATCTAAATCTCCAAACTACAACAAACATACATTAGCCTCTGGATTTTTCTGGTTGGCAGTAGACGGAAACGCTGTCCATTAGGACAACTATTAGGAAAAGCTCAGGCGCTACATAATAGAACTTTCATATTGTTAGAGTTACGTTTTAACACTTTATAGGGTTAGAGCTCAGTGGTAGAGGACCCTGCCCTTCAGTCCCATTTTTCTTCCTTTATCATCCAGCCCCGGCTATTGTAACAGAATGCGTGGTAAAGTGATGGAAGGGGTGCATATTTCACCCAGAGTCCTCAGCTAGGTGAAATAGGAGAATCCAGAGAGCTACGTTGTCTCGGCAAAGCATAGTTTGCGGAGACATGTTATTTAAAGGGGTTGTCTCATCACAGACAATGGAGGCTGGCTTGGCTATTTCCATCTGGCCCATAGAAGTGAATGGGTTCGGTGGCCGGTCATGCGCTGTGCGCTCTCATTCACTTCTATGGAGAGTGCACTTGGTGGTTAGACCAGAGTCCTCCAGCCACCACCTTGCTCCGTTCCCGATATAGGTGCGAGTCCCAGCGGTGGGACCCGCACCTATAAGACAATGGGGGCATATCCTAGTGATATGCCCCCATTGTCTGTGATGAGACAACCCCTTTAAGCCTTTGTTCTGGGCTGGATTTTTTTTGGACTGGTGGGTAGGTTGGTAATGGGACCTACCAGTTCACACCCTTGCTCCAGTATAGCTATTCCCCCTAGCCTGAAGAACAAGGAAATAAAATATAGGCTCAGCGCCTCAGTGAGTATCAGTCAATCTGACTGCGAGGCTGAGCAGAAGCCGAATCCTCCTGACAAGCTGAAAGCTTAGGTGAGAGAGACGATTCATTGTACTAGTTAGAGCCCAGACGGGCAGGTGTTCATTTTGATGTTTTTTGCTATGCTTTATGTGCTGTGGATTCACCCAAGTGACTGTTCAAGTGACTGTTAAAATAAGGAACTATTTGGACGTATAACTGGAGATGAGCATATTTATGAAAAGTTCGATTTGGCTGCTTCGACAAGTTTTGCGGAAAAAAAAAATCACGATGTGCATATCTTTGTATGTAGTTGGTGCAATGACAGGGAGCAGACATTAGGCTGCTCCCCATTCATTGTACTCCTTAGACGACGTGTTCATCGCTGATTTTTAAATCACACTTACCTGATCCATTTGATCGCGACGGACCAGCCGCCTCTATCTTACTTGAAGTTCTGCCGCAAAATCTCGCGCAGCACGTGGGGACGTCATACGTCACAGTGTACGGGATTTTGTGCGAGATCTTCAAGCAGGATGGCGGCGGCCGGCACGACACAAGCAAATGGAGAAGGTAATTATGATTTTATTTTATTTTTTTACATTATTTCAGGTTAAATCGATTCGAGGAAATTCCGCTTTGCTGCAAATTGAATTTATCCTGAATTTCAGATCGAAGTCCAAAGTCTGAGAGTCTGTCATTGCCGACCCCACCGCCAGTACATGATCTATTACACTAGATAGACGACATTGGGGATATTTTAGAATGAAAAACAAAAATTGTTGCAAAAAGTATACATATCCTTTATGGCCTCCTTCAGACATGGGAGGCTTGTTGCAGATTTTCTATGGAGGTTGTGGACAGAAGAGTCCACAAGACAATATAGCTGTAGTGTAGATGTGTCGGGATTGCCATTCACACATGATACATTTTTGCACATGTAAAATAAACGACGTTCAACAGCGTAACACCATTTATATGTGGATATCTGGAACAATGTGAAAAGATGAGAAAGGGCAATTGTGGGTTTAAGTAAAGATCACCCTGTGCATCTGAAAATCCATGATATGACTTTGACAACAGGTGAATGGACAGGGGATGCCCAGGGATCAAAAGGGGGGACAATGGACCCATTAGGGCCACGGGTGGTTTTAAAACAAGTATGTTGCTTTTCTCGTCCCCCCACCCAACACACACACACTCTCATACATTACATAGATGCTGCATCATTTCGGTAAGCCAATTTTATTGTTAACCGCTTCAAAGCCATAGACCGCCAGCGCTGTCAACATCAACCCTTTTACTGCATTTGTTCACCTAATAAGCTATCATTAATCTAATACTGTCACATCACACCAGGGATGTCTTCATTAACCTCTATACTACCCTAAGACCACCAGAAATGTTACTGCCCTAGACCACCAGGGATGATACCATTGGATCGTTTACTGGTTTAGACCACCAGGTATGTTAACAATAACCCTTTCATTGCCCTAGAATACTAGTGATGTTACCATTAACCTTTTTAATGCCCTAGTCTATCAGGCAAGTTAGCATTAACTTCTTCACTACCATAGCCCACCAAGGATGTCCTCATCAGCAACATTGCCACCCTAGACCCCCAGGGATTTTACCATATTCTCTTGACTACCTTAACCCATCACAGAGTTTATCAATAACCCATTCACTTCCCTTAACCACCAGGGATGTTGCCCCTAACCCTTCTACTGACCACTAGGGTTGCAATCATAAGCCCCTTCCCAACCCTGGATCACAAGGGGTGTTTACATTAATCTCTTAAGTACAGTAAACTTTAAGGGATGTTATTACTTTCCGTCAGCTTAGCAAAGATAATTATTCTTTAGAATATGGGAAAATGGAGTTTGCCGCCATACTGGTGTAAGGATTTTTGCAGGTCATGCACAGGGCGGGGCCCTTAGTTGTCTGATTTCGCTCCTGGTGTGGACATACAGTACTGCACTCTTAAACCAAAGATGCGGAATATTTCAAGCAATCAAAATTTGAGACGTGACTCCTACCCCAGAACATGTAATACATCTCGCCTCTCTCTCTCTACTTCTCAAGGCTGCATTTGCCTTCTCCATGGTCTAAACACAGTCCATAGACCAGGGACGGCCAACCTGCGGCTCTCCAGCTGTTGCAAAACTACAACTCCCAGCATGCCCAGACAGCCATCAGCCTACAGCAGAGCATGGTGGGAATTGTAGTTTTACAACAGCTGGAGAGCCGCAGGTTGGCCAGTTCTGCCATAGACTATTCAGAGCCTGAAAGATTTTCTCTGAATGCATAAAAATGCAGAAAGTGAAGGTGAGCCGTATTTCATGCTTCCCCTGACGGATGTGTGGATTTTAAAACTGACACTCTCAAACACATCGCTCACAGCTCAACCACCTAGATTTTATTGAAAGAAATATTCTAAATGGTAAATCTACCGAGTTCCCAGCTCTTCCCTTTTATCTCTTAATTTCTGAGACCTGAAGCATTTAACAAAAAAAAAAAAAGAAAAACGCTGAACTTTTTCTTGACAAGGTAGAAGGATGAAAAAAAAAATAGAGGCATCCCGGTGGAATTTTCCGGCATGCATAGTAACTAGTTCAATATTCCACTATCCAATAAAGTGTATGATAGAAATTCAGAGGACTCCGAGCCACTAAAACACTTATATGTGCTAACTCTCCCAGGAATACCCTGATGGATGGATTTTACAATGTTCTCGAAATACTAAGTGCAAGAAACAGTTGTCTGAAGAGTTAGGGATGGAGGAGCCAAGCAATAGGATTTGGCAGAGGGGGACGACTATGGAACAAAATCAAAATAGGCTATGAAAAAGAAAAAAAGAGAAATATAGTGGTTCACCCGTCTCAATTTTTGGTATTATGTGCACTGTTATCTGGCCCTTTGTAAATAGTTTATATTGAAAAATAGTAACAGGCACTCAATCACCTAGGACGGCGTTGAGGATCAGTCATTTAATACATCAATATATCAAATATCAACAATAATAAAAATCAATTTATACACTTCAAAACCAATAGAAAACCATAAAAATAAATAAAAAGATAAGAACCAAATTCAAATCAAAAATCCATAAGTTAGTGAATTAGTTATCAATCATATATACTTATCTTCCCTACTCAAATATAGACTTGATTTCTAGTTAATAGATTATATGCACGATTAGGGAAAATAGGACCGCATCTCAGATGAATAAACCAGATGTTAAATAGTTAATTAAATTGTTAAGTCCAAAAAATGTTAAGTCCAAGAAAGAGATATAATATTTTCGGATTGATCCAAATAATCTTAGTTCATCCAATAATCATGCTAATTCATCAAAATATCCTTAAAGCATCCAATAGTCAACGCCTATGAATGACTGTAAATAATGTGGTTGCTTATTCCGGATTCTATTTCATTTGTAAATCAATGTTCATGATTGTGGGTAATAAATAGTGTTGATCACGAATATTCGAATTGCGAATTTTAATCGCGAATATCGGCACTTCGAGAATTCGCGAATATTTAGAATATCGCTAAATATATTCGTAATCTCGAATATTCGATTTTTTTAAATACCAGTTCATGCGAATTTTTATGTGAATATTTTATGCAAATTTTATGCAAATTTTCGCAATCAAGAAAATAATGCCTGGAGATCATGAATTTGCGAATTCTCGAATATATGGCGAATATTCGCCCAAATATTCGCGAAATATCGCGAATTCGAATATTGCCCCTGCCGCTCATCACTAGTAATGAATAGTATTTACTTGATCCAAATTGCATATATAATTTCATTTGTAGATCACTGTTCATGATTATCGAGATATATGTATATATTATTTTTCCTTTCAAGGTGCATGTAGCAGTATAATTAGTAACTTGAGCGATTGTTGTTACTATAGTATGGGTACATGTATACACTTTGTAACTTTAAAAGTATTTTATGATTTTCACATTGTTGACTGAAGTTTTCCTTTAAGTTTACTTCTGCAGAGTCTTTCGGAAACAGAGAAGCACACAAAGCTGAATTCTTCTCCAGAGGGGCTCCAAATCAAATTGTAAAATGAACACCTACAGGATCCCAGCGAAAGGATGAAAAATTAATTATCCCAGCTGATACTCCCCGACAAATAATGTATCACTGAGCCCATCTTAAAAGGTGTCTAAGCTTTTAATAAGCGGAGTGTTGCTGGCAGGTTACCATGGCAACTCAATATACACAATGGCGGGGTGTTACATTATAACAAATATCATGCCGAGCAAATCAAAATATTAATCAGCAGACAAGAAGAAAACAAATAAGTACAAGAAAAACTGTTCAAATGAGTCTCAGAACTGAGTCGATGGGGAAGAGAAAGAGGCATAGTCTAAAGCTGTGAAAATGCGGCTCTAGCTATATAGTGATTAAGCGCACAAGCTAATAAACATATACATGACTAAAATAAAATATAACAGCACTGTAGTGCAATTATACATTCTCCACTTCAGAGAAAATCTTCCTAAGTAGGACCTGGCATTGCTGACATTTTAATACTTGTAGTTCCTACAAATTAAGAGTTCTATTTTCTTTCAACTCTTCTGTAATTCCTAATGGAAATGCATGTACAGTTCCCTTCTAAGTAGAGTGTGTCCCATCAGGGGCTGCTATTGTCAGCACTGATTGACTCAGCAGAATAGTGAGTGCAGCTCTGGAGTATAATACAGGATGTAACTCAGGATCAGTACAGGATAAGTAATGTATCTACACAGTGACTGCACCAGCAGAATAGTGAGTGCAGCTCTGGAGTATAATACAGGATGTAACTGAGGATCAGTACAGGATAAGTAATGTATGTACACAGTGACTGCACCAGCAGAATAGTGAGTGCAGCTCTGGAGTATAATACAGGATGTAACTCAGGATCAGTACAGGATAAGTAATGTATGTACACAGTGACTGCACCAGCAGAATAGTGAGTGCAGCTCTGGAGTATAATACAGGATGTAACTGAGGATCAGTACAGGATAAGTAATGTATGGACACAGGGACTGCACCAGCAGAATAGTGAGTGCAGCTCTGGAGTATAATATAGGACGTAACTGAGGATCAGTACAGGATAAGTAATGTAATGTATGTACACAGTGACTGCACCAGCAGAATAGTGAGTGCAGCTCTGGAGTATAATACAGGATGTAACTCAGGATCAGTACAGGATAAGTAATGTATGTACACAGTGACTGCACCAGCAGAATAGTGAGTGCAGCTCTGGAGTATAATACAGGATGTAACTCAGGATCAGTACAGGATAAGTAATGTATGTATGTACACAGTGACTGCACCAGCAGAATAGTGAGTGCAGCTCTGGAGTATAATACAGGATGTAACTCAGGATCAGTACAGGATAAGTAATGTATGTACACAGTGGCTGCCCCAGCAGAATAGTTAGTGCAGCTCTGGAGTATAATACAGGATGTAACTCAGGATCAGTACAGGATAAGTAATGTATGTACACAGTGACTGCACCAGCAGAATAGTGAGCGCAGCTGTGGAGTATAATACAAGATGTATCTCAGGATCAATACAGGATAAGTAATGTATGTACACAGTGACTGCACCAGCAGAATAGTTAGTGCAGCTCTGGAGTATAATACAGAATGTAACTCAGGATCAGTACAGGATAGATAATGTATGTACACAGTGACTGCACCAGCAGAATAGTGAGTGCAGCTCTGGAGTATAATACAGGATGTAACTCAGGATCAGTACAGGATAAGTAATGTATGTACACAGTGACTGCACCAGCAGAATAGTGAGTGCAGCTCTGGAGTATAATATAGGATGTAACTCAGAATTAGTCTGAGATAAACAGGCGCTGATGCTGCATTCACACTTGGGTCCTTTTGCCTGAGATGCTCAAAACCCATTTGCATGATAAGAGGACCAGTGTGGAGAATCAATGCTGTTTTATTTATTTATATATATATATATATATATATTATTTTTTTTATTATTATTTTTTTTTCAATTAACCCAAAGGCTTCTAATTACACCTCTGATTTGCTCCATAACAGTCTCCAGGTCATGAGCTTAACCGGACCCAACCTGTCAGACAGAGAAGGAATGAGTGGATACAGCCATTTCTCTCCACTAGAAACCAAAGAAAAATCCCAAATTATCAACTACTTACAGAACTTATGGTCAAACCTACATATATATATATACTCACAGTGCATAGGAATAGTCCCTCTCGTCAGACCAAAGTAACCGTATTGACTGGGAGGATATATATCGTTTGATGTGAAGCTTAAGAAGTTTAGTCCGACTCCCAGATGCTGCATATTTGATGTCAGTGAGCAGTAAAGGATTCAGTTTATTTGTAGAGGTGTTGTGCAATTCTAATTAGATCTCAGAGGCTTTGCTTCCCTCTTCTAGTAACTATGCATCTAAGTTACCTCGTAAAGGAACCTATGAAATACTTTAAAAAGCAAAGAATGGGGCTGTAGAAGCACAGGGGTATGAATACATAATATCTAAAGTATGTAAAGTATGTGCTACTATTTTACAATCAGTTCTCATATAAAAAAAAAAGTATAATGAATTTAAATCATGTAACAACTGAGCTCTTGCTCAATACAAACCAGGATAAATGGCAAAAAAAATAACAAAAAAACATCCTAGTGGTTTTATTCTGGTCCTGCGCTCTGGACAGTCCCTACTTTTTAGAAGGTTTCCTTTCCAATAAACTGATCACAAAATATCCTCCTGTTGAGATCCCCAGCAAGTAGCTGTAATCTATCTGGAAAGCTGTAAGTGTTCCATTTCCCTGCAGTGCCCCCACAGGAGACATTAGGTAATACACACTGCCCATTAAAATTAATTGATAGTCTGTGCAGGACAGGTCCTCCAGAACCAGATACATTCTTTGTAACTGTTGTACACTCTGGCCAAGTGATGAGGATACTGAATGGAGGATTTCCTTCCATTAAAGGAAGATAAGACCCCAAAAATCAGACCACAAACTTCATCAGACCTCAGAGCAGACCATCATCAGACCCCCAAGCTCCATCAGTCTCAGATAAGACCCTGTCAGCCTCCATTAGCTTCAGATCAGACCCCCCAACCTCCAACAGCCTCAGATCAGACCCCACCAACCTCCATCAGCCTCATACCAGACCCCAATCACATACATACACAGCCTCCATCTGCCTCAGATTAGACTACCATCACCCTCATATCAGACTCCCCAACCTCCATCAGCCTCAGATCATAACCCCCAACCTCCATCAGCCTCAGATCAAACCCCCCACAGCCTCAGATCAGACCCCCATCAGCCTCAGATCAGACTCAGATCAGACCCCATCAGACCTCAGATCAGACATAAAAAAATAAATAAATAAACTTACCTCGCTTGCTTCAGATCCACTCATCTCTCCCTGGTCTTCTTCTGGTCTGCACTGCACTGTGACCTGACATCATACAGCATCAGGTCATAGTGCGCATCTATATGCACTATGTCCTGCCGCTGTACGCAGTGAGGACACAGTGCAGCACGGCGCCTGGAAGAAGACCAGGGAGGGTGAGTAGAACAAGCGCAGAGCATCCCTTACCAATTCCCGCACCAACTACATGATGATGAAAGCTTCCATAATGGAAGCAGTCATTAGCATTTTGACTATAAGACGCACTGCCATTTTCCCCTGATTTTTTGGGGAAAAAAGTCAAAAAAATACAGTATAAAGTATAATTAATAGAATACATTAATAATTGCTATATACTACACAACACAATCACACAAGAATCTCACTACAAGAAATGTGTCGGGCATGATATTTAACCATTATTTCTCTTACAATCTGCAGCGTAAAGTTTTTTTATGACTGCAATAAATTGAAGCCCCCTCCGTTCTCCAGGTAACTTGCTGGGAAATTTAGGATTATGTACACACAAAATATAATTTATTCAGTTTTTAATTAAGTACATTCTAAATACACACATACTTTAATTGTCTTCCGTCCAGAAACTAATTAAAAAAATAAATTACACTGGCCCCCTGCGTGAGACTTTGGAACGCAATGCTCATAAAAAAAGAGTCAAATTAACCCCAAAAGGCAGAAGTGGCAAAGTGACCTCTTTCTGTAAATAGATTTTCCTACACCAATAAACTCAATGGTGTTAGATGCTGAGAACTGATTGGTTGATGCGGGTTACTGTAGATTATAATGCAGGGTACAAATTTAGAGGTATTATATGTGGATGCTGGAGGAATTGTTTACTTACCTCTACTAATTCCTCCATTATGATGAGTTCCTTGAAGGGACTGCAAGAAAATTTAGACTAGCACATCCAAAGTTACAGGTGCACATCTATGAAGCTAACATGCAGACACCAAACAAAATACATATAGCAGCACACTGTTATACATGCAAACAATATAACTGAGGATTAGGGATTATTTAGGAATACAAGTGGTACAATACCTACTATACATAAAAAATTTAAGCTCTTTGCGCACATTTTTGATCAAACGTGTATGGGGCCCATCTACCAATGTCAAGGTGGCTTCTGCAGATGGGTACCTAACAGAACTGTGTCTCCTGTGCCTAACCTAAGCCTACAATGTTCAGGACGTTGGATGTTCAGGACATTGGTTGATGGACCCGACACGCGTTTGATCAAAAATATGAGCAAAGAGCTTCCATTTTTCATGTATAGTAGGCATAGTACCACTGTAATTCAAAAATCCCAAATAATCCCTAATTCTGAGCTCCTTAATGGGGTTTCCTGAGAGTGAAATATTTATGAATCTATCTTCAGGATTGGTCATCAATTTGAGGAGTTGGAGGTGGAGGGAGAAAGCTGCCCTGTCCCTTGTGACATGCCTAGTGCATCACCTACTGTACCTAAAGAATGGACACAGATCAGCTTCCTTTTTGCCAAGGATACATCGTTGAGTAAGCCTGTGAGCCTTATGGTGTTCATTCATCCCTCTGCTTGGGGTGAGCACTAAAGCGAGGCCTGCTGCAGCAGCCACTTTAGAGGTATTCTCTCTTAGAAACATTTCTTCTCCTGGGTCCCGTTTTAAAATCTGTAATGGGGAACTCAACTTACAAATGCCTTCTTTTGTGGTAGAAGGGTCTTGGGCACCATCTACCAGTTGCAACTGTGATTTCTTCCTTTGCACCTCTAATAGTTATGCTCCTAGGAGCAAGTAATGTACCTTACGTAGGCACAATATGGCCACGCAATGAGTCTCTGTGGTTTTCCTCTGTACAGGAAACATAGGTTAGACCTCATCCCCTGGTCAAGAGCCGCTGTCCTCCCAATCTCCTTTCATTTAGCAGGTTGATCTTGGTTTAACCCTCACTCCATTGTTTTAAAGGTATAGGGCAGTGGTCTCCAACTTGTGACTCTTCAGCTATTGCAGAACTTTAATTTCCAGCATGCCCTGAGTGCTGAAGGCTGCTCTGGTCTGCAGTAACTGTTCTGGAATAACTACAAACCTATAGCTTAAATAGACAACATTTTCAAGGTGAAAATGACTCCTGGGCCTCGAAAAAAAAAAGGTACGATTTCTTGGATAGAAGCGGAGGACGGTGGACTTTATGCAGAAAGTTTCCTCTTCTTGCTATTAGCATATAAAAGTGTTTATAGATTAATTCAACCTGTTGACAGAATAGAAATTGCTTCTCTCTAAGAAGGATTTATGGATTTTATAAGCTACTGCTCTCCCTCTGCCGTTTACCTGCTCTTTAAGGGCAGATATGGAAATGACTTTGATAATCTGACAGTTAGAGCGGAATCGCGTCATGACCTTTCTTAAAGGAAATGCCCTGAAGATTTACTCTGCTCGCCCATAAATACTCAAGTAGATTAGATTGGCTTCTTAAGACCCAGATAAATAAACTACTGTAGATCTTTGAGCCTCGTAGTGCAGCGCTAGGAACCACAAGATTTGGTAGAATAGCGAGAACCCTCTAGTGTCCACCTAGTCAAACCAATGTGAACCAAGTCTATATAAATAACACCATATTACACTTTTAAGGGGGTTCTCCCACATCTACATGTATCCCTTCCACAATAGTGCCCTCAAACTGATCCCTTGTGAATATGCTTTCAAGTTGCAGTTACTGCACCTTTAAAAGTTGTATACTGGCAGATACCATTACTTTATTTAAGTCTTTGGTCATGTGTGTGGGTGCAGCAGCATGGTGCCATGTTGCCTCCATACTATGTTGAAACCAGAGTGCAATGTGCTGTTTTGGCATGCTTTAGGAAGGGAGTGTGTACTGAGACTGTTCAGAGAGCCTGTCAGATGCAACACAAGTAGGACAGGACTCCCACCACAGTGTAGAAGCAAAGGAGATGCATGGTGCTAATAAATACCTTGGGGGCAGGCCATATGACTACTATGGGGCCCAGTATTAAACTACTTCTCTTGTTCCTTCTCCCTCTGGAAATATTACAGCTTTCATTGAGTGCAGTGGTAACTGTCTAAATTCCAATGTACTGAGCTCCCCCTAGTGGTGGCTTCAGGCAGACAGTTTTCATAATGTGCTGTATAAGGTAAGCAGCAGACAAAGCTGTTTGGTGTTGTCCACATCCAAAGCTTTGCAGCTGTATGATTTGGGTCTGCTGGGGAAAGTGCTCCAGGACCAGAAAAGCTGTATGTTACCTGCAAGTGGTTTTGGACTTCTTGAAGCCACTGATGGGCAGGCCAGGCAATATGTCCTTCAATCAGTTGCCATGTTGTGACCAGAGCAGTGTGTAAACCTTGGAGCTGATCGTATGGCACTGGTCAGTGTGGGGCAACAATGTGATAAGCTTAGGAGATCCCATTAGTCCGCTGATCACAGTACTGTTTGCTAGAAGTTATGATAAAATGGCCCTTGGAATTTTGACACTGGCTAACCAGCTAAATCTCATGGCTCTGCTCTATTGACAAACCCAAGTCGCCTACACTGACCACACAGAGCTAAAGAATCAATTTACAGATCAAGTATGTCAGATAAATAAAGCACGGGGCTGAGCCACGGACATGATGCCATTAAGTATAAGGCTAGGTTCACACCTGAGCGTTTTACAGCGCGTTCCTACGTGCTGTAAAACGCTCAACAGGCAAAAACCAATGTTTCCCTATGGGCATGGTTCTCACCTGAGCGATTTACAGCGTGTACGAACGCGCTGTAAAACGTCCTACGCCCCAAGAAGTACTGGAGCTTCTTTGGGGTGTATTGTTGCACGTAACACCTCTGTTTTTCATTGTACGCCTCTGTGGTCAATAGCAAGAACTTGCGTACGACGCGCGTTTCCAAAATACAAAAACGCCCCAAAATACGCCTCAAAAACGCCAGATAAAAATGCCTGTAAACAGCGCTTATCGAATACACTCAGGTGTGAACCCAGCCTTAGTCTCTTAATGCGCCCGGACACGGGTTGGTGCCCCCTGGAATGAATCCTTGCTATATGTTTGCAAGTAAATGTTAATGTCTAACAGATTGTAGAAGGGAGAAGTAAAGTCACTCGAGTGCTCCATTCACTTGTAATGGGAGGTCTGAATTTTATAGAAATAGATAAAATCTGTCTCTTTTCAGAAATTAAGCCACTTTTCTTTCTTCTTCTTTTTTTCTCTGCAGGAAAACTGGCGTTCAACTCTCCCAATACCCTCCATTATAATGGGAGGGTACATCCCCTCCAATATTTGGAAATGGAAAACATGTACATTGTCCACTTAAGATCCCCCAATTAGTGCCTCCAACTTTACCAAAACAAAAACAGCCACTCCAAGTGCTTTAAAAGCCCATTCGATTGTCTCGGATGCCCACGTATAAATGACCACATGGGGCTACTTCACATACCTCCACATTGCCTTCCTCAGATACCCCCTTTAGTGCTCAACTGCACCAAATGCCCCTATAAGTGCCCACCTCAGGTGCCATTTTGAGCTTAACTCCCATATTACAATATCTTGCAAAAGTATTCAACCTGAAGTAAATATACTAGGAAGTTTGGGAGAAATTGACTCCTAAATAGTGTAAAAAAACAGGTAGAAATGTACCACGACAGGTTTAAAGGGGTATTCCACCCATGGCAGGTGATGGCAGGTCACTAGGATAAGCTGCCACTGGTGGATAGTAGGGGGTTGACAGCAGCAACCCTCCCTGCGTATAGGCACTGAATTATGCAATGCGCACCGTGGTTTCCAACCAAGCAAGGTGCAACCTGGATGGCTTTGACACTGCAGTACTCCATGCTGTGGCCCCTTCATTTCATCAACTGTTGATGTCCCCAGTTACTGAATATGTCAGCACTTACTACTAAAAAACTTCTTTAAACATGTAATTTCAGAAAATACTAGGCTAAAAGGGGTTGAATACTTATTCAAGCAACATTCATCAGGTTATCCCATGAACAACACTAGCTGCTTGGGTAGTGGACACATCTGATTGTCGGGGGTATGACCACTAGAGCCCCATTGATCACGAGGATAGGGATCTCGTGATCTCCAAAGGGGGTGACAGTTGCCCATATCTGCTGCAATCACATTCAATTCTAATGGAAGCAATTGAATGCAGTACTCGGCTATCTCCAGCAGTCCCGTAGAGCGGAATGGACATGCATGGGAGTTGAATATTTTTGCAGTGCACTGTAGGTGCTGAATATCGATCGATCTGCAGGACTGATTTTGCTTTATGTTTTTTTAGTAATTTTTATTTTACATGGAAATGTTTTGGAATGATTACTGCTGGCGGGGATGAGAGGCAAACTGATTGTACTCAGCTATATGGGGATAATTATTTATAGCGCATAATTATATATTATTGTTGGAAAGAAATTTTTTAAAAAATCTTGTCCTACAGTGCTGTTTGCCACGTAGAGATGAATCGTCATTGGCCACATATCTGTAATTAGAAAATGTAAAAAAAAATGTATAAGCTATATTATTCATCATCCTCTCTGATAATCAGAGGACAATTGATGGCTATTTAGCTAGCAAACACTGTAAATAGTAAAGAAAATGTAGAATCTTATGTTTCATACTAAAATGTATCGCATCTCACCCTTCCCAGAACCCCCCTGAGCCTGCTTGGGCTCTTAAAGTAAAAATCAATCTTCTTTTAATCAAAAATATCCTACAGCCACCACTAGGGGGAGCTTATAAGCTTACTGCATACTGTTTACATATAGAACTCAGTACTAAAGTAGTATGCAGGAAGCTCATAAGCTCCCCCTAGGGGTGTCTGCAGAATTTTATTTTTCAACTATAGAGAGCAGATTTAATAATCTTGTCTAATAATTACACAGGGTAAACTGAGACCAAATAGACTAAAGATGTACCGCAGTGTCTCATACTTTATAGATGAATTTGCTAGAACTTACACAACTTTATCTATTGTCACACCGCCATTTGGTTGGTATAAAGTGTTCTTTGCACTTTTTGATGCAATTTTGGCACACAACAATACATTTAAGTCACAACCCTTCATGCCAAGCTGCACCCTTTTAATCTAAGCCATGCCCCCAATTCACAAAAAATGTCATATAATGATACATATAATGAATGTGGTGTGAGGCATGTGCACCAGTCTTTGACATCAACTGAGTCGGAATTCTGGTACTTAAAGGGTTTGGCCACTTTCTGGTTATTGTTGATCACTGTGTGTAAGATGATTATATTGCACTTACTAATATAGTCCTTGTTGAAATTCTCCACCATTTTCTATATTTCCTGGGGTATGGTCCCTTGTTTACAAAGTCTTTTGTGATGTCCACAAAGAGGTCCTGTCCATAAGATGAACGTCATGTGACCAGGCAAATCCCCTCCACATGAGGGCGCCTCCATTTAAACACACAGCACCTTCACTAAAATCCCAATAGAACAAGCGCAGTTGGCAGGAGCAGTGTGTTTGAATGTTGGAGGCATCGCATGGAATGGATTTGCCTGGTCACATGATCCTCCATCAGTGGCCATCTTATGGACAGGACCTCTTAGTGGACATCACAAAAAATTTCTATAAACAAGGGAGCATACCCCGGGATATATAGAAAATGGGACAGAATTTCCACAAAGACTATATTAGTAAGTGCCACACAGGGCCGGTGCAAGGGTTTTTGCCGCCCTAGGCAAGATAAAAATTGCCGCCCCCCCCCCCCCTATCAGATGATCTGCCCATATCATGACATCACATATGTTCCACCCCTTTCTCAGCTTTTAAATTAAAAGAACTGCTATGTTTCCCTTACGGTTAATCCAGCTTCTTGTAGCTGTCCCTTTTTGCAGAACGGAATTGCGGACCCGGATCCTCAATTCCGATCCTGAAAAAAATAGAACATGTCCTATTCTTGTCCGCAATTGCGGACAAGAATAGGCATATTCTCTTAGTGCCGGCAATGTGCGGTCCGCAAAATGTGGAACGCACATTGCCGCAGTCCGTGTTTTGTGGATCCGCAAAACACACACGGATGTGTGAATGGACCCTAAATGTGAGGTAAATTAGTCTCCAATGTAGTATTAATAACTAAACAATTACATAATAAACATATTGCATTGTCTACTGACCACCAGGACAATAAGATGATCTGATCTCTGGCTGCAGTCTGGCTCTGGGGACTCCCTTGTCACTCTCTTCTCCCCCCCTCCCTCCCTCCCTCCCTCGCTCGTCACTCTCTTCTCCCCCCTCCTCCCTTGTCACTCTGCCCCCCCCCTCCCTTGTCACTCTCCCCCCCCCCCCCCCCTCCTTGTCACTCTCATTTTACCCCCCCTCCCTTGTCACTGTCATATTACCCTCCCCTGTCACTCTCATTCTACCCCTCCTGTCACTCTCATTCTACCCCCCCTGTCACTCTCATTCTACCCCCCCTGTCACTCTCATTCTACCCCTCCTGTCACTCTCATTCTACCCCTCCTGTCACTCTCATTCTACCCCCCCTGTCACTCTCATTCTACCCCCCCTTCCTTGTCACTCTCATTTTACACCCCCCTTCCTTGTCACTCTCATTTTACACCCCCCTCCTCCCTTGTCACTCTCTTTTTACCCCCCCCTTGTCACTCTCATTTTACACCCCCCCCTTGTTACTCTCATTTTACACCCCCCCCTTGTCACTCTCATTTTACACCCCCCCCCTTGTCACTCTCATTTTACACCCCCCCCTTGTCACTCTCATTTTACACCCCCCCCTTGTCACTCTCATTTTACACCCCCCCCCTTGTCACTCTCATTTTACACCCCCCCTTGTCACTCTCATTTTACACCCCCCCTTGTCACTCTCATTTTACCCCCCCTCCTCCCTCGTCACTCTCATTTTACACCCCTCCCTTGTCACTCTCATTTTACACCCCCCCCCCCCTTGTCACTCATTTTACACCCCCCCCTTGTCACTCTCATTTTACACCCCCCCCTTGTCACTCTCATTTTACACCCCCCCCTTGTCACTCTCATTTTACACCCCCCCCTTGTCACTCTCATTTTACACCCCCCCTTGTCACTCTCATTTTACACCCCCCCTTGTCACTCTCATTTTACCCCCCCTCCTCCCTCGTCACTCTCATTTTACACCCCTCCCTTGTCACTCTCATTTTACACCCCCCCCCCTTGTCACTCATTTTACACCCCTCCCTTGTCACTCTCATTTTACACCCCCCCCCCTTGTCACTCATTTTACACCCCCCCCTTGTCACTCATTTTACACCCCCCCTTGTCACTCATTTTACACCCCCCCCTTGTCACTCATTTTACACCCCCCCTTGTCATTTATTTTACACCCCCCCCTTGTCATTTATTTTACACCCCCCCTTGTCACTCATTTTACACCCCCCCCCCCCGCCCCCCCTTGTCACTCATTTTACACCCCCCCCCCGCCCCCCCTTGTCACTCATTTTACACACCCCCCGCCCCCCCTTGTCACTCATTTTACACCCCCGCCCCTCCCCCTTGTCACTCATTTTACACCCCCCCGCCCCCCCTCCCCCTTGTCACTCATTTTACACCCCCCCGCCCCCCCTTGTCACTCATTTTACTAGCCCTGTCAGTCCGGCCGGGTACAGGAAACAAAAGCTCCTGTACCGCGGACCGAACAGCGCTCGGCCACGCTACACTAACAACAGCAGTAGCACAGGGCAGACACAGCAGGCTGCGCAGCACTGAGCCGGAGATTCTTTAGAGCGGCAAGCGCTCAGGAGAAGCAGCATGAGGGGTGCCGCCGGCCGGCCGCCCGAACTTATATAACCAACTTTTTTTTTTTTTTTTACACCGCAAAAGGGCGCCCCCTGCTAGATGGCGCCCTGGGCGACTGCCTAAGTCGCCTTACTGGTGGCGCCGGCCCTGGTGCCACATAATCATATTACACACTGATCAACAATAACCAGAAAGTAGACAACCCCTTTAATAAATCGCCTACTGTGTGCATAAAGGGGATAAAGAGCTTCAATCACTGTAAAGATTTATTGAGAAATTACTGTACATATCATGAAAAATATATAATTCTGCAAGAAATGTGAGCAAAAAGATTTTATAGGTATCTCATTTGAACTGCTATATACAGAGGTGTCCTCAGCTTTGTTTTAATTTGATGTAGGATTTCACTTTATCACAATACAAATTCCATACAATGTTGCAACATTCAGCAAAATCCTTGAAGGCTGCAATTCACATCACAACCACTGGGTGACCACACCTAGAAACATATACAGTATATACAGGTGAAACTAAAAATGTGAATATCGTGCAAAAGTTCATTTATTTCAGTAATGCAACTTAAAAGGTGAAGCTAATATATGAGACTCATTACAGGCAAAGCGAGATATTTCAAGCCTTTATTTGTTATAATTTGGATGATTATGGCCTACAGCTCATGAAACCCCAAAGTCAGAATCTCAGAAAAATTTAATATTACATGAAATCTATAAAAAAAAAAGGATGTTAAATAGAAAAATGTAGGACCTCTGAAAAGTATAATCATGCCTATGTCCTCAGTACTTGGTTTGGGCTCCTCAGTGCGGCGTGGTATGGATGCTATCAGCCTATGGCACTGCTGAGGTGTTATGGAAGACCAGGATGCTTCCAGCCTTCAGCTCTACTGCATTGTTCGGTCTCGTGTCTCTCATCTTTCTCTTGGCAATGTCCCATAGATTCTCTATGGGGTTCAGGTCAGGCGCGTTTGATGGCCAATCAAGCACAGTAATCCCATGGTCATTGAACCAGGTTTTGGTACTTTTGGCAGTGTGGGCAGGTGCCAAGTCCAGATGGAAAATTAAGTCACCCTCTCCATAAAGCTCATCTGCGGAAGGAAGCATGAAGTGCTCCAAAATCTCCTGGTAGACGGCTGCGTTGACTCTGGACTTAATGAAGCACAGTGGACCAACGCCAGCAGATGACATGGCTCCCCAAATCAACACAGACTGTGCAAACTTCACACTGGACTTCAAGCATCATCTTGCATTGTGTGCCTCTTCATTCTTCCTCCAGACTCTGGGTCCTTGGTTTCCAAATGAGATGCAAAACTCTCATCAGAAAAGAGGACTTTGAAGCACTGAGCAACAGAACAGTTCTTTTTTTTCTTTAGCCCAGGTAAGACGCTTCTGACGTTATTTGTTGTTTAGGAGAGGCTTGACAAGAGGAATACGACATTTGAAGCCCATGTCCTGGATCTGTCTGTGTGTGGTGGCCCTTGATGCAGTAACTCCAGCCTCAGCCCACTCCTTGTGAAAGTCCCCAACACTTTTGAATGGCCTTTTCCTGACAAGTCATCCTTGCTGCTTGTGCACCTTTTTCTTCCACACTTGTCGCTTCCACATAACGTTCTATTAATGTGCTTTGAGACAGCACTTTGGGAACATCCAACTTCTTTTACAATTACCTTTTGAGGCTTTCCCTCCTTATGGAGGGTGTTAATGATGTTTTTCTGCACCACTGTCCGGTCAGCAGTCTTTCCCATGATTGTGATTCCTACTGAAGCAGACTGAGAGACAATGTAAAGGCTCAGGAACCCTCTGCAGGTGTTATGGATTAATTAGCTGACTAGACTGTGACACTTTGAGCCTTGAATATTGAACCTTTTCACAATATTCTAATTGTTTGAGATTGTGAATTTGGGTTTTTTCGTAAACTATAAGCCATAATCACCCAAATAAAGGCTTGAAATATCTAGCTTTTCATGTAATGAGTCTCATATGTTAGTTTCACCTTTTAAGTGGCATTACTGAAATAAATGAACTTTTGCATGATATTCAAATTTTTCGAATTTCACCTGTATATATATATAAAAGAAACCATGATTTGGAATACTCTGTTGGGAGATGTTTATCTTAGACATCTCCTGACAGAGTATTCCAAAATAACGTTTATTTGTTTGTTTGTTTTTTAAGCTTGGCCATCTCACTCTTTCAGGATATATTACACCAGGAGGAAAGGTAAGGAATAACAAACAACACATCTGTAAATATACCACCCAACCTCCAGGACTTTGGTTCAGTCCACAGAAAAATCATCCTATAGATAGCCCCTATAATTACCTGTCATACCTCAAATTCCTATCTTATATCCTGCCATATATTTCTTTACTGAATGTTCTACAAGTCAAAAAACTTTTCTCACAATCACAATGGATCTAAGTATAGCCAGACTCTTGGCTGCTCTTGCATTATATTCCTAACAGCTAATATTAAAGCCTAATATATTCCAAACTCTGCCAAAAACTCACTTGGCTTTAGATTAAAGCGGTGCAATTAGGAGAAAAATCTAAAAATGAGAAGATAAGGAGATCCCATGGAATGAGTACAAGGGCTCGGGCTGTAGCTAGGTCTGTAGTTGGGGCGCATATAGGGTGCGAGGCAATAACGTGTACTTGCTGTCGCTGAATCAAATAGGTTGACCTGTGCTCTGAGATCCAAAAGATACACATTAAAAGGGCTTTATGACAGCTCTCAGCCCACTAACCCATGCAAATTGCTGCATTCCCTGGAGCTGGATGATGGATGGCACTTGCTGAATCAGTAGCATTTGGTTGAGTGGAAGCCTGAGAGAAGGAACTGTCCTTTCAGCACCACGATATCCCAGAGGGGAAGAGAAATGTTTTCGGTAGATCATCTTTGTAGCAGACGAGGTGTCAAAGGCTCCCAAAGCAATGAATACTTCACTTAGCCTGGCATTTTGATTTGTGGCAGCTTTCTGCAGCTACCCTGGCATAGCAAGTTGTGTGAGCGACTGGGACAGTCACCGATAGGAAAAGCTTTACCTGTTGCTTGAGATGGATACAATTCGATACAAATGTGTGTATAATACAATTAAATGGAAACGTAGTGATTAGCATTATGATACTATAGCAATATGAATTAGCATGTTATTAAAGAGGTTGTCTGGGTTCAGATATGGATGACCTATCCTCTATATCACTTTCTATTTTATTTACCAGTCCTGCACGTTAAGGGGTTTTGACACTGAAAAAGGGCCCCTGGGCCCCACCTGACTTTGAGGCCCTGAGCCCTGCCTCAAATGAGTTAGACACAATGTCAGCCAAAGCGGGATCAAAAACTAACATGAGCAAGCAACATTGAGATTTTTTAATTAGTAGTATTGATTGCCTCTCTCCCCTTTAATTATTATACCTTTTATATTTTTTGAAATGTAGAGTTAGGGATAGATAGCTAGTTAACATACATATACAAAGCCAGGCCACATTCCAGAGTGGGGGGTCAGAAGGCTCCAAAAGGCACCATGTGAAGAAGGATGTCTGTCACTACACCTCTCATATCACCTCTTATCGGTCAAGTGCTATATTGGTAGCGCGACGGATTGGAGATTGCCCATTGGTTTAAACTCAGGTCTGAGTGATTTTTTTTTTTTTTGTATGTATCTTTAATACAGTATATTTAATCACATTTAGTAAATATTTTAATCATTTAGCCAGTGTAAGCCTATTTATTCTTAAATCTTTGAACTCACATTAAAACAGTACCAGCAGTGAATTCAAATAGGACAAGTCATCTTTATGAAAGGGGTGTCCAAATTTTATTAATCTACTTTCGCATACTCTGTTAGGTAATTCTGGGTTACTAGAGGTAGATTCTCAGCATAGGATCATTATCTCTTGACCAGAGTGGACAAGAGTTTTAAAGAGTGTCTGTAGCTCTGGAAGACCTATCCTGTCCTCTATTACACAGACCACTCTTTCATTATATTGGGCATTTTTTGTAATGCTTCATCTCTTCATTAGTGACGCTAGAAATTGAGCACTTACTGCTAGATTTCTCAATGGTCGCAGCTGATTGCTTGGGCTCCATGAACTTTCTATTGAGCTTCTAGCCAGGACTCTTCTGAGTATGGATGGTCCAAGGTGGACATCCTCTTAACCTAATCTGCATGTCCACCCAGGCCTATACTGTAGATGACCACTGAAGGTCAAGGTCTTTTTTTGCAGCAGCATTAATGAATAGAACAGGCAAGTTTTCAAATAAGGCTGACACTAGAACAAGTCTACTTGGGTGGTGAATTTCTTGTGAAACAATCGGTGGAAATCACAAAAAATTATTGTCCTGAGCTTTCTTTTGAAATTAAAAAAAATAAATCTAAATCCCTCTGGCTCCCTTTAAAACTGCCATATGCTTCAACAAAGGTCCCATCAGCTTTGACCAATGAACATCCATCAAACATCCTGCAAAAGCCTTGTCTGCTTCTAATGACCAGCTACATATTGTTCTTTCCTTATAAATTGTGCAAAAAAATATGCAATTCGAAACTTGGTCGGAGAAATTGCAATCTGGAGAAGATTTACGCCCTGTCATTTATTTCTCCTATTTTTTTCTCCCGCATAAACATAAACACACAAAATTACAGCATATTTCAATTGGAAAAGCTTTTTAAAAAAAAGCTCTAATTTCCCATCTCGAAACAGCGGCTGGTGGAGCCTGTGGCACAACGTATATGAACAGTCATTACTTAGAAATTAATCTCAGCTTCTAACCTGGAATGGCTTTTTGCGCTCCCGGTGGGAATGACCTGAAAAAAAGTTTACCTTAAAATTTATATTGCAGACGTGTTTATACTCAGCATTAATAAACCTGCTTTGTATATTCAATGCATGCAGAGGTAAAGGGGAACAGGCTTATTATACGACTAGAAACTGAGGTTTATTACTTATTCAATGCAAGTTCCATAAATCATATCTAATACAGAATACAGGACAGCTAATTAACTGGCCGCAAATGCTAATAAGACAAAAATGATGCCATATTTATAAGGATTTCGTTCAGGATTCCACTGTGTAATGGCGAGGCCAGGCTACATGTGGGGATGGGGCGTAAGGGTAGTCATATGAAACCTTTCCCCGAGTGAGACATGACAACAAGACATTTTACAAAATGGATCTATATAAATATGCCCGGGTACAAATATGTTTTTTATATTATATGTATATATTGCTGAAGGTGGTTCCCTATTGTACCCCAAAACTCGTTGAGCAGAATCATAAATGAAGAAAATGATAAGAAGCCGGTTTGCATTGGGCTGCCGTCAATATCTACGATTCTACAGGCGATTCTGGCCAGGGGGGTATTGGATCTGTATGAGTCTTGAGGTTATCCTACAGACCAACCCCCAGTGAAGTGAGTGAATACATTTTTATTCTTGTTTTACAGTGATTTTTATATACTGCATCTACATCTACTGCATCTTGGATTTTAATAACTTCATCCTTGATATTTAATCCTCTGCATCCTCGATTGTTTATTGTATTTCAAGCCGATTGCAATTGTTTTTCTACTATATTATCATATTTATTGTAATTGTGGTAAGCAATAGCAGTTTTTAGTACACGACTCCCTTGCAGACCTCACACTAATTTCACTGTCCGCAATCAATACTAATATGGGGCTAGCGATCACCCATTTTCAGAACATCAACCTCTTATAATAATAATTCATCAACTTTACCACTTTGCAGATCTTCAAATAGTCAAATACTCATCTCTACCATTCCATATTACTTCAGTGGATTATTTTAATGGATTACTACCTGCGTGTCACAGCGCGGTGAGGATAGTAAACTCCACACTAACACAAGAGGGAAGGGAAAAGGTACTAGGCCTGGACAAAAGGGAAAGGGAAATGGTCACCACCCAGTGAATCCGTAAACCGAGCCCTGACTACTATCAGTGTGAACAGACCTCGATGGTAGGAATGTTCATACGCAGGAACCTAGAGCCCTATCTGACTCTAAAGGGCCCTGGAAATAGTATCAGGTCAAAGAAGTCCTGTTCCTTCCCAGCTGAAGGAACAGGAGACTCCCTCAGGCCTAATACCAAAAGATAGGGGAATACAACAAACAAGAAATGAGGGAAGACACTTAACTCCGAAGTACCCAGACGAGCAGGAACTCAGAGTTGAACCAACACTTCCACAACCAAAAGGAGCTATCAACCGTATAGCATGATGGGTGAGACCAGATTAAATAAAGGAGTTGTAATGACCACTTAAGCTACACCTGAGACAAGAGGTGTGGACATACCCAGCAACAACACAGAAACAAGGTAAACCAAAGAGGCAGTCAGATCACATCACGTGCAGCCAGTCTCTTAGATCTTCTGACCCCTGTCACGGGTGAGACAGTGACACTATTCTCTTGGTCTACAAATCTACCACCTTATATTGGTATTACAGCTTTGTTAAGAAGCACTTTTCTGTTAGGGACTCAGTTCCTTTATTGTATCTTTAGGAGTTTGGAGCTTGTTTTGGGGATTGATCCGGAAACGGAAAGGGTTAGATACCCAGACATGACTGCACAGTTACGTGTCCTGGGTCTAACTCCTTCTCTATCACCTTACTGTCTACATGTAGATAATTATCCACATTTCCATCCCATTAGCTGCCTTCTCCCTTACCTTAAAATATACCTGTATATTTTTTTTAAACATATTTATATGTTCCACTTTGGAACACACTTTACCACGGGCATCCTTTTTTCCACTGGCGCCTCCAGTTTTTTTATCCTCTGGAAATAATTTTTCCTTAAGATCTGATTAACCCTCGTTTTTTTTTTTGTTTTTTTACACACCCATTTTACAAAATGGCCAGGCATATTTTTATAGAATTCTAATTTTACAATGTCTACAAGTATCTTGGTAGCTGCTATGGTGTCATCTAACGGAGGAAGCTCTAACTGTTTGAAGAAGGGGTAGATACAGATATGTCTGTCACCAACCAGTGGGCGTGAACCCACAGTGCCATGTGTCCTACCTCATCTAAGGGCGTTGTCTAAGTGAACCCCTCGTTCTTCGCAGTAACCCTGATGATGGGGATAGACTTTCCCGAGGGGAACGCCAGGTTGCTACTTCTTGAGGAGCAATGGCACACGAGACAGCTGGTCCAGTGGGGCACCAGATGTACAGTTGTAGTCAGCAGGCCGAGTCATAACCAGGAGCGACAGTGCAGGACCGAAGGATGAGGCATAGGCAAAGTCAAACAAGCAATAGGTCAGGGCACGCAGCACAAGTACAGGTTAGCAAATCCAGGTCACTAACAGGAGAGTCAAGGCAAAGCAGGCAAGGATAAAACAGGTAGCGGAGTCACGAAACACAAGCATGGGTCAGGTATACAGGAACACAAGCACAGATAACAGCAACACAAGGACCTTTGATGCTCAGGCAACTGGGAAGGGGGCTGGACCACTAAAATAGGTGCAGGATGGCTGGGATTGGTTGCACAGGTCACATGTGCAAAACCCTTACATCACTTGAAGTGATGTACAACAGCCCTTACCGAGGTGCTACAAGAAACAGGCTAGAAGACATGCTGTGTCCAGGGCAGAAAGGTAACTGTTGAGTGGATTTACAGCATCTGCAGGCACAGAATCCAGGACCAGAGCAATGCATGGAGAGACCACGTATGCCTCTACATGACAAGTACGCACTCATTTTTCTAAAATAGAGATAAGTCCTGATTGCAGACAATATTCTTGATGTGGTTTTTCTGAGATAGTCATAAACCTTCATACCTCCTTCCTTACCTAATTTTCACCTGTTGGTAGCCTTGAACTGTTCAACAAGGGCTATCTCATAATAAAATTTTCCTTGGTGGTAGCCTCAAACTTTTCAATCAGCCCTTTTTCATAATAAGATTTTCCCCTGGTGGTAGCCACAAATTGTTCAATTATTATTATTTTTTTTTATTTTATTTTTTTTAAATAAAAACAAATTTGCATATCTTTGGGTTTCTGGGAAAGATATTCAAATTAGATTTTATAGCAAACAGAAAAGAAAACAAAGCCTATCTGATGCCAGTAGTGATATGCTAATTTGCATTTTTTTCCCAGAGCATCATTGGCTGGGCTGCAATATTCCTCATGCATACTAGGTGGTCTCCCTAATGAGAAAGAGCACTCCAGGACCCTTACAAAGGCCAATCAGCTAACAAGGGCCATTTTCTTTTGAAACACTGTTTTCTTGTCCTTTTCGAGGGACAACTCATTTGCATAGAGAACCCTTGTCCATTTGGAAGGAGAACTGACTTGCACTTCTCTTTTCTAGTGGAGTATTAAGCATAGGTTTCTCTCTCTTACTCTCCGCACTTTTAATTTGGGTAGAATTTTGAAAAAATTGCAAGAAATTTACTAATTTCTAATTGACTGTAAATTTGTATTCTGGTCCAGAACTCTTCTTTTGGGAAGCCCAATAGCCTGCAAAATCCAATAATCCAGAACACGTTGGACTGCAGGAATTTTTGCTGCAATGCTTCCCCTGGTATGTGCACATTGTGTATGTTTTATATGAGATAAACCCTTACCGACTTCCCAGTAATGAATTTTCTTTTCCTTTTTGCTCAATATACAGAACTCACATTTCCTTCACTCCTAAAGCCAGTTATTTATCCTTGCAGGCGTAACATTTCTTCGCTGCAAATATGAACAGCAGAAAATAATTTGTTTTACAGCTGTTGTATGAAATTCTGCCGCGTCCACATTTGCACAGCAGCCCCGGAAGCATCTTTTGTGACAAGTGCAGAGGAGACGCGGCTACCTATCACATCTCCTCAGTCTCACTCAATTTCACAGCTGAGATCTACCTTCCATGGTGCCCTTTATGATTCGCCTGCTGCTGCGTGTGATAACTATATATTTTATTCACTGGACACGGGGACATAATAGAGGTGACCAGTAAATATTCTCCAATTGTAAGCAGATAGAGTGGCTCAATGTGCTGTCTACAGTGTGTCAGACCAGCATGAAGTCCGAGGAGAGCAGTCATTTAGGGAGTCATTGACTGAGGCATTGTGACTTCACATAATTAGGAAATGTATACAGTATGTATACAATATTGACGTAATCAGATACAACATAAATGTGAAAAAAATAATGTAGTTGCAAGGTTAAGTAGATATTGACAAAGTGGCAGAAAACAATGGAGGATGTAACTACATAGCATTGTAAATTTCTAAGCCTTTCAGTGTCTAGGGAACATGGGAATGACAACTAAACGCAAAAGTATTATGCTCATTGCAGTGTTTGATGCCTTTAAACTTGACTCAACATGACAGCTTAAAATAAATAAATAAATAAATAAAAAATAGACGATATTGTGATATTCCGCCAAGGGATGTCTATGCTATATGTGTCTTTATGCTGCCACCCAGTGGTTGTTATGTAGAATTGCTACCACTGAATTCTGACCCTATGGCCGCCAACCAATTGCTCAGATTTTTACTGTCCTCTTTGATCTCTATCAATTACTCAGACATGCATTGTGTCATGTGATTGCCACCAATTTCTCAGAGGAGTACTGTGCCCTTTGATCTTTGAACTTTTAAATCTTTGTATCTCAGTCTGTACTTAATCTCCAATTCACTATATTAGGACTGTAATAATTCCCCAGGACTGAAGCCAATGTGGGGGGCACCACAATGAATTTATGCTCTTGTGTACTTGATATGGGTCCATTGTTGGCCTGGCCCAAAGTATACTCCGATGGCCCTGGCTCTGTTATAAAAGGCCCATTTACCATTTACACGCTAGGCTCTATTTCTTAAAAGAGGAAATGTTCTGTTTAGGTAAAAGGTGGGCTCTAGAATCATCTTCTCTGCTGGACCCTAGGAACCCCACTGGATATGATAATAATAATAATAATAATAATAATAATATAATTGTTACAATAATAGACACAAAATGTGTGTGTTTGTGCTGGAAATTTAGATTTTTTAAAAAAAAAAATAGAATAAAAATATTGATGATAATAATAATAATTATTAATATTTTTATTCTACATAAAAAATATATTATTCTACATTTCCCCCACAGACACATTTTATTTCCATCATGGTAACAATTCTACTATGTTTCTATAATAATAATAATAATAATATTATTATTATTATTATTATTATTATTATTATTATTATTATCAATATTCTTTTTATTTGACATTTCCAAAAAATAAAGCTCACCTGTATATATTGCCTCTATATGCTGAACAATCCCCGCATCCAGTGGATACACCGGCACGCGCTAATAAACTTTCTCTGGTGTTGTGTAGTCTCCCTGCCGGGTCAGTGTCATTTTTCTCCCATTGTTTATAGGTAATTTGTTCTCGCTGCCAGCCGCACTGACAGGTCCTATAAAGCAATAACGGCGAGATCCCGTGTGGTGTCCCCGAGGTGCACCACATCATGTACCTCCCCGAGAAGCCAGCCTATTAGGGATTGAAAGAATTAAATGTAAGGGTTTCAGCGAGTAAAATAGTGCGGCGAGAGGCCGGAGTAAATTACGGCGCTCGCATGCAGCAGTACTTACCGGCCGGCTGATTTGTGAGATGCTTATTAATGTCAGGATATCAAGATAAAGTTTATTTCACAGAATTATGGGTGTAAATACACTCACCGCTTGTACTGGTCCCGTAACTCACCTTTGCATGGAGGGTGGACCTTTAAATCTAATCGGCAAGACCAATATTGGCCGTGATTTAAGCTAAAGGTTTAAACTTGCTGTAATTCCATAGGATGCAGGTGATAAATACCTATGTAGCAGAGCCGCGTCCGTTATTTAACTCTTTGAGGCTGCTTCCTTTGAAGTTTTTGGTAGTACTGTAGGTAAGTCCTGTATCTGCTGGAAATCTCATATCCTCTTGAGTAATCACACTGCAGAATCAACCCTATCTTTAAAGGGAGTCTGTCAGCAGTTGTGACCTCTCCTGATGTTTGTCCTGCACTCCCCAGCCCCTACCTAGTGCTGTCAGCAGTTTTGCATGGTTAAAACTTCTGATAGACTCCCTTTAAGGTAAAGCCTTGTTTTTAGGTTACTTTAAATCAGGAATGCCCAAACTGCAGCCCTCCAGCTGTTGCAAAACTACAATTCCCAGCAGGGCATGGTGGGAGTTGTAATTTTACAATAGCTGGAGGACCTCAGTTGGGCAAATCTGCTTTAAATGAACGGCACCAAACTTAAATAGGTATCGTGGTAATTTCAAACTTTGACCTATACACAGGATAGGGCATCACGACTAAATCTGTGGGGAGATGCCGGCTGCGCGAGCAAGTGGATTAAGGTGAGTAAAATTTTTATTTTATATTTTTTAACCCCTCCAGCCCTATTGTACTATGCATTCTGTATTAAGAATGCTATTATTTTCCCTTATAACCATGTTATAAGGGAAAATAATAATGATCGTCTCCTAGCAACCGTGCGTGAAAATCGCACCGCATCCGCACTTGCTTGCGGATGCTTGTGATTTTTACGCAACCCCATTAATTTCGATGGGGCCTGCGTTACGTGAAAAACGCACAAAGAGGAGCATGCTGCGATTTTCACGCAACGCACAAGTGATGCGTGAAAATCACTGCTCGTGTGCACAGCCCCATAGAAATGAATGGGTCAGGAATCAGTGCGGGTGCAATGCGTTCAACTCATGCATCGCATCCATGGGGAATACTCGCCCGTGTGAAAGGGGCCTTAGACTTCCATACTACTGATGCTTTACCTTGGCTCTGAGACCACTGATATACAGTAAAAACCACCACCATGGTGGCTCTCTCAGCTCTATTCATTTACAAGAAGTCTGTCAGCAGTTTTGACACCTCAAAACTGATGACAGCACCATAGGGAGAGAGCCCTGTAAACATGCAAACTACATGACCAAGTAATCAAACTTTTACTGCATTCGCAAGCATAGGTAGATCCTTCATATTCAGCGCCCTCGGTTCTCTGCACTTCTTCATTCCCTCTCCTGGTTGGACATCTCAGCGTCATGCAGAGCGGAGAAGATAAGAAAGTGTGCAGAGCACACCTACATTTGCAATCATGGCACCGAGGAGGTTAAAAGTTGGATTTCTAAGTTATGTAACCTGCCTGCATGACCATCACCCCAGGTATTCTTACAATGCTACCCCACCCCCGTCAATTATACTGTGCTGTCAGCAGTTTTTAGAGCTCAAAATTGCAAAACTGCTGACAGACTCCCTTTAAATGTTAATGAGCTGCAGTACCTACCAGACACAACCTGTGGACAGAAGTGGCGCTGTTTTTTCTGGGGGAAATTTTTTTATCAATAATATGCAAAAAAATAATGATAACAACTATAAAGTTGCTCATCACAAGTTACCAGAAATATATGTTATGACTTGGCGGTACAACAAGCTATTTTTAAAATTAATTGCCATTTTCGATATTAAAGCCCATCAATTTCAGTCGCACCTGAAGCTCATTTTTCATTAATTTCCGCTAGACAGAACTAAATGCGGTTGACGCAAAGTTATTTACTGCTTATTAAACTAAACTTGGAAATATCATTTAGCCTTTTAATTCCGAATTATGCAAAATATAAATGATGCTCCCCGTGATTAAGAGACGGCTCAGAAAAGCAATTCGCTCATCACAAGTGCTCTCATTATAGGCATGAAAGGAATAGAATGCGATTGGCAGTTTGTAGAGCCAAACAGACGGGTCTGAGACTCCTTTCCGGTAAGTGTAGCTGGATCAACTGAAGATCACGTCCCCTGGATTATTTCACGCACTTTCTTAGCACCTGCCACTATCTTTAATGGTGTTAATTGCATGTTTTATATTTCATTAAGAAATTGAGTGAAATAAATGAAAATAAATAATCCAAGGAGACGTCATTGTCACTTCCTCCGCTTCAAAATCTGGAATTTGAAGATGGTTTTGTCACAATGTCAAATGGGAATCAATACAGGTGGTAATTTATTTATGCAGATTATTATTATTGTTGCTATCCAGCAGAGGGCGCCCAAGAGGCGGGGGGTTGTGCTGTATAGTCACAGGGGTAGAATGGACCCAGCAATACCAGACCCACCCAATGCACAGGGGCAGCACTGCTTGTAGAGGAAAAGTAGACTATTCTAATTGTTTTTGTTGTATCTATCTATCTATCTATCTATCTATCTATCTATCTATCTATCTATCTATCTATCACTCTATATCTATCTATCTATCTATCTATTATCTATCTATCTATCTATCTATCTATCTATCTATCTATCTATTATCTATCTATCTATCTCCTATCTATCTATCTATCTATCTATTATCTATCTATCTATTATCTATCTATCTATCTATCTATCTATTATCTATCTATCTCCTATCTATCTATCTATCTATCTATCTATCTATCTATCTATCTATCTATCTATCTATCTATCTATTATCTATCTATTTATCTATCTATCCCATATCTATCTATCTATATATCTATCTATCTCATATCTATCTCATATCTATCTATCTATCTATCTATCCAATCATGCAAACAAAAAAAGCTGGCGGTTAGTCAGCACATCCCAGTGCGCAGGTGGACATTGCCATGGCTATAAGCACAAAAGCAAAAAACAAACAATGTAACAGCGCTCTGCACACAAATAATAAAGAAAATACAATAGTGGCGTACTCCCCATAGAAAATATACTAATGCTACGTTATAAATGTGAGATTCTTCGCAAATACATTTTGTACAACATTATTTGTGCCCGTCCGTCAACGACAAGGTGATCTCTTTAGGACAGGAACCTACACTAAATCCTACCCCTGCTGGTTGTCATGGTCTTACCTGCTTGCTGCTCTCCTTCGTTTGACATGTGCTGGCGGCCATCTTGGTTTCTGGGTTTCTTGTAGCCTTCCACCCTGCGGCTCCTCCTTCCCCTGGGAGGAGCTGGATGCCTAGCTCATATATATAGGAGGTCTGTGGCTTCAGTTCCTTGCTTGGTCCTCTTGTGTTCACATGCTTCCAAGACTGCTGCTGCTTCTGGTTCCTGATCCTGGCTTCGTCTGACTACCCTGCTGGTTCCTGATCCTGGCTTCGTCTGACTACCCTGCTGGTTCCTGATCCTGGCTTCGTCTGACTACCCTGCTGGTTCCTGATCCTGGCTTCGTCTGACTACCCTTCTGGTTCCTGACCTCTGGCTTCGCAAAGACTCTGCTCGGTTTCACCATCCGTTTGGACTTTTGCTTTACAGCTTTATTTTCAATAAAGCCTTCTTATTTTCACTTATCTCTTGTTGTACGTCTGGTTCATGGTTCTGTGACATTAGGACCAAGCCATGAATTCTGACGGTACAGGGCCATCCTCGCTACCCACGCTGGTTGCCAGACTTGATCAGCAGGATCACCTGTTGGGTCGGTTCGCTGTGGCGTTGCAAACCCTGCTTGAACGCACGGCTCATTTCGCTCCCATTGCCTATGGGTCGGTTGTCGCTCCTGGGCTCGCTCCTACTGCCGCTCCGGTTGTTGCGCCAGAGTCTACCCCGACACCTGTTGTTGCGCCTGCGGTGTTTCGGGGTATGACCGGTTCTGCCCCTCTTCCACAGCGCTTTGGGGGAGAGCCAACTCAGTGCCGAGGTTTCCTTAACCAGGTGAGCATTTATTTCGAGTTGCTGCCACATGCCTTTCCTACTGAGAGATCAAAGGTGGGCTTCTTGATCTCGCTGCTCTCGGACAAGGCCTTGGCCTGGGCCAGCCCTTTATGGGAGAACAACAATCCGGTGGTTGCCGAGTTTTCCGGTTTTGTTGCTTCTCTTCGGAAGGTATTCGATGTGCCGGCTCGTGCTGCCTCTGCTGCGAAGCTCCTTATGTCCATCAGACAGGGTTCACGATCCGTAGCTGAATACGCCATTGAGTTTCGTACCCTGGCAGCAGAGGTGGGCTGGAATAATGAGGCTCTGGTCGCTGCTTTCTCTCATGGTCTCTCGGATGCCTTGAAGGATGAGGTTGCAGCTAAGGACCTACCAGTTGAGCTCGAGTCTCTTATTTCTTTCCTGATTTTGATTGACACCAGACTCAGGGAGAGACCTTCCTTTAAGGAGAACCTGCGGAGGTCTTCTAACAGATTGGTGCCTACGTTTGCTGTCCCACCCGTGCCTCCCTCTCCTCCCACGCCTCCTGGGGATGACTTGTCTGGGGGTGAACCCATGCAGCTGGGGTTTGCTCGCCTGTCCGAGGGGGAGAGGGCACTCCGGAGACGCGAGGGCCGATGCATGTACTGTGGTCTCGGTGGGCATTTTCGGTTGGCATGTCCGAACCGTCCGGGAAACGCTCGTACCCTGAGATCCTGTTGGGGGCAGATCTTGGGTGGAGTCTCCTCGTCCCCGGTTTCCCGTGTTGACAAACCACTGATCACTGTTGTCCTCTCCTGAGTCGGGGGCTCGGTGACGACCCAGGCGTTGGTGGACTCTGGTGCTGGTGGTTTGTTCATTGATAGTGTGTTCGCTGCCGCCAATTCCATTCCTCTGCAGGCTCGAGGTTCCCCACTGGCTCTTGAGGCGATAGACGGCAGACCCCTTCTGCCGCCACACGTGACTCATGAGACCCTTCCAGTGGGGATAGCCATTGGTGCCGTTCACAGAGAGTCGGTCTGCCTCCAGGTTATTTCGTCTCCACACTACTCGGTGGTCTTGGGGTACCCCTGGCTCCAGAAGCATAATCCGACTTTCGATTGGAGATCGGTCGAGATCCTCTCGTGGTCACCGCAGTGTGGGGCTAGTTGCATCCATGGGTCTGTCAAGTTGCTGTGTACTTCCTCGGACTCTCTGTTGCCTCCTGAATACGAGGAGTACCGGGATGTATTCGATAAGGTGCGCGCGGTTGCCCTACCTCCGCACCGCCCATACGATTGTGCCATAGAGTTACAATCTGGTGCCGTTCCTCCTCGTGGCAAAGTCTATCCACTGTCGGTAGCGGAGAATGAGGCCATGGAGGAGTACGTGAGGGAGGCGCTTTCACGCGGACACATTCGCAAATCTTCGTCCCCGGCAGGGGCTGGATTTTTCTTTGTGAAAAAGAAGGGCGGTGAGTTGAGGCCTTGCATCGATTACAGGGGTCTCAATCGCATCACGATCAAGAACGCTTACCCGATACCCTTGATTTCCGAGCTGTTCGATCGCCTTAAAGGGGCCACGGTCTTTACCAAACTCGACCTGAGGGCGGCATATAACCTGGTAAGGATCAAGGCGGGCGATGAGTGGAAGACCGCGTTTAACACCAGGACCGGTCATTACGAATCCTTGGTTATGCCCTTTGGGTTGTGCAATGCGCCCGCAGTCTTTCAGGAATTCATCAACGATGTTTTCCGTGACCTGTTGCAGCAGTGTGTGGTAGTCTATTTGGATGACATCTTGGTATATTTTGAATCCATGGAGGCCCACATTCTGGATGTCAGACGAGTGTTGCAACGGTTACGAGAGAACAAGCTGTTCGGTAAGCTTGAGAAATGCGAATTTCACCGATCCCAGGTAACCTTCTTAGGTTACATCATTTCCGCTGAGGGGTTCTCCATGGATCCTGAGAAGGTTTCGGCTGTCTTACAGTGGCCCCAGCCCAGTGGTCTTCGTTCCCTGCAGCGCTTTTTGGGCTTCGCCAATTATTATCGGAAGTTCATCAGGGACTTTTCCATGCTGGCCAAGCCTCTCACGGATCTGACCAGGAAGGGCAGTAATTCCCAGGTCTGGCCGCTCGAGGCCATCCGAGCTTTTGAGGCCCTAAAGTCCGCCTTTGTGTCGGCTCCGATTCTGTCGCATCCCAACCCTGGGTTGCCCTTTGTCCTCGAGGTGGACGCGTCTGAGACGGGAGTAGGCGCCCTTCTGTCTCAGCGTAGAACACCAGAGGGTCCTCTGCTTCCTTGTGGGTTTTACTCCCGGAAACTGTCTTCCGCGGAGTGCAACTATCAGATTGGTGACAGGGAGTTATTGGCCATCGTGCAGGCCCTTAAAGAATGGAGGCACTTGCTCGAGGGTTCGGTGGTTCCGGTTCTCATCCTGACGGACCACAAGAATCTGACCTACCTTTCTGAGGCCAAGAGATTGACACCACGTCAGGCCAGATGGGCTCTGTTCTTGTCACGTTTTAATTACGTGGTCTCCTACCTACCCGGTTCCAAGAACATCAGGGCGGATGCCTTATCACGGCAGTACTCCGAGCTGTCCAGGGAGGAGTCGATTCCGACTTCGGTCATACCTCCGAATCAGATCCTGGCCGCCATTCGCACCAGCCTGACCTCTCCCCTGGGTGAGCAGATTTTGGCGGCTCAATCTGGTGCTCCCTCTGGAAGACCCAACGGCAGATGTTTTGTGCCTGAGGAGTTGCGCACTCGGTTGTTGCGAACCTACCATAACTCCAAGACGGCGGGGCATCCTGGAAAGAATCAGCTGTCCTGGTCTGTTTCACGTCTGTTCTGGTGGCCTTCCCTACGTTCCGACATCGCCGCATATGTAGCGGCATGCTCCGTTTGTGCCCAGAGTAAGTCCCCTCGGCACCTTCCGTTGGGCCTTCTGCAACCCATAGCCACCGGGGAGCGCCCATGGTCACACCTGGGGATGGATTTCATTGTGGACCTCCCTGCATCCCGAGGCCATACGGTCATTCTCATGATTGTGGATCGGTTTTCCAAAATGTGCCACTGTGTTCCTCTCAAGAAGTTACCCTCTGCACAAGAGTTGGCCACGATTTTTGCCAGGGAGGTCTTCCGGTTGCACGGTTTGCCTAAGGAGATTGTGTCGGATCGGGGGAGTCAGTTTGTGTCCAGGTTCTGGCGCGCCTTTTGCTCCCAGTTGGGGATTCATCTTTCCTTCTCCTCAGCCTACCACCCTCAGTCCAATGGGGCCGCAGAACGATCCAATCAGGCCTTGGAGCAATTCCTTCGTTGCTATGTCTCCGATCACCAAGACAATTGGGTTGACCTCCTGCCTTGGGCTGAGTTTGCCAGGAACACGGCGGTGAACTCTTCCTCTGGGACGTCTCCCTTCATGGCCAATTATGGGTTCCAACCTGCCGTGTTACCGGAGGTATTCTCTCCCCAGGATATTCCGGCTGTGGAGGATCACCTTTCCGTCCTACGTGCTTCTTGGGTACAGATCCAGAAGTCCCTTGAGGTCTCTGCGCAGCGCCAGAGACTCCAGGCTGATCGCAGACGAGCGCCTGCTCCTTCCTACCAGGTCGGAGACCGCGTATGGTTGTCCACCCGCAACCTCAACCTTCGAGTGCCCACTCCCAAGCTGGCGCCTCGCTTTGTTGGTCCCTTCCGAGTGCTTCGCAGGGTAAACCCGGTAGCCTATGCCCTTGCGCTTCCTCCTGGCATGCGGATCTCCAACGTGTTTCATGTCTCCCTGTTGAAGCCACTGGTGTGTAATCGTTTCACTTCCTCGGTTCCTCGGCCTCGTCCGGTCCAAGTGGGCAATCGTGAGGAATATGAGGTGAGCAATATCCTGGACTCACGCCTGGTCCGCGGTCGGTTGCAGTTTTTGGTCCATTGGCGTGGTTATGGTCCAGAGGAGCGTTCCTGGGTTCCCTCCGCAGATGTCCATGCTCCTGCCTTGCTCCGAGCCTTCCACGCACGCTTCCCTCAGAAACCGTTTTGTGCTCCGCGGAGGAGGGGCCCTTGAGGGGGAGGTACTGTCATGGTCTTACCTGCTTGCTGCTCTCCTTCGTTTGACATGTGCTGGCGGCCATCTTGGTTTCTGGGTTTCTTGTAGCCTTCCACCCTGCGGCTCCTCCTTCCCCTGGGAGGAGCTGGATGCCTAGCTCATATATATAGGAGGTCTGTGGCTTCAGTTCCTTGCTTGGTCCTCTTGTGTTCACATGCTTCCAAGACTGCTGCTGCTTCTGGTTCCTGATCCTGGCTTCGTCTGACTACCCTGCTGGTTCCTGATCCTGGCTTCGTCTGACTACCCTGCTGGTTCCTGATCCTGGCTTCGTCTGACTACCCTGCTGGTTCCTGATCCTGGCTTCGTCTGACTACCCTTCTGGTTCCTGACCTCTGGCTTCGCAAAGACTCTGCTCGGTTTCACCATCCGTTTGGACTTTTGCTTTACAGCTTTATTTTCAATAAAGCCTTCTTATTTTCACTTATCTCTTGTTGTACGTCTGGTTCATGGTTCTGTGACACTGGTGCCATACTGGCCTCCATTAAATTCAGGGAATGCAGGTTCCACATGCATGCTGAGCCCACTCTGTATTATACCTCTCCTGTGCCAAATGGCCTCCAATAAATGCAGGAAGAGCAGGGTATCCAATCATCCACCTATCTGCCTATCTATTTATCTACAGTATCTATATCTAATTACTGTATCTTTCATTTTAAGTATTTCTTCTAAAGGAAAATATGGTGCCATATATACACTCACCTAAATAATTATTAGGAACACCTGTTCTATTTCTCATTAATGCAATTATCTAGTCAACCAATCACATGGCAGTTACTTCAATGCATTTAGGGGTGTGGTCCTGGTCAAGACAATCTCCTGAACTCCAAACTGAATGTCAGAATGGGAAAGAAAGGTGATTTAAGCAATTTTGAGCGTGGCATGGTTGTTGGTGCCAGACGGGCCGATCTGAGTATTTCACAATCTGCTCAGTTACTGGGATTTTCACGCACAACCATTTCTAGGGTTTACAAAGAATGGTGTGAAAAGGGAAAAACATCCAGTATGCGGCAGTCCTGTGGGCGAAAATGCCTTGTGGATGCTAGAGGTCAGAGGAGAATGGGCCGACTGATTCAAGCTGATAGAAGAGCAACGTTGACTGAAATAACCACTCGTTACAACCGAGGTATGCAGCAAAGCATTTGTGAAGCCACAACACGCACAACCTTGAGGCTGATGGGCTACAACAGCAGAAGACCCCACCGGATACCACTCATCTCCACTACAAATAGGAAAAAGAGGCTACAATTTGCACGAGCTCACCAAAATTGGACTGTTGAAGACTGGAAAAATGTTGCCTGGTCTGATGAGTCTTGATTTCTGTTGAGACATTCAAATGGTAGAGTCCGAATTTGGCGTAAACAGAATGAGAACATGTGTCCATCCTCTGATGGCTACTTCCAGCAGGATAATGCACCATGTCACAAAGCTCGAATCATTTCAAATTGGTTTCTTGAACATGACAATGAGTTCACTGTACTAAAATGGCCCCACAGTCACCAGATCTCAACCCAATAGAGCATCTTTGGGATGTGATGGAACGGGAGCTTCGTGCCCTGGATGTGCATCCCTCAAATCTCCATCAACTGCAAGATGCTATCCTATCAATATGGGCCAACATTTCTAAAGAATGCTATCAGCACCTTGTTGAATCAATGCCACGTAGAATTAAGGCAGTTCTGAAGGCAAAAGGGGGTCCAACACCGTATTAGTATGGGGGCACTAATAATTCTTTAGGTGAGTGTATATATCACTGTCTATATTCTATCTATCTTCTATCTAATATTTGTGATCGTGGCTACCAAGAGAATGCACCCTATCCCACCTGAAACTACCTTACGCCTAAGCGGTTAGAGTTGTGCCGCAACCGCGAAGTAGCAGGGACACCAGAAAGAGGGCAAAAGGCATACAGAGTAGCAAGAGTAATTTATTACAACATAATCACAAGACAAAACTTTGGAAAGCCAATGACATCTCAGTTTTGGGATGAGGAATGTAGCGACTAAAGCAGGAGGAGCGGACGCCGCTCCTATAAGGAACAAATGACCGGAAATCGAAGCGGGGTCGCCGCCCAGACTCACAACTAAGGAGCGTATGTGAGACTGGCGAGTACTTAGTTGCGACACCCCAAAAGGCAACAGTGGACTATCTGGCCTGTGACCTACTAAGGCTGCCTGCAACTGCTGAAGAAATCTGACAGGGCACCATCGATGAGACGTTGGACACTGGGATCGGAGGACCCGTCTGAGAGGTCTTGGATGTCCTCAGTAGTAATGTGAAACCCTCAAGATGCGTAACCAGTTGGCTAACTGTGACAAACTTACTGCTATTGGGGGGACAAGTAAACTCACCAGGCCTCAAGAAACCGTAAAAGGCTAAATAAATAGCCGCTTTAAGCACCAAGCTGGGCAAAACCCCGAAAGGATTCTTATCCAGAACATTAGACAGGTTACGGAATAGCCTACCAGTAACGGCTTGTCCAAGCGATTTTGGGATGGGCCCTGAAGCAATTAGAACAAATATGTAGCAAGCGGCATTGACTGAAATTACACGAAGAGTAGTTGTAATTGTTACAAATCTGGGCCCTACCCAACTGAACAATAGGCCAACCCAACTTGTCAACTTTGCTGGAAGACCTGAAAACATCTAGAGGTCCGGCCGACGAACCAGAAGGGTTAGACGGCGCACTGGTGGCTTACTTGTGGCACCACTCAGCTGAGTGAAAAATTGACTGACATAACGAACAGGAAGGAGCTTTCAAACCAGCAAAATGCCTACAAAATAACTCAGTTTCTAAATTGGACCAATCTGTGACGAACTGAAACTGCACTAAAGCCGCCGCTGCCTTGGCAGAAAAGGAACAATGATAATCATAAAACACCCGCCATACTTATACCCTAACTCTGTGACTCGGAAAAGGTACAAATCAAGTTCTTACCTCCTATCAGGCCTAACAGAACATATCACATCTCTGAACAGACTGAACGCCATGACAAATTCGGGGATCGTCAACTTGCGATTGAGCCTGTGGTCACGGCCTCTCAGCACCACAGAGACCTCACCGCAGGCAATGACCTTACTGTCGGACAAGTCCCTGGTGGCAATCAGCAAAGAAGCAAGATTAACATCCCTACCCTCTAATATATCCTTTTTGATGTTAGCCGGAACAAAATGTGCAGCAAAGACATTGGGAACGGCCTGCGTTGAACGACAGCCACCTGTTGTGGATGTAGAGGCAACGGGTAGGTCCGGAGAAGAGACAGGAACGACCAATGCACGAGACTCTAATGTCTCCAACCTTGCTTGCATACTAGTAACGGACGACATTAAGCTATTTAACATGATGTGTAACTGGGTGAGTGACGTTTGCACCGTGGCCATGGAGACGTCATCTTGACACGGAGCCACTGAGTCTTTCAACAGCCGGTACAACTCAGCCTTCCTGGCAGAAGCCGGGAGAGGAATACCCCTCTTTGTTAGTTCCGTAGTAAGCCTAGGGATAGTCCATGCACGTAGGGACGGAATACAGCCCCCTTCAGACATTCCCACAACATCCTCATCCACGGAAGCTCGCAACATTTCAGCTGTAGAGACAATATAATACGAAACAACGGACGGCCTGCGAGCCGTACCCACTAACCCCGCCTACTGCCTGGGAGAAGGAAAAAATAAAAACAACCTAAGACTATGATGTCCTTCCTCCCTAACGGGGAGAGCCTCAGGTGATAAGGCGCTAACGAACACCATGAATGAGAAATTAACTGCAGCCATAGACCGCACAGCACTTCCTCTAAGACCATCCCCCCCGGCCCTAACTCCCTACCCTACACTTCTCCATATTAATCCACTACCCTCCCTGGACACAGTTATTTTTCCCTTTTTTTTGTTTATCCAATTATTATATATATATTTTCTCTTCCTTCTACCCCTGGAAAAGACTGGTACCCTCAAGATTACCACTAACCGACCCGGTACAGGGCTCCAACCGACCCGGTACAGGGCTCCACACACACACTGGCTCACAACCTGCCAGTACTGATAACGGGACAGACTGGCGACAACCCTGTGACTTTTCAAAACCCCTCGACAAGCCCCGCACCCCGTATCCCTGCCTATCTAACAGCACGGCAGCCCGTGCCAGACATTAAACAGACTGCTGAGCGGGGACACGCTGCCCCCTGCACCCTCACCTGTCATGCCGCGTGGGGAGCTAGCGTTGCTCCCTGGCAGACCGCTCTGGTGCCGGGGTGCCCCCCCTCACCTAGGGGGCTGACCCACCGCTGGCCGGACTCAGAAGCGCTGGGCTGCAGGACGTGGCAGCTACTCACCGTAAAGGGACACCACTGACAATGAGACACTGCTTCTGCTTCTCCGCATACACCGCTCCCTGCATTCAACGCTCTCCAAACAGTAAGAACCCAGGTACCGCTCCAAAACGCCGAACGACGTACAAAGTGGGAGGGACGCCGGCCGAACATAAAGGCAGCAGTGCCCCTACCACAAATACAGGCCGATTCATTGGCCTGTATTTGTGGTAGGGGCACTGCTGCCTTTATCTATCTCTCTATTATCTATCTATCTTCTATCTAATATCTATCTATCTTGTATCTATCATCTATCTTAAAACTATCTATCTATTATCTATCTATCTAGAGAAAAAACTGAGTATGAGCAGCACAGCGGTCAAATAGATACGGAGTGCTAGCGGCTGAAGAGGCGATCCACCAACTAAAATGATATCAGGACAAATTCCACGGCTCTTCCAGATAAAGTAAATTAAGCGTTCTTTAATCACCAGACAGCGACGTTCCAGTCCTCTTACTGGTCACTGCTTGAGAAAAGTACCAGTAAGAGGACTAAAACGTTGCTGTCTGGTGATTAAAGAAAGCTTAATTTACTTTATCTGGAAGTGCCGTGGAATTTGTCCTGATATCTATCTATCATTATCTATCTATCATCCATCTAATATCTATCTATCTAATATGAACATTGTGTCCATCGCAGGGAAGCACAGAAAATCAATCAGCCCCTCCAACCACATTTCCAAGCCATTTGAGAACCATCCAGGAGGTTTGCAGCTGCAAGTCCTTTCATGTTAAGATGAAAGCTGCGGCCATTAGCAAGAAAGTAGAGGCCAAGAACACTATGAAATTTCTTCGAGAACTGTCAATGGATGGAGACCCAAGGTCACCATTAATGGTCACTCCATCCTGTAGTGGAGTCTCCGCTCTGAGTATCTCTCTTGAAGAGGTTCAATGAGCCTCTTCACAGTCGATCAATACCTCAATTGATTGTATAACAGTCATTTTGATACATTTAAACAGCAATTTAAAGCTTTTATGGTGTTCTTTCCTGTGGCAGTCCCTATGGGGACTAACGAGGTGCATAGCGTCTATTGCTCTATAGCGGTATAGCTCATGTAATGCATAGAGACTGAATGGTATATTTCTACGTGGCAGTCTTTTGAAATGAGTGGGAATGAACTATAAGAAACCCACATTAGCAGATTCTTCTACTTGATAGGAGTAGTAGTAGAAGTAGTAGTAGAGGTAGTAGGACAGATTTATTTTTTCCTTACCTTTCCTCTTGGTTTGACTTCCCAGACGGGTGGTTTGAGATTCCCAGTTAAAAAAAAATAAACATAAAAACACAATCTTGTGATACTCTGTCGGGAGTTGATTATCCTATATGTGTCTATGTGGCCACCCAGTGGTTGTGCTGTGAGTTGCAGCCTATCAAAGATCCTGTAGCATGTGGCAATAATGTATTGAAGTTGTATGATGAGTCATTAGCAAAATTTACTAAAAAGTGAGGGTGGACACATTGGTTTCACTATATTGACATGGAAATATTTGTATTGGTCACTGTATTTCTTGGTGTCAGTCCGGAATAAAATGCTGCCCTATTGGGTCGGTAAGTCAACGCGGACTTTAGTAGTGCCGCGGGCAAACGATAGTCCAGCAGTATATTCTTCAACATACAAAAGTGGCCACGTTAACCTTAGCTTTAATTTGGTTGACAGGCTGCAGATCAAGACACAACCACTGGGTGGAAGCACTTACACACATATAGGATGGACATCTCAGGAAATAATATCACAAAATCATGTTGATTTGAAAAGCTGGTCATCTTTTGACACACATATCAGGTCATGTCCAGCCAAGAGAAAAGGTAAGAAAGGACGCATCTGTACAGCAAATATGGGAGCCCCTACGGTTCTTGTGCCATAAAGCATCTTCCTTTCCTAGGAGTTTCTGGTGGTCAACCCATCTCCACATACTCCACAAAGATAGAAGAATGGGGTTGACCCAGTGGTCTCAATGCCCTTTAGCCCTGTACTAACCTAATCCTATTGTGCCAAGATGGCGGCAGAAGGCATGGTCAAGCCTTGCATCGTCTCCTCCAATTAAAAGGGTTTATCCCATGATTATTGTAAAAAAAATGAAAATCTGACATCCTATAGTACACAACTTACAGCCATGTACCTGGACCTCACATAGATCCAAAGATCTCCCCATTCATTGCTCCAATTGTTCTGCTAGATTTATTTCAAGCGGCAGCTTAGGGTACATGCACTTTCTCAGGTGGCGTGTCCTTTCTACTGCAGCTGGAGGCAGTTGAAGGATGGAACCGAGCATGTGCTTCCATCTCAGTGAGCAGGACAGCAAAATCAGAAAGAGAGCAAACAGCAGGTGGCGCTATATAGATAGATTTTTATTTTTTTGTGAATAACTCACTGGCTATACAAAATTTTTAATAACATGCAATTACAGAAGTATTCAGATCCAGGTGCTGTTTGAAAACTGTAGAATATTTTTTGTTGTACCACACTCTTATGGGGGTCCAAGGCAAACATTCCAAAATATGCCACCCTCAAGCTGTCCCCATAAATACAGTACTCTATCACAGATACTTACCTGATCCATTTGCTCATGACGAGGCGGCCGCCGTCATCCTGCTTGAAGCTCTCTTACGAAATCCTGTGTGACGTGACATATAGCATCACCATGCCGGCCAGCGTGATGACATCACCACGGGCCACGAGAGATGTCGCGCCAGATCTTCAAGCAATCTTCGGCGAGCAAATGGATCAGGTAAGTGTGATTTATTTATTTTTTATAATTGTACACTCTGTTATTTATATCAGATGCCACGATCATGCATGAACGTGGCATCTGAGGGGCTCAATGACGGTGATCGGTGCAATCACCGATCCCTGTCATTGCACTCACTACTTGCAAAGAAATGCGCTTCGTGGCTTTGTTTTTGTAAAATTCGGCGAAGCAGCTGAATCATTTTTTAATAATACGCTCACTGAGTTGCAGTATATAACTCATCATTATGTATGAAATGCTCCAATTTCGTTTTTTTCAGCTTCAAAAAAGATCACTTGCAAGTATTTTATGGATAAAAAGACCCTGGTGATAAGTTTCCCAGAATAGCCTCAGATAAACTGATGTGCCTCTAATTCTAGGTTATAAAAAAAAAAAAGTGTCCTTCTAATGAGTAGATCTGGGGTTTCCGAACCCTAACGATACACATTGCAGCTTCTTTGGGGAGCGGTTTGACACCAGACTATATATTAAGCAGCAGAAGTCTTCTGGAATCATCTCTCAGCGATCTCGGCTGACACTTGAGAATCCTCCTCCATGTCTATCTGCTTGTCAGGTCTTTTATTTTCGCATTATTTTCCCTGACTTCTTATTTTTCTGCTAAGTAGTTGAAGAAAATTGAGTAAAATGTGCGAAAATTGACCCCAGCGGCTCATAAGAAGAGTCGGGGAAAGTGCTAACTAAAGACAACAATGTTTCATTAAAGAGATGAGTGTTTTAATTCACAAGTCTGGAAATCTAGAGGGAGAAGCAGACGTGTCAGGTCAGGAGACGCCAAGACTGATACATTTTGATCGTCTTCTATCTAATCACAGGAGCTAAGCCTCAGGAAGGCCATTACGTGGGACTATGATCATGGGTTTTGTTCTTATCTACAGTCATTTCTGTAGAGCAACCAGAGGTGTAACTGGGCTCCTGGGCACCAATCCAAAATCTATAACAGCCACCCCCCCCCCGCCTGCCTCCTGCCACTTCATATTGGTGTCTTCCTTTGCCTGCCTATCTACCCGGTCATCAGGATAAGGGTGAAATTGCGCTTCCTCGGCATGTGCCTCTGGGAGAACGGTCATCCTTCCTTATCTTTACCTTTCCTCTTCGCTAAATATATCCAGAGAAAAGTGACGCAAGATGAGCTCAAGATATCTCTAACCAAGAGGAAAGGATGGAAATGTCTGTAGTATCCACAGTTCTGTATTACGGAGCCATAGAGACTGAGTCTTCTGCCATATTGTATCTCTATGTATATATTAGATAGATAGATAGATAGATAGATAGATAGATAGATAGATAGATAGATAAATAGATAGATATAGATGGATGAATGGATTTATATATAAATAAATAGATAAATAGATAGATAGATAGACTGACCAAAATTTTTTCCAGAGCGTCCCAGTTTTCCAGAACATCCCAAACATGCTCAATGGGTGACATGTCCAGTGAGTATGCTGGCCATGCAACAATGGGCCTCAGGATCTCGTCACGGTATCTCCGTGCATTCAAAATGCCTTCAATAAAATGCACCTGTGTTCATTGTCCAGAACATACGCCTGCCCATACCATAACCCCTCCGCCAGCATGGGCCACTCGATCCACAACGTTGACGTCAGCAAACCACTCACCCACACAACGCCACACACGCTGTCTACCATCTGCCCTGAACAGTGAAAACCGGGACTCATCCGTGAACAGAACGCCTCTCCAACGTGCCAGACGCCATCGAATACGAGCATTTGCCCACTCAAGTCGGTTATGACGACGAACTGCAGTCAGGTCCAGACCCTGATGAGGACGACGAGCATGCAGATGATCTTCCCTGAGATCGTTTCTGACAGTTTGTGCAGAAATTCTTTGGTTATGCAAACCGATTGTTGCTGCAGCTGTCCGGGTGGCTGGTCTCAGACGATCATGGAGGTGAACATTCTGGATGTGGAGGTCCTGGGCTGGGGTGGTTACACGTGGTCTGCAGTTGGGACGCTGGTTAGATGTTCTGCCAAATTGTCTGAAACGCCTTTGGAGACGACTTATGGTAGAGAAATGAACATTTATTGCAATAGCTCTGGTAGACATTCCTGCAGTCAGCATGCCAATTGCACGCTCCCTCAAACGTTGCAACATCTGTGGCATTGTGCTGTGTGATCAAACTGCACATTTCAGAGTGGCCTTTCATTGTGGGCAGTCTAAGGCACACCTGTGCAATATTCATGCTGTCTAATCAGCCCCTTGATATGCCACACCTGTGAGGTGGGATGGATTATCTCGGCAAAGGAGAAGTGCTCACTGACACAGATTTAGACAGATTTGTGAACAATATTTGAGAGTAATGGGTCTTTTGTGTATGTAGAAAATGTTCCAGATCTTTGAGTTCGGCTCATGCAAAATGAGAGCAAAACCGAAAGTGTTGCGTTTTTTTTTTTTGGTCAGTCTAGATAGATATGTGATAGATAGATAGATATAAGTAACAGATAATAGATAGCAATAGATAGATAGATAGATAGATATACAAACAAAAAAAAAACACAGCAGCACGCTCTCCTAAAGGTTGAAATTGGGTGCAATCCCTCCCAGATTTCAGGTAAGAATTAACAGATAATGTCCAAAGAGCAAAGCTTGAGGCAGCACTCCAAAAAAGGTGAGGGTGGTGGATAGGGTTGAGCGAACACCTGAAAGTTCGGGTTCGCCGCAAAGTTCGGGTTCGGGACCCGAACTTGACCACAAACCCGAACCCCATTAAAGTCAAGGGGGACCCGAACTTTGGGGCACTAAAAGGGCTGTAAAATAGTCATAGTAAGGGCTGCAAAAGAAAGCAAAAGGGGGGTAAGAGCAGGACAATTGCCCTGCAAACAAATGTGGATAGGGAAATGAAAATTTCATAGAATAAAAAAAAAAGAAAAAATAATGATCTTGAACTAGGAGGCGGAGGTCAAAGTGGAGTAGGAGCTTGAGTAGGCGGTGGATGTGGCAGTGTAGGTGGAAGTGGCGGTGGAGGAGGAGGAGGTAGCCAGCACTATTTTTGTAGTTTTTTTATTTAAATTTTTAATTTTTTTTATAAATTTGGGAAGACCTCAAAACATTGTAAAATATAAAAAAGAAAACAAAGATAAAGTGCGCTGGAGTATAACAATGGCTGGGTGCAGCCGGTATACTTGTCTACTCTGCACAAGGTAAGGACAAGTCCTGTGGGATCCATGCCTGGTTCATTTTAATGAACGTGAGCTTGTCCACGTTGGCTGTGGACAGGCGGCTGCACTTGTCTGTGATCACCCCCCCCCCCCTTCACCGCTGTGCTAAACACACGTTCGGACAATACACTGGCCGCAGCGCCTCCAAGGCGTAAAGGGCAAGCTCAGGCCATGTGCCTAATTTGGAGACCCAGAAGTTGAATGGGGCAGTGCCCCCGCTGTCAGGTGGGAATGTCACCAGCAGAGCGTCTACCAGCGTGCGCTTGTACTCGTGCATCTTCCGATCATCCTCCAGTGACAGAATTAAGGACTGTACGTTGTCCTTGTAGCGGGGATCCAGCAGGGTGGGCAACTCGGCGTTAATTGCGTAGGCACTGCAGCATGTAGTCACTCATGTGTGCTAGGCTGCCCAGAGGCAACGACAAGCTATCCTCTGTGGGAGGTGTATCGTCTGTGTCCTCTGTATCCCCCCAGCCATGCTCCAGTGATGCCCATGAGCTGCTTTGGGTGCCATCCTGCTGTAAACACGGTTCATCCTCCTCATCATCCCCCTCATCCTCCAGAACTGTGCCGTGGCTGGACAATTGTGTACTTGGCCTCTGTTGGTGCAGGAACCCTCCCTCCGAGCCACTTGTGGATGACTGGCCTGATAACCGTGGAAATTATCCCTCTTCCTCCTCTTCTTCCTCCTGTGCCACATCCTCTTCCATCATCGCCAGAAGCATTTTTTTAAGGAGACATAGAAGTGGGATAGTAACGCTGAGGACTGTGTCATCGCCACTGGCCATGTTGGTGGAGTACTCGAAACAGCGCAACAGGGCACACACATCCCACATGGATGCCCACTCATTGGTGGTGAAATGGTGCTGTTCTGCAGATGAGGCGGTGAGCGGGAAGGCCGAAGTTACGCTACAGTGCAGACAGGCGAGCAGCAGCAGGGTGAGAACGCCAAAAGCGTGCACAGACGGACCGAACTTTCTGCATCAGCTCTGACATATCGAGGGAATTTTTCAGGAACCTCTGGACCACCAAATTCTGCACATGCGCCAGTCAAGGGATGTGCGTCAAACCGGCTAGTCCCAGAGCTGCTACGAGATTTCACCCATTATCGCACACCACCAGGCTTGAGGCTCAGTGGCACCAAACACTCATCGGTTTGTTGTTCAGGAGGAGCCTGAGATCTTTTGTGGTTTTTCAAGTGCCTATTCCACTGCAGCTCGTGCTTTGCATTTAGATGCCTGGTCATGCAGGTTGTGCTCAGGTTTAGAACATTTAGGCCTCGCTTCAGGCTCTGATTGCACATCGTGCAAACCACTCGCGTCTTGTCGTCAGCGCATTGTCTGAAGAACTGCCACGCCAGGGAACTCCTTGGAGCAGGCTTTGGTGTCCTCAGTCCCTGGGTGCAGTGGGCAGTAGCAGGCTTACTGACTAGGGGACGGCCACTCTGCTTTTGCGCCCTGCTCCCTCTTTTGCTGTGCGGCTGGCGCTGTGTGACCACCACCTCTTCCTCCGAACTGCACACGTCACTCGCATGACCTTGATTCCATCATCTTCCACCCACTCCTCACCCCTGCCCTCCTTGTCGGTCTGCACACTGCAGAAAGCAGCCGCTGTTGGCACCTGTGTTTCGTCCTCATCAGAGACGTGCTGCGTTGTTCCTCCCATGTCCACATCCTGAAACATAAGTGGTTGGGCATCAGTGCACTCAATCTCTTCCACTTCTGGAGCAGGGATATGTGGACAGCCCTCAGAAACCCTGCTAGCAGAGTCATCAAAAAGCATAAGAGACTGCTACATGACTTGGGGCTCAGACTTCTAGGATGTTTTGCAAGGGGGTGAGGTGAAAGACAGATGGCCATGGGCTGCAGGTGCCAATTCTGCACTTTAGGCAGCGGTAGCGGTAGGGAGACAATGTGAAGGAACTGGAGGCACTGTCAACCACCCAATCTACTATCGCCTCTACTTGTTCTAGCCTTACCATTTGTACAGTGGTATTCGGGTCTACAAAATAACGCTGAACGTTCTGTCGCCTATGTGAAGCTGAGGAAGATGTTTCATTTGGGCGTGTAGCTGGCACAGATCGACCACGTCCTCTCCCTACAACAGGATCTCCACCAACCTCTGCAGCACCACGACCAGGGCCACGTCCCTTATTTGATGCTCTCCTCATTCTTTGATGTCACCCACTGAACTAACAGACAGATTAACTATATTATTGTCACGTATACATTGGTTATTAATGGTACACACTCAGATTGGGTCACTGTCACTAGTGGGGTACCTCAGGGGTCAGTACTGGGCCGTATCGTCTTCAATATATTTAATTAAGGATCTTGTAGAAGGCTTGAACAGTAAAATATAAATTTTTACATATGACACTAAACTGTGTAAAGTAATTGACACGGAAGACGACAGTATACCATATATATACTACGGAGGACAGTATACTGTATATATATACTACAGAGGACAGTATACTGTATATATAGTACAGAGGACAGTATACTACTACAGAGGGATCTGGATAGATTGGAGGCTTGGGCAGAGAAGTGGCAGATGAGGTTTAACACTGACAAATGTAAGGTTATGCACATGGGAAGGAATAATGCAAGTCACCCGTACATACTAAATGGTAAAACACTCGGTAACACTGACATGGAAAAGGACCTAGAAATTTTGTTGAACAGCAAACTAAGCTGTAGAAACCAGTGTCAGGCAGCTGCTGCCAAGGCCAATAAGATATTGGGCTGCATCAAAAGGAGCATAGATGCCTATGACGAGAACATAGTCCTACCACTTTACAAATCACTAGTCAGACCATTGATTACTGTGTACAGTTCTGGGCTCCTGTGAACAAGGCAGACATAGCAGAGCTGGAGAGGGTCCAGAGGAGGGCAACTAAAGTAATAACTGGAAAGGGACAACTACAGTACCCTGAAAGATTATCAGCATTAGGGTTATTCACTTTAGAAAAAAGACGACTGAGGGGAGATCTAATTACTATGTATAAATACATCAGGGGTCAGTACAGAGATCACTCCTATCATATACACTCACCTAAAGAATTATTAGGAACATCTGTTCTATTTCTCATTAATGCAATTATCTAGCCAACCAATCACATGGCAGTTGCTTCAATGCATTTAGGGGGGTGCTCCTGGTCAAGACAATCTCCTGAACTCCAAACTGAATGTCAGAATGGGAAAGAAAGGTGATTTAAGCAATTTTGAGCGTGGCATGGTTGTTGGTGCCAGACGGGCCGGTCTGAGTATTTCACAATCTGCTCAGTTACTGGGATTTTCACGCACAACCATTTCTAGGGTTTACAAAGAATGGTGTGAAAAGGGAAAAACATCCAGTATGCGGCAGTCCTGTGGGCAAAAATGCCTTGTGGATGCTAGAGGTCAGAGGAGAATGGGCCGACTGATTCAAGCTGATAGAAGAGCAACGTTGACTGAAATAACCACTCGTTACAACCGAGGTATGCAGCAAAGCATTTGTGAAGCCACAACACGCACAACCTTGAGGCGGATGGGCTACAACAGCAGAAGACCCCACCGGGTACCACTCATCTCCACTACAAATAGGAAAAAGAGGCTACAATTTGCACGAGCTCACCAAAATTGGACTGTTAAAGACTGGAAAAATGTTGTCTGGTCTGATGAGTCTCGATTTCTGTTGAGACATTCAAATGGTAGAGTCGGAATTTGGCGTAAACAGAATGAGAACATGTATCCATCCTCTGATGGCTACTTCCAGCAGGATAATGCACCATGTCACAAAGCTCCAATCATTTCACATTGGTTTCTTGAACATGACAATGAGTTCACTGCACTAAAATGGCCCCACAGTCACCAGATCTCAACCCAATAGAGCATCTTTGGGATGTGGTGGAACGGGAGCTTCGTGCCCTGGATGTGCATCCCTCAAATCTCCATCAACTGCAAGATGCTATCCTATCAATATGGGCCAACATTTCTAAAGAATGCTATCAGCACCTTGTGGAATCAATGCCACGTAGAATTAAGGCAGTTCTGAAGGCAAAAGGGGGTCCAACACCGTATTAGTATGGTGGCACTAATAATTCTTTAGGTGAGTGTATTTATCCCCAGGACTGTGACTGTGACGAGGGGACATCCTCTGCGTCTGGAGGAAAGAAGGTTTGTACACAAACATAGAAGAGGATTCTTCACGGTAAGAGCAGTGAGACTATGGAGCTCTCTGCCTGAGGAGGTGGTGATGGTGAGTTCACTAAAAGAGTTCAAGAGGGGCCTGGATGTATTTCTGCAGTGTAATAATATTACAGGCTATAGCTACTAGAGAGGGGTCGTTGATCCAGGGAGTTATTCTGATGCCTGATTGGAGTTGGGAAGGAATTTTTTTCCCCTTAAGTGGGGAAATTTGGCTTCTACCTCACAGGATTTTTTTTGCCTTCCTCTGGAACAACTTGCAGGATACCAGGCCGAACTGGATGGACAAATGTCTTTTTTCGGCCTTATATACTATGTTACTATGTATGTAGGTGTACTTCACGCAATAAATGGGTATATGACGTGCACCTAACTAACAGATGGATTAACTATTATATTTCTGTGTCAGGGGTACAATGATGTTGCATTGCACCCAGAAAAAAAAATCGCTGTAGGTCACCCACAGAATTTGTGATTAGCTTTCTGTGTCAGGGGTGCAAAGATAGTGTATTGCAACCACAAAAAATCGCACTAACACTTTCCCTCACTCCAGCTGCCTGCTTCCTGTCCCTGCACTACTTAGAGCTGATGGGCGGTGCTACACGTGATCCAGCGTTTATAGAGACTTGGTCACATGATGCACCGGCCAATTACAGCCATGCCATTAGTAGGCATGGCTGTGATGGCTTCTAAGGGCACACAGCTTAAAAGCTTGTTGATTGGCTGCCCTGAAGCCTTTCAACAAGCTTTATTAAATGTCCGAACACCGAACTCGAACCTGGGTACCAAAAATCGTAAAGTTCGGTACGAACCCAAACTTTACAGTTCGGGTTCGCTCAACACTAGTGGTGGATCCGTTTATTACCCCAGTTTCAGCGTTTCAGCCCAGCTCAATGGGGCCTTTGTCAAGCTAGATAGATAGATTAGATAGATACAGGTGAAACTCAAAAATTAGAATATCGTGCAAAGTTCATTTATTTTCGTAATGCAACTTAAAAGGTGAAACTAACATATGAGATAAACTCATTACAGGCAAAGCGAGATATTTCAAGCCTTTATTTGTTATAATTTGGATGATTATGGCTTACAGCTTATGAAACCCCAAAGTCTCAATTTTGAGGTCCCCTTTGCTCAGGAGGTATGGATTAATTAGCTGACTGGAGGGTGACACTTTGAGCCGAGAATATTGAACCTTTTCACCAAATTCTAATTTTAAGTTGCATTACTGAAATAAATGGACTTTTGCATGATATTCTAATTTTTTGAGTTTCACCTGTAGATAGATAGATAATAGATAGATAGATAATAGATAGATAGAAGATAGATAGATAATAGATAGATAGATAGATAGATAGATAGATAGATAGATAGATAGATAGATAGATAGATAGATAGATAGATAGATAGATAGATAGATAGGAGATAGATAGATAATAGATAGATAGAAGATAGATAGATAATAGATAGATAGATAATAGATAGATAGATAGATAGACAGACATATAGATAATAGATAGATAGATAGATAGGAGATAGATAGATAGATAACAGACAATATGTAGAAATATCACAATATATCACTGAATTACAATTACAATATCCTGTAATTTTCACTTATTGCCAGGACGCCATATGATATGATTTTTATGATAAACATCATATTTTATTCAGGAGATAACCTTTCTTTGGATGATAATATTGATGATAAATTCCCTTCTAAATCCTCCTGCAATAGAAAAGTTAGCCTTATCTTCTGGTGTGCTTTGTGAGCATTGACAGATGTCTCCCCCCGCCTCGCTCCACCGCAGAGGGCCCCAGCTGTTGACCTATCGGATTCGCTTTATTCATGAGAACATGAAAAGGGCTGAGACCTCCTGACCGCTGCCGACTACTTATCCTTAAAAGGTATTTAATCAAAGAATTGATTCCTTCAGTTTGGAGCGACCTGTCTATTAAAGTCTGGTATTGACATCCTGTCACAGATCTCGCTGATGAGCTACACGCTGGGGAAGTGGGAGCTCTGCTTCCTGGCAGAGTGGACCTTTTCCATCCATGTCCCCACAGAGTATTCCCAAGCACGACCCCTCTGCAGAGAACTTCTAAATGCACAGCATTTGTTTTGCTGCTGCTCTGAAGATAAAACTGTTAAGATATGTTTTACAGCTGAGTGGCTGATCCAAAATAAGGCATCACTTCAGCTTATTGCAACGGAGTAACAATTACTTCTGCATTTCTGCAGAAAAATAACAAACAAATAATAATCATTTTCACTACCTGCAGCCACCACTAGTGGGAGCTTAGGAGCAGTGTATTGTTTATACGTTTAACACAGTAATGACAGTTTGCAGGGAGCTCCATCTAGTGGTAGCCGCAGGCAAACACAAATTATACCGGTGACAGTTTGCAGGGAGCTCCATCTAGTGGTAGCTGCAGGCAAACACAAATTATACCAGTGACAGTTTGCAGTGAGCTCCCTCTAGTGGTGGCTGCAGGCAAACAAAAACTATACCAGTGCTGAGGATTTTGAGCTCCATATCAGAAAACTAAGCTCTGACCACTATACAGATGTAGAAATGAAACAGCATAGAATTTTGTGAGCTCCCTCTAGTGGTGGCTGCAGGCAAACACAAATTATACCTGAGACAGTTTGCAGAGAGCCCCCTCTAGTGGTGGCTACAGACAAACACAAATTACCAGTGACAGTTAGAGATGGCCTTGCGGTTTGCCCGGCGGTCATTTTGCGGCGAACTTTGCAAGGTTTGCGATTCGCCGAACATATGGCGATGTCTGCCTACGCAATATTCTTTTGCATTGCGCTGAACTTTGAACCCATGACACATCCATCAGGTGGGACAGGACAGCCGATTGAGACGTTTCAGCACATGGACACACCCCCACCCTATCAAAGAACCCGATCTGGCAGCCATTTTACATTCTGTGTTTTGCCAGTGTAGGGAGAGGTTGCTTTGTGGAGCAGGGACAGGCTGTTAGGGACACCAAACGCTAGCTAATGTGGCCACAAAAATCTTTTTAAGGACTGGTATAGGTGTGCTATCGATATACTGAAGGGTGTACATAGAAAGTATATTATAGTGCATTTGTATTGTGCAGCAGTTGTGTGCGGTTCTGCTGCGATACTGCAGGTATACAGAGGGACAAACGCTATTGGAACAACTAATTGCAATGGATGTGATATACCTGTTGTGATATAACTGTTGTGGCAAAAAAAAAATTTGAGGGGTGTGATATCGATAAGAAGGAAGAGTTCCAGCACTTGTATGTAGTGCAGGAGTGTACTAATTGGTCCTTATTTGTGAAGCTGTTTTTGGAAAATAAAGATATCGCAACGAAACTGCATACAAGTGCTAGAACTGTTCCTTCTTATCGTTTGAACTGTGGAATCTACTTGATTCGTTCCGTGCACGCGGATCAGATTAAGGGTGAGCTGGACTTTCATATATACTTGCATACCAGGGGTGTAATATACCTGCTTCCACAAAATACTGATTAAAGGGTTCAATATACCTGTTTCCATCAAATATTGATTGAGGCCTGCGAGATACCTGCTTCCACAAAATACTGATTAAGGGGTTCGATATACCTGTTGCCCCAAATACTCCTCTTCTCTAGGGTCATTTTGAAAATGACAGGCAGAGACAGAGGCAGGCCGTTCTGCAGGGGTGGTAGGGGTCGGGCAGCTGCACCAGGCCTAAGGGGAAGTTGGAGAAGGTGCGTGCGATTACGTCAAAGTACGCACCAGAGTTGGTTGAGTGGCTCACTCAGACTTCTGCTTCTGCACCCTCCTCACTCTCTGCTGTGTGCACCCCCAAAGACACCACCACCACCACCATAGCCCCTCCACTCGAGTCAGAGGAATTATTTTCCCATCCATTCCCAGACCTTACCAATGCGCAGCCATTCTTGACATTGGATGAGGAAGAGGAGATAGCAACGGCTGCCACCCAGCGGTCTGACGACAGTACCTAGATCAGCCCAAGGAGGGAGGTCCCCGCTGTTGCTGCCTACTCCGAGATCTCAAATGTCAGTGGTGGTGAAGGTGACGAATCTCAGTGATGAGCGTCAGGGGCAATATTCGAATTCGCAATATTTCGGGATCAAATATTCGTTTTAAATTTGCGAATTCGGAATTATTTTCTTGATTGCGAAATCGGCAATGTAATATGGGCGTTCGTGTTGCGCATGCGCAATAGAGCCGTGGCCTAGTTTCTCTACAGTTTTCAAACTACTGGAAGTTTTATGCGACTGAAGAAAATGGTTGGCAGCAACTTTCACAAATGTGAGGAAGAACTTCTGATCACTGTAAGTAATTTTTCCTTACAGCACTGTTTTTGATGACATTTCGCATGTCTGGCAGAACAATAGCTTTATAGAGTGTTTCAATATATTCGCTATTGCGAATAATGCGCATATTTTTTCTCAATACAAAGAAATTCACATTTTATCAGGTCTGAGTAGTCATTACTGATTGGTGCACTAAATATTGCTGTGACATCACACCACTATGTCTGTAGCATGTATGTATGGACAGCAGAGAAATATCTGTCACATGCACATTGCACATCCATTTTCCTGCAACACACTATATACAGCACACACACAGTCTATAGATTACAGTTTGTGTCCTGTTGGTCAGGACTCCGGAGAAGCTTTCTTTGTCTGACCGCCAGTATTTGCTGGTTCATTTAGAGTTACCCAGGGTGCACCACGGCCCGGGTCTGGAAGTGCCCCCGCCTCTGCCGACGGGATCAGTTCCCCTCCCCTCGGGGATGACTCAGTCACGGTCCCCGGCTGCTGGCGGCGTCCTTGGCGGCTGCCTCCAGTGCGCAGCCCAGATCATCGATCGCAGGTCAGGCTGCTGAATAAGCCTTTAGCTGCGAGGCTTGGCTACACACGGGAGGTAGTGTCACACAGCCAGGGCCAGATATTACCTGGAAGGGGCGGACAGGCAGCGGGGAGCACCTACACTGTCATCCAGCAAAGCGGAGTTTGTGGTCTGTTTTGAAGGCACCCTGTGTTCTCGAGTTACATAGAACTGCAGGTTAACTTACCCCACAAAACGAATGCAGCTCTGCTTCATCTTTGTGGACTTGACATAGAAATTCATATCCCTTAGGTTCATGAAAAATGTACAGTAATCCGCTCCTATACAATGCAGACTATAAAGAATAGTGAAATGTCAGATTATTGCGCAGCCTCCGATCTGCCGTCCAAAGTATTCATTTTTTCGCTCTGCACAAATTGGTTTTTGCGAGTCTGAACCCATGCTGCATTTCATACACTATGTAATTATATTGCAAGAGTGAGAAATACGACATTATCGAACATATGTAGAACCAGCATCTGATTACTGGGGCTACAGACCTTCAGCTCAATTGTTTCATCAGTATCCCTGACAAAAACCAAATGAAGTCTGAAATTGTCTCATTTGCCCAGTAAATTCCTCACATGTAATGATAAAAAATAGATTGTAACGCAAATAGCATTTATTTTTTCTATCCAATTAACTGCAAATATGTATACATTATGTATCTATTAGTGTTGATCGAGCAAGCTCGGCCAAACACCAGTTCAGCTCAAGCATCTCGATGCTCGGCACATGGCGGTATTCGGCCAAATACCGCATGTACTCGAGCGCAATGCTCGAGTCTCGTCCCCGCACGCAGCCAATAAACGTGCATGTAAGTACTGCCCTCACTGTAATGCCGTACATTAGAAATTTGGAAGCGCTCTGCCTGATCATAAAAGGGGTTGGCCACTTTCTGATAAAATTTCAGGGAAAACGATAACCCCTCCATACTGGCATGTGAAGCTCTAAAAGTGGTCACTCCGTAACCTGCCACATGCTGAAGCCCTCTCCTCCCGACTGCCCATGAGTACCAAGATAGTGCCACTTATGTGATTTGACCGCCAAACCTGTGTCCTCTTCTGTGACGGTGCTGAAAGTGTTTAGCACCTGTGCTGATGCAGGTAGTATAACTGCTTACTTTCAGAAGAGCATTCAGCTAGGGAGGCTACATCAGGAGCATATCACAAGGCCACCTACATCTTGGGAGCTATGGACCTGGAGTTTACACAGAGCACCCATGGGCACAGGGGGAGAGGGCTGTAATTTCACTTCATTTTCAGTCCCTTCTTAGCACTTTGAGAATTCCTTCCAACAGTCTTGTTTTTGAGGGACTATCCCGCAATTCAGTCCACAAATGGGACCACTCCTTTATTGACCTGTAGGTGGTTCGGGCTGTAATTATTAATATTGGGGTATATAATGTGGTTATAGACATTTAGGTTACGGCACTGATTGATTTTTATTCCTGAAGCTCTATGACAGTGATGAAAACTCTTTCCCAATTCCCAAAAATTGGCCCAAACTTTACTGGAAAGTAAAAATCAATTTGAAAAAAATGTTGGTTGATTTTCAAATTAAAATTGTATTTTTCTCTCAGGACTGCTATTACTGTGTTGTAGATTGTTCTGTGTGACATCAAGACTCAGGCACCGGCATTAACCTACCGGCTCTGCCCTAGCGGGAAATGGATTTTAACCAATCAATACTTGTCACAAACTAAATGAAATCCTGAACATGAAGCCAGGGGTCTCAGGGTGTATAATAATTCTAGCTCACTCACAAAGCCATCGGTCACATGACCGTGAGAGTAGTCCTGCTGGAAGAGTTAATACAAGATATGTTATCCATCGATTTTGTGTCTGGTGTTCAAAGGAAAAACTATGATATCAATATATTGAGCTCCAGATAGCTGCAGTGGTGTGTGACAGCTGAGACTCATGTCCCCCCTGCAGAGAGTCACTGGCTAAAGCCTCTGATATGGTATAATGATACTAAAGTCCATGCAGTTGTACCTGTAAAAAAAAAAATCCCAAACTGCAATATTGTCAAATTTTTGAAACTGAACTTGTATTCTTTTGTTATATGTTATCACCTACGTTTTGCAACTAATGTGCTGTTAATTTATTACACTTTATTACTATTTGTCTTTTTCACTTTTTTCATGGAAGTTTAAGTTTTTTATATTTTAAGTTATTCATTTAAATTTTAAAGCAAGTTTGATTTTTACAAATTTTTTAAACTTTTTTCATTCTGTTGCATTACTCTTTGTTATTTTTATATAGTTCTTTATATTTTTTAAACTAATTTTTTATTTATCTTTTTGCATCCTAAGCTATTTATTTTATATTTTATTATAAAATCCCTCATTATTTATAGGGCCCAGTGAGTGGTGAGTATAGTGCTCCTGGTCCTAGCATTGGTTTTACTCACTGCTCCCTTTTCTTTTTCTCCAGACGCCTGCACTGCACTACTAAGTCCTGGCAGCGCACAGCTTCAGGTCGGGGCGTAGGGGCTTTGCGACGTCAGGTCACAGTGTAGTGCATGACTAGACACAGTGCTGCACAAAGAGCGGAGGTGCCACAGTAGAAAAGAGGTATTTTTTTGGTCCGGTCTGAGGACTGCATTAAAGGGGACCAAGGAGATGGACCGATTCAAAAATGTGTCAGTTCTAGTTACGCCACTGATTTTATATATATATATATATATAAAAAATTTGCGGGTTTGTGGTCAGTTTTTGGCAGCACATATTACTCTTTGTCTTAGTAAGGCCTCCTGCACACCGTGGCCGTGCTGTGGATCCGCAATACACGGGCACCGTTCCGTGGGCATTCCGCATCACGGATGTGGACCCATTCACTTCAATGGGTCCGCAAATCCGAGGATGCGGAATGGTGCGGAACGGAAGCACGGAGCGGAACCTACAGAGTGCTTCCGTGGGATTTCGTCCCGTACTTCCGTTCCTCAAAAAAAATAGAACATGTCCTATCTTTTTGCAGAACGGGCGGATCGCGGACCCATTAGAGTAAATGGGTCCGCGATCCGCTGCGGCTGCCCCACGGTCGGTGTTTGTGCACGGCCACGGGCCACACACGTTTGTGTGCAGGAGGCCTAAGTATGTATTTTTTACTATACCATTTATGAATTCTTCTCTTAAAGTGGTTCCTATAATATTGAATTCAACTGGGCCATTGCAATCATGAAAAATGATACTTTGCTGCGTACATTTCATTTTTAGTCTTTATAGCTTCTGTGCTAATGTTGCTGTGTTTTATCTTTGTGATCCTCGGTGATAAATATCCCGTTAGATATAGACGGAGGCCGTCACACTGTGAGAACAGCACAATATCATCTGTTTCCAAAACCACTTTCCAAATAACTCTGAAATTAATTGAAGTTGAAAATTAAACCGAGCTATATCTGGCAAGAAGTGAAACCATAAATAACCACCGCAAAGCCATGTTCTGTTCGGGGAGAAGCAGGATGTGTGGACTAACACATAAAAGACAAGCATAGATTTATAGTGATTACCTTCCACCAAAAAATGAAAAATTACTTTTTTTTGTACTTATTTTTTTAATATTTCCGATTTCTGTAAATTGTATTGCTGTGGGAGGAGGGGGATGGAGCTGCAGCTTTCTCTCTCTATGATATTGGATGATGATTCAGGCAAAAGTTATGCCAAAGAAGACTGCCAGGCACCGCATTTATTAAGTGCTTCAGACATGTTTTTAGATGCGTATGGCAAGGGGTGTTGCTTAAAAACGGGGAGTAACTTAAGATGCAACATATTTGCCAAAATGTTGGTGCAACAGTCTATTCTAAGGCTTGGGCTACACTGCAACTTTTTGTAGAGCAACTATAGATGTAGCAGGGTTAACACACAAATTCTTAACTCAAATTTCTTAACTCATCGCGTTATCTTGAAACAAAAGCCATTGACAAGCAATTGAAGGTGTTTGCTTAGCGCATTTAGTTTAGATAACAGGTCTCAGAAAGCATGTGTGTTAACTCGACTACATCTTGTAATTGATTTTAGCTATTGAACTACAGCTGCAGTCCAAATGCATGCTTTCATTTGAATGCACACTTGCGGACTGCAGCCGTTTAACTGCAATAGTTAAAATCAATCAGTTACAATACAAAAAGTCGCAGTGTAGCCCAGGCCTAAAGGAAGCCAAGTAACAGGCGGCGTAAACAGATTAGACAGTCTAAAAGTGAAGCAAATTTATCTTCCAGCTTCAGCCACCATGATAAATCTGGCATATTTTTGGACTGTCTAGTCTATGTTTACACTGTTTTAAAATTAGACAGTATTAGTAAATCTGACCAACAGTCTGTATTACATACAGTGGATAGAAGTCTACACGCCCTGGTAAAATGTCAGGTTTCTGTGATGTAAAAAAATGAGACAAAGATAAATCATTTCAGAACTTTTTCCACCTTTAATGTGACCTATAAACTGTACAACTCAATTGAAAAACAAACTGAAATCTTTTAGGTGGAGGGAGGAAAAAAATATAAAAATAAAATAATATGGTTGCATAAGTGTGCACACCCTTACACTAATACTTTGTTGAAGCACCTTTTGATTTTATTCCAGCAGTCTTTTTGGGTATGAGTCTATCAGCATGGCACATTTTGACTGGGCAGGTTTTGCCCACTCTTCTTTGCAAAAACACTCCAAATCTGTCAGATTGCGAGGGCATCTCCTGGGCACAGCCCTCTTCAGATCACCCCACAGATTGTCAATCGGATCCAGGTCTGGGCTCTGCCTGGGCCATTCCAAAACTGTAATCTTCTTCTGGTGAAGCCATTCCTTGGTTGATTTGGATGGATGCTTTGGGTCGTTGTCATGCTGACAGATGAAGTTCCTCTTCATGTTCAGCTTTCTAGCAGAAGCCGGAAGGTTTTGTGCCAATATTGACCGGTATTTGGACCTGTTCATAATTCCCTCTAGCTTAACTAAGGCCCCAGTTCCAGCTGTAGAAGAACAGCCCCTTGGCATGATGCTGCCACCACCAGGCTTCACTGTGGGGATGGGGTTCTTCTGGTGATGGGCAGTGTTGTTTTTGCGCCAAACATATCGTTTGGAATTATGGCCAAAAAGTTCAGCCTTGGTTTCATCAGACCACCTTTTCCCACATGCTTTTGGGAAACTTCAGATGTGTATTTGCAAAATGTATCCTGGCTTGGATGTTTTTCTTGGTAAGAAAAGCCTTTCGTCTTGTCACTCTACCCCATAGCCCAGACATATGAAGAATACAGAAGATTGTTGTCACATGGACCACACGGCCAGTACTGGCCAGATATTCCTGCAGCTCCTTTAATGTTGCTGTCGGCCTCTTGGTCGCCTCCCAGACCAGTTTTCTTCTCGTCTTTTCATCCATTTTGGAGGGACGTCCAGTTCTTGGTAATGTCACTGTTGTGCCATATTTTCCCCACTTGATGATGACGGTCTCCACTGTGTTCCATGGTATATCTAATGCCTTGGAGATTCTTTTGTCCCCTTCTCCTGACTGACACCTTCTAACAATGAGATCCCTCTGATGCTTTGGAAGCTCTCTGTGGACGGTGGCTTCTGCTGTGGGATGCGACTAAGAAAATGTCAGGAAAGACCAACTAGAGCAGTTGAACTTTATTTGGGGTTAATCAGAGGCACTTCACATGATGGCCGATGTATGCTGACTCCTATCTAACAGGATTGTGAATGTGATTGCTTCATTCTGAACACAGCTACATCCCCAGTTATAAGAGGGTGTGCACACTTATGCAACCACATTATTTTATTTTTATATTTTTTCTTCCCTCCACCTAAAAGATTTCAGTTTGTTTTTCAATTGAGTTGTACAGTTTATAGGTCACATTAAAGGTGGAAAAAGTTCAGAAATTATTTATCTTTGTCTCCTTTTTTTTACATCACAAAGACCTGACATTTTAAAAGGGGTGTGTAGACTTTTTCTATCCACTGTATATAGCTGTATCTGTAGATTTCTTTTTACTGACAAATGGCACCATTGTGTTTTTATTTTTATTATTAGTCAATTTAAGAACAGTACATTTTAAACACATGCACTGTATCCATTTGTATCCATTGTATCTGTTTGTATCCACTTGTGTTACTTCCAAACATATCTTTTATTATTCATTTTTTATTATTATTATTATTATTATTATTATTATTAGCGATGAACAAATCAAATTCGGATGAAACATCCAAAGTCAATTCGCATAAAACTTTGTTCTGGAGCTGGAGATGTGGCTGACTCCAGTTGGTCTTGCACCCCTGATTAGCCTGTCTGCCCCATAGGCTGATTTTAATTAGAGTAAGTATAAAGCTGTAGCCTGCTCTCATTGTATTTATTGGAAGCCATTTGGCACCAGGAGAGGTATAGAGTGGGCTAAGCATGCATGTTGGTACCTGCAACCCTGGATTTAATGCAGGCCAATATGGCACCAAAAATTTTAAAAAGCAGAGTGGACCCAGCATGCACGTGGAACCTGCACTCCCTGAATTTTATTGTGCCCATTATGGATCATAACAGGTAGGATTTAGTGTTAGGTTCCTGTCTGATAGAGATCGCCTTGACATGTGGCAGACGGGCCCAAATAATTTTGTTCTTTGCCAAGAATCTCAAATTTGCAAAATAAGCATAACATTAGCACCAGAATGTTTTCTATAATTATGGCATTATTGTACTTTATTTGTATTAGCAGAGTGCTGATGCATTGTCCTTTTTTTTCCTAATGATAGATACGTGTCACGGAGGGGCCTGGCCTTGGTGACGTGAACCGGTAATGTTTCGTCAGTAACCTTAGGGTACTGACACTTATTAATAGTAGTTTAGATGTTGGCAGCAGCTGATCCAGGCCGGGTTTTCATTTGGAGAACTCAAAAAGCAGGGTGGGATGACTTCTCCCACCTATCCAGACCAGGTTTTGGCTGGCCTATATAAGCCGGGAGCCCAGGAGAGCTCTGAAAGTGTGATAGACTGTGTGTAGAGCTTGGTGGAGTTGCTTTGGCAGAGAGTCTGCTATTGCTGCATTTTCTCGCCCTTCATGTTGGGGGTTGGAAACCAGGAACTACACAGGACTATGAGTCAGGCGAGTTCATATGGACTGTATATTTTGGTGTTTGCATGCTGAAGTAAGCCTTTTTTTTTGTTTATACTGTTTTTGGACTAAATAAAAAACTGTTATTTGGACTATTTCCGGAGTCGCCATTTGAGCTGATCGCCAAACTCCTTTAATTTTGTCTCTATTACTGTTAGTATTCTGTGTAAGATGTTCCTTGGACTGTAGTGGGTTAGGTATACCCATCCCCCCTATTCTGTTGATAGGACCACATTCCTGAGTAGTGATCTCAGAGACACACCTCAGGACATGCGTGATGCACACCAAGGGCGAGGCCAAGGTGGATAAGTCTGGTTACACATATACATGAGGTGGACTCCATTTAGAACTTCATCCTAGGTAGGATGTAAGTATTGATTTGACCTATCTCTTGTATATCATGGGCTGTGTGGGTAATGTGTTATAATGTGATAGACAGCCAGCATGGACAACCGAAGCCCTACCCGATATTGCATATGTAGGCTAGTGATGCATATTTACTTTTTAGTATTGCGTACAGTATGTTATTTGTCTGTATTATCTTATATTTAATCACATTTAGTAAAAAAAAAATTCACTTAGCCTGCATAAGCTTATTCATTCTTGAATCTTTTGAATTCACATTACAGTGATACTCATTTGCAAAGCCGCCAGTATGGCCTTGTAGTATGTATTTTTCCACCAAAGTTTGTGGACAAAAGAAGTTAAGAGTAGGGTTGAGCGGACCCGTGGATGTTTGGGTTTGCGGGGAACCCGAACCCCATTGAAGTCAATGGGGACACGAACTTTGGTGCACTAAAATGGCTGTAAAATAGTCATAGTAAGTGCTAGAGGGCTGAAAAATGAAGCAAAATGGGGGTAAGAGCAGGACAAGTGCCCTGCAAACAAATGTGCATAGGGAAATGACTTAAAATAGCATAGAATATAAATATAATTAAAAATAATAATCTTGAACTAGGAGGGGGAGGTCAAAGTGGAGTAGGAGGTTGAGGAGGCAGTGGACGTGGTGGTGTAGGTGGAAGTGGCGGTGGAGGAGGAGGAGATAGCCAACACTGTTTTTGTTGTTTTATTATTATAATTTTTTCCTTAAATTTTTTTTTTCTTATTTTTTAAAATAAATTTGGGAAGACCCCAAAACATTGGGAAATAGAAAAGAGAATGCAAAGAGAAAGTGCGCTGTAGTATAACAATGGCTGGGTGCGGCCGGTATAACTTGTCTATTCAGCACAAGGTACGGACAAGTCCTGTCGGATCCATGCCTGGTTCATTTTAATGAGCTGTGGACAGGCAGCTGCGCTTGTCTGTGATCACCCCTCCTGCCATGCTAAACAGACGTTTGGACAATACACTGGCCGCAGGGCAGGCCAGCACCTCCAAGGCATAAAGGGCAAGCTCAGGCAATGTGCCCAATTTGGAGACCCAGAAGTTGAAGGGGGCAGACCCGTCATTCAGTACGTGTAGGCGTGTGCACACATACTGCTCCACCATGTTGGTGAAATGCTGCCTCCTGCTAAGACGTTCCATATCAGCTGGTGGTGCTTTTCCACATTTCGCCCATGCTAACCGTCCATTCTGAGGTGCTAGGCCCCAGCTGCGTTGGCGACCTCTTCCTCCTTCTCCTCCTCTGCCTTCTCCTTGTGCTTCCACTGAGCTCCCACTGTCAGGTGGTAATACCATCAGCAGCGCATCTACCAGCGTGCGCTTGTACTCGCGCATCTTCCCATCACACTCCAGTGACGGAATTAAGGACGGTACGTTGTCCTTGTAGCAGGGATCCAGCAGGGTGGCCACACAGTAATCAGCACAAGTTAGAATGTGGGCAACTCGGCGGTCGTTGCGGAGACACTGCAGCATGTAGTCGCTCATGTATGCCAGGCTGCCCAGAGGCAACGAAAAGCTGTCCTCTGTGGAAGGTGTATCGTCTGTGTCCTCTGTATCTTCCCAGCCTCACACCAGTGATGCCCAATAGCTGCTTTGGGTGCCACTCTGCTATGAACACGGTTCCTCCTCCTTATCATCCTCCTCCTCCTGCAGAACTGTGTCCTGGCCTCTGTTGGTGCAGGAACCCACCGTCTGAGCCACTTGTGAATGACTGGCCTGATAACCGTGGAAATGATCCTTCTTCCTCCTCCTCTTCCTCCTGTGCCACATCTTCTTCCATCATCGTCCGAAGCATTTTTTCAAGGAGACATAGAAGTGGGATAGTAACGCTGAGAATGGTGTCATCGGCACTGGCCATGTTGGTGAAGTACTCAAAACAGCGCAACACAGCACACACGTCCGGCATGGAGGCCCACTTGTTGGTGGTGAAGTGGTGTTGATCCGCATTACGACTGACCCGTGCGTGCTGCAGCTAAAACTCCACTATGGCCTGCTGCTGCTCGCACAGTCTCTCCAGCATGTGCATGGTGGAGTTCCACCTTGTGGGTACGTTGGATATGAGGTGGTGAGCGGGAAGGCCGAAGTTACCCTGCAGCGCTGACAGGCGAGCAACAGCAGGGTGAGAACGCCTAAAGCGTGCACAGACGGCCCGCATTTTCTGCAGCAGCTCTGACATATCGGGGTAATTTTTCAGGAACCTCTGCACCACCAAATTCAGCACATGCGCAAGGCAAGGGATGTGCGTCAAACAGGCTAGTCCCAGAGCTGCTATGAGATTTTGCCCGTTATCGCACACCACCAGGTCAGGCTTGAGGCTCAGTGGCACCAACCACTCATCAGTCTGTTGTTCCATGCCCATCTACAGCTCCTGCGCGGTATGTGGTTTTCCCCCCAAACAGATAAGTTTTAAAACAGCCTGCTGTCGTTTCCCCCTGGCTGTGCTGAAGTTGGTGGTGAAGGTGTTATGCTGACCAGATGAGGAGGCGGTAGAGGAGGAAGCGGAGTAGGAGGAGGAGGCAACGAGAAACGTCCTGCAATCCTCACTGGCAGAAGGACATGCGCAAAACTGCTATCCGCCTCAGGCTCAGCCACCACTGCATTTACCCAGTGTGCAGTTACGGAGATATAACGTCCCTGCCCGTGCTTACTGGTCCACATATCGGTGGTTATGTGGATCTTGCCACAGATAGCGTTGCGCAGTGCACACCTGATTTTGTCCGCCACTTGGTTGTGCAGGGCAGGGGTGGCTTGCCTGGAAAAGTAGTGGCAGCTGGGAACCACGTACTGTGGGACAGCCACCGCCATAAGGTGTTTAAAAGTTTCCGTCTCCACCAGACAGAATGACAGCATTTCAAAGGCCAGGAATTTTGAAATGCTGCCATTCAGGGCCAGGGATCGCTGGTGGGTATGGGGGCACTTTCTATTTCTCTCCAGTGTTTGGAAGATGGATAGCTGAACGCTTCCATGGGACAGTGTGGACATGCTGGGTGACGGTGGTGGAGGTGGTGGTGTTGCTGCCACATCCTCTGTTTGCGGGGTGGCAGGTGCCACTGTCACTCCAGAGGGGGAGGAAGATGCCGAGACTGCATCATCCTCCATATCATCTTCCACCCACTCCTCACCCCTGCCCTTCTTGCCGGTCTGCACACTGCTGAAAGCCACAGCAGTTGGCACCTGTGTTTCGTCCTCATCAGAGACGTGCTGCAGTGGTCCTCCCATGTACTCATCCTGAAACATAAGTGGTTGGGCATCAGTGCACTCAATCTCTTCCACTTCTGGGGCAGGGCTAGGTGGATGGCCCACGGAAACCCTGCCAGCAGAGTCATCAAAAAGCATAAGAGACTGCTGCATGACTTGGGGCTCAGACTCCTTGCCTGATTTGCAAGGGGTGAGGTGAAAGACAGATGCCCATGGACTGCAGGTGCCAACTCTGCTTTCAGCAGGGGACCGGGTGGGAGAAAATGTGAAGGAACTGGAGGCACTGTCAGCAACCCAATCTACTACCGCCTATACTTATGGCCTCACCATTCGTACACCGGTATTCGGGCTTACAAAATAATGCTGAGCGTTCTGTCGCCTACGTGCACATGATAAATGTGTTTCATTTGGGCGTGTAGCTGGCACAGATCGACCACGTCCTCTCCCTGAAACAGGAGCTCCACCAACCCCAGCAGCACCACGACCTGGGCCACGTCCCTTATTTGATGCTCTCCTCATTCTTTGAGGTCACCCACCGATGTAACAGCCGGATTACCTATATTAACTTTCCCGTCAAGTATGCAGTGCAGGTGTTCCTCACACAAACAATGGGTATATGTCACCCACCGAACTAACAGGTGGATTAACTATAATATTTTTGTGTCAGAGGTACCAAGATGGTGCATTGTACACACAAAAGATTGCTCTAGGTCACCCACAGAATTAACAGCCAGATTTAGTATTATATTTGTGTGTCAGGGGGGCAAAGCTGGTGTATTCCACCCACAAAAAAATCGCTATAGGTCACCCACAGTATAAATAGCCAGATAAGATTCCCGACACTTTCCCTCACTTCAGCTGCTTCCTGTCCCTACACTACTCAGAGCTGATGGGCGGAGCTACACGTGATCCAGCTTGTATAGAGGCGGGGTCACATGATGTACCGGCCAATCACAGCCATGCCATTAGTAGGCATGGCTGTGATGGCTTCTAAGTGCCCACAGCTTAAAAGCTTGTTGATTGGCTGTCCTGCAGCCTTTCAACAAGCTTTATTAAATGCCCGAACACCCAACTCGAACCCAAACTTTTCCTGAAAAGTTCAGGTTCGGATCTGGGTACCCAAACTCGCAAAGTTCGGTACGGACGCCGAACTTTACAGTTCGGGTTCGCTCAACACTAGTTAAGAGAGAAAGATGGCTGATGGCCCCTAGTGCAGGGCTATATGTAATCATTATTATAGATTTTCCATTGAGCTCTTCGGAACAAGTCCAAGATTGAGGGGAGGGGGGTGTTAGGGGATGATATTTTTCCAATCCTGATTCCATCATTCAGATCCGTGGCAGAATTTCCCATTTCAGAAAAATATGTATCCAAACCATTAAAGTCTCAGCAAAGTATAGAAATGTCAATTATATGGCTTCATAGATGATCCTCGATTCTATACTTCCAGATGGGGTCTCGACTGACGATACTGTCAACAGAAATTCATTCCTAGTGGAGTTGGAGGAAGATCTATTCTGCAATCACAAGGAGCAGTTTGTTGTGATAGCCAGTAATTAATTGAATCTTGTTTCACATTTATTTAATTTGCCCCTGAAGCTAAAAATAAGATAACGGTCTCATGTGCAGGAGCAAGCCATGGAACGGACAGGGGATTGAGGGGTGGAATTGGTTTATTCTGTTGCTCATAAATATCTAATTGAAGTCAGTAGTAATCATGGTAATTTGGAGAAGGCTCATGAGTGTGGCAATACAGGCTTCACACCTTTTGGCAAGCAGAAGATTGCCCTGAAGCTTGATGTGTGGAGTTTTTAGGTGTCAGGGTAGTTGTCACTCTTATAGGTCTTGGCATGAATGGCGGAGCTGTGTTAATATAATTTGACAGCTCCATTTGAACTGTCCATTTCCAAAATGTAGATGTCCAGCACAATCTGCCCAGCATCCGTGCTGAGAGCCATGTGGAATGACTTGTAGAGTCTCATTATAATGCAGAAAGTTTAGATGTATGTCACAACAGATCTGTCATTCTATCTGGGGTAAAACATCAGCACATCTTGCTTCTCGCTTTCTCTCTCCTGAATTGCGGAAGATGATTTTAGCAAGAAACTCAGAAAACAACGTCTTCTTACCTGTCAGCTGGTATTGACATAAAGTCTAACTCTATATATTCATAGGAGAACTAGATCAAAACTCCATAATGGTAAGTAGCGAAGCAAGCTCATAGAGAAATCCCAATCATCGGGTTTATATGACCCCAGAAAAAGACTGTCCTTTTTTACAAAAAAGAGTGACCCTCGCTTGAGTGGCTTTTGTTTGACACTGCAACTCGGCTCCGTTCAAAGGGATGGTGCTACTGCTGAAAAACCATATACAGCCTACGGACTGAAAGGGCATTTGTTCTGGTTAGAATATAATGTTTCATACTGGTTCACTCAGTAATCATTAGTGCAATATGTACAAGAATGTAACTGTTATAATACAGCCCCATACTATATATACAAGAATATAACTACTATAATACTGCCTCCTATGTACAAGAATATAACTACTATAATACTGCCTCCTATGTACAGGAATATAACTACTATAATACTGCCTCCTATGTACAAGAATATAACTACTATAATACTGCCTCCTATGTACAAGAATATAACTACTATAATATTGCTCCTATGTACAAGAATATAACTACTATAATACTGCTCCTATGTACAAGAATATAACTACTATAATACTGCTCCTATGTACAAGAATATAACTACTATAATACTGCCTCCTATGTACAAGAATATAACTACTATAATACTGCCTCCTATGTACAGGAATATAGCTACTATAATACTGCTCTTATGTACAAGAATATAACTACTATAATACTGCTCCTATGTACAAGAATATAACTACTATAATACTACCTCCTATGTACAAGAATATAACTACTATAATACTGCCTCCTATGTACAGGAATATAACTACTATAATACTGCTCCTATGTACAAGAATATAACTACAATAATACTGCCTCCTATGTACAAGAATATAACTACTATAATACTGTCTCCTATGTACAAAAATATAACTACTATAATATTGCTCCTATGTACAAGAATATAACTACTATAATACTGCCTCCTATGTACAAGAATATAACTACTATAATACTGCCTGCTTTGTGCAAGAATATAACTACTATAATACTGCCTCCTATGTATAAGAATATAACTACTATAATACTGCCTCCTATGTACAAGAATATAACTACTATAATACTGCCTCCTATATACAAGAATATAACTACTATAATACTGCTCCTATGTACAAGAATATAACTACTATAATACTGCTCCTATGTACAAGAATATAACTACTATAATACTGCTCCTATGTACAAGAATATAACTACTATAATACTGCTCCTATGTACAGGAATATAACTACTATAATACTGCTCCTATGTACAAGAATATAACTACAATAATACTGCCTCCTATGTACAAGAATATAACTACTATAATACTGTCTCCTATGTACAAAAATATAACTACTATAATACTGCTCCTATGTACAAGAATATAACTACTATAATACTGCCTCCTATGTACAAGAATATAACTACTATAATACTGCCTGCTTTGTGCAAGAATATAACTACTATAATACTGCCTCCTATGTATAAGAATATAACTACTATAATACTGCCTCCTATGTACAAGAATATAACTACTATAATACTGCCTCCTATATACAAGAATATAACTACTATAATACTGCTCCTATGTACAAGAATATAACTACTATAATACTGCTCCTATGTACAAGAATATAACTACTATAATACTGCCCCTATGTACAAGAATATAACTACTATAATACTGCCTCCTATGTACAGGAATATAACTACTATAATACTGCACCTATATACAAGAATATAACTACTATAATACTGCCTCCTATGTACAAGAATATAACTACTATAATACTGCCTCCTATGTACAAGAATTTAACTACTATAATACTGCTCCTATGTACAAGAAAATAACTACTATAAGGGTCCATTCACACGTCCGCAAATGGGTCCGCATCCGTTCCGCAATATCATTCATTCTCTATGCGGCACGAAGAGATGCGGAGAGCACACTATGTGCTCTCTGCATCCGCATTTCCGGGCCGCGGCTCCGCAAAAAATAGGACATTTCCTATTTTTGTCCGCAATTGTGGGCAAAAATAGTCAGTTTTATGGGGGGTGCCGGCCAGATGTATTGCGGATGTGTGAATGGACCCTAATACTGCCCCCTAAGGTCAAGGCTACTATAAAGCAGTCAGGATTTTATCATGTATCTCAGTTATTCCCCCATTCTAAGTAAGAGTAGAAAACAGACAATCCAGCATCTCCAAAATATGGTATATTACATCCGCTTCCATTTTCATTGTTTTTATCACCAGGAATCATAAAACTGAGGTTTAGGGCGGCTGTTCCTGAAGACCTAACAATTTAATTTGGCGGCAAAAGGAATGAAACGATTTAACACAGAACGGCGAGAAACTAGTATTGAAATTCAAATTGAATTCTACTCATCTCCAGCCTTGGCCATTTATCCTCAGACACATTTTCTGTCTCAGGAATCAGTCTGGTTCCCTGGTGACCACTGCAATCATGCCTCAACTTCTTTGCGGAGATGTCAGGCAGAGGACATGTTCTATCTCCCCCCGGTGTATAGTTGGTAGGTTTTGCTTCAGGACAGTTCGGGACCATGGAGAGCTCCTTCTGTTACAGGTCACAGTGACAATCCTTATCATGTGGACAAAATGTTTTCTTGCCAAAGAGATTGAAAATTAGATCTTCATCCAAATAAGATGTAATTACTGTATATTCTCTGTTGCGATGTAATATTTAGAAAGAGGAATTGATGCTGCAAATGTAGGAGAGCTGAGTTTGTCATTGAGTACAACAACACAACAGCATCACGTACTGTTGCAAATGGATACCTTTTAATATTTATGTCACAAAATGCACAGTATACAATAACGGAGTTCTGATAATATTGCTTTCAATGAATATATATATACACGTCACCCTGCGCTCAGGCCTGGATATGGGTGCACACAGACTGATCACCAATCAAACCGCCCCCACCCCAAGCCCAGCTTAAGTATGCCCATTTCTTAAGATACATACCATATAAAAGGGTAACCATTTGCTGCTTCGTATAATGTACTGAGAAGCTGTAAGAAATGGAAGAGCCCCCTCTCAGTTTTGGACATCCATGTGCCCTACCTGTCCCCCATCCAGCGTCCTATGCTGCCCCACTCCCACCCTCCGGCATGCCTTATTTCTTGTCTGCATCAGGGTAACATCATACAACCGGGTTACATCAGACTCCGGCGGCAGAACTCCTCTTGATTGTTCAGGTTTGCTCTGTACTTACCTGTGACACCGGCCAGGTCTGCTAGACAAGGTTGAACTTGATGGACCTGTGGTTCTTTTTTTCAACCTGTGTAACTATGCTATTCTGGCCATCCAACTCAGCTGCATACGTCCTTCAGCACTGCTACATCAGTCTTCTAAGCTCTGCTACATCCGCTCTCCAGCACTGCTACATTTGGCTTTCAGCTCTGCCACATCAGGCCTACAGTTTTGTATCAATGCGCTGCCGGCTCAGCTACAGTGGGCCTCCAGCTCAGCTACAGTGGGCCTCCAGCTCTGCTACATCCGCTCTCCAGCACTGCTACATTTGGCTTTCAGCTCTGCCACATCAGGCCTACAGTTTTGTATCAATGGGCTGCCGGCTCAGCTACAGTGGGCCTCCAGCTCTGCTACATCGGGTATCCAGCTTTGCTACATCCGTTCAGCTACTTTCACACCAAAACGCTTCCGTCATAATAATACAACCGTTCTGAACGGATCCGGTTGTCTTATCTCTAAAAATAGCCGTCTCTAAAACCATTGTAAGTCAATGGGGGGACGGATCCGTTTTGTTATGTGTTCGAGAAAATGGATCCGCCCCCATTGACTTACATTGTCCGTCTTGCTCCGCACCACAACGCGGACAGAAATACGCTGCTTGCATCGCTCAGTTCAGTTTTGTCCCCGTTGACAACGAATGGGGACAAAACGGAATCGTTTTCCTCCGCTATTGAGATCCTATGACGGATCTCAATAGCGGAAAGGGAAAGAGCAAGTGTGAAAGTAGCCTTAACCAGCTCTTTTACATCAGGTGCACAGCCCTGCCACATTGGAACTATATGGGCCTCCAGCACTGCTACACCAGTTGTCCAGCTCTGCTACCCCAACCCTTCAGCTCCATAACACTGGTCATCCAGCTCTGGTTCTCCAGCTGTCTAATTCTGCTCTGAGTTCAGCTCTGCTACATCAAGCCTACTGTTTAGTCACTTGAGCATTACGAACAACTCCACTATACCAGCAGTACTAAACTTCCCTGCTCTGCTACACCAGCGATGCCTATTCTTGCTACCACAAAATTAACTCTATTGGATAAACGGCGAAGCGGATCTGCCTCACCTGGTGAGAAGGTAACAACTGGATTGCCTCATCCTTCTGCTCTGTAGGTAGGACGACACATTTAGCGTGACAGGTTCACTTTAAGAAGTGTCAGATATAAAATAGATATAAAAGGTCAAAAAAGTTGAAAGTGCAAAAAAAGTTGGAATGCCAAAACAATAAAACGTCCATTACTCCAGAAATTCCACTCGTCAGGCGGCTTCCCGATCTCTTGCTTTCGCGTTACGTGGGAGATGTTTTCTGACTGCGTTAAACAGGGCTCCTGTCCGCACAATGAGCTGTAATTAACAATGCAATTTCATTTTAATAGAAAATAAAGTAAGTCATTATTTCTGCCCTGTCAGTACAACACCTATGCGAGATTCCACCGCCAAATCCAACGCGGGGCCGAGTCGAACAGGTTAAATTAAAAGTTCAGATTTAATTATAAGTTGTGTTTGGAATGATAATAATCAGAATTCAGCACACAGCTCATTAACCTTTCCGTTAATGTAATAAAATAAGCATTTCTTGCAAATTATGAGTCTTCCATACCGAGACACCCTTTGGGTCTCAACAGAAACTTCCATTTTCACATTTTAAGTCGTCCCCCCCCCTTAGTCCCCCAGAACGAAAGGGCTTGAAGGCACAAGTCATTCCAATAAATAAGCCGACGTCTGACTACTCTTTCTGAAATCTCTCTGGGTGATATTTAGTTGTCGTTTTGGCTCAATCAGGCAGTAATTGTCTTTGCTCGTAGGAATAAATAGCGTACAACTGGATTTCCAATCGAGCTTGAGAAATTAATTCCACTTCAAGCGAGTAAAACTAGGAATTATTCTAAAATTTGCTCCAGCGTTTGATCAATATAACATTGATAAGGTCAGAAACGTTGAGGAATGTAACGGCTTCTCTCTCTGTTTGTAAACAGCTAATTAATGGAGGTGATAATGTTATTATTGGATGATTTCCCAGCATCTACAGAATGGCAGAGGGCCATGCCTGCACCCCAAATCCCAAACCCCTCAAAAAAAACTCAGTGTTGGCAAAGGACCTGTTACCAATTTTGCATCACGGTCTAAGCAGGGGTGCACCTAGCCTTTCTGCTGCCTGAGGCGAAAACTGAAACGCCCCCCCACACACACCCCCAATGCAAATTTCTTAACCTAACCCCTGCCCTCCAGTCGTACTGTTAAAGACATACTTGGAAAATATCCCATACAGAACTACAGATAGTTCCCCAGTGTCACCGCCAGCTCTCTGAGAAGGTCTGATAGACGTTCTTCTGTACCTCTTGCATGATGTTCTTTGTTTTGGTTTCACTTTGTCATCTCTTTTCCTTCTCCCAGCTGTCACCTATTTACACTGATTGCCTCCCTTTATATTCCCTCCCATACTGCCTCACTTTGCGGTTTATACTACTTCGTGGATTGTATTCACTGCTGGAGGCTGCAACTGCTGATTCCTCAGATAAGTCTTTTCCCTTTATTTGTGTTTCCGTGCTGGCTTGATTCTAGGTGACCCTGACTCCCTCCGTATTAAGTGCAGGGAGACGGTGGTCATGTCCCCTCACTATTAAAGGGTTTTCAGGTGTGACACAGTCGAGGTACGAGGGCATGCAATCGTCTATCATAAAGACCTTTGCATGGGCATAGCAGTCAGGGAGAGCTCTAGGGGTTTTATAGGGCTCACCCATATGTTCCTTAGTTTGGGATCAAGTCAGTCGGATGTTTATTTATAACTTTCAGTTTTCTGCAACACCATCCGTGACACCCAGTTCCCCAAAAAATAACTGCACCCAGCATATAGTGTCCTTAAACCTTATAGTGCCTTAAAGGGGTTATCCCACTTTGCGTTTTTATACTTACCTGCTGCCACCGCGCGTTCACTTCCTGGATTCTGGCTGGGGACGGGCTTCATCTTGATTGAAGTCTTCTCCCGGCCGGGCCGCGCGCTGGACTGAACGCGCACGCTGCCGCGCATGCGCAATGTGACTTATTTCTGGCCAGTATAGTACAGAGCCGGCGTGCGCGTTCGCAGCTCTGTACTATTCTGGCCGGGAAGAAGTCACCGTCGCGCATGCGCAGCAGCGTGCGCGTTCAGGACAGCGAGTGGCCCGGCCGGGAGAAAAGAAGAAGTCTTCTGGGCAAGCGCGACCATCGGGATTTTGCGGAAGAGCGGTGGTCGTAACCAGGGGAGACCGAGTCACAACAATAAGGTAAGTGGGGATGAATTTTCTCCTAATCGGTGGGAATTTGTTAATAAAGTATATTTACAAAAATGATCACTGTCAAATCATTAACAGATTTAACAGTGATCATTATGATGGGATAACCATAGTTTCCTCCAAAAATAATTGTGCTAAACTCATACTGTGCCAGGGTTCCTCCCAATTAAACAGTCCTCCCAAATATCCCAATAGTAATAATTCTCTGCTATAGTGCACTATGTGGTAACAGAGCACCCTATGCCCTATGCAGCTCGGACAGAAGGATAATGATGACACCGGCCTCTGATAGGCTACAGGAACTAGGACTAAAGCCTATTAGAGGAAATGGTGGGCCAGGGAGACATTGCTCCCATGCCCCATCGCGGCATTCAACTGTACTGCTATCCTGAGTATAGTGATGCTGTTGAATATGTAGAAATGAGTGTTTCAACAATGGAAGTGCTCATTGCCCATGGCCCTTCCGCTGCCCCCCTCTTGCGCCTACCTGGTACTGCCTGAGGCAATCGCCTCACCTAGGCTCATTGGCGGTGCACCCCTGGGTCTAGGAGCTTCCCCTTTCTGTTGCAGAGAGTTCAAAGCTTGACAATGATCTAGGGCGGAGACAGAGAAGTGGACGATGGTGTCATGGAAGAATTTCGGTATGTTCCCTAAACAAGAGATCTAATCAATGCTCTAACGAAAGCCATGACTCATGGTGGTATTTGGGTCTCCCTCTTCCCAACCCAAACAGCAGAAACCTGAGTGTTACCCTTACAACCTAAAAATACAAATGAGCCAATAGGATTTGCCACACAGATCTATATGTCTTCACAACGTACCATCTGGACATAGTTAAAGGGGTTGTCCGGATTCAGAGCTGAACCCGGACATCCCTCCATTTTGACCCAGCCAACCCCCCTGACTTGAGCTTTGAAGTAGTTCATGCTCCGATGCTCTCCTTTGCCCATCACTAAATTGAGCAGGGCAAAGGCATTTTCAGGAGTTCCGGTGACGAACCAGGTTCTCCATGGGGCTTCCAGGAAGCCCGGTGACATCACTGGCACTGATTGGGGGGCTTTAGAGCTGCCCTAGCCAGTAAAATGGCTAGGGCAGCGTAAAGCACGCCCATTAGAGCCGGTGACGTCACCGAACACACTGCCGGGCGGAAGCTTCCGCGCATAAGAGCATGAGATACCCCAATGCTAGCATCAGGGGGGCTGCCTGGGTGAAAATATGGGTATGTCCGGGTTCAGCTCTGAACCCGGACAACCCCTTTAAGGATATTTTAGCGCGGGATAACTAAAGCGAAGGAATTCCTTTGTCAAGATACGTGACGTCAACGCTGTAGTCATTTAGCTTTTATACCAAATATTGTAACCTAGGTATATCCAAGATTTAAATATGTTTAATTAATCCTAATATATCAATAGATACTGTATTTCGAAGAAATATTGAGCAAAAAGACAAGATGACAAAATATACATGGGGTAAAGAGGTCAGAATGCCAGTAGAAGTCAAGAAGAAGAAGCCTTTAAAGTTGCCATAAAAATGAATGTGTGCAGATTGACCGACCATCTAATGCAGGCATCCTCAACCTGCGGCCCTCCAGCTGTTGCAAAACTACAACTCCCAGCATGCCCGAACAGCCTACAGGTATCAGCCTACAGCAGGGCATTGTGGGAGTTGTAGTTTTACAACAGCTGGAGAGCCGCAGGTTGAGGATGCCCGATCTAATGTGTATGGAGGAAACCTGACTCTCTTCAAATAGCAGATGGTAGGGGAAGAAGGATCGTTGGACAGTTGGATCTCAACTAGAGAAGAGCGAATCGAATCAGACGAAGTAGAATTCGATCTGAATTACAGAAAAAATTAGATTTGCAAAAAATGTGAATTTCCTCGCGCTTCGTGGTAACGAATCGCAATTTTTCCTAAAATGGCAGCTACACGTGTGAGGACTAAGGACATGGGGCAAGGAACTCTGGGAAGGCGGGATCACCCAGATTGACATGCATGCAGCCAATCAGCAGCCAGCCAGCCCTGTGATGTCACAGCCCTATAAATACGGCAGCCATCTTAGATTCTGCCATTTTCCAGCGTTCTGAGTGCAGGGACAGATGTGAGAAGGCGCCAGGGACAGCAATAGGAAAAACCTCATTGTGAAATTTTTTTTGAAAAAACGATTTATAAGTGCAGGGAAAGGATAGGGAGGAATCATTTCACAGCATCTTGAGACGAGAGACGTCAGAAGGCGCTAGGGACAGTGATTTACAAGTGCAGGGAACGATTATTTGGGGATCCAAATAGCCATTATACAGCTCTGTCATTCCAGCAATTTGTCCTTGGGGTGCAAGTGCAACGTTAAAAAGCCTTTAGTGGCTTATATCTGTGGAAAAAGAAAAATATATACGCAGTTCACTTCTGCAGTTACATGTGCTGAAAACATCTAGTGGTGTATTTAAGTACAAAACGAAAAATATATACGCAGTTATTTGTGGCAATAGCATTTAGTGGCCTATTTCAGTACAGAATGAAAAATATATTCTCAGTTGACTTCTGCAGTTATACGAGTTGAAAAGCGTTTAGTGGCCTATTTCAATACAGAAAGAAAAATATATGCGCTCTTCACTGTTGCAGTTATTTGTGGCGAAAGCGTTTAGTGGCCTATATCAGTACAAAAAGAAAAATATTTCTGTCGCTTTTAGGAATGTTTTAATTCGCTTTCAAATTATTTAGTTCAGCTAAAAGTATGTCAGACAGAGAAGTGCCAGGCCCTGCACAGGGGAGTGTCAGAGGCATAAACGTTTCTGCCGCAGGCACAGGTCGCAGCAGAGTAAGGAGGCGTGGCAGCAGGAGTCGCAGCGAGAGGCCTGAGCTCCCGGTGTTACCTAGCGGTCGTGTCTTGACCAGCAACCCAGCCGATCTTGATTGGTTAACTCGGTCATCCACTTTATCCCAAGTGACATCAGACACCCCCAGCCAACAGTCGGTGGGTTCGTCAGACACAACCCTTAGTTGGCATGGCCCGGGAGAAGGCCCTGTGCCCTCACCTGTCCTCAACCTGTCTCTGTCCTTTTCTGTTCCCTCACCGCGAGAAGTATTATATGCTGTAGGCTCAGCTCCACTTTCCAGCGAGGAAGAGCTAATAGAGGGCGGTCAGCAGCTACTGCCCCGCCAAGATCTGGAGGAGACATCCGCCGCTTCCTCCGCTAGGCGGGCAAGTAGTGATAAGGAGAGTGGCGTGGGAGGTGGTGTTGAGAACGGTCAGGCTCCTTAATCAGAGACCGTTGAGGAGGACATCAGTGACGTGCAGACACTACTTGATGATGATGAAGCTAATCGCACTTGGGAGCCGGGTGCAGAAGGGGCTTCATCATCATCAGGAGAAGAGGGTGGCAGCTTGCCCGTGAGCCAGCAGCAGAGCCAGCAAGTCGCTAGGGTGGCCGGGAGTCAGCAGAGTGGCAACAGTGGGAGGTCGGGAGCCAAACATGCCCGGGGTAAACCACCTGCTTCGCAGCAGCCTACCTGCCTGGAAGTAGTGGTGCAGGGGTTCACGGAGGCAGCGGCGGTAGCAGTCAGTCAGCGTGGACTGTTGGGGGGAAAATCACCTACTCGGCGGTGTGGAAGTTTTTTGTTAAGCCGCCAGAGGAGGTGAATGTGGCCATATGTAGAATCTGTGGGCAGAAGGTGAAGCGTGGCCAGGGTGCCAATGTTGCAAATATGGCCCTGCGTCAACATATGCAGCATCGCCATACAGTGGCCTGGGAGAACCGTGGCTCCGATGTGGTGGTCCAGCCTGCCGCAGCAACCGCTGCATCATCCAGTGGCACGCACCCTGGTTCAGCCAGTCAAGGTTCCACCACCTCTAACAGGTGGGACCTGTTAGAGGTGGACCTACACCTATCTCTAGAATGGAACCCCATGTGACGCATGTGTGGCCACCTTCCATACATTTTTATGGGACTACCAAAACAACCCTAGTGTTGGCTTGGCCATCTCCAGCAGTCTCATGGAAGTTAATGGAGTGGTGGCCTCACTTGCCTGGTGTGCTCTCATTTGTATGGGCCTACCAAACATAGCCGAGCATGCTCGCTCAGCTATTTTCGGAACTCCCAAAGAATTAAATAAAGAATATGCTGAGCATGTGCAGTACGCTCTCCTTCACGCTTGGGGGCCCATTCTGGAAATAGGTGCAGGCCTCAGAGGTGGGACCCGCAACTACTTGAAGTTGATGGCATATCCTACTAGCGATTCTAGCCTGATCCTTCTTTGCGGGCTTTTGGTAGGCAGGGGCTACATTGTCTCGCCTGGTAGATTGAAGTATTTCCATTCTAAACACTGGTGCTGGTACAATAGGTAAGCCACATATCATACATTTATAGCATATCCTGTGGGCACAGTGATGCAGTGATCTTAAAGGGGTTGCCCAATCTGGCCATTTATGGCATGTCAATAGAACATGCCATAAACGCCCCTTAGTTGTGAGTCTTCCTTCTGGGAACTGCTCCTTTCTCAAGAACTGGGCCTCGACTTTCCATTGACTTCTATGGGACTTCTGGAGGTAGCCTGACCTGGTTCCTTGTAGTATTTTGCCCAACATTATTATAATAATAAGTTCATATTCCTGAATTCAGCAAAGATGCACCAAGCAGCACATTATAAAACATCCTAAAACTGCAATACAATCCACCCAAAGTCTCTATTAGTGTCAGAAAGCAATTAAAACCGCTAATTACCAAATAATGTATGCAAATGCTCTTAAATGGTTACAGAGCTCAGCTGATTATTCATCTTGAAATGCAATCCTGCCAGGGCCCCCCTGGGCCGCGCAAAGCAGATGTGACAAGAAAAATCAGCTGCTGCGCGCTTACTGGACGGAGCTGACTGCCGTGACATTGTGTATTTAAGAGGCCTGAAATCAACAGGAGTTTACAAGCCGACGGCTCGTGTGAACTGAATGCAACCAGGAGTGGAATGGGAAAGGCATCCAAATGATGGACCATTCCCAAGGGGACTGTGAAATATCTCTGCTTGCTGAGGGCATTGTGGAAACCAGCCAGACCACAACATGATTGTTTAGTTATAGGCTGTATTCACATGACAGATATAAGCTGCGTCTGAAGGATACAATTGGCTAGAAGAACTGTTTCCATATGTGTCCTGTAAAGGGAAAAGTGCAGACTATGTTGTTCCAGGGTTAGAATGGTCTTGTAGGCCCTTCATCAGGATAGTGATTAGGTGGGTGAAGGGAATATTGTTTTCCTATAGATGTTAATTACATACAGCATCGGACTGGCCCAAGAGAGTACTAGGTCTGTCTATCTATCTATCTATCTATCTATGTATCTCATTCTATCTATTGTAGGAAGCCGCAAAGGTCTGTGGTTGACGGAAGGTATGTGTCACCGAGGTTCCTGGCCTTGGTGGAGTAAGAGCCAGTTTTCATGTGTCAGCAGCAGTTGCTGTTTGACACCTAGCTATTTAGTATAGCTGTATAGCTGATCCGGGATGGCTCTTACTGGGAGTAGTCAAAGTGCTGGGTGGGTGACTACTCCGCATGTTCCAGGCCGGGTCTTGACTAGCCTATAAAAAACCCAGCCGGTAATGTCAGCTGGGTGTGATTACCTCTCTTTCTGACAGAGGAGATCTGGCAATCGCTGGATTGGAATCTGAGCCGTGTGCTAGGCTGGAGGCCTGAGTTTGGAAGGTCTACTCTGTCCTGAGTAATGCCGATCGGGTGTGAACTAACACCTAGGATAACAGGTGACTGTGTTTCTGTATGAACTGTCTAGGTGTGAACGGACACCAAAACTGCAAATGGACTGTCGTACTGTTTTGTTGCCATAAGTGTGAATAAAACACTGACGTTTTTTAAATTACAAACTGGTCTTTGTCTCTATTCTGCATCCGCTTGTCCTGTCTACCAGAGCGAATCCCCACACTATATATCTCATATACAGTACAGACCAAAAGTTTGGACACACCTTCTCATTCAAAGAGTTTTCTTTATTTTCATGACTATGAAAATTGTAGATTCACACCGAAGGCATCAAAACTATGAATTAACACATGTGGAATTATATACATAACAAACAAGTGTGAAACAACTGAAAATATGTCATATTCTAGGTTCTTCAAAGTAGCCACCTTTTGCTTTGATTACTGCTTTGCACACTCTTGGCATTCTCTTGATGAGCTTCAAGAGGTAGTCCCCTGAAATGGTCTTCACTTCACAGGTGTGCCCTGTCAGGTTTAATAAGTGGGATTTCTTGCCTTATAAATGGGGTTGGGACCATCAGTTGCGTTGAGGAGAAGTCAGGTTAATACACAGCTGATAGTCCTACTGAATAGACTGTTAGAATTTGTATTATGGCAAGAAAAAAGCAGCTAAGTAAAGAAAAACGAGTGGCCATCATTACTTTAAGAAATGAAGGTCAGTCAGTCAGCCGAAATATTGGGAAAACTTTAAAAGTAAGGGCTATTTGACCATGAAGGAGAGTGATGGGGTGCTGCGCCAGATGACCTGGCCTCCACAGTCACCGGACCTGAACCCAATCGAGATGGTTTGGGGTGATCTGGACTGCAGAGTGAAGGCAAAAGGGCCAACAAGTGCTGAGCATCTCTGGGAACTCCTTCAAGACTGTTGGAAGACCATTTCAGGGGACTACCTCTTGAAGCTCATCAAGAGAATGCCAAGAGTGTGCAAAGCAATAATCAAAGCAAAAGGTGGCTACTTTGAAGAACCTAGAATATGACATATTTTCAGTTGTTTCACACTTGTTTGTTATGTATATAATTCCACATGTGTTAATTCATAGTTTTGATGCCTTCATAGTGATGAAAATAAAGAAAACTCTTTGAATGAGAAGGTGTGTCCAAACTTTTGGTCTGTACTGTATATCTATCTCATATATATCCATCTTATATCTATATACACAAATCCAAAAAGCGAAAAGCAGCACACTGAAAACCGGTGCAATCCCTTCCACGGACCCGAGACTCAGGTCCACTTGATACAACCTTAGTAAACGAAGGCAGCACTCCAAATCAAAGTGAACAACAGGGTTTATTGGCCATGTGACAGCAACGTTTCAGCTCACTCCTTGGAGCCTTTGTCAGCTTGAGCTGAAACGTGAGCTGAAACGTTGCTGTCACATGGCCAATAAACCCTGTTGTTCACTTTGATTTGGAGTGCTGCCTTCGTTTACTAAGGTTGCATCTATCTATCTCTGATCTTTCTTTCTTAGAATCATACAGCAGGGATGTAGCTATAGGGGAAGCAGGGAAAGCGGCTGCTTTGGGGCCCTGACCCAGAAGGGGCCCATCCAGGAGGAGGAGGACTAAAAGATTTGGTCAGGGCCCCCTCAACAGTATATTACACAATGAAATGATATACACTGACAGTATAGACAGTGTAGAAAACAGATGGAACAGATGCCGGTCCTGGTCTGAGAGAGCGATCTTCACTAGCCACAGGAATGGGGGCAGCATGAAAGGAAGGGGTTGCGAAAAAATTACTGGGGGAGGGGGCCCCATTCAAAAATTTGCTGTGGGGCCCAGTCATTTCTAGCTACGCCACTGGAATACAGAATATGCCTCTTATAGACTCCTGGCTCATTACATATTATATATTATATTATCGAACAAGGACTACAAGTAGCAGCACACTGTAAAGCACAAAGACAGATGCAAATACTAGAAATGTGAATAAATGTTATACTTACTGTGTGAAAATTAGAAACTATTTGCGCACAGTTTTATGACAAAAGAGCTTCTGATTTACATACAGTAAGTACAGCAGTGATGCCGTGTATGTCTCTAGTGTTTGCATATGTCGTTACACCTGGAGAAGTATGCTGCTACTTGTAGTCCTGTTTGCTTTTACATTGCAGCCATGGTAGCTGCACCTGAACCCCTATTTTCATATAGTTTGGCGTTGCTGGTGTCCCTTTATTTTTTGCGGTATATTATACTATCCCAGCCTCCATGGCATAGCTCTGTGCAATTACCAGAGAGCACATGCTGTCACAGACTGTACCGGATATTGGAATGCAACCTTTTATAACAGCTACAGATGTAGCAGAGTTAACACACACACTTGGTGAGTTATTACATTGAGTTAACACGTCATGACTGTTAACTCTTCACAGAGAATGTCTTATTATGCCTCCAGTATAAATCAGGCGCGGTCTCGCAGCCTGTGGGACGGGCGTAGGTGGTAAGAGGAGGTCTCACAGGTTCTCAAGCAGTTAAAGCTATAAGCAGGAATGGCCAACCTGCAGCCCTCCAGCTGTTGCAAAACTACAACTCCCAGCATGCCCAGACTGTCTACAGCTATCCGCCTACAGAAGGGCATGGTGGGAATTGTAGTTTTACAACAGCTGGAGAGCCGCAGGTTGGCCATCTCGGCTATACAGGGAAGCCTCTGTGAATCGTCTGGCAGCTTAATGGGTAATTTTATCTGCCGTGAGTCAGCCTGTTCACGCATGGTTGCCATGTTTACCCGCCATGCTGCAGGTGAGGATTTTCGCCTTTCCGCGTTTTACAACTATTTGCTGTAATAAAGTGCAATCCGTGCTGAGTTTAGGAGGGCGGATAAACCATGAATGATCCTGACAATGTAGAACATGGGTAAGAATGTCAGCGGTGGTAAAAATATTACAAGGCCTTATGAAATGGTGGCCTCCGGCTCGATGCATCCTGCCTTTATATATATGACTTATAAGGGTTCCAGAATTTTACGGTTGATGGCCGATCCTCGGGATCGGCCATCCGACACCTCGCACCCTGTTGGATCAGTTGTTGGTGTAGCCAGCCAGAACCGCAGGGGCAACACGTGAGGTGCACGGTGGGCCGATGAGGGGCCAAACAATAACACAGTTCATCGGTTTACTCACGGTTAGCAGAAAGCCTCCCTGGGCCGGCAGCACAGTGTTGAGGAAGACAGCACGAAATCGTCCGGGGCACGCTCTGTGGTAGGGAAGCACCAGCCTAGATGGAGGTTGAGGTGCCCTTGGTGGCAGTGGTGTTTAGGGTGCTTGTGGCGGCTGAGTCCCTTGGTGTTATTTGTCGTGACGCCAGTACCGTTAATGGTGGTACAACCAGTTGTAAGAATGAAGTAGATGGTGGTAGGATACAACTCACAACTTTTACTGACGTTGGTTCCAGTTGCGGCATATACATCCAGACAGAATACAGTCTTTTGCAATTTAGAGGAATTCTGTTGATCCACTGTTAATAGGTTTGGCTGGGTTTAGCTTAGCCTGAAGGTTCTGTAGAAGTATTTATGGTAGGTCACTTTGCTTCAGGTCCCTAGTAGTTATTTGGTGAGGTTGCCTGTAATGCTTATTTGGTATGCTTAGTCCTTTTGTTTCTGTATCTTCCAAGCACTTGAACAGGTAGCTAGAGTCTGTATTCTTCAATGTATGGTGAGGCTGCCCGTAGCTAGATTGTCCTCCACCATGTGCAAAGGTGCCCATTAAGCCTTAAGTAACAGCTGTTATCACCGATGTCTCTCTTTAGCTTGGTTATCTCTTCCATGGACGCAAACACTATGCTCTGGTTGTAGGATCTAAGATCTAAGAGGGTCACAGGAGGAAAACGCTCTCCTGGGCCTCATACCTTGGCTCTACCTCATTTCTGCATCTGGCTTCACCCACTAATCTATGGTGTGTAGCCTCAGTTGAACAACTGGCTCTACTCCTCTCTCTTCTCTACCTCCTTCCTCTTACTACTACAACCAACCAACTACTAGGCCTGACCTAAGTATTTATATGACCTAAGTGCTATCCCCATCTAGTGGTGGGATGTATAAATTACCTCAGGCCAGCCTATGAACAGGGATACAACAGGTGTTGTAATACAAAATGACATGCAATATGACAATGCCGTTTCACAGTAATTTTGCAGTTCCCACGTGTCCTGAGCAGGACGCTGCATTGGTAGCTCTGGTTCCAGGCAATGCCACAGGAGCCAATGTGTAGTGTACGGTGCTGGTTACTGAGGCACTGCTCTCATTCAATTCAACCAGAAGCCAACCGCCGTCCACAGAAGTCATCCAAGGCTAGAACAGCTGATTGGCAGGATGCTGAGTGTCAGATCCACACCACCACCACCACCAATCAAATATTGATGGGCTATCACCATCAGTAGTACAATCCTGGGAAACCCCTTTCATTTGCTACCGGCTTGCTGTGCACTATACAGATCTATACACTATGAAAACAAAGATCTAAAAGGGGCAAATCCCTACTTCTAAAAGAAAGAAGGTTCCACTATCAACATTGACAAGGAGACTTTACTTTAAGACCATTGAGACTACAGATGTTGATGTGATGGTGAACTCACTAAAAGAGGACAAGACGGTGCATTTCTTTAAAATACTATGGCAATTGTAGGGACTTGCTCTGCTAGACAGGATGAGCGGACGCAGTATAGAGGCAACAACAAGTTCTTTGGATCAAACAGTTCAGTGTTTTATCCACACTTTAGGCAAGTGACAAAACAAGCGTCATAATCAAACAAAAAAGTCGCCTTGCGGTGTTGGTGGTAATTCACACCATGCGGCAATTCTGCCTCAAAGAGTCCTTTCTGATAGCAGCACCAACCTATCTTCACGCTAAACAGGTAGCAAGCCTTCATCCAGACACAAGGCTCCCAGATCCCAACACAGAGACCTGGCTTCTGAGCCCAGCTGCCTATTTAAGGACAGCCAGGTGCTGCCAAAACCCGGACCGGCATTTAAAATCCGGCCCGGTATTTGACCTCACCTGGCTGTAAATCAGCCCAGCAGCACATGCTGGGAGGAAAATACCTGTTTTCCCAGACTAAACCTCTCACTGTGTCACACAAGGCACATTCTTCTTAACAGGACTTTATATCTAGGGATGTCGTCACTGCTTAAGTCTCACCTGAGCTTGTCCACATTTCGACAACTGTTCTTTTGAGCACTTTGTGCCTCTGCAGGTCAGTGAGGTACCCCTTCTACTTCACAGTAGTGGGCTGAGGTTGCACCAGTTGTCCAATGCAGCCTAACCACTCAGTAATGGTCACTGTGACCATCCTATCAAAATCTGCAGTCTGTGAAACCTGTACCTTGCACCCTGCATGGTTGATGAGTGTCCCTTCTGCAACCATTCACTTGATCCCCAAGGTGGTGTGCCACTTTGCGAGCATCAGTCACTCCCACTGACCAGCTAGCGACCAGTTTGGCCATCTGATAAATGGGAGTTCCTTCAATTGTTCTCTTTCTGTGCTCTGCATGTTGTGAGGCCTACAGACCTGTTATTTATTGAATGCATGGAGCTGCCACTAGATGCCCTCAATCCCTAAGATGGTGCACCACTTTGCAATCACCACTCACTCCCATTGACCAGCTACAGTACCAACCATTTTGGGAATCTGATAAATATCTCAGCAGAGAAGATGTTCTTTCAGCTGTTCTCTCTCTTTGCTCTGTGTGGTCTGAACCCCAGGTTCTCCCAGACACCACCCTTTTTAATCCACAAGAATGTCCTCATGAACCTGGGTGTTACTCAGCACTTCCACCGAAAGAGAGACCTATTCTTTATTGAATGCATGGAGCTGCCACTAGATGCCCTCAGCCCTTCCTTCTATAGGTGGGGTTGGGGGTTTGGAGACAACACATGAAACTGAGCGTTTTAACACACAACAGCAACCCTAAACTGTAAGGTGAGCGCTGCCACCTTCTTACACGCCAATCCAGGGTATTTTTCAGATTGTCATACCTTGAAGATAAGAAATAGACATTCATCTCATAGGGGCTTTTGCCTTCGTCTGGTTCAACACAGTAGGTTTATAGGTTGGTCGTGATGGACCTCATCTATGTTATTATGGTAGTCCAGAGTGCCGTCAAACGTGTGGTAATTTCTCCGTATTTGTTAGGATTTATTTCCCTCCACAGAACTTTCCACCATGTGCATTCCTTGTGATTATAGCATCGATGTGCGGCTGAGTGGAAGTTACAGCTTGGAAGGTGCTCCTACCGCTGTAATCAATCGAACGCAAGAAAACAGCTATCAATTGTAGCACATCCTTCAACCACTGATGTGATCTCTCATCCCTGAGGCCATAATATAGAGAGGAATGTACTCAATCACATACAACAGCCTTTTCCGCTTGCCGGGGTAGTGTTTGGCGTTCTGCAACTTAAGAGCCGCGGAGCGTGCCAGACCTCATCAGTGCTATTTGTTCCTCTGTGATGGGACTAATTTTGTGACATTTTAATGAAGACAAATCAGAAAGTTGAAGAAGACGAGTCTGCTGAAAGCTAGAAGGAACTTGACCATCAGCATGGAAGGGGGAGGGGGGGGGAGTCTGCTGGAGCGGTAGTTTATTGTATGCTATACCTAGATATCAGTGACTTGTCATCTGTTATGTACTTGAAGTCAACCCTGTGGCGCAGAAGACCCCAAAGATCAAAATGGGCCCCACATTATGGGTTTTACCACCCAGAACCTAAAGAACTCAAATATCTATCACCTGTCCTCAGGATAGGTCGTCAATATCTGATTGGTGTGGGTATGACTGCCGGAACGCCCACCTATCAGCCATTGGAAGGGACCTCAGGCTTTGGACTTTTACTGAGGATTCTGCCTCATCCTATGACATCACGTCTAGGGGTGCATCAACAATGAGGCCAGATGAGGCGATCGCCTCAGGCAGTACCAGGCATGGACAAGAGGAGGGCAGCGGAAGGGCCATGGGCAATGAGCGCTTTTATTGTGGCAAAGAGGTTAGGTTAAGAAATTAGCATGGGGGAGGGGGGGGGCGCCGTTTCAGTTTTCGCCTGAGGCAGCAGAAAGGCTAGGTGCACCCCTGATCACGTCCTTTGCTCATGCAGCCTTTCTGCAGCTCAGTCCCATTCAAATGAGTGGGATTGAGCTGCAATACCAAACACGGCCACTATTCAATGTATGGCGCTGCGCTTAGTGTACTATGAAGCGCTTGTGTGGGTGCATCTCAAATAGTCGATCGGCAGGGGTGCCAGGAGACGGATTCCCATTGATTGATGACTAGTGTTGAGCGCGAATATTCGAATCGCCAATTTTAATCGCGAATATCGCCATGAGAATGTGCGAATATTTAGAATATAGTGCTATATATTCATATTCGCGAATAGTGTTGAATATTGTAATCGCAAATTTATTGCTAATTTATCGTGAATATATTACATTGCCAATTGTTGCAATCAAGTAAACAATGACTGGAGAGCACGAATTCTCAAATTTGCAAATTTATGGCAAATATTCAGCCAAAAATTCCTGAAATATCGCGAATCCGAATATTGCCTTATGCCGCTAATCACTATTGATGACCTATTCGGCCAAAAATACCCAAAATATCGCGAATTCGAATATTGCCTATGCCGCTAATCACTATTGATGACCTGTCATAGAAACATAGAAACATAGAATGTGTCGGCAGATAAGAACCATTTGGCCCATCTAGTCTGCCCAATATACTAAATACAATGGATAGCCCCCGGCCCTATCTTATATGAAGGATGGCCTTATGCCTATCCCATGCATGCTTAAACCCCTTCACTGTATTTGCAGCTACCACTTCTGCAGGAAGGCTATTCCATGCGTCCTTTTGCTTATTACATATGTGTGGATTTACCAACACAAAATTTTACAAAATTTGTAATTTCACCCCAGAAGATACACTGTGGACTTTTTGGTGCACAAAATCTGCAGAAGACTGGCGCACCCTTAATTGCACGTGCATGCAGAAGGTGCAAATTTGCTATGCAGATTTGTACTCGGCAATCCATAATACCAGTAATACCATTATACCAAATAAGCTTTTAAAAAATCTCATCTATACAAATCAGAAATGTTCTGCATGTAAATAAAACTTCTGAAATCTGCAGCATATCACATTTTTCCGTGGATTTGCTTGCTGATTTCAGCACTTTGCAATGCAAAGGGTAATAATTGGGGAAATCTGCAAAAAATTTACTTGCAAAAAATACAGAATTGACATGGATTTGTCATGGAAACACAATGAAATCTGCATGCAAAAAAAGGATTTAAAAAAAATCTGTATACACTGTATATGACATTCCCGTGTGCACGTGTTGTCGTTTCTGCCGCCCTGCTGCCGTTGGTTGCTTCCCCCTATGACCTTCTCAACCCTCTGACTACTGCAACAAACAAAGCGCTGAGAAAAAAAAATTCCTAATCATACAAAATGAAAGGAGTGAAATGTTGCTAATTACTTTTTAATTTCTATAGAAATGTTTACAGAGCGCCGTACAATGAGTATTAATACGCCGCTTGGAATTGCGGCTAATTTTCCCATATTGTCTGACTTAATCTCAATTAGTATAAATCATAATGTCATCATCTCTAATTGCAGATTCTGTCTACTAAATACTAATGCGTCGTTACGAGGCTACAACTGTCTTTTTCCGTGCAATAATTCCATGCGCGGGCAGTGAAACGACTGGCTGCGCACGCACGGTTCGCTGCGTGGATTTATAGAAGTGCAGATTTGTGTCTACCTCAAAAAAAAATTCCATTACTGATCCTTCAAACAGGCTCACATCCATAATAAAAGAGAATTCTTTCCCTATTAATGTCTGCCGCTAATTTGTGACTGGAGGGCTATTTAGCAGGACGCCTCGCACAATGTTGCTCCAGCTTTGTATTCTGCATCTTCAGCCTCGACTATTATTGTAGCGGTTTTCTGCCCTGACAAACCAAATCTAGAGGAACATTTTGAGCTGCAATAGCATCAGGTGGCATTGCATGGCTTTGTTACAGATAAGAGCACAGGAGGATGTGAAGTTTGCAACTTGTTGTGGAGTCTCAGAGGCAGGAGCGTTGCTAGGTCAAAACATTTGGGGCCTGGGCCCCTGATGTTTTGTCCCAGGCCCCGAATGTCCTGCCTGCCTGCTAGATACAACTGTATTGCCGACCTAAGGACAGCAATACAATTGAATCTAATGCAGTGGAAGATCTGAAGGACCTGTGGTGGCATATTGTGTGGCACAGTGTAGGCTATATGTGTATAACATAAACATACTCCACATGAAAACTTACAAATACTTGGCTTGGCCCTTGGGGATCTCGGACGCCACTTCCACACTTTGGCCGGGGGATCGGCGGAGCTGATGTTGTGTTTTATCCTAATGAGGAAGATTTCATAATAAGGATTTGGAGAAAGGGCAGAGGAATAGCAAGATCAGGGAGAGGCTGGTACTGCTACTAGGGGGTCATACCATGGGGGAGTAATAAAGTCCACCATAATGCCCCCCCCAGTAGAAATAATTCTCCTTATAATGTGCAAAACATACTCCCTTGTAATGCCCCCAGTTGAGCTAATGTTCCCATAATGTGCCAATATAAAATACCCCTTCTCAGTGTCCCCGTAGATGACCCCATAGTGCTCCCCCCCTTCCCCATAGTACCCACCATAATGTGTCCCAGTATAAAATGCCCCTATACAGAGTCCCCATATAAAATACCCCTTCTTTTTAGCCTCAGTAGATGCCCATATAGTGCCCCCCAATAATGTGCCAGTAATAGATGCCCCCATAGATGCCCCCTAATCATGTGCCAGTAAGATGTGCCCCCATAGATGCCCCCAATCATGTGCCAGTAAAAAGAGCTCCCATAGATGCCCCCCAATCATGTGCCAGTAATAAGAGACCCCCACCATCATGTTCCAGTAGCCAGAGTGCCCCCCTATCATGTGCCAGTAGCCCCCTTATGTGCCAGTCACCCCCCTATCATGTGCCAGTAGCCCCCTATCAAGTGCCAGTAGCCACCCTTATGTGCCAGTAGCCTCCTATCATGTGCTAGTAGCCCCCCTTATGTGTCAGTAGTCCCCCTTATGTGCCAGTAGCCCCTCTTATGTGCCAGTAGTCCCCCTTATGTGCCAGTAGTCCCCCTTATGTGCCAGTAGCCCCCCTTATGTGCCAGTAGTCCCTCTTATGTGCCAGTAGCACCCCTTATGTGCCAGTAGCTCCCCTTATGTGCCAGTAGCCCCCCTTATGTGCCAGTAGTCCCCCTTATGTGCCAGCAGTCCCCTTTATGTGCCAGTACCCCTATATGGGCCAGTAGTCCCCCTTATGTGCCAGTAGCCTCCTATCATGTGCCAGTAGCCCCCTTAAGTGCCAGTAGCCCCCCTTATGTGCCAGTAGCCTCCTATAATGTGCCAGTAGCCCCCCTTATGTGCCAGTAGCCCCCCTTATGTGCCAGTAGTCCCCCTTATGTGCCAGTAGCCTCCTATCATGTACCAGTAGCCCCCCTTATGTGCCAGTAGCCCCCCTTATGTGCCAGTAGGCCCCCTTATGTGCCAGTAGCCTCCTATCATGTGCCAGTAGCCCCCCTTATGTGCCAGTAGTCCCCTTTATGTGCCAGTAGCCTCCTATCATGTGCAAGTAGCCCCCCTTATGCGCCAGTAGCTCCTCTTCTGTGCCAATAACCCCCCTATCATGTGCCAGTAGCCCCCCTTATGTGCCAGTAGTTCTCCTTATGTGCCAGTAGTCCCCCTTATGTGCCAGTATCCCCCTATCATGTGCCAGTAGTCCCCCTTATGTGCCAGTAGTCCCCCTTATGTGCCAGTAGCCCCGCCATGTGCCAGTAGTCCCCCTTATGTGCCAGTAGTCCCCCTTATGTCTGTGCCAGTAGCCCCCTTATGTCTGTGCCAGCAGCCCCCCTTATGTGCCAGTAGCCCCCCTATGTGCCAGTAGTCCCCCTTATGTGCCAGTTGTCCCCCTTATGTCTGTGCCAGTAGCCCTCCTTATGTGCCAGTTGATCCCCTTATGTGCCAGCAGCCCCCCTTATGTGCCAGTATTGTAATTTGTACATATATATAAAAAAAAAACAACTTATATTTACCTCCTCCAGCGAAGCGATGCGATGCAGGCCTCTTCCGGCCTGTGTCCATCGCTGGCTCAGGCGGCGCAATGACATCATCGCACCGCCTGCACCGGCCTCTGATAGGCTGCCGGCCTAGTGCTGGCAGCCTATCAGAGGAACAGGGAGGGGACACACCTCTCCCTCCCCTGCCGCAGCACAGACATTTGTATCGCCATCCTGATGACAGCGATACAGATAACTATGGAGATGAGTGAGCGCTTCCACAATGGAAGCGCAGCGCTCATCTCCTGCTGTGCCCTGCCAGCGCCACCCCTTTCTGACAGCGCCCTGGGCGGCCACCCGGCCCGTCCGGTCCAAGAAACGGCCCTGGGTGCATTCATCCAATGTCGCAAAAGCTGAATGTGCTCCTGGCCAAGTTGCTGGTGCTGCAGTCCCTCCCTTCCAAGTGGTGGACTCTGCACCTTTCAGAGAACTGATGGCTTGTGCCAAGCCGAGGTGGAGATTCCCAAGCCGTCATTTCTTTGGCAAAAATGCAGTACCAGCCCTGCACACACATGTAGAACAGAAGGTGGACCAGTCCTTGAGCCTGTCGGTGTCTGCCAAAGTGCACAGCATACATGTCCTTTATGGTCCAATGGGTGAATGTGGTTCCTGCACAGCCATACCAGCAACTTGGCCAGGTGACGGTGCTCCCGCCTTCACGTTTTCACGCCATTGGTCCTGCGATAATGTCCACCTCTGCTTCCTCATCCTCCACCGTGTGCTTAGCCTCCACTGCAGGGACAATTCACAGTGCCCCTCCAGCATACCACATGTAAAGGGCACAGCGGTGTCACGCTGTTCTGCACCTGGTTTGCCTTGGCGAACGGAGTCACACAGGGGAAGAACTGCTCTATGTCCTTCATCAAGAAATAGAATTCTGGCTTTCTCTGCGACAACTAAAAATCAGAACTATGGTGACCGACAATGGGAAGAACATGGTGTCGGTGCTGCATAAAGGAGGGCTAAGCCATGCGCCCTGCGTGGCACACGTGTTCAATCTGGTTGTCAAGTGGTTCCTGAAGTCTTCCACCCTTCTGCAAGACATCCTAAAATTAGCCAGGAAACTTTGCATGCACTTCCGCCACTCGTACACCGCAAAGCACACCTTCCCTGAGCTTCAGCGGCAGAACGGCATCCCCCAAGATAGGCTGATATGCGACGTTTCCACCCGTTGGAATTCCAGCCTCCATATGTTGGACCGACTATACGAACAGAGAAAGGCCATAAAATGATTTCTTGATGATCCAAGCGGACAGGAGTGCTCCACTGTGTAACTTCGATGTCAGCCAGTGGCAGCTCATGCGTGACAGCTGCCGTTTGCTCAGCCCCTTTGAGGAGGGCACGTTATTTGTCATTCGCCAGGACTACGGGATGAACAACGTCATTCCACTGCTTCATGTCCTGGAACAGATGCTAGTAAATCTGGCTGGTGAGGGGACTGGAGATGTGGCGCCTAGATCTCACGGCCACATGAGCCCTGTGTGGGATGAACTGGAGGAGGAGGAGGAGGACATTGGAGCACAAGCAATGTGTAGCGAAATGGATGGTTTTTATACACAAGTGACAGGAGAGGAGGAACAGGAGCAGCCAGAGGAGCTACAGGGCGATGAGGAAGATGAGGCAGAGGACCCAGGCACACCGTGGCAGTATGCAGTGGAGATGGAGGTAGGGAGTCCTTCCGAGTAACTTGCACAAATGACCCAATGCATGCTCACTTGCTTGCGTAGTGACAGTCGAATTGTCAGCATTCGGCAGAGGGATGACTTCTGGTTCTCCACCTTATTTGACCCTTGTTATCGGTCCAAAATGGGGGCCTTTTTTTTACACCCGCTGGAGGGAGGACAAACTGAAGTACTATAGAGACATCCTATGTAGTCAGTTGGCCACTGCCTATCTGCGCCATCGTCCATCCTCTCGCAGGTATGACCAGGGGGCCCTCTGCGCTCAAGTTCCTCTACCATGGATGCTGTGGCAGGGTGGGGGGTGGGAGCAGTTCCAGCTCTTGAGTCTAGAGTCGCTGATGAGCAGCTTTCTTTAACCCCCTAGAGAAGAAACTACTCACCAGCAGCAGCTAGACCTGGAGCAGGACCTGAACCAGAAGGTGTGGAATACTTGTACAGCACCCTGCCACCCCGCTGGACTACTGAGCAGCCAAACTGGATTTGTGGCCGCAACTGGCGGAGTTTTCCCTGGAAAAGCTGTCCTGCCAGTAGTGTGGCATCAGAGCGGGGAAGGGGGGGCATAGTTACCCCAAGAAGAACTCGCCTGTCCACCCAAAATGTGGAGAGACTGCCCTTTGTCAAGATGAATCAGGCGTGGATCACCTACGATTTCCACCCACCAATGCCTGATGCATCAGACTAGATCTTCCATGGTGCCACACCAACACTTTGACAAAAGAGACCGGTTTCTTCTGGATACCTGCCTCAGCTACTATTCTGATGCTGCCACCTGCCTGATGCCACACATCTGATGCCAAGTGCTCCTTCTTTCACCCACTATCTTCAGTTGGTACTGGTATTGCCACCCACCTCCCCAATCTGCCAACGGGTCACTTTGTGGTCTCCTCCTGATGCTGTTGCAAGCTCACCACTCAGGTCTCCTGATGCTGCTGCTGCCACCTCCACGCTGTCATTGTGCCACTCTGTGGCCACCTTCTGATGATGCTGCTGCCGCCACCTCCACACTCTGTCATTGTGCCACTCTGTGGCCTCCTGATGCTGCTGCTGTTACCTCTACACTGTCATTGTGCTACTCTGTGGCCTTCTGATGCTGCTGCTGCCACCTCCACACTCTTATATTTCCCACCCTGTGGCCTCCTCCTGATTCTGCTGCTGCCGCCACCTCCGCACTCTGTCATTGTGCCACTCTGTGGCATCCTGATGCTGCTGCCACCCCCAGACTGTCATTGTGCCACTCTGTGGCCTCCTCCTAATGCTGCTGCCACCTCCAGACTCTGTCATTGTGCCACTATGTGGTCTTCTCATGCTGCCTCCACCTCACCACTATGTCATAAGGTCACTCTGTGGACTTCAATTGCTGTTCCCACCCTCCCCACTTCATGACTGGGCCACTATTTTGCCTTTTTGGCCTGGCTGACATCATCATTTATTTGAGGAAAAATGAGACGCACAATGGATCCTGTCTATGTAACAGCTGTAAGACCTGCATGACATGGTCCCTATTTTGCATCAGAATTGGCTTATGATTTGGTAGCCAAAAGCAGGAGTGGGTTCAAAACACAGAAGACATGCAAATATTCCATTCACGTGTCATCTTTCTTTTGGATCCACTCCTGTTTTTTGGGCATTAGCAATACTGATGGATTACTGACCAAATGCTGACCGAGTGAATGTGGATGCTCCACAGACAGGATCTGGTTTTTGGACATTATTTTTCTGACGGTTTAGAGGAAGGGCAAAATAATCAGTGATGTCAACACAACTTACTGCTGACCCCCACTCCACTCTATCAGGGGCTCTACTTGTATAAGCGTTTAATAGAACAGGTTCTGTAGAAATCTATGTGGAATCAGTGAATTGGTGTAAAAGAAGTGTGCTCTTTCACGCTATAGTAGGATCTTGGGCCTCTGCACGGTTCTTTATACCTGGCGCTAACATTGACCTGTAAGGCTGAGTTCACACTTGAGTTATTTGGTCAGTTTTGGCCCCGTGACTGCCCAAATAAGTAAAGTGTGCAGTGATTCTAAGAGCGACGCCTGTCATCTACATGTCATACTGACTCACAGTATTGTTTCACTACCACAGCAGACTCCCTATGGGTATTACTGCAAGACACAGTGTTCTACACCCCTATAAAGGTTCTCTGCAGCCAGGAAATAGCCGTTTTTCAACGTGATTTGCCACGGATAAATTCGGATTCAACTGAATTTTTTCCGAAAATTCGGCGAACTGGCCGAATCGAATTTTTTAGAAATTCGCTTATCTCTAACAACATTCCTTCTAATTGGTTTGGGCTTCACTTCCCTCTTTCCTCCACCACTCGATCCTCTTTTTGGCAACATGGCGATTTACCACTGACCCTCATTATAAAATCATGAGGCCCACTATCAATATTTTGGCTGCTTTCTCCTGTCTTTGGTCATTTGTACAATCATCACCCTGTTCTGCTATGTCATTCATTCAGTCCTTGGTTTGCCTCTTTAGTAAAGGAATTATTAATTTCTCATCTCCGTCTTATGACCCTAAATCTGGTTTGCACTCTTCCATTGTTGACTTTACCCAACTATCTAATAAGTCTCTTTGGCTCTCTAATCTTAGAACTGTAACCAAGTACTCCATTGAGTCTAAACCCCTATGAGGGGTTCAAAGATGAAGACCAGGGAATCCCTTAGATACTGCAGCTCAAATTCACCAATGCTGGTTAGCTCAATCTATTGTATGTCTATATTTGTTAGTCTCTTGGATGGGCTGACAGTAAGGTAAATTCCCATGGTCCATGGCCAGTGGGTTTTCAAAATTTCTTTACTTCAATTCTGATTCAATTCTGAAGTCAACAACTATTTCTTCCGACGCCTGGCACATGTGCATGCTTCACAAATGGGCATATGGTTTCAATCGGGAGTGGGATGTGAGCTGCTGCCAAATTCCTCTGGTGGTGTACCTCCCATATAAGAACAAAAATATTGAGCCTGTTAACATCTGCTATCAGGGGAGAAAATTTTGAGGCTGCCATATACAGTCGTGGCCTAAAGTTTTGAGAATTACATAAATATTGGAAATTGGAAAAGATGCTGCTTAAGTTTTTATAATAGCAATTTGCATATACTCCAGAATGTTATGAAAAGTGATAAGATGAAATGCATAGTCCTTCTTTGCCATGAAAATTAACTTAATCCCAAAAAAACCTTTCCACTGCATTTCCTTGCTGTCATTAAAGGACCTGCTAAGATCATTTCAGTAATCGTCTTGTTAACTCAGGTGAGAATGTTGACGAGCACAAGGCTGGAGATCATTATGTCAGGCTGATTGGGTTAAAATGGCAGACTTGACATGTTAAAAGGAGGGTGATGCTTGAAATCATTGTTCTTCCATTGTTAACCATGGTGACCTGCAAGGAAACGAGTTGCAGCCATCATTGCGTTGCATAAAAATGGCTTCACAGGCAAGGATATTGTGGCTATTAAGATTGCACCTCAATCAACAATTTATAGGATCATCAAGAACTTCAAGGAAAGAGGTTCAATTCTTGTTAAGAAGGCTTCAGGGCGTCCAAGAAAGTCCAGCAAGCGCCAGGATCGTCTCCTAAAGAGGATTCATCTGCGGGATCGGAGTGCCACCAGTGCAGAGCTTGCTCAGGAATGGCAGCAGGCAGGTGTGAGCGCATCTGCACGCATAGTGAGGCGAAGACTTTTGGAAGATGGCCTGGTGTCAAGAAGCCACTTTTCTCCAAAAAAAAACATCAGGGACAGATTGATCTTCTGCAGAAAGTTTGGTGAATGGACTGCTGAGGACTGGGGCAAAGTCATATTATCTGATGAAGCCTCTTTCCGATTGTTTGGGGCATCTGGAAAAAGGCTTGTCCGGAGAAGAAAAGGTGAGCGCTACCATGAGTCCTGTGTCATGCCAACAGTAAAGCATCCTGAGACCATTCATGTGTGGGGTTGCTTCTCATCCAAGGGAGTTGGCTTACTCACAATTTTGCCCAAAAACACAGCCATGAATAAAGAATGGTACCAAAACACCCTCCAACAGCAACTTTTTCCAACAATCCAACAACAGTTTGGTGAAGAACAATGCATTCTCCAGCACGATGGAGCACCGTGCCATAAGGCAAAAGTGATAATTAGGTGGCTCGGGGACCAAAACGTTGACATTTTGGGTCCATGGCCTGGAAACTCCCCAGATCTTAATCCCATTGAGAACTTGTGGTCAATCTTCAAGAGGCGGGTGGACAAACAAAAACCCACTAAATCTGACAAACTCCAAGAAGTGATTATGAAAAAATGGGTTGCTATCAGTCAGGAATTGGCCCAGAAGTTGATTGAGAGCATGACCAGTCGAATTGCAGAGGTCCTGAAAAAGAAGGGCCAACACTGCAAATACTGACTCTTTGCATAAATGTCATGTAATTGTCGATAAAAGCCTTTGAAACGTATGAAGTGCGTGTAATTATATTTCACTACATCACAGAAACAACTGAAACAAAGATCTAAAAGCAGTTTAGCAGCAAACTTTGTGAAAACTAATATTTGTGTCATTCTCAAAACTTTTGGCCACGACTGTACATTACATAGTTGGCCAGTCTTGCTAAAATCTTTGGGTTTTGCCCAATATTTATCTGATGCTTATGGCTGGCCTCAGCCAGATGACTTTGTAATGGGTTACTCCTAGAATCTTTATGGCAAGTCTGGCTGTAGTGGTTTGGTTAGAAGCCAACCCAAGTAAGGGACCCCTGGATGTTGATGTCCAGGAGCACAAACCACCGTCATCCCACCTTTTTGAATTTGCTAATATCTAACTTGGCTTATGGGACCTTTGGAGGACCATGCATCCCCCTTTCTTCCGCACTTGTAAGCTAATGGACCTCAAAGCATTTGTATGATCTAATAAGAAAGTCCTGAGATATCAAGACACATTATATTAATCTACATATATAAGTCATCTGTCATATAAATAGCAGAAGAGAAAAATACATATTTGCTAAGAACTGATTTCACCTGGATGAGCAGGGCAGATTCCTCAACCACCACGGTTCATACAGAGTACAGGAATTTCACAAAACACATAAAGACGAGTTCTAATCTTTTAATGATAATTTCCTTTTTAACATTTCTTTTATTGTTTGATGTGGCTGTGCCGATGAACTGTAAAACAAATATCATCGCAGGCCTTATTAAATATGCAGGAGCTTAAGCTTTTATGTTGAGCTTAGACACAAAGTTTTACCAAACATCTGTACTGTTTGATAGGAGAATTTTTTCTGCTCTCCTTTGATCTCCTGAAAGGTGCTTTACAATTGGAACGAATTTGAAGGTCCTGCAGAATCATGTAATTTTTTTTGTTTTGTTTTAGGCATTTCAAAGCATTGGGGGGAAAAAACTGTAATATTAAAGAGAACACAAACAGGACGACAAATATAAATACAGCTTAAACCCCACAGGTAACACACAGAAGTCATGAGCACTGCTTCTTAGTGGTTGAAACCCAACCACCTATGCATGGTCCAGTCCTACTTGAGATCATTGCTCATGGCCAACAGTTCTTAGATCCTGCTGCTGACTGGAGTGGAATGATCTATGGAGGTCATTTACTAAGTGATAGACGCCAGTTTTTTATATCTGGCGCAGATTGCAGCACAAAGAATATTTGGACCGCAATCTGAAACTTTTCACCCCTCACGGCAGGTCTAAAAAAGGGAGCGTGGTGTTGGAGGGCCAACTCATTTATCTTCTTCTACGTCTGTTTTAGGCATAGAAAATGGTCTAAATTTAAGCCAGAAAGGAAGCTGTCTTCCATTTAGACTGGAGGTGGATATGGCGAAGTTATGTAGAGGCCGGCGACTCTTCATAACTTCATTGGATCCACCACCAGCGCTCGGGGTTATTAAGACCGACGTCTAAAATGCCGGTCTTAATAAATGACCTCCTATGTGTCTTCTTTGGTCTAGGTTCTCTGCTCCACCTCTATGAAATCCTTTGCTAACATTCATGTTGCATCTTCATGTTGCATCTGTTCTATTCAAATTGACCATCACAAGAGAACCCAACACATGTCTACAAGAACTTCCAATACAATAAGCCGCTGTAACTTGTGCTTTCACGCAAGGGAATTGCCATTTCTGAGGTCTCAAGCAAAATTAGATATATAGGGATCCCTATTGCGTCGCTAATCTTTGCCATGTAACGCAGATAATGTCTGTCCCATAGAACTGCAAATACGGTGACCCCCTTATGTGCTGTCCAACGCAGTGCCCCTTAAGTACCCGCATGCATTATATTGACCCCTGCTGTGCCCTTTCATATAGTGTTTTGCTCCCTCCTTTGCCCTTCCTATAGGATAATGTCCTCTACATGTGCCCCTAATATAGTATATTGACCCCTACATGTTCCCCTAACAGTAATGCCCCCTCATACAGTATATTGTATCTGATGTGCCCATCCTATAGTATATTACCTCCACATGTGCCCCTAATACAGGATAACACCCCCTACATATGCCCTTACACAATAAAGTGTGCCCTTCATATAGTATATTACCATCTATGTGTGTCCATCATACTGTATACTGCCCCCACATGTTCCTCTTATACAGGAGAATGTCCCCTACATGTACTCCTCATATAACGCCCCTGGCTGTGCCCCTCATACAGTATATTGACCCCTGCTGTGCCCCTTATATAAGATAATGCCCCCACATGTGCCTCTCAGGCAATATATTGTACCCCATTGTGCCCCTTTTACAATATTCAGTATTGTCACCTACATGTGCCCCAATACAGTATACTGCCCCCACATGTGCCACTCATACAGTATAATGCCCCATATGTGCCACTTATACAGTATACCGCCCCCACATGTGCCACACATACAGTATAATGCCCCATATGTGCTACTCATACAGTATAATACCCCAACATGTGCCACACATACAGTATAATGCCCCATAGGTGCCACTCTACAGTATAATGCCCCATATGTGCCACTCATACAGTATAATGCCCCAGGTGTGCCACTCATACAGTATAATGCCCCAGGTGTGCCAATAATACAGTATAATGCCCCTTTCTTGCGCATTCATACAATATAATGCCCCCCTGCCGTACCCCACACAATAGTAACCTAGCCATATTCGCACAACCAATGGAGAAGATTTCTCACTTCAGATCTGCTCCGGTCTGTCCTGTGGATAGGTGCAAGGACGTCACGGTATCCCGCCTGCCTGTGCCAGTGACTCAACTGTATCCACTTCCTGAGGACACAGATGCATTTTAAATAGGTGCCACTTCCAGTGGCGTCGCCAGGGGGGGGGGGCCAGAGGGGGCCACGCCCCCCCCTACATCATGCTGTGCCCCCCCAACTAAAATGGCCCCCCAAGTGAGCCGCCGCCGCCGCCGGGCACAGGGAGATGAGCGCTTCCATTGCGCTCATCTCCTTAGTAATCTGCCTCTGCCAGCGGAGGTGCAGGGGAGGGAGAGGCGTGTCCCTTCCCCTTCCTCTGATAGGCTGCAGGCACTAGGCCGGCAGCCTATCAGAGGCCGGCGATGACGTCATCGCGCCGCCTGAGCCTTACAGCGCGGGACACAGGAAGAGTCTGCATCGCATCGCTGACACTGAGGTAAGTATAATAAGTGTGTAACGGGGTTTTGGTGGTGCCCCCTAGTGTCTTTGGGGTCCCTAACCCTAGTTAACTCACTATGCCTGACAGGCGGATCCTGAGCCTCCGCTATCTGGGAGTTGGGGTACATGTCTGCGGCAGTGCCTCCACCCAGTGGAGCATCCGGGGTAGGGATGTGAGGCTCCACTGGGAACATACTTGGTGCAAATGAGACTGACACAGCCTAACTGGAATTAACTTTATATAGTGCGTAACAAAATGAACCAACATACATAGGAAAATACAATAGCGTAACACAAATAACAGGGTAATGTGGATTCTTCCTCACCCACCCACTAGCACACCTGCGTCCCACCCCCTATCTTCGCCCTAATGGCCGTTGGTGCACATAGGAGAGTTGGGGCCCTTATGAGCTCTTGCTCCGCAGTGTCACTGAAGCAGCCTGAGCTGTGTAATGTCCGTCACTGGACCTCAGAGTCTTTATTGTGGTGAGGAGACAGGTGCCCTGTGGTGATACAGGGAGAGGTTTGACTTACCCTCACAACACCATTTACCAGGCCAGTCCGCAGCAATCTCCTTTCACTGGATTCACCAGACGTCTGGACTCAGTGCTTGTCTTTGCCAGCGGTCCCTCTCTCAGCAGGTGTGATCTTGGGTGAAGTAAGTTCTCTCCGCCAGGTTCTATCTCTGTGCTGCAGTCTCTCAATGCCAGACACATGTCCTCTCTCTGGCTGAGCAAATCGTAACTTCCAGAAACTTCCAGCTTAGAGCTGTGTAGCCAGCGTCCTTTCAGGACCTGCGATGATGTCACAAACCATGTGATCAATGCTCAATGTCTTATTAACAGCATACTGAGTCCATCTACTGGGCATTTCAGATAACGCAGCCGGTGTAACTTCACAGGGTTACATGCTCCCCCTTGAAAAATACTTGCCTTCCACTGGCAAGTCCTAGCCAGGGGGCTTAACAAAAATTCAACAGAAAAATGTTTAGCATACATACAGTACAGTTAGCACAGTAATATCCTAGCTAGCTAGTTATTTAGGGTAAAGAATCACTAACATTTACCACTTCAGCTAGTGCATGTAGGAAAGTGGCCATTTTAGATGCTGCTTGTGTCAGCGGGGCATAACTGGGCTCTCCTATATTATCATAAACTAAGGCCCTAGGGGGTTGCCGCACTCTGGTACTGTGTCTCAGTTCTCGCTGTGGGAGAGGATCTTGGGACATCAACTGTGGGACTTCGACTCCTGCCCTCGAAGTAGAGTCTCTAAGGGAAGTTCCAGGCACAAAACATGGACTTTCTGGATTCAACCTTGGAGAACTTTGTGACCCAGGAGAGGTTCCGGGACTTTGTGGAACCACCGGAGTTGAAGGAGGCAATTGCTGTGTTTCTTCTGCGGTTGATGACCACCACTGATCCTCTGCACTGGGAGTTCCCGGGGTCTCCTCTGCCCCATTTCCAGGATTCTCTGCTGGGGTTTCCTCCAGTTCTTCACTACTCTCTTCCTCTTCATCAGCATACACAACTGGAAGCAGATGGTTTCTATGCCAAGCCTTTATTCGGCCCTCCGGGCCCCTAATGTTGTACACTGGCAGTCCTTCCAGTTTGGACACAACCTCAAACAGGGTATCTTTCCATCTGTCAGCCAGTTTGTGTTTTCCAGGCACACCTAGATTCCGGAGAAGAACTTTATCCCCTGCTTGAATCTCCCGATATCTCACCTTAGAATCATACCTTCTTTTGTTCCGTTCTCCCATTTTTGCTGCAGCTTGGGTGGCCAACTCATAGGCCCGATGAAGGTTTTGTTTGAGGTTCCTCACATATTGAAAGTGTGAAGTTGAATCTGTTCCATCAGGAGACACTCCCAAACGGACAACTATCGGTAATCGAGCTTCTCTTCCGAACATTAGGAAATAGGGTGAGAACCCTGAAGATTCATGCCTTGTACAGTTGTATGCGTGGACCATGGCTTCCACATGTTTACTCCAAGACCGCTTCTCGACTTGTTTGAGAGTCCCTAGCATATCTAGGAGGGTCCTATTGAACCGTTCTGGCTGTGCATCACCCTCCGGATGATAAGGTGTGGTTCTGGACTTCTGCACCTGCAACATGTCCAACAGCTCCTTGATCAACTTACTCTCAAAGTCTCTACCTTGATCAGAGTGTATCCGATTGGGTAGTCCATAGTGAATAAAATACTTCTGCCAAAGGACTTTGGCTACAGTCACAGCTTTTTGATCTTTAGTGGGGTAGGCTTGAGCATATCTGGTGAAATGGTCCGTTACCACCAGCACAGTTCCAATTCCTGCTGTATCGCTCTCAATGCCGAGATAGTCCATGCACACAAGATCCATGGGTCCCGTACTTTTCAGATGACCTATAGGGGCAGCTCTCACAGGCAGGGTCTTCCTCTGGATACACCTCCTGCATGTCTTTACATGTTGCTCGACATGTTCCCTCATGCGAGGCCAATAGAACCGATCTTGTACTAGGCCATAGGTCTTGTCCACCCCGAGATGCCCATGTTGATCGTGGAGAGCTCTCAGGACCATGCCACGGTATCTGTGGGGTAGTACCAATTGTTTCCTGTCAGGGTGATCATGATACTTCACGACCCTATAGAGTACTCCATCTTCAAGATGTAGTCGGCTCCATTCTCTTCGGTATAATTCTCTTTGACTCACAGGTAGAGAAGTCAGCAATTTAGGATTCTTAGTCTTTATTGCTCTGATAACTATCCCAATATACCAGTCCTGCGCTTGAGCCTTCTTCTTGTCTTCTGTGGTTATACTGGACCACTGTTGAAGCATGACTGGAGCATGGAACACCTCAGGCACGGCTTCTGGAGAGTGGCTAATGGAGTCTATCCCCCTTAGCTTGGCAAACTCTTCTTGACTCTCGGCCACCACATACATCTGACAAAAGGCTCCTACCCCCAGCCCAGGGATCTCTTCCCACTCCTCTTCTTCTTGGTGAGGAGGGAGTCTAGGTCTGCGGGACAGGGCATCTGCGCTGACATTCTTAGGCCCAGGCTTGTACTTCAGGCTGAAACTGTAGCTTGACAAGGCAGCCAACCACCTATGTCCTGTGGCATCCAGCTTAGCTGTAGTCTGAATGTAGGTAAGTGGATTGTTGTCAGTCCTTACTTCGAATGTTGCTCCATACAAATAGTCATGTAGCTTATCCACGATGGCCCACTTGAGTGCCAGAAATTCCAATTTATGGACTGGATAGTTCTTCTCTGCACCTGTAAGACTTCTACTTATGTAAGCCACTGGCCTCAATCCTTCTGGATAACTTTGGTGCAGTACACCCCCTAGACCTTCCATACTGGCATCCACATGGAGGATATATGGTTTCTCAGGGTCTGCATAGGCTAAAACAGGAGCTTCTGTAAGTCTCTTCTTCAATGTCAGAAAGGCATCTTCACATCCTGAAGTCCATTTCTCTCCAAAGGGGTCTTTAGGATATGGTGCCTTAGCACCCGTTACGTCAGAGGTAATTTTCAGTAGGTCATGTAACTCTCGAGCAATCTTTGAGTAGTCTTTCACGAACCTTCGGTAGTAACCACAGAATCCGAGAAAGGACCGCAACTCACTGATGTTATCTGGTCTTGGCCAATTCAACACTGCTTCAATTTTAGCAGGATCTGTGGCTACTCCTTCAGCGGAGACTATATGCCCCACATAAGTGACAGAGTTCTGGGCAAATCGGCATTTGTCCACTGATAGTTTCAGGCCTTCAGCTTGAAGTCGATCCAACACCTTTAGCAATCTTTGTTCATGCTCCTCTGGTGTCTTCCCGAAAACAATTAGGTCATCTAGATACACTAGACACTCTTTGGGATTCATATCCCCCACAGTTTTCTCCATCAGCCTCTGAAAAGTAGCAGGAGCTCCTGTGACTCCCTGTGGCATTCTGGTAAACTGGAAGAACCCCAAAGGGCAGATGAAAGCTGTCTTTTCCTGATCATCCTTCTTCATGGGTACCTGATAATATCCAGACCTCAAGTCAAGCACACTGAACCACTGGCTGCCAGATAGGGCGTTCAGAAGATCCTCTATCCGGGGCAACGTGTACTGATCTGGCACAGTCCTCTTGTTCAAAGTACGGTAGTCCACACATAGCCGAACTGAACCATTCTTTTTCCTCACTACCACAATAGGTGAGGCAAAGGGGCCCCGAGACTCTGTGATGATGCCTGCTCCTTCCATCTGCTGGAGTATGTCCCGGACATCTTCCACATCTCGAGGGGGTATTCTTCTTGACCTTTCTCTGAAAGGAGTAGAATCAGCAAGTCTTATAGTATGGGTGGCACTCTTAGAACACCCCACGTCCATCTCTGCTCTGGAAAACACTCCCTCTCGGGTGACCAGTTTTGAACGAAGGCTGTCTTTCCACTCCTGTGGTAGAGGAGAATCTTCTAGATCAAAATCTAAAGGTGCTTTCACATGATTCTTCTGTTCTGCACTCACAGACATGATGGACGAAACTTGATCCAAAAGGTGTATCACACCAATCTTCTGATGACGATCAATCCGGATTTCCGTGGGGGTTAAATTCTGTACCATCACAGGAAAGCTCCGACACCACCTTTTCCGCCAATCTTTTACCTCAGGTATGAGAGTCCACCCCTTCTTCTGATCCTCTTCAGGCAGAGACTCAATAAGGTATTGTCCAGTTCCCCCCAACATTTCATGGTGCATTGAGGCTATGGCTCGTAAGGTTTTGGTCTCACCAGGCTTCACAAATGCAGGTTCTGTTCCTGAATAGTGGCACGACCCTGGTTTTGTTTCAAGGGCTAGTCGTCTACACTCTTTCCCTAGGACAGGGCTGACCTCCATCAGTCGGTCTAAGGAGACATCTCCTACTTCTGTCAGATAGGCCTTGAATACATCCTGTACCATCTTTGCATTAGTACCCAATATTATTGGGGCACACACTTTCCTGGCTGCAGGGCATATCAAAGCTTCCAGCTCCATAGGACATATTATCCCAGTGTTTAACTGGGGAATAGTTATGGTCACTTTTATGCATCCCTCCACAGGTTGAGCTTGAGAACCAACGCCCCATAGCTGAAACTCTCCTGCAGGTTCCATAGGAATGTGTTTCAGATGACGTTCATAGAAGTCTCGGTAGATAATGGTGACTTGAGAACCTGTATCTAGCAATGCTGAAGCCTGAATTCCTTCTACTTGCACGTGTATCAAAGATTTAGGCCCAATCTTGGCTCCTACAGATAAACCATATGTAGGCCGGGTCTTCCTTCGCTTGTAAGACCTGGTCATTTGAGTCTCCTCAAGCTCGGTTGCCAGCACCTCCACATCCACCTCCATGGAGTTCGCAGGGCACTCCCGCTGAAAATGCCCTGACTTTCCACATTTAAAGCAATCCCCTCGGCGGGGTGAATCCTCAGGAAACAGTTTTTTCTGAGTCTTCCTGTGTTGCCCCCCACTTCCAGGGGGAGGATCTGCTCTCTCTGGTGGTGACTTGCATAAGAACTCCAATTCAGCCACCTTCTTCCTAAGAGCTGACAGTTCTGTATCCTCTTTCTCCTTCTATAGGGGTGAACACATCTGGTCTTCCAATCTCCTGGCTGTATTTATTAAGGTGGAATAAGGCAGGACTTTATCATCCAACTTGGCTCTCAGCAGAATCATAATTGGATTATTGATTAAACCACCTCTCTGAATTTGCTTAGATAGCCGAGCATCCAACTCAGAGGCAGGAACTGCTCCTTTATGGAATAACTTTCCAAGCGATAGATGTAACCGGTTGATATAGTCAGTGGCTTTTTCATGCTCCTTCTGCTTAGTGGCTAGGAACTTAACCAGCAGATCATCCAAATCTTCTGATTTCCCATAAGCATCCTGCAAAACTTGTAGATAGTCGTGCACAGTAGCTTGCCCATTTACTCCCTTGTACAGTCTTATCATGTCTGTAGCGGGAAAAAGAAGACTCTCCACCAACCGCTGTTTCTTTATGGTATCCGTACAAGACCATTCCTCCAACAACTGCATAGCATTATCCTTCCAGACCTCAAAAGGCTCTTCTCCTGAAGGAACAGGCTGATTCCCAGAAAACACCTTTAGTTTGCGGTAACTATGGGTGTGGTTTGCCGTCACTATGGCTTCTGAGAGTTTCTGGAGTATGTCCGATACATCACTACCTCCTGTAGGCGGGGTGCGGACTTCAGGGTTGTCTGGTTTCAGTAATGCTGTAGATGGATGAAATTCTGCTTTAGGAGTAATCATCCCCTGTTCTCTAGGAGGATGGGCAGCTTGTTTAGGAATGGCTCCGGCCTTTCCGGAGATGGGAGTCAGGAGCTTAGAATAATTTTCTGTGACATAATCTCTCTGTTCTAATTTAAAGGGTTTTTGCAGCGAGACCCTTTCTTTCTTATCAAGGAAAGCGTACACTAAAGAGCATCCTTCATCCGGGGCTCCATATAAATGAATGTTGGTAGGCATCTCATGGTCTCCCAAGTCCGTATGACAATATATTAACATGTAAGTTTGGCCTTCAGAATCCTGCATGATATCCCTGATGGTCGCCATTCCTATTCCCAATCGAAGTTCTATACACAAGATGACGTGATTCATCTCACAGCAGGATGGAACTTTGCATAACATCACAGCTTGCTGCAATGGTACATTTCTTTGCTGGGCCCACTCTTTTGCAAAGGAGGGAGTGGCCTGAGGATTTAATCTATTCTCACTGGTTGTACCCCAATTCATCTCAGCAGTGCCTCCATATGTAACGGGGTTTTGGTGGCGCCCCCTAGTGTCTTTGGGGTCCCTAACCCTAGTTAACTCACTATGCCTGACAGGCGGATCCTGAGCCTCCGCTATCTGGGAGTTGGGGTACATGTCTGCGGCAGTGCCTCCACCCAGTGGAACATCCGGGGTAGGGATGTGAGGCTCCACTGGGAACATACTTGGTGCAAATGAGACTGACACAGCCTAACTGGAATTAACTTTATATAGTGCGTAACAAAATGAACCAACATACATAGGAAAATACAATAGAGTAACACAAATAACAGGGTAATGTGGATTCTTCCTCACCCACCCACTAGCACACCTGCGTCCCACCCCCTATCTTCGCCCTAATGGCCGTTGGTGCACATAGGAGAGTTGGGGCCCTTATAAGTCCTGCTCCGCAGTGTCACTGAAGCAGCCTGAGCTGTGTAATGTCCGTCACTGGACCTCAGAGTCTTTATTGTGGTGAGGAGACAGGTGCCCTGTGGTGATACAGGGAGAGGTTTGACTTACCCTCACAACACCATTTACCAGGCCAGTCCGCAGCAATCTCCTTTCACTGGATTCACCAGACGTCTGGACTCAGTGCTTGTCTTTGCCAGCGGTCCCTCTCTCAGCAGGTGTGATCTTGGGTGAAGTAAGTTCTCTCCGCCAGGTTCTATCTCTGTGCTGCAGTCTCTCAATGCCAGACACATGTCCTCTCTCTGGCTGAGCAAATCGTAACTTCCAGAAACTTCCAGGACCTTCCTCCTTAGAGCTGTGCAGCAAGCGTCCTTTCAGGACCTGCGATGATGTCACAAACCATGTGATCAATGCTCAATGTCTTATTAACAGCATACTGAGTCCATCTACTGGGCATTTCAGATAACGCAGCCGGTGTAACTTCACAGGGTTACAAGTGTTTGTTTGTTTTTTTGTTTTGTTTTTTTACAATAGTGTTACTGTTATTACAATGGGGGGGCTTATTACAATGGGGGGGGGGGCTTATTACAATGAGGGGGGCTTATTACAATGAGGGGGGCTTATTACAATGGGGGGCTTATTACAATGGGGGGGGCTTATTACAATGGGGGGGCTTATTACAATGGGGGGGGCTTATTACAATGGGGGGGCTTATTACAATGGGGGGGCTTAATACTGGCACATGATGATGGGGGGAACTTAATACTGGCACATGATGATGGGGGGAACTTAATACTGGCACATGATGGGGGGAACTTAATACTGGCACATGATGATGGGGGGACTTAATATTGGCACATGATGGGGGGCTTATTACTGGAACGTGATGGGGGGCTTATTACTGGCACGTGATGGGGGGCTTATTACTGGCATGTGATGGGGGGCTTATTACTGGCATGTGATGGGGGGCTTATTACTGGCATGTGATGGGGGGCTTATTACTGGCATGTGATGGGGGGCTTATTACTGGCACGTGATGGGGGCTCTTGTTACTGGCACGTGATGGGGGCTTATTACTGGCACATTGGGGGGCTCTTGTTACTGGCAGTGGCACGTTATTGAGGGCACTTATTACTGGCACATTATTGGTGGGCACTATAGGGGCATCTACTGAGGCCACAAAGAAGGGGTGTTTTATATGGGGGGCTCTGTACAGTAGCATTTTATACTGGGACACATTATGGTGGGTACTATGGAGAAGGGGAGACAGCAGTACTATGGAGTCATCTACGGGGGGCACTAAGAAGGGGTATTTTATACTTGCAAATTATTGGGGACACTGAGGGCATCTACTGGGGCACGATATATGGGGCATTTTATACTGGTACATTATGGGGGACATTAGCTCAACTGGGGGCATAAGGGGGTATGTTTTGCACATTATAAAGAGAATTATTTCTACTGGGGGGCATTATGGTGGGTTTTATTACTCCCCCATGGTATGACCCCCTAGTAGCAGCACCAGCTTCTCTCTGCTCTACTATCCCTCTGCCCCTTCTCCAAATCCTTATTATGAAATCTTTCTCATTAGGATAAAACACAACATCTCCGCCGAGCCCCCCGGCCAAAGTGTTGAAGTGGCGTCCGAGATCCCCAAGGGCCAAGCCAAGTAACTGTAAGTGTTCATGTGAAATATGTTTATTTTATATATGTACACTCCTGTGAGAGGCGGAGAGGGAGATCTGTGGATGACACTGTTATAGGGAGGGAGATCTGTGGATGACACTGTTATGGAGGGGGAAATGGGGATGACACTGTCATGGGGTGGATCTGTGGATGACACATATAGCATAAGATGCTATATACGGTATGTGGCATCCACAGATCCCCCCCATAGCAGTGTCATCCACAGATCCCCCTCCATAACAGTGTCATCCACAGATCCCCCTCTCTATAAAAGTGTCATCCACAGACAGCTGGACTTTTCTTCCCTGTTGCGGTTTTAGGTATTGGGTAAAGTATTGTAGCATTTCTAAGCGTACTTGTGTAAATGTATCATATTTATAGCTGCCCCCCCCTACTTTTGTCCTGGCCCCCAGTGTGCCCCCCCAAAATTTGAAAGCTAGAGACGCCACTGGCCACTTCCATGGTGACCTGGCATCCAGGGGCAGCAGGGGACCCCTCTGATCCCTCCAGCTATGCTGCAGTGTTCCTTTAATTAGTGACCAAGCACATTTTTGAAAAATTGCATTCCAAGAGCTAGAACTTTTTTGTTTTTTCATAAATGTACTTGTAGGAGGTCTTATTTTTTGCAGGACAAGTTATAGTTTTTAATACACCATTTTAAGTACATGTAATAATTGATTAAAGCCAGCCGTTTAGCTAAAACCCCCTTTGTTTACGTCAGTAAAAACACGTATGGGTGGTCACTAAGGGGTTAAGAGATGCTCGGTAATGACCTTACAAAATCTTGAGTCTTCCCCTCTGCTGCAGAAATGCAGGCCTCTGGGTCAAGACAGCTCTCACTCAACCCATTGGCACCTACAATGACCATGAATATTAGTGAGGCTGTGGCGGTGCCGGTCCATACCTGGCTGGACAGTCGGTAGAAAAGAGCAGCTGTAAAATCAGTGATATTTACTGAAGAATTCTCAATATTCAAGAACTTTCCACAGATGATTAATTATATTGTCAGTCTTACGAGCCTTTAAATGTCACTTCTCAAAATGACTAAACACACAATGAGCTATAAAAAAAAAATTCAAAGAACTAAATGTGAAGTTTGAGACTGGAACCAGTAATTCTATGTTGCTGGATTATATTACCTACTGTACCTGCCAAATCCTATCTGTTAGAAGGTCCTTTGACAATAAGTTGATTTTAAGTGTCCCCTTGATGGAACCACCAGCGATCAGCTACAATCTGTGGGAGTAAGGCCCCTTTCACACGGGCGAGTATTCCGCGCGGATGCGATGCGTGAGTTGAACGCATTGCACCCGCACTGAATCCGGGCCCATTCATTTCTATGGGGCTGTGCACATGAGCTGTGATTTTCACGCATCACTTGTGCGTTGCGTGAAAATCGCAGCAAGCTCTATATTCTGCATTTTTTACGCAATGCAGGCCCCATAGAAGTGAATGGGGCCGCGTGAAAATCGCAAGCATACGCAAGCAAGTGCGGATGCGGTGCAATTTTCACGCACGGTTGCTAGGAGACGATCGCGCTGGGGACCCGATCTTTATTATTTTCCCTTATAACATGGTTATAAGGGAAAATAATAGCATTCTGAATACAGAATGCAAAGTAAAATAGTGATGGAGGGGTTAAAAATAAAAAAAATTAACTCACCGAGTCCACTTGATCGCGTAGTGGCGGATCTCTGTCTTCTTCTGTAATGTTGAGCTGCCGGCTAAGGACCTGTGGTGACGTCACATCACATGATCCAATCACATGGTCCCTCACCATGGTGATGAACCATGTGATTGGACCATGTGATGAGCACAGTGACATCATCAAAGGTCCTATTCCTGTTCACAGCAAAGAAGAAGACAGAAGAGATGCCGGCTGCGCGATCAAGTGGATAATGGTGAGTTAAATATTTATTTATTTTTTTAACCCCTCCAGCGCTATTGTACTATGCATTCTGTATTCAGAATGCTATTATTTTCCCTTATAACCATGTTATGAAGGGAAAATAATCCAATCTACAGAACACCTTTGGGTACCAAACATGCCGATTTTTCTCACGCGCGTGCAAAACGCATTACAATGTTTTGCACTCGCGTGGAAAAATCGTGCATGTTCCCGCAACGCACCCGCACCTTTTCCCGCAACGCCCGTGTGAAACCAGCCTAAGTGTTCAATTTCCCTGCAGCACCACCACAGGGGAGATAATGCATTACACAGTATTCATTCAAATTGATGGGTTGTCTGATGAATGCAAGACAGGACAGGTCCTCCAAAAACAGAGGAGTCTTCTGTAGCCGCTCAGCACTATGGCCAAGAGATGAAGATCCCAAACAGATCACCCCCTTTATTAACTTTTCCCAATGTGGGGTATGAAAATGGGTTCAATAAGCCTGACAACAATTCCAAGGTGAAAGTATCATTATATTCTTTGTTTATATCAGTAGTACATGAATATAGGAAACATTGTAACCGATCTTAGAAGAGCCTAGTGTCATCGTTCTCACTATTCCAGAAGGCCGACGTTCCCTTTCCCCTCCATAGAAGCTCTTTGCAAATCATCAGAAAACTCCTCAGTCACCAAAAAGTCCAACTGGTATAAAATTATAAATGCTAGATATGGAGGAGGGGGATGCAACTGCAGCTTCACTTTATTTTAATGAAACCACATGAGGGATAGAGGGGTGAAGGAAGGCAGCAGTAAAAGACATCTAGTAAGACCATCTTACTACAAACTCAGGGGAGCCCACCCACAATGGAAGCATAGATAGAGAGAAAACGTACATTGAAAGTGGTTTCCACCTTCTGGAAAGACCTGCAAAGGTAAGCATACGTACCTGCTTCCCTATGCTGGGTCCCTGCTCCTTCTCTCCCGGGCCTCGGCTGCCTTGCTCGGGTCCCCCTCTGTCAACATCCACTTTGACACCACGTTGACCGCAGCAATGACCCTGATCCCCTTGTGTCCTGTCAATTGGTCACTTAACTCAGGGGGGGGGGGGGGATCCAGCTATTGGCTAATTTTGACAGCGGGGAACCCAAGGAGCCGGGACCCAATGGTGGGGAGCAAGTAAGTATGCTTCCATTTGCAGGTCTGCCCAGGACGTGAGGTTTGCCAAAAAGCCTTCAAAAAGAGGGCCAACCCCTTTAACGTATCAAGAAACTAGCAGAAAAGAGAAAAAGCCCAAAATGTACATCTACTGAGATTTTTTGACAACAGGTATTCTTTCATGTAGAATATATATAATAGACAATGTAATACACTGGCATAGCTATAGTGGTCACAGCAGTTACAATTGCGACCGGGCCCCTAAGCCAGGGGGTCCCAGAGGCCTGTATCTTTCGCTCTTTATTTTTAATGCAGTGCATCTTATAAAGCGGATACTAGTGAGCGCTTCTACTATGTAAACACTCACTAGTCTTCAGGAGGCGGGGGGGAGGGGGGAGTGAGGCATTGTACTCACCCCTCCACCCTGGTCTTCTCCGGGTCCATGCTGCACTTTCGTAGGCGCGCACTATGACCTGATGCTGTACGCAGTCAGTCAAGGGACAAGGGAGAAGACCAGGGACTGCAGAAGAGGACACTGGAGTAGCAGAGTAGATTTTATATTAGCATAGTATTTATTTTGGGTCTGATCTGAGGATCTAATAAGGGGGGGATTTCAACTTTTAATTTTAATTTTTTAGTTGTTTTATTTTTACTTTTACAGTGACTACTTTTTACCCCCTTAGGGGATCCCTTGCCCTATCCACCCTAATAGAGATCTATTAGGGTAAATAGCTTTTTGACGGGCACCTTGCTGAGGTGTTCCATTTGCATAGCGCAGCAGGGAGGTTACCAGGGCAGCCATGAGAAGCGTCAAAAGCGTCCAGGCTACCTTGGTAACCAATCAGAGACCCTCAATTTCTCTACGGGGGCGCCAATAGGAAGGCAGAGGGAACCTCATAAACGCTACAATCTGTGTTTATCGTGGCATCTGAGTGGTTAAATGATGGGGATCGCCATTCCCCGTCATTGCAGCCGAGTGTCCCACCGCGTATGGAGCGCACTCACTGCTGAAGCCCGCTCCATACATTCCCTGAGCCACCGTGACGTACGGGTATACATGATTCATAAGGATTCGTGACAAATTAATTTGTATCGAATCTCTTGACGAAGTTGGACAAATCGGCCAAATCGAATTTTTCAAGGCTTCGCTCATCTCTATAAACTATACCATGAGCACATACTTAATAATGGTCACGCCCCTTAATCACAGACCTGTAACACTACATGTATAATTAGAGTACATTTCACTATATTGACATTTGTGGATCTAAATTCCCAGTCAATCAATGTTTCCCCTTTTCCACATGTATCTACCCAGCCAATTCCAAAAACCCTTTATGATCATGTACCAATGCTTTTGTTGATGCCACACATACCACAGTTTTGCTACAATGTTGCAGAGCTGGGTTTGTCATCTCCTGCTCCACATTGTGATCTCAGCCCTCTTTGTTTTTTTGGAGCTCTCTTTTGCCTGCCGTCCCCCACACGATGTATAATAGGCAGTTTACCTCAATTATGTTTTTATACCAAAAATTCTTTCACTTCATTACAAAACTAGTTGTTTCCATAGTAAATACCCAAGTCGATTTCAACATCATTATTATGTTAATCATAAAATTAGCATAATTACTTAATCACACTGAGTCAAGTTATTGTATGGCGCAGCGCCGCCGCCGCGGTTTAATAAATACGGAATCGCATAAGAAAAGATACAATGGAAGGTAGGGAAAGCCGCTAGGAAGGTCGACCCACTGTCACCTCTCAGCTATTTTTTTTGTCCCCAGGAATTTCATCTGACTTATGTCATTTTCCTTGAAACGCGTTGGTTTAGAGGTTATATCCGTAATGTTACCCTTATGTCTTAGCTATTTCATTTATATTACTCTCCTATCATCCAGCCCCAGCCCTGAGCTCCGAGCGCCTCTCGCTCAGCCAAAGGATCATTACTGAGTTCGTGGCACGCACAAGGCTGCAATTTCTCCGGATTCATTAAGATACCGGCGCAATATCTCCCTTAAAAGGTTAATAGCGCATTAAACTCCTTGCAAACTGTTGCCATTCATGAAATTTAAAGTCAGTAAGGCAGAACAAGCTGAACGTTTTCTCTTCACTCCGAGGACGGTCCTATCACTTGGCATTCACTTTGTGTCCAACGACCAATAAGCCTTAATGAAGCAGAGAAAGCTGTAGGCTTCTTAAAGTGAGAGCGCCTCTTAAATAAAGGTGTGATGGTCGGTGTAATTCTGTAACCAGTGCCAATAAAAATACATTGTAGAACAGTTAAGACAATCTTAAGACAAACCTGCATAAAGAAGCATAACGTGCGGGTGGACGGGCGACAAACAGACTGGGCTGCGGTTAACTCTGTCTCTGAGCTCAGCGATCACTCTTGATTGTGCTGGGGACAACCTTAGGACAATAGTGAATGCAAAAGGTCCACTTTTCTGAGGCTGTCTGTCCCCACAATGCAACTTGCCTTTGTTCTCCAGGAGCTTAGTGGGTTCCTTTAAGCTCTCTTTGTTGCCAGCTGCTTCGATATATGACTGGTTCTACTTTCATTACTTTTCACTGGGACCACAAAGCGTTTTCTCTTGTGGGTCTTGGTGTACACTTTAGCTGCTCTGCTACCCAAGCTGTGGCTGTGACTGAGGTATACACTGCACAGATGTGCACACACTGGAGCAGAACTCTGGCTGTGGTTGTGCGATACACTGCACATATGTGCATACACTGGAGAAGTGCTCTGGCTGTGGTTGTGCTATACACTGCACACATGTGCACACACTGGCTGTTCTGGCTGTGATTGAGCTACACCCAGCACACATGTGTACATACTGGAGCAGTGTTCTGACTGTGATTGAGCTATACACTGCACACATGTGCACACACTGGAGCAGTGATATGGCTGTGACTGATCTATACACTACATACATGTACACAAACTGGAACAGTACTCTGGCTGTGACTGAGCTGTACAATGCACACATGTGCACACACTGGAGCAGTTCTCTGGTTGTGATTGTGCTATACACTGTACGCATATGCACACACTGGAGCAGTACTCTGGCTGTAACGGAGCTATACACTGCACACATGTGCACACACTAGAGCAGTTCTCTGTCTGTGACTGAACTATGCCCAGCACACATGTGCACACACTGGGGCAGTACTCTGGCTGTGACTGAGCTGTACACTGCACACATGTACACACACTGACGAAGTGCTCTGGCTGTGATTGCACTATACACTGCACATATGTGCACACACTGGAGCAGTGCTCTGGCTGTGACTGAACTATACACTGCACACACGTGCACACAGTAGAGCAGTATACCCTGCACACTCTCTGTTTGGGCTGTCCTGATTAAGGATCAGGCAGCCACTGCTGGAGTTAGATCTGAGGGTTACAGTAGAATCAGGGTGTTTTCACACACCCATAAGAAACTCACATTTTAGGGTCTGCATAATGACCATGACACCCAAGCTCCCAGGATGTTACCAAACCAAGCATATCAACATAAAACTTCACTGAACTAAACCCCTTGTGATCTAAATTCTGTTCAGAGCACTACTTGGTGTCCAGATATTGTGACCATAATATTAGGACCATAGGACCTCTATTTAAGGACTCATAAGTACTGTACAACCAGATGAGGGTCAACTGGTCATCCCACTAACCAAGTATGATACCATTATATGTAGACTATGACTAGCACTACTTTCTCTCTCCCTCTCTCGCTCCTTCTGTCTGTCTCTAACTGTTATTTCCCTCTATCCGTCTCCCTCTGTCTTGATCTGTCTCTCTTTGTCTCTCTCTGTTTCTTTCTCCCACTCTATGTCTCTCTCCCTCTGTCTCTCTTTCCTTCTGTCTATATCTCACTGTTTCCTCTCTCTATCCCTCTCTCTGTCTTGCTCTGTCTCTTGTTGCCTTCCTCTTTCTTTCTCCCACTCTCTGTCTCTCTCCCTCTTACTCTCTGTCTCTGTATTTATCCATGTATATGTATCTCTCTCTATTTGTCTCCGTCTCTTTATGTCTGTCTCTAACTGTTATTTCTCTCTAACATTTCTCTCTTTCTTTCTTTCTCTCTCTCTCTTGCTCTGTCTCTCTTTGCCTCTTTCTGCTTCCTTCTCCCACCCTGTGCCAGTCTCCTGATCTCTCTCTCTCTCTCTATTTATTTTTCCATGTATCTGTCTCTCTCTCTCTCTCTATTTGTCTGTCTCTTTCTGTTTGTCTCTAACTGTTATTTCTCTCTAACCTTCTCTCTCTCTCTCTCTCTTGCTCTGTCTCTCTTTGCCTCTCTGCTTCTTTCTCCCACCCTCTGTCACTCTCTTGATCTCTGTATCTCCCTTTCTTTGTCTTTCTCCATGTACGGTATCCCTATTTCTCTCTCTCTCTCTGTCTCTCTTTCCTTCTGTCCATATCTCACTGTTTCCTCTCTCTATCCCTCTCTCTGCCTTGCTCTGTCTCTTGTTGCCTTCATCTTTCTTTCTCCCACTCCCTGTCTCTCTCCCTCTTACTCTCTGTCTCTGTCTTTCTCCATGTATCTCTGTCTCCCTCAGTATCTCTGTCTCTCTTCCTCTATCTGTCTGTCTCTCCTTCTGTCTGTATCTCAATGTCTTTCTCTCTAACCTTCTCTCTCTCTCTCTCTCTCTCTTGCTCTGTCTCTCTTTGCCTCTCTGCTTCTTTCTCCCACCCTCTTTCACTCTCTTGATCTCTGTATCTCCCTTTCTTTGTCTTTCTCCATGTACGGTATCTCCAGTATCTCTGTCTCTCTTCCTCTATCTGTCTGTCTCTCCTTCTGTCTGTATCTCTATGTCTTTCTCTCTATCCCTGTCTCTCTTGTTCTTTTTCTCTTTCTCTCTCCCACTCTCTTTCTCTCTCCCGCTCTCTGTCTCGCTGTCTCTCTCTCTATCTCTCTATGTGTGGTGCTGTACCTGGTGAACAACAAAGCGGCTCGTTGGGCAGTAGGCCTGATGAGTATTAAGTTTCCAAATTCTGGGATATTGATGGCCCCTTCTTAGGAGGGTCTATATTATGTCCTTCTCTGGTCCTGATGTGTGGAGATCTGGATGTGTCACTCCTCCTCATTGTGAGGGTGTACTCAGCACTTCTACTACAGAGAGCGAGAGAGGAGAAAAGATGTCTTCTGCTCCCCAGCACCAGAGGCTGGAAATCTCAGTAAGTATTCACTTCTTTGGTTCTGACAATCCCCGACACGTGTGATCGATATGAGTCATCAATGAGTCAAAAGGTAGAAAAAAGCTGGAAAGGTTACGAGAATTAAATATTGAAGTCAAGATTTAAAGGGGTAACCTCACAAAGGACATGTATTGCCTATACACAGGATAGGTAAAACATGTCTGATAGTGAAGGGTCTCACTCACTTTCTCTGTCTGTCTCTTGCTGTCCTTATCTCTCTCTCTCTCTCTGTCTCCCTCTGTCTTGCTCTGCCTCTTTCCTTTTCTCTCTCTCTCTGTCTTTCAATTTTCCTGAATCAAATCACAAAAAATTTTGCTTTGTTACAATCAGAACTTTTTGAAAACTTTGGATCAAATTTCTGAACTTTGCAATCTAGTCATAGAGCTTTGGTGCTACTGCTAACAGTACCAGTTGGTAGACACCCCCCGGGGCATAGTAAAGGATAACCCCTAGTTGTCCGTTTATTAATAAATGTCCAGGTGGAATAACAGAAGAACTACAGAAGATAGAGTTCTAAGAAAGGATGCTGCAGAATAGCTATTTTATGAGAAATGCAAAATTTATGAAAGCAGACATGTTAGGAGAGAGAACTGTATTCCTGAGGCTTTTTAACACTTACTAGTTAGTTGCTGATCATTTTCTATAATCCATGATATCTGATACAACATTTTTTTTTTAACTTTCAGATTCTTTTCTAAAAATCAAAATGAGTCTCCTTCTGCCCGGATTTTATGATTCACAGTACATTTCAGTTTCCACTCATGAGAGATGAAGCTTGAATTTTACGCTTCACCAGAAGGGGTTAATTCCCGGCCAAGGAGCCCCGATCCAGTGTTGGGAATGCTCCTTACTGAAGCAGTCACGGTGTATATACTGATGTTAGAATAAGGGCCTTTGATATATACCATTTCATGCTCCACATAGCACTTGGGCTTGACACGTTGGCTTGAATGGATGCACCATTTATCACTCAATGACAGAGGATCTCCTTCAATTTCATTCACATCCACACAACAAAGTACTGAGTGTGCTAAAACATCTCTCGGCTCTGTCATGGACCACAGCACTGAAATTCAGATTTCTTCCTTGCTTCTCAGGCTTCTAGTACAATTATATTACTGAAATTGAATCACAAAATGCTATGCTCACCCTAGGAGGAACCTGAGATTAGTGATGGACGAACATCGGCCGGGGCGGTTCGCGAACGCGCGTTCGCGATCAAATGTTCGCGAACCGTGCGTTCGCGGCGGGTCCCATTGACTTTAATGGCAGGTGAACCTGAAAAACCTTCAGGTCATATTTGCAGCCACCAAATACTTATTAGAAGTGCACAAATAGTCCCACAACATGAACAGTGACATACCAGAGGGGGATCATTGGCAAAAATTCCCACAAAAAATATGTATTTTAATCAGGGGCCATTTTTATGCATCTTAAAGGGAAACTCTCAAAAATATGCCCTGCTGGAGCCTAGAAAAATTTTATTTTAGGCCACAGGAGTACAAGCCCCAAAAATTAGGCATTCACCTGACAGAAAATAACTTGTGCTTATGTGGCTGGAGGTACATTAGGCATTTACTGTAGGCCAGTACAGGCCCCAAAAATTAGGCATTCATCTGACAGAAAAGGCCTTTTATGGTGCTGTATATACATAAGACAAGGACCATTCTTTGTTCTGGGTGGTGGCAGATATGTGTGGGCTGGCATGAGGAAATTCAATTATACGTGGTCGTCACAGGTGTTGAATTCCTCCAAGATCCATGCCTCATTCATTTTTAGAAATGTGAGGTAGTCCACAGTATCGTGAGCTAGGCGAGTAAACTTATTGGTCACGATCCCCACTGCTGCGCTGAACGTCCTTTCGGATAGGACACTCGATGAGGGGCAAGCCAAGAGTTTCATGGCAAATTGTGCCAGCTCTGGCCACAGGTCAGGCCTGCACACCCAGTATTCCAGGGGTTCCTCGCTTCTCAGAGCGTCCACATCGGCCGTCAACCCGATGTAGTCAGAAACCTGTCGGTCTAGGCGTTCCCTGAGGCTGGATTTGGAGGGCGGCTGTTGATGGGTTGGCTGCAAGAATGATCTCATATCCAAAGTGACCAACACATGTTGAAACCGCCCTCCTCTTGCAGGCACGGTACGATTGGTACCCGCACCTGTTTCGCTGTGGGTGGAAATTCTTCTGCCAGCGCCCGCAACAGCAGAATGCAGCATCTCTCGCAGCAAGGCCTGGAAATGCTGCATTCCGATAGCCCTCAGTGATGCTAGTAACATGTCTGCCATTTTGTGTTTATACTGGAGGTCTAAGTACGTTGCCACCCAGAACTGGTTCTTGCCCTTTATGCTTTTTATACAGGGGTCCCTCTTCAAACACTGGAGCATAAAGGACCCCATTTGCACTAAATTGGAAGCAGTGGAGCGCCCTGGCTTCTGCTTATCGCCCAGGAGAATGTCGTCCTCGGTCTCCTCCCTGCAGCCACGGACAACACCAGGGATACCTGAAAAGTTTAAAGTCCCCCTCAAAGCCTGCTCTTCTTGCTCCTCCTCTTCCTCCCCCCACTCACGCATTGTGACTTCCTCATTTTCCTGCTCCTGCTCCTCGATGGCGCCCTGGCTGCAACTGAGAAGTTTGGTGATCTCATCAAATGGCCGCAGAAGTCGGCATGTGTCGCGCATGAGCAGCCACTGGCTCAGTGAAAAGAAACCAAGCTCCCCAGAACCTGTCCTGCCGCAGAGTTCATACAGGTAGTGGTTAACGGCACGTTGCTGCTGGAGAAGCCTATGAAGCATATACAAGGTGGAGTTTCAGCGCGTCGGGCTGTCATAAATCAGATGTCTGACAGGCAAGTGGTGTCGTCAGCAAGGCGAGCCATGGCCGTGTAAGATCTTCTGAAATGGCCAGAGATGTTCCTGGCCTTCTGCAAGACGTCCTTGACCTCGTGGTATTTAGCAACGAATCGGTGCACGACTAAGTTCAGGACTAAGTTCAGCATGTGTGTGATTTTACCCTGTTCCAGCACGCTCAGCATATTGGCACCATTGTCAGAGGATGAGGAGGCTGCAGAAGCGGAAGGGTAAATAAGCCAGTCAACCAACTCTGGTGCACAATTTGAAGTAATCGCACGCGCCTTCTCCAACTTCCCACTTAAGCTTCGGCCTGGTGCACCTGTCTGACCCCTACCACCCCTGCAGAACGGCCTGCCTCTTCCTCTGCCTGTCATTTTCAAAATGACCCTGTGCCTAAGTCCCTAGAGAAGAGCAGTATTTTGTGGAAGCAGGTATATCACAGCCCTAAATCAGTATTTTGTGGAAGCAGGTATATCAAACCCCTTAATCAGTATTTTGTGGAAGCAGGTATGTCGCAGCCCTCAATCAGTATTTTGTGGAAGCAGGTATATCAATCCTCTTAATCAGTATTTTGTGGAAGCAGGTATGTTGCAGCCCTCAATCAGTATTTTGTGAAAGCAGGTATATCAATCCTCTTAATTAGTATTTTGTGGAAGCATTAATATATCACAGGCCTCAATCAATATTTGGTGGAAACAGGTAATTTGAACCCTTTAATCAGTATTTTGTGGAAGCAGGTATATCGCAGCTCTCAATCAATATTTTGTGGAAGGAGGTATATCAATCCCCTTAATCAGTATTTTGTGGAAGCAGGTATATTGCAGCCCTCAATCAGTATTTAGTGGAAGCAGGTATATCGCAGCTCTCAATCAATATTTTGTGGAAGGAGGTATATCAAACCCCTTAATCAGTATTTTGCGGAATCAGGTATATCGCACCCCTCAATCAGTATTTAGTGGAAGCAGGTATATCAATCCCCTTAATCAGTATTTTGTGGAAGCAGGTATATTGCAGCCCTCAATCAGTATTTTGTGGAAGCAGGTATATCAAACCCCTTAATCAGTATTTTGTGGAAGCATGTATATCGAACCCTTTAATCAGTATTTTGTTGAAGCAGGTATATTGCAGCCCTCAATCAATATCTTGTGGAATCAGGTATATCAAACCCCTTAATCAGTATTTTTTGGAAGCAGGTATATCACAGCCCTCAATCAGTATTTCGTGGAAGCAGGTATATCAAACCTCTTAATCAGTATTTTGTGGAAGCAGGTATATCGCAGGCCTCAATCAATATTTGGTGGAAACAGGTATATCGAACCCTTTAATCAGTATTTTGTGGAATCAGGTATATCACAGCCCTCAATCAGTATTTTGTGGAGGCAGGTATATCAAACCCCTTAATCAGTATTCTGTGGAAGCAGGTATATCGCAGGCCTCAATCAATATTTGGTGGAAACAGGTATATCGAACCCTTTAATCAGTATTTTGTTGAAGCAGGTGTATCGCAGCCCTCAATCAGTATTTTGTGGAAGCAGGTATATCGCAGCCCTCAATCAATATCTTGTGGAAGCAGGTATATCAAACCCCTTAATCAGTATTTTTTGGAAGCAGGTATATCACAGCCCTCAATCAGTATTTCGTGGAAGCAGGTATGTCGCAGCCCTCAATCAGTATTTTGTGGAAGCAGGTATATCAATCCTCTTAATCAGTATTTTGTGGAAGCAGGTATGTTGCAGCCCTCAATCAGTATTTTGTGGAAGCAGGTATATCAATCCTCTTAATTAGTATTTTGTGGAAGCAGGAATATATCACAGGCCTCAATCAATATTTGGTGGAAACAGGTATTTTGAACCCTTTAATCAGTATTTTGTGGAAGCAGGTATATCGCAGCTCTCAATCAATATTTTGTGGAAGGAGGTATATCAATCCCCTTAATCAGTATTTTGTGGAATCAGGTATATTGCAGCCCTCAATCAGTATTTAGTGGAAGCAGGTATATCAAACCCCTTAACCACCTCAGCCCCCAGAGCTTAAACACCCTTAAAGACCAGGCCACTTTTTACACTTCTGACCTACACTACTTTCACCGTTTATTGCTCGGTCATGCAACTTACCACCCAAATGAATTTTACCTCCTTTTCTTCTCACTAATAGAGCTTTCATTTGGTGGTATTTCATTGCTGCTGACATTTTTACTTTTTTTGTTATTAATCGAAATTTAAAAAACGACATCCATATATAAATTTTGCTCTAAATTTATTGTTCTACATGTCTTTGATAAAAAAAAAATGTTTGGGTAAAAAAAAAATGGTTTGGGTAAAAGTTATAGCGTTTACAAACTATGGTACAAAAATGTGAATTTCCGCTTTTTGAAGCAGCTTTGACTTTCTGAGCACCTGTCATGTTTCCTGAGGTTCTTCAATGGCCAGACAGTACAAACACCCCACAAATGACCCCATTTCGGAAAGTAGACACCCTAAGGTATTGGCTGATGGGCATAGTGAGTTCATAGAACTTTTTATTTTTTGTCACAAGTTAGCGGAAAATGATGATTTTTTTTTTTTTTCTTACAAAGTCTCATATTCCACTAACTTGTGACAAAAAAAAAAAACTTCTATGAACTCACTATGCCCATCAGCGAATACCTTGGGGTGTCTTCTTTCCAAAATGGGGTCACTTGTGGGGTAGTTATACTGCCCTGGCATTCTAGGGGCCCAAATGTGTGGTAAGGAGTTTAAAATCAAATTCTGTAAAAAATGGCCGGTGAAATCCGAAAGGTGCTCTTTGGAATGTGGGCCCCTTTGCCCACCTAGGCTGCAAAAAAATTTCACACATGTGGTATCTCCGTACTCAGGAGAAGTTGGGGAATGTGTTTTGGGGTGTCATTTTACATATACCCATGCTGGGTGAGATAAATATCTTGGTCAAATGCCAACTTTGTATAAAAAAATGGGAAAAGTTGTCTTTTGCCAAGATATTTCTCTCACCCAGCATGGGTATATGTAAAATGACACCCCAAAACACATTCCCCAATTTCTCCTGAGTACGGAGATACCACATGTGTGACATTTTTTTGCAGCCTAGGTAGGCAAAGTGGCCCACATTCCAAAGAGCACCTTTCGGATTTCACCGGGCATTTTTTACACATTTTGATTTCAAACTTCTTACCACACATTTGGGCCCCTAGAATGCCAGGGCAGTATAACTACCCCACAAGTGACCCCATTTTGGAAAGAAGACACCCCAAGGTATTTCGTGATCGGCATAGGGAGTTCATGGAAGTTTTTATTTTTTGTCAGAAGTTAGTGGAATATGAGACTTTGTAAGAAAGAAAAAAAATAAATAATAATCATCATTTTCCACTAACTTGTGACAAAAAATAAAAAATTCTAGGAACTCGCCATGCCCCTCACGGAATACCTTGGGGTGTCTTCTTTCCAAAATGGGGTCACTTGTGGGGTAGTTATACTGCCCTGGCATTTTCCAGGGGCCCTAATGTGTGGTAAGTAGGTAAATGACCTGTGAAATCCTAAAGGTGCTCTTTGGAATGTGGGCCCCTTTGCCCTCCTAGGCTGCAAAAAAGTGTCACACATGTGGTATCGCCGTATTCAGGAGAAGTTGGGCAATGTGTTTTGGGGTGTCTTTTTACATATACTCATGCTGGGTGAGAGAAATATCTCGGCAAAAGACAACTTTTCCTATTTTTTATACAAAGTTGGCATTTGACCAAGCTATTTATCTCACCCAGCATGGGTATATGTAAAATGACACCCCAAAACACATTGCCCAACTTCTCCTGAGTACGGCGATACCACATGTGTGACACTTTTTTGCAGCCTAGATGCGCAAAGGGGCCCACATTCATTTTATGAGGGCATTTTTAGTCATTTGGATCCCAGACTTCTTCTCACGCTTTAGGGCCCCTAGAATGCCAGGGCAGTATAAATACCCCACATGTGACCCCATTTTGGAAAGAAGACACCCCAAGGTATTCAATGAGGGGCATGGCGAGTTCATAGAAATTTTTTTTTTTTGGCACAAGTTAGCGGAAATTGATATATTTTTTTTTTTTCTCACAAAGTCTCCCTTTCCGCTAACTTGGGACAAAAATTTCAATCTTTCATGGACTCAATATGCCCCTCACGGAATACCTTGGGGTGTTTTCTTTCCTAAATGGGGTCACATGTGGGGTATTTATACTGCCCTGGCATTCCAGGGGCCCTAAAGCGTGAGAAGAAGTCTAGAATATAAATGTCTAAAAATTTTTACGCATTTGAATTCCGTGAGGGGTATGGTGAGTTCATGTGAGATTTTATTTTTTGACACAAGTTAGTGGAATATGAGACTTTGTAAGAAAAAAAAAAATAATTTCCGCTAACTTGGGCCAAAAAAAAAATGTCTGAATGGAGCCTTACAGGGGGGTGATCAATGACAGGGGGGTGATTAATGACAGGGGGGTGATCAATGACAGGGGGGTGATCAGGGAGTCTATATGGGGTGATCACCCCCCTGTCATTGATCACCCCCCTATAAGGCTCCATTCAGATGTCCGTATGTGTTTTGCGGATCCGATCCATGTATCAGTGGATCCGTAAAAATCATACGGACATCTGAATGCAGCCTTACAGGGGGGTGATCAATGACAGGGGGGTGATCAATGACAGGGGGATGATCAGGGAGTCTATATGGGGTGATCACCTCCGTCATTGATCACTCCCCTGTAAGGCTCCATTCAGACGTCCGTATGTGTTTTGCGGATCTGATCCATCTATCAGTGGATCCGTAAAAATCATACGGACATCTGAATGCAGCCTTACAGGGGGGTGATCAATGACAGGGGGGTGATCAGGGAGTCTATATGGGGTGATCACCTCCGTCATTGATCACTCCCCTGTAAGGCTCCATTCAGACGTCCGTATGTGTTTTGCGGATCCGATCCATCTATCAGTGGATCCGTAAAAATCATACGGACATCTAAATGCAGCCTTACAGGGGGGTGATCAATGACAGGGGGGTGATCAATGACAGGGGGGTGATCAGGGAGTCTATATGGGGTGATCACCCCCCTGTAAGGCTCCATTCAGATGTCCGTATGTGTTTTGCGGATCCGATCCATGTATCAGTGGATCCGTAAAAATCATACGGACATCTGAATGCAGCCTTACAGGGGGGTGATCAATGACAGGGGGGTGATCAATGACAGGGGGGTGATCAGGGAGTCTATATGGGGTGATCACCTCCGTCATTGATCACTCCCCTGTAAGGCTCCATTCAGACGTCCGTATGCGTTTTGCGGATCCGATCCATCTATCAGTGGATCCGTAAAAATCATACGGACATCTGAATGCAGCCTTACAGGGGGGTGATCAATGACAGGGGGGTGATCAGGGAGTCTATATGGGGTGATCACCTCCGTCATTGATCACTCCCCTGTAAGGCTCCATTCAGACGTCCATATGTGTTTTGCGGATCCGATCCATCTATCAGTGGATCCGTAAAAATCATACGGACATCTGAATGCAGCCTTACAGGGGGGTGATCAATGACAGGGGGGTGATCAATGACAGGGGGGTGATCAGGGAGTCTATATGGGGTGATCACCTCCGTCATTGATCACTCCCCTGTAAGGCTCCATTCAGACGTCCGTATGTGTTTTGCGGATCCGATCCATCTATCAGTGGATCCGTAAAATTCATACGGACCTCTGAATGGAGCCTTACAGGGGGTTATCAATGACAGGGGGGTGATCAATGACAGGGGGTGATCAGGGAGTCTATATAGGGTGATCAAGGGTGATCAAGGGTGAATAAGGGGTTAATAAGTGACAGGGGGGGTGTAGTGTAGTGGTGCTTGGTGCAACATATTACTGAGCTACCTGTGTCCTCTGGTGGTCGATCCAAACAAATGGGACCACCAGAGGACCAGGTAGCAGGTATATTAGACGCTGTTAACAAAACAGCGTCTAATATACCTGTTAGGGGTTAAAAAAATCACATCTCCAGCCTGCCAGCGAACGATCGCCGCTGGCAGGCTGGAGATCCACTCGCTTACCCTCCGATCCTGTGAGCGCGCGCGCCTGTGTGCGCGCGTTCACAGGAAATCTCGGCCATCGCGAGATGACGCATATATGCGTGACTCTGCGCAGGGCTGCCACCTCCGGAACGCGAATCTGCGTTAGGCGGTCCGGAGGTGGTTAATCAGTATTTTGCGGAATCAGGTATATCGCACCCCTCAATCAGTATTTAGTGGAAGCAGGTATATCAATCCCCTTAATCAGTATTTTGTGGAAGCAGGTATATCGCAGCCCTCAATCAGTATTTAGTCGAAGTAGGTATATCAAACCCCTTAATCAGTATTTTGTGGAAGCAGGTATATTGCTGCCCTCAATCAGTATTTTGTGGAAGCAGGTATATCAAACCCCTTAATCAGTATTTTGTGAAAGCATGTATATCGAACCCCTTAATCAGTATTTTGTGGAAGCAGGTATATTGCAGCCCTCAATCAGTATTTTGTGGAAGCAGGTATATCAAACCCCTCAATCAGTATTTTGTGGAAGCAGGTATATCAAACCCCTTAATCAGTATTTTGTGGAAGCAGGTATATTGCAGCCCTCAATCAGTATTTTGTGGAAGCAGGTATATCAAACTCCTTAATCAGTATTTTGTGGAAGCATGTATATCGAACCCTTTAATCAGTATTTTGTTGAAGCAGGTATATTGCAGCCCTCAATCAGTATTTTGTGGAAGCAGGTATATCAAACCCCTCAATCAGTATTTTGTGGAAGCAGGTATATCAAACCCCTTAATCAGTATTTTGTGGAAGCAGGTATATTGCAGCCCTCAATCAGTATTTTGTGGAAGCAGGTATATCAAACTCCTTAATCAGTATTTTGTGGAAGCATGTATATCGAACCCTTTAATCAGTATTTTGTTGAAGCAGGTATATTGCAGCCCTCAATCAATATCTTGTGGAAGCAGGTATATCAAACCCCTTAATCAATATTTTTTGGAAGCAGGTATATCACAGCCCTCAATCAGTATTTCGTGGAAGCAGGTATATCAAACCTCTTAATCAGTATTTTGTGGAAGCAGGTATATCGCAGGCCTCAATCAATATTTGGTGGAAACAGGTATATCGAACCCTTTAATCAGTATTTTGTGGAGGCAGGTATATCAAACCCCTTAATCAGTATTATTGTTTATGCAAAGTAAAGCAACTGTTGTACTTCCATACAACCAAGTTTGGACTCAACTTTATTTCTACACTATCCAAGTTAACTACCGTTTTGCACTGCCACATCTGGGATCCAGGTAAGGAGCACCGTAACACGCGCAACACAACCTCTTCAGAGATATTGGGGCCCCTTCTACACCACCCTGGCAATCCTACACCTGGGTACCAACACTTCACTCAAAGGGAGCTTTGTGGCGTCACGACAGATTACGCTGTCAGAGGGACATATAGTCATAAAAACCTCTTAAAGGGTAAGGGATACCCCAAACTATGAACCCGTCCATTGCAGAAGCTCACATGAAACAATCAAGCGCCTACATCTTCCAGGGTGCATTGCAATTAGCTCTTGATAAACTTTTCCTCCTCTTCATACAAAATAGTCTTTCACATATAGCGCCAGAGGTACATATGATATGTAATGCCCCCACAATTTCCTTTTCTGCTGTCTAGAAAGAGATAAAGCTACATACTTCTATGAATTTAGATGTAGGGATGTATGTATAAAATGTGTCTGGCATTTGGACCACTTCACCTGCTTCTCTATGAGAATTCATAGCTATGGGAAGCGCAGAGGTGGCAGTCGCTACCAGGCCCAGGAGCCTGAGGGAGCCCACAAATCGTACTGCCGCATAAGAAGGCACTGGTATTATTGAAAGTGCATGCTGGTCAAGTGCATGGGGGGTGCCGTTTCAATTTTTTACAACATGAAGGCTATGTGCTTCCCTGCCCGTGGCCATAAAGCATTGAGGGAAGGGTGCCCAAGCTTAACTCTTGCACCAGGGCCCATGAGCCTTTAGCTATGCCCATGGAGATCACTATAGCGGGCAAAATGCATTACGGTAAGTTCTGCTGTATGGGCATCTGCAAACCCAGATTCCTTTGTCAGACTGCCAGATAGTGAATTTGTTTCATGACCCCAGGGAACATGTTTCCAATGCTTTAGACCAGGGATGCCCAAACTGGCCCTCCAGTTGTTGCAAAACTACAACTCCCATCATGCTCGAACAGCCTACAGCTATCAACCTACAGCAGAGCATGGTGGGAATTGTAGTTTTAGAACAGCTGGAGGGCCGCAGGTTGAGCATCCTTGCTTTAGACTCCAGTGATGACGTGCTTTACACCACTCCAGCTGACGCTTGGCATTGAGCATGGCGACATGGTGACCTTAAGTTTGTGAGCAGCTGCAGAGACCTCTTTCATGAAGTTCCCAGTGCACAGATCTTGAGCTGATGTCACTTACAGAGGACATCTATATTTGTTTATTGCTGCAAATCACTAAAATATGTTTAATAAACAAAAAAAAAAATTAAATGAAAAGATTGTGTGCAGTCCGAG